>NC_086444.1:756868151-757476644 GCF_028390025.1 Pseudophryne corroboree
AGACCTGTTTAGCTGACTCACTGAGTCAGATTCCATCCAACACACTAGAAGCACATTGCGGTCGGCATGTCAGCACAATGCGGGCTTCCTGCTGGAAGCTCCTACTGTACTGTCACATTACGGACTGGCAGTCCCAGAGAGAGCGGAGTTTTCTCCCCTGAGACTGCCAGCCATGTGTAAGTAGCAGGCAGAGCTTCCAATAGGAAGCTACAGTAACTCCTCCCCACAGGGCACACAGGGAGTCCTGTTCTCTGATGTGCCTGCCCTGCACGGTATCCGTTCAGATGGTCGACCATGTTATGGTCGACAGTCATTAGGTCGACCACTATTAGTCGACATTTACATGGTCGACATGGACACATGGTCGACACATGAAAATGGTCGACACATGAAAAGGTCGACATGAGTTTTTTAACTTTTTTTTCTTTTGGGGAACTTTTCCATACTTTACGATCCACGTGGACTACGATTGGAACGGTAATCTGTGCCGAGCGAAGTGGTAGCGGAGCGAAGGCACCATGCCCGAAGCATGGCGAGCGAAGCGAGCCATGCGAGGGGACTCGGTGCACTAATTGGGGTTCCCAGTCACATTACACAAAAAACGACACAAAAAAAAACTAAAAAAAAAACTCATGTCGACCTTTTCATGTGTCGACCTTTCATGTGTCGACCTTTCATGTGTCGACCATGTCAATGTCGACCAATAGTGGTCGACCTAATGACTGTCGACCATACCATGGTCGACCATTCATACCGGAACCGCCCTGCACAGAGGAGAGGAGGATATAGGATAGCAATAAGGCTCACGGGAGAGCGGATGGGATGGAGCGAGGCACCAGAGCTCACTAGGGAAGGTTGGAACAGCGGCAGATTTTACTAGGGGTGGGGGGGCTCTGGAGTTTTGCAGCCCTTGGTAAAATCTGCAACTGGTTAAATAAAAGAAATGTCAACATACAGTAACATCAGTCAGGTGATTAGGGGAACCTGGAATGAGCATGGAATAAACAAAGCCAGAGGTTCCCCAACTTGGTCCTCAAGGCACCCTAAGAGTTCAGGTTTTAAGGATAACCATGCTTAGGCACAGGTGGCTTAATTAGTATCTCAGTCAATTCGATTTAACCATCTGAGCACAGCAATGGATAGCCTTAAAACCTGGACCATGCATACACCACCACTGGGCAGAAATGTCCTAAGAAATCCCAGACAAAGGAATTATGGGGTCTATTTACTAAGCCTTGGATGGAGATAAAGTCTCTGGAGATAAAGTAGCAGCCAATCGGCTCCTAACTGCCATGCCACAGACTGTGTTTGAAAAATGACAGGAACCGATTGGCTGCTACTTTATCTCCAGCGACTTTATCTCCACCCAAGCCTTAGTAAATAGACCCATAAGGACAGATTTCAGCAGAGGCAGGCAGCATTCCACCTGCCAGCCTTCGTTTGCCTGCTGCTGGACTAGAAGCTGCTTTTCGTGTTTCTCTATCGTGGGTTAAACTTCCTACTGTATAAAGACATTTTTGTGCTACATTTTTAAATCATGAAAATTTATTTAGGGAACACACATTAGGTGAATGATGAGAATTAAATATTAAACATGTGCTGTTAACATTTGACAACAAATAAGAGAAAAACAATTCAGTACAGCAGATTTTTGATCGGTCCAACCAGTAATGTCTAAAGACAAGACAAGAGTCAATTAGGCTTTCATCCACAACTTACTGATTTCTTCCATCAAAAGACACCAATGATTTAACTTTCAACAGCAATAAGAATTTAAACCTAAATAAATGACTGCATCAATTTTCTGTTGTCTTGTAACAGTTATAAATGTAAAAGTGCAATATAGGATCTTAAGAATGTTCTAAATAGAATGGAAATAGAAGAATGAAGACTAATGCACACTTTAGACAGGTTTTAATGATGCGTTTATGACCTGCTGTTCATACTGGGTGTGGTTCATAGGGTCGACCACACTTAGGTCGACACAAGCGTTCTGTCGACATGAGCAAGGTCAACATTAGGTTTTTTTTTTTTTTTTAAATTGCGTTGTTTTCTTCGTAGAGTGACCAGGTACCACAATTAGTGCACCGTGTCCCCTCGCATGGCTCGCGAGCTTTGGACAAGGTGCCTCGCTCCGCTACCGCTGCGCTCGGCAAAGGTTACCGTTCCCAATTGTAGTCCACGTGGATAGTAAAGTATGAAAACGTTTAAAAAAATGGTGAAAAACTCATGTCGACCTTTTGTCATGTCGACCTAATGCATGTAGACCAATAGTGGTCGACCTAGTGACTGTCGACCTAGAGACCGGATACCGTTTATACCAGAGGTTCTCAAACTCGGTCCTCGGGAGCCCACACAGTGCATGTTTTGCAGGTAACCCAGCAGGTGCACAGGTGTATTAATTACTCACCGACACATTTTAAAAGGTCCACAGATGGAGCTAATTATTTCACTTGCGATTCTGTGAGGAGACCTGCAAAACATGCACTGTGTGTGCCCCCGAGGACCGAGTTTGAGAACCTCTGGTTTATACTATAGATTGTTCTTTTAACAGAACAAACTATTGTAGTGGTAGCAGCGGCGTAACTACTGAAGGTGCAGCTGCTTTGGGGTCCCGAGCTGCTTCCAGTGCCCACTGCTTCCCCTGCACTCAGACATGGACTGCCTCCCATGCCCGTTGCTCCCCTCTTCACCCTCACCCATGTTGAGGGCAGCCGCCGCAGCCGATAACACTGCGGGCTGCAGCTACGCGTAGAATGTAGAGGGGGGTGCGGGGGCCCTTCCTGGCCAGCTCCAAGTCCCAGCTGCAGGTGCCGTGATTTGCAGGAATTAAGGTGGCCGGGCCTAATTCTGTGAAATGTCCGCCCCCAACAGAGACCTCTGCTGTGTTCAGGACGAACAGGTAATGTACCTCCTGCTCTCCCCTCTCACTGATACTCTTTCCCTTGCTCCTCTCTCTCTTTCTCTCCCTGACAATCTCACTTTCTCTCTGAGACTGTCTCTCTCTCCCTGATACTGTCCCTCTCTTTCTCCTTGACACTGTAGCTCTCTCCGTGACACTCTCTCTCCCTGACACTTTCTCTCTCTCTCCCTCTCTGACACTCTCTCTATAACTCTCCATGACACCCTCTCTCTTATTCTCTCTCCCCCTCTCCTTCCCCCTGACACTCTCGCTCACTCTCCACCCTCTCACTCTTCTTCCTCCCCGTTCTCTCTCTCTCTCTGACACCCTCTCTTTCTCCATGACACCCTCTCTGTCTCTCTTTTTCTCATTCCCTCTTTTTCCATGAAACTTTCTCTCTCCCTGACTGCCCTCTCTTCCTCTCTTTCTTGCTCCCTCACCCGACACCCCATGTGTGTGTCTCTCAATCCCCTCACTCTCTCCTGCCCCCATAAGGGGCATTGTAGTAACAATGGCAAGGGGGCCCCTTTCAAGATTTTGCTATGAGGCCCCCAAAGTTCTAGTTACACCCCTTTGTGGGGGTGGTCTTCTGTATGCCGGCGGTCGGGCTCCCGGCGCTCAGTATACCGGCGCCGGGAGCCCGACAGCCGGCATACCGACACTTATTTTCCCTCGTGGGGGTCCACGACCCCCATAGAGGGAGAATAAAATAGTGTGGCGCGCGTAGCGCGCCACCGTGCCCGTAGCGTGGCGAGCGCAGCGAGCCCGCAAGGGGCTCATTTGCGCTCGCCACACTGTCGGTAAACCGGCGGTCGGGCTCCCGCGCCGGTATGCTGGTCGCCGGGAGCCCGACCGCCGGCCAGCCGTAGTGAACCCCTTTGTGGTAGCACATATGAACACATGGGAAATTGGGTGTACTGCATTCTAAAATTATAAATGTGGCTTTACCATTTTAGAGTGCAAAGGTGGAATCTGAACCACTGACTAGCTCTAATTGACCAAAAAGTATACAGTACACTCTAAAGGGGTATGGGTCATTAGGTCGACAAGACTTAGATCGACAGTCATTAGGTCGACCACTATTGGTTGACATGGTCACTGGGCCAACATGTACTAGGTCGACATGGAAAAGGGTCGACATGAGTTTTTGTTTTGTTTTTTTTGGTGTAGTTTTCTTCGTAAAGTGACGGGGAACCCCAATTAGTGCACCGTGTCCCCTCGCAAGGTTACTATTCCCAATCGTAGGCCACGTGGATCGTAAATTTTGAAAAAAAGTTAAACAAATTTAATGGAAAAAATAAAATTAAAAACTCATGTTGACCTTTTTCCATGTCGACTTAGTACATGTCGACCTAATGACTGTAGACCTAAGTCTTGTCGACCTAATGACCGTATCCCCTCTAAAGATGGCCATACAGCATACCAACTTTCCTCCAACTTGTCTGTCCAACTAAAACCACACACAGGGTTGGCAGATGTTTTAAAGGAGCAGTCATTTAAAAGGCAAAACAAACCTGGTTTTGTCATTTAAATGATTGCCCCTTTAAAACATCAGACAGACTCACCAGGAACTCGCTGATGTCTGCATCAATGGGCTTTTACATTTAAACCACAGTCTGCTAATCAAGAATGGAAGGAAATTGTAGTTGCCATAATAAATCTTAAGTGGGACATCCAATATGCAACCATGTTTTTTTTGCTGCCCATATCATGGTTGTACCCAAGCAACATTAGTTTTCATGCACAGCTTTAAGGAGTTCAAGGGAAAACTACCATGTTACTGGAAGCAAAATGCCTTCATTCAACAGTTCCAACAGGCACTTCACTTAGAACTGAAAGTTCCCTAAGCCTGCGCACAAACCAGGGCGATACTGGCACGTTTCCAGGCAAATCAGAATGACCTATCGTCTGGATTGTGCAATCTACCTGCATCACGCGCTCCCGCGGTTGTTAACGAAAACTTTTGGTTGGCCATACTGCAGGTCAATCAGTAGATACAATTAACAATGACATGCTGCTAAATGCTAAATTCAGCATGGCATGGCGCATCATGCCGTCCTACCACTGCATCGTGCAGTACAATGAGGCTCATTCAGGAGCGGTTGTTCTTGCGGCAGCTATTGCCATCTTTTGCCATATTCATTTGCAATGATATGATAATATGGGCAGATGCTAATCTGAGTATAGGGAGGCTCAGTGCTATTGCATCATTTCCGTCCAACATCGTATAATTGCTGATACTTTGGTGCCAGGGTCGCAAATCGGGTCATGTCAGAGAGTCTTGAGTGCCTCTGAAGAAGCGCAGTCTGAGCTGCTCTCCCGGGATGCAGAGAGCTCTCTAGTAGCATGTAATATGGCAACTGCAGAGGTGGGGCTACAGCGCATTTGGACTCTGCTGCAGCCCCACCTCTGTAGTTGCCATTGATCACAACGGGTGTGGTTCATCAAATCGACAGTATCTAGGTCGACAATGTTTAGGTCGACCACTATAGGTCGACAGTCACTAGGTCGACATGGATGGAAGGTCGACAGGGTTTCTAGGTCGACATGTGCTAGGTCGACAGGTCTAAAGGTCGACATGAGGATTTTAAATTTTTTTGGTGTCGTTTTCTTCGTAGAGTGACCGGGATCCCAAATTAGTGCACCGCGTCCGCTCGCAATGCTTCGGGCATGGTGCCTTCGCTCCGCTAACACTTCGCTCGGCACAGATTACCGTTCCAATCGTAGTCCACGTGGATCGTTAAGTATGAAAAAACTCAAAAAAAAGTGAAAAACTCATGTCGACCTTTAGACCTGTCGACCTAGCACATGTCGACCTTCCATCCATGTCGACCTAGTGACTGTCGACCTATAGTGGTCGACCTAAACATTGTCGACCTAGATACTGACGATCTTCAGACCGGTACCCGATCACAACTACTAGTTTATGCATGCCCAGAAAACAGCGTCTTAACGGCCATGCCACCGATTACTCCTTGTTGCCATCCCAAATGTTGGCTTCCTGTCACTCACTTTGCGACTGCAATCTCAACTCACTCGCAGCGCATGTGCACTGCAGCTAAGATGCAAGCGCAGAAAAAAACATCAACCGATGTGCGTACAATAGCCGCTTTGCAACTGCACCTGAATGAGCCTTGATATGTTGGCCCATTGAATCACCCAGGAACACACTGTTCTGATGTGTACTCAGTCTAATGCTCCATACACACGGGGTGACTTGTGGCTGTGTGCTAAGCGATGGTGTTATTAATGCACAGATCGCACAGCACACATGGCTATACACACAGCAATGTGTGCTAACCAGTGTTTTCTTTATGCATGCTAGGCGACCTGACTAG
The DNA here is from genome assembly GCF_028390025.1 of Pseudophryne corroboree. Lineage (NCBI taxonomy): Eukaryota > Metazoa > Chordata > Amphibia > Anura > Myobatrachidae > Pseudophryne > Pseudophryne corroboree. The sequence continues at coordinate 756,874,392 of NC_086444.1, forward strand.
ATTTATACTGCAGGCATGACTAATCGGAGCCGGCGATAGCGACGCGAGGGGCTGCGCATCGCTATCGCTGTGGGGCATACACACGGAGTCAGATCGCTTAGCAAATAGGCAAAAATCGCTCCATAAGAGTCTACATCTATTTTAAAAGAAAGAGCCACAAAATCTCCTTCCAATTTCAATTATTATTACTTTGGAAAACAAAACATGTATTTAAGACTGGAAGATATTTTACACAAACAGCAAGTATGACATGACTTTGGATCAGGATTCTGAATCAAAAACAACATGACTCATGCGATCTCAATTTTCTGACTGCTAAACATACAAATTATTAATAATTACAATATGACCCCCAAAATTAGCATTGCTTGTCACCACATATCACAATGATCTGAACTGCTTTTTCGTCAGCGATGGGTTCTAACCCGGATTTCTTAACCACTTGGCTGGTGACCCCTCAGAAACACCCACTGGACGGCTACTGAAGGCATAATCTTCCAGCAACTGCCAATCTCATAGGGACCTCTTGGCCCCTCTGCTTCCTTGTTCCCTCCCCCAGTGCCTGCTGTACCGCCGATCACCGCTGCTCTGGCAGCTTGGTGGCACCCACCACCCCACAGCTGCAGATACTAGGGATGTGCACCTGAAATTTTTCGGGTTCGGTTCCGTGGCCGTGTTTTGGGTTCGAACGCGTTTTGGCAAAACCTCACCGAATTTTTTTTGTCGGATTCGGGTGTTTTTTTCAAAAAACCCTAAAAAACAGCTTAAATCATAGAATTTGGGGGTCATTTTGATCCCATAGTATTATTAACCTCAATAACCAGAATAGACTGAAATTGAGTGGAAATTATGAACACCTCACACCTCACAATATTATTTTTAGTCCTAAGATTTGCACCGAGGTCGCTGGATGGCTAAGCTAAGCGACCCAAGTGGCCGACACAAATACCTGGCCCATCTAGGAGTGGCACTGCAGTGTCACGCAGGATGGCCCTTCCAAAAAATACTCCCCAAACAGCACATGACGCAAAGAAGAAAAAAAAAGAGGCGCAATGAGGTAGCTGTGTGAGTAAGCTAAGCGACCCTAGTGGCCGACACAAACACCTGGCCCATCTAGGAGTGGCACTGCAGTGTCACGCAGGATGGCCCTTCCAAAAAATACTCCCCAAACAGCACATGACGCAAAGAAGAAAAAAAGAAAAAAGAGGTGCAAGATGGAATTGTCCTTGGGCCCTCCCACCCACCCTTATGTTGTATAAACAGGACATGCACACTTTAACCAACCCATCATTTCAGCGACAGGGTCTGCCACACGACTGTGACTGAAATGACTGGTTGGTTTGGGCCCCCACCAAAAAAGAAGCAATCAATCTCTCCTTGCACAAACTGGCTCTACAGAGGCAAGATGTCCACCTCATCATCATCGTCCGATTCATCACCCCTTTCACTGTGTACATCCCCCTCCTCACAGATGATTAATTCGTCCCCACTGGAATCCACCATCTCAGATCCCCGTGTACTTTCTGGAGGCAATTGCTGCTGGTGAATGTCTCCATGGAGTAATTGATTATAATTCATTTTAATGAACATCATCTTCTCCACATTTTCTGGAAGTAACCTCGTACGCCGATTGCTGACAAGGTGAGCGGCGGCACTAAACACTCTTTCGGAGTACACACTGGAGGGAGGGCAACTTAGGTAGAATAAAGCCAGTTTGTGCAAGGGCCTCCAAATTGCCTCTTTTCCCTGCCAGTATACGTACGGACTGTCTGACGTGCCTACTTGGATGCGGTCACTCATATAATCCTCCACCATTCTTTCAATGGTGAGAGAATCATATGCAGTGACAGTAGACGACATGTCAGTAATCGTTGGCAGGTCCTTCAGTCCGGACCAGATGTCAGCATCAGCAGTCGCTCCAGACTGCCCTGCATCACCGCCAGCGGGTGGGCTCGGAATTCGTAGCCTTTTCCTCGCACCCCCAGTTGCGGGAGAATGTGAAGGAGGAGATGTTGACAGGTCGCGTTCCGCTTGACTTGACAATTTTCTCACCAGCAGTTCTTTGAACCCCTGCAGACTTGTGTCTGCCGGAAAGAGAGATCCAACGTAGGTTTTAAATCTAGGATCGAGGTGGCCAAAATGTAGTGCTCTGATTTCAACAGATTGACCTCACGTGAATCCTGGTTAAGCGAATGAAGGGCTCCATCCACAAGTCCCACATGCCTAGCGGAATCGCTCTGTTTTAGCTCCTCCTTCAATGCCTCCAGCTTCTTCTGCAAAAGCCTGATGAGGGGAATGACCTGACTCAGGCTGGCAGTGTCTAAACTGACTTCACGTGTGGCAAGTTCAAAGGGCAGCAGAACCTTGCACAACGTTGAACTCATTCTCCACTGCGCTTGAGACAGGTGCATTCCACCTCCTTTGCCTATATTGTGGGCAGATGTATAGGCTTGAATGGCCTTTTGCTGCTCCTCCATCCTCTGAAGCATATAGAGGGTTGAATTCCACCTCGTTACCACCTCTTGCTTCAGATGATGGCAGGGCAGGTTCAGGTTTTTTTGGTGGTGCTCCAGTCTTCTGTACGCGGTGCCTGCACGCCGAAAGTGGCCCGCAATTCTTCTGGCCACCGACAGCATCTCTTGCACGCCCCTTTCGTTTTTTAAATAATTCTGCACCACCAAATTCAAGGTATGTGCAAAACATGGGACGTGCTGGAATTTGCCCAGATGTAATGCACGCACAATATTGCTGGCGTTGTCAGATGCCACAAATCCACAGGAGAGTCCAATTGGGGTAAGCCATTCTGCGATGATCTTCCTCAGTTGCCATAAGAGGTTTTCAGCTGTGTGCGTATTCTGGAAAGCGGTGATACAAAGCGTAGCCTGCCTAGGAATGAGTTGGCGTTTGCGAGATGCTGCTACTGGTGCCGCCGCTGCTGTTCTTGCAGCGGGAGGCAATACATCTACCCAGTGGGCTGTCACAGTCATGTAGTCCTGAGTCTGCCCTGCTCCACATGTCCGTGGTTAAGTGGACATTGGGTACAACTGCATTTTTTAGGACACTGTGGAGTCTTTTTCTGACGTCCGTGTACAGTCTCGGTATCGCCTGCCTAGAGAAGTGGAACCTAGATGGTATTTGGTAACGGTGGCACACTACCTCAAGAAATTGTCTAGTTCCCTGTGAACTAACGGCGGATACCGGACGCATGTCTAACACCAACATAGTTGTCAAGGCCTCAGTTATCCGCTTTGCAACAGGATGACTGCTGTGATATTTCATCTTCCTCGCAAAGGACTGTTGGACAGTCAATTGCTTACTGGAAGTAGTACAAGTGGTCTTCCGACTTCCCCTCTGGGATGACGATCGACTCCCAGCAGCAACAACAGCAGCGCCAGCAGCAGTAGGCGTTACACTCAAGGATGCATCGGAGGAATCCCAGGCAGGAGAGGACTCGTCAGACTTGCCAGTGACATGGCCTGCAGGACTATTGGCTTTCCTGGGTAAGGAGGAAATTGACACTGAGGGAGTTGGTGGTGTGGTTTGCGCGAGCTTGGTTACAAGAGGAAGGGATTTACTGGTCAGTGGACTGCTTCCGCTGTCGCCCAAAGTTTTTGAACTTGTCACTGACTTATGATGAATGCGCTGCAGGTGACGTATAAGGGAGGATGTTCCGAGGTGGTTAACGTCCTTACCCCTACTTATTACAGCTTGACAAAGGCAACACACGGCTTGACACCGGTTGTCCGCATTTCTGTTGAAATACTTCCACACTGAAGAGCTGATTTTTTTGGTATTTTCACCAGGCATGTCAATGGCCATATTCCTCCCACGGACAACAGGTGTCTCCCCGGGTGCCTGACTTAAACAAACCACCTCACCATCAGAATCCTCCTTGTCAATTTCCTCCCCAGCGCCAGCAACACCCATATCCTCATCCTGGTGTACTTCAACACTGACATCTTCAATTTCACTATCAGGAACTGGACCGCGGGTGCTCCTTTCAACACTTGCAGGGGGCGTGCAAAAGGTGGAAGGCCAAGCTCTTCCTGTCCAGTGTTGGGAAGGTCAGGCATCGCAACCGACACAATTGGACTCTCCTTTGGGATTTGTGATTTCGAAGAACGCACAGTTCTTTGCTGTGCTTTTGCCGTAAGTCTTTTCTTTTTTCTAGCGAGAGGATGAGTGCTTCCATCCTCATGTGAAGCTGAACCACTAGCCATGAACATAGGCCAGGGCCTCAGCCGTTCCTTGCCACTCCGTGTCGTAAATGGCATATTGGCAAGTTTACGCTTCTCCTCAGACGCTTTTAATTTTGATTTTTGGGTCATTTTTTTACTGATCTTTTGTGTTTTGGATTTTACATGCTCTGTACTATGACATTGGGCATCGGCCTTGGCAGACGACGTTGATGGCATTTCATCGTCTCGGCCATGACTAGTGGCAGCAGCTTCAGCACGAGGTGGAAGTGGATCTCGATCTTTCCCTTTTTTTTTTTTAACCTCCACATTTTTGTTCTCCATATTTTGCGCACAACTAAAAGCCACCACAGGTATACAATGTAGATGGAAGGATAGTATAGTATTACTTATGCTTATGGACGACGAGTGACGACACAGAGGTAGGTACAGCCGTGGCCTACCGTACTGCTGCTTAGTGCTTATATATAAATATAATATACTGTATAACGGACCTGGTGGACAGTGTCAGCAGCAGACTGCTAAACTAGTATGAAGAAAGAAAAAAAAAACACCACAGGTATACAATGTAGATGGATGGATAGTATTACTTATACTTATGGACGACGAGTGACGAGTCGACACAGAGGTAGGTACAGCCGTGGCCTACCGTACTGCTGCTTAGTGCTTAATTATATATATAATATACTGTATAACGGACCTGGTGGACACTGCAGTGTCAGCAGACTGCTAAACAAACTAGCATGAAGAAAGAAAAAAAAAACACCACAGTGTTTTTCAGGCAGACAAACGTATACTGGACTGGTGGTCACTGTCAGCAAAACTGTGCACTGTACTCCTGCTATAACTGCTCCCCAGTCCCCACAATTAGGCAGTGTGAGCAGTGCACTCAGCACAGATATATCATGCAGCAGTGCAGCACACTGAGTGAGCACAGATATGGTGGAGCGTTTTTTTTCAGGCAGAGAAACAACGGATTAAACTCAAAACCCTGCACTGTACTCCCTAACAGCTGCTCCCCGTCCCCAATCCTCCCCACAATTATAACTAACTAAGTTCTAATATAATACAATGGACTCGGAGAGGACGCCAGCCACGTCCTCTCCCTATCAATCTCAATGCACGTGTGAAAATGGCGGCGACGCGCGGCTCCTTATATAGAATCCGAGTCTCGCGAGAATCCGACAGCGGGATGATGACGTTCGGGCGCGCTCGGGTTAACCGAGCAAGGCGGGAGGATCCGAGTCGCTCGGACCCGTGTAAAAAAAAAGGTGAAGTTCGGGCGGGTTCGGATTCCGAGGAACCGAACCTGCTCATCACTAGCAGATACTAGCAGTTACCGGAGAAATGTAAAGGGCTGCAGAGGGAGGAGCTGCCGGGAAAATGTAAAGCTGGATATCGCTATGATCCGATCATCAATGGTCCGATAAATCTGTCACGAAGTTTAAATTGATGCTCATAAATATGTTTAGAGAATTATTTTAAGTAAGTGTTGTATACGTTGTAAATAATAAGATTTTACTTACCGATAAATCTATTTCTCGTAGTCCGTAGTGGATGCTGGGGACTCCGTCAGGACCATGGGGATTAGCGGCTCCGCAGGAGACAGGGCACAAAACTAAAGCTTTAGGATCAGGTGGTGTGTACTGGCTCCTCCCCCCATGACCCTCCTCCAAGCCTCAGTTAGGATACTGTGCCCGGACGAGCGTACACAATAAGGAAGGATATTGAATCCCGGGTAAGACTCATACCAGCCACACCAATCACACCGTATAACCTGTGATCTGAACCCAGTTAACAGTATGACAAACGTAGGAGCCTCTGAACAGACGGCTCACAACAATAACAACCCGATTTTTTTGTAACAACAACTATGTACAAGTATTGCAGACAATCCGCACTTGGGATGGGCGCCCAGCATCCACTACGGACTACGAGAAATAGATTTATCGGTAAGTAAAATCTTATTTTCTCTGACGTCCTAAGTGGATGCTGGGGACTCCGTCAGGACCATGGGGATTATACCAAAGCTCCCAAACGGGCGGGAGAGTGCGGATGACTCTGCAGCACCGAGTGAGAGAACTCCAGGTCCTCCTCAGCCAGGGTGTGCCCCTGACCAAGTAGCAGCTCGGCAAAGTTGTAAAGCCGAGACCCCTCGGGCAGTCGCCCAAGATGAGCCCACCTTCCTTGTGGAATGGGCATTTATATATTTTGGCTGTGGCAGTCCTGCCACAGAATGTGCAAGCTGAATTGTACTACACATTCAACTAGCAATCGTCTGCGTAGAAGCAAGAGCACCCAGTTTTTTGGGTGCATACAGGATAACAGCAAGTCAGTTTTCCTGACTCCAGCCGTCCTGGAAATCTATATTTTCAGGGCCCTGACAACATCTAGCAACTTGGAGTCCTCCAAGTCTCTAGTAGCCGCAGGTACCACAATAAGCTGGTTCAGATGAAACGCTGACACCAACTTAGGGAGAAAACTGGGGACGAGTCCGCAGCTCTGCCCTGTCCGAATGGACAATCAGATATGGGCTTTTGTGAGACAAAGCCGCCAATTCTGACACTCGCCTGGCCGAGGCCAGGGCCAACATCATGGTCACTTTCCATGTGAGATATTTCAAATCCACAGATTTGAGCGGTTTAAACCAACGTGATTTGAGGAATCCCAGGACTACGTTGAGATCCCACAGTGCCACTGGAGGCACAAAAGGGGGTTGTATATGCAGTACTCCCTTGTCAAATTTCTGGACTTCAGGAACTGAAGCCAATTCTTTCTGGAAGAAAATCGACAGGGCCGAAATTTGAACCTTAATGGACCCCAATTTGAGGCCCATAGACACTCCTGTTTGCTGGAAATGCAGGAATCGACCGAGTTGAAATTTCTTCGTGGGGCCTTCCTGGCCTCACACCACGCAACATATTTTCGCCACATGTGGTGATAATGTTGTGCGGTCACCTCCTTCCTGGCTTTGACCAGGGTAGGAATGACCTCTTCCGGAATGCCTTTTTCCCTTAGGATCCGGCGTTCAACCGCCATGCCGTCAAACGCAGCCGCGGTAAGTCTTGGAACAGACATGGTACTTGCTGAAACAAGTCCCTTCTTATCGGCAGAGGCCCTGAGTCCTCTGTGAGCATCTCTTGAAGTTCCGGGTACCAAGTCCTTCTTGGCCCATCCGGAGCCACGAGTATAGTTCTTACTCCTCTACGTCTTATAATTCTCAGTACCTTTGGTATGAGAAGCAGAGGAGGGAACACATACACCGACTGGTACACCCCTGGTGTTACCAGAACGTCCACAGCTATTGCCTGAGGGTCTCTTGACCTGGCGCAATACCTGTCCAGTTTTTTGTTCAGGCGGGACGCCATCATGTCCACCTTTGGTCTTTCCCAACGGTGCACAATCATGTGGAAAAAACTTCTCGATGAAGTCCCCACTCTCCCGGGTGGAGGTCGTGCTGAGGAAGTCTGCTTCCCAGTTGTCCACTCCCGGAATGAAAACTGCTGACAGTGCTATCACATGATTTTCCGCCCAGCGAAGAATCCTTGCAGTTTCTGCCATTGTCCTCCTGCTTCTTGTGCCGCCCTGTCTGTTTACGTGGGTGACTGCCGTGATGTTGTCCCACTGGATCAATACCGGCTGACCTTGAAGCAGAGGTCTTGCTAAGCTTAGAGCATTGTAAATTGCTCTTAGCTCCAGTATATTTATGCGGAGAGAAGTCCCCAGACTTGATCACACTCCCTGGAAATTTTTTCCCTGTGTGACTGCTCCCCAGCCTTTCAAGCTGGAATCCGTGGTCACCAGGACCCAGTCCTGAATGCATAACTGTGGCCCTTTAGTAGATGAGCACTCTGCAGCCACCACAGAAGAGACACCCTTGTCCTTGGAGACAGGGTTATCCGCTGATGCATCTGAAGATGCGATCCGGACCATTTGTCCAGCAGATACCACTGAAAAGTTCTTGCGTGAAATCTGCCGAATGGAATCGCTTCGTAAGAAGCCACCATTTTTCCCAGGACCCTTGTGCAATGATGCACTGACACTTTTCCTGGTTTTTGGAGGTTCCTGACTAGCTCGGATAACTCCCTGGCTTTCTCCTCCGGGAGAAACACCTTTTTTTTGGACTGTATCCAGAATCATCCCTAGGGACAGCAGACGTGTCGTCGGAGACAGCTGCGATTTTGGAATATTTAGAATCCACCCGTGCTGTCGTAGAACTACTTGAGATAGTGCTACTCAGACCTCCAACTGTTCTCTGGACCTTGCCCTTATCAGGAGATCGTCCAAGTAAGGGATAATTAAGACGCCTTTTCTTTGAAGAAGAATCATCATTTCGGCCATTACCTTGGTAAAGACCCGGGGTGCCGTGGACAATCCAAACGGCAGCGTCTGAAACTGATAGTGACAGTTTTGTACCACGAACCTGAGGTACCCTTTGTGAGAAGGGCAAATTTGGACATGGAGGTAAGCATCCTTGATGTCCAGGGACACCATATAGTCCCCTTCTTCCTGGTTCGCTATCACTGCTCTGAGTGACTCCATTTAGAATAGGTCTCACCGAGCCGTCTGGCTTCAGTACCACAATATAGTGTGGAATAATACCCCTTTACTTGTTGTAGGAGGGGTACTTTGATTATCACCTGCTAGGAATACAGCTTGTGAATTGTTTCCAATACTGCCTCCCTGTCGGAGGTAGACGTTGGTAAAGCAAACTTCAGGAACCTGCGAGGGGGAGACGTCTCGAATTTCCAATCTGTACCCCTGGGATACTACTTGTAGGATCCAGGGGTCCACTTGCGAGTGAGCCCACTGCGTGCTGAAACTCTTGAGACGACCCCCCACCGCACCTGTTTGTACGGCCCCAGCGTCATGCTGAGGACTTGGCAGAAGCGGTGGAAGGCTTCTGTTCCTGGGAATGGGCTGCCTGCTGCAGTCTTCTTCCCTTACCTCTATCCCTGGGCAGATATTATGGGGACGAAAGGACTGAGGCTGAAAAGACTATGTCTTTTTCTGCTGAGATGTGACTTGGGGTAAAAAAGGTGGATTTTCTAGCTGTTGCCGTGGCCACCAGGTCCAATGGACCGACCCCAAATAACTCCTCCCCTTTATACGGCAATACTTCCATGTGCCGTTTGGAATCTGCATCACCTGACCACTGTCGTGTCCATAAACATCGTCTGGCAGATATGGACATCGCACTTACTCTTGATGCCAGAGTTTCGCATATATAGAAATGCATCTTTTAAATGCTCTATAGTCAATAAAATACTGTCCCTGTCAAGGGTATCAATATTTCCAGTCAGGGAATCCGACCAAGCCACCCCAGCGCTGCCCATCCAGGCTGAGGCGATCGCTGGTCGCAGTATAACACCAGTATGTGTGTATATACTTTTTAGGATATTTTCCAACCTCCTATCAGTTGGCTCCTTGAGGGCGTCCGTATCTGGAGACGGTAACGCCACTTGTTTTTATAAGCGTGTGAGCGCCTTATCCACCCTAAGGTGTGTTTGCCAACGCGCCATAACTTCTGGCGGGAAAGGGTATACCGCCAATAATTTTCTATCGGGGGAAACCCACGCATCATCACACACTTCATTTAATTTATCTGATTCAGGAAAAACCACATGTAGTTTTTTCACACTCCACATAATACCCTTTTTTGTGGTACTTGTAGTATCAGAAATATGTAACATCTCCTTCATTGCCCTTAACAAGTAACGTGTGGCCCTAAAGGAAAATACGTTTGTTTCTTCACCGTCGACACTGGAGTCAGTGTCCGTGTCTGTGTCGACCGACTGAGGTAAAAAGGACGTTTTAACGCCCCTGACGGTGTTTTAGACGCCTGGACAGGTACTAATTGGTTTGCCGGCCGTCTCATGTCGTCAACCGACCTTGCAACGTGTTGACATTATCACGTAATTCCTTAAATAAGCCATCCATTCCGGTGTCGACTCCCTAGAGAGTGACATCACCATTACCGGCAATTGCTCCGCCTCCTCACCAACATCGTCCTCATACATGTCGACACACAAGTACCGACACACAGCACACACACAGGGAATGCTCTGATAGAGGACAGGACCCCACTAGCCCTTTGGGGAGACAGAGGGAGAGTTTGCCAGCACACACCAAAAACGCTATATTATACAGGGACAACCTTTATATAAGTGTTTTTCCCTTATAGCATTTTAATATATATATATACATATCGCCAAATAAGTGCCCCCCCTCTCTGTTTTAACCCTGTTTCTGTAGTGCAGTGCAGGGGAGAGCCTGGGAGCCTTCCCACCAGCATTTCTGTGAGGGAAAATGGCGCTGTAAGCTGAGGAGAATAGGCCCCGCCCCCTTTTCGGCGGGCTTCTTCTCCCGTTTTTCTGAGACCTGGCAGGGGTTAAATACATCCATATAGCCTCCAGGGGCTATATGTGATGTATTTTTAGCCAGAATAAGGTATTATACATTGCTGCCCAGGGCGCCCCCAGCAACGCCCTGCACCCTCCGTGACCGTTGGTGTGAAGTGTGTGACAACAATGGCGCACAGCTGCAGTGCTGTGCGCTACCTTCATGAAGACTGAAAAGCCTTCTGCCGCCGGTTTCTGGACCTTCAATCTTCAGCATCTGCAAGGGGGGTCGGCGGCGCGGCTCCGGGACGAACCCCAGGGTGAGACCTGTGTTCCGACTCCCTCTGGAGCTAATGGTGTCCAGTAGCCTAAGAAGCCAATCCATCCTGCACGCAGGTGAGTTGAACTTCTCTCCCCTAAGTCCCTCGATGCAGTGAGCCTGTTGCCAGCAGGACTCACTGAAAATAAGAAACCTAAAAACTTTTTCTAAGCAGCTCCTTAAGAGAGCCACCTAGATTGCACCCTGCTCGGACGGGCACAAAAACCTAACTGAGGCTTGGAGGAGGGTCATGGGGGGAGGAGCCAGTACACACCACCTGATCCTAAAGCTTTAGTTTTGTGCCCTGTCTCCTGCGGAGCCGCTAATCCCCATGGTCCTGACGGAGTCCCCAGCATCCACTTAGGACGTCAGAGAAAAATGTTCTTAACCTAGTATAATAATAATAATAATAATAATAATAATAATAATAATAATAATAATAATAATAATAAAAGACTTCTGAGCGTTTTGGGGAAAACTCAGTTAGATGAGTGGTTAATGTGCACGATCAACTATTTTCAGAAGGATTTAATTTTTTTGATATTTAATAAGAAGGCTTCTCATATACTTTTAACTTGACTAAATATCGTAATGACGAGGAGCATAAAAGGGCCCTATTAAGCACCGAATGCATCTGAATTGCGTTCATTTTTCCCCGATTTCCTTGGCAGTGCGCACGTGCGTGGGCTGGGGAGATGCAATGGCATCTCAGTGATGCGAACGCCTTGGTCTGATTAACAGGCAGAGGCGTTCGTGGGACGGTGACGCATGTTTGCGGGGGCGGTACAGCGTAAACGGGGGTTTGTCGTGCAGACAGGGGGTATCCCTAGTTCTTTTAAGCTGGGGGGCATCCCTAGTTCAGCAATGCAATCACAATTGAATTGCGATTGCATCGCTAGTGGGCATTTTCATGCTGGGCGGCCTTGCCCTGTGCTGGGCAGCCCCCATCATGTGATCACAAGCAGCTGCTGTTTCACTAACTAAGCAAGACTGTAACTCAATAAGGTCCAAAATATGACAAAGGATATACACAGATAAATAAAATAAATACTACATTTAAAAACAAGGCAACCAGAAAACAGCATGCATGAACTACAGCAAAAAGTTTTCATTCCCAAAACCATCTGCCTGTTTAAGGACTGTACAAAAGTTAAATACTTTCTGAAACAATATTATTTATAAACATTCAGTGAGCAGTTTCAGCTCTCGGTCTCCTATTTCAGTATTATAGGTAAGTAATCATAAATAAACAATCAGCCTATGCATAACACCTACAGAAAGCTTACCTTCACTGCGCAAGTACTCCACCACATTCCACACCACTGCTGGCACTCCATCCATCACCAGACCCTCTTTATGCAGATCATTGAGCGGTACGCCAAACACCTTCCTGCAGAGCATGGGGGGCTGTCCTCTGCCAGGCCTCATCACTACTTTTTTCATATCTTCTTTCAGCCTAACAACAGTTTTGCTTTGCTTGAAGGAGCAGAGGAAGAGAGAGCAATCATGAGCTGTGACTACAGGGGGCTGCATTTTTGCACTGAGTGTTTGACTCAGCAGTTCATGCATTTTGTGCCATAGCAAAAACAAAACAGAACAGTGCCAGCCAGACTAGCAGTCATGAGGAGTGTGTAAGTGATCTACAAGTAGGAGTCTAGGCTAGGAGATGTGTTAGAGCTGGGAGGGTTCGTCTCACAGTAACACACAGGCAGGCAGGGGGAGGGCACTCAGACAACTTCCCTGTAACCAGGATATGTAGCAGGGTTTCTGTCTCAGGAAGAGTACACACGTTACTGTAAATCCAAGCTATATCGCCACAGCAACCTCTGGGCGGAAATAGTAACCACTGTCTCAAGTATGATTGTCATTACAGGAAAGCCTTGCCACTTGTATTCTGTCCCCAGATTTACGGATGAGAGCACAAGATCTGAACAGGACAGAGGATTGCTGAGGAGTATACAGGAAGTCTGTGTTCCATGAGTTAAAGTGACACCCCCTCTTATGTTTACAGTACACGTGAATAAGATATACTGTATATAGCAGGGCTGGCCAAACCAGTCCTCGAGATCTACCAACAGGTCATGTTTTCCAGGCCTCCTGGAGATCTGTAGGCTTGTTAGTTAGGAATGAATGCAGCACATCTTAATTGGTAATGACTACACCTGTGTACTAGCTAGGTGGTCTGGAAAATGTGAACTGTTGGTAGATCTTGAGGACTGGTTTGGCCAGCCCTGGTATATAGCATAGGTCTGCAAACTCGGTCCTCATTACCCCACACAGTGCATGTTTTGCAGGTCTCACAGAATCGCAAGTGAAATAATTAACTCCACCTGCGGACCTTTTAAAATGTATCAGTGAGTAATTAATACACCTGTGCACCTGCTGGGTTACCTGCAAAACATGCACAGTGTGGGGTAATGAGGACCGAGTTTGCAGACCTATGGTATATAGGAAGCCTAAGAATAATAGCTTTTTGTACAAACATGCAAAAAGAACAGATATAGATCCTAATGGAATTAAGATTACGTATATAGGGGGTCATTCTGACCCGTTCGCTCGCTGCGGTTTAATGCAGCAGAGCGAACGGGTCTCTGCTGCGCATGCACCGACGCAGTAGTGCGCCGGCGCATGCCAGACGGCCGAAAACCGTAGCACGGATGCGATCGCCTCTGCCTGATTGACAGACAGAGGCGATCGCTGGGCGGGAGGGGGCGGAATGGCGGCGTTTGGCCGCCATTTCGTGGGTTTGGTCCGGCCAACGCAGGCGTAGCCGGACAGAACGGGGTGCGGGCCGCAGCCGCTGCGGGCTGGGGAGCGATGAGTAGCCCCCGGTCAGCATGCTAAAGCTGCGCTGGTCGGGAGCTACTCTTGAAGTGCAAAGGCATCGCCGCTGTGCGTTGCCTTTGCAGTTCTGCGAGGGGGGCCAAACTGACATGCGTGGCGGACTAGCCCTGTGCAGGGCGTCCCCCCGCATGTCAGGGAAGATGATCGTAGCTGTGCTAAATTTAGCACAGCTACGATCAACTCGGAATGACCCCCATAGTGCAGCATATTCCATTGTGCTTTACAATTGGGAACAAAGTAGTAATAACACAAGACTTGATAACAATATAAAAGTAACGCGATAAGAAGACCCAGCTCACAAGCTTACAGTCTTTTAAACTTCATATAATTGTATAAAAGACATCCATCTAAAATAGTGTTTAAATGTCTGGACTGCATGAAGGTAATTACAGAGAAAGGGGTCTATTTGCTAAGCCTTGGGAGCCCATTTATCATTGAATATTTGTGGCTTAATCCCTAAAAAAAAAAAATGTAACCACAAATATTTAGCATCAAATTAATGTATCACTAAGGGACCTCAGCAGGAATCTCCAATGCCTGCTCTGATCCCTCCATTCCTGCCGGCAGCCGCAACCCTAATAGGTTTCTAATTCTACGGTGGATGGATGTTGCCAGATTTATCAACTTGTGAAGCATTCCAGAGATTGGCCTCCACAACTACCACCATCTGAAGATAGCGGTAGCCTGTTGTAGCGTATGGGCTACACTTCGAATAGTTAGCTATGAGAGAGCTTCCCCAGAACCCTCCCAGACAATGGCCGCATGTGGAGAATACTTGCCTAGCCTCCGGGAATGGCTGGGAGGCTCCCGAAAATTGGGTGCCCCTCTGGGCCTACCGAAAAAAGGTGGGCAAGTCTCCCGCAGCGCTGCAGCTCCCCCGCACCCCCCCTTGGCTGCCCACTTGCAGATCACAAGTGGGTGGTCCAAAGGAAACCCAATGACGTGATTCCTACTTAATCTCGTCATCGTAGCTCCGCCCCCCACTGTACAGTGCCTGTAATATCAGAACTGTATAGCGGGGACGTGGTCACAGTGACGCGACCATAAGCTCCACACCCCCTGTGCAGCCTCAGCTACATAGCCACGGCCCCATGTGACGTCATGCCTGCCCTCCATCGCCCCCTGCTGCGCCGAACTAGCTGCCCTATCCCGGTGGAGGAGCTCCTGCAGCACTCATACCATATCACAGGGATGGGTTCCTTTCAGAGCCCCAGTCCCTGCAGGTGCTCCTTTATACACCCCGCTGTTAGAACTGCATATTGCAATGTAATTCTGGGCACTAATATCACGCCAAGATCGCATTTTACAGTATATGCAGTTCTTGATAAATGAGCCCCTTGGAGAGAGAGAAAATGGAGAGAGTTTTAGAGTACCAACCAATCAGCTCCTAACTGCCATGTCACAGGCTGTGTTTGAAAATTGCAGTTAGGAGCTGGTTGGTTGGTACTTTATTTCTCTACACTTTATCTCTCTCGAAGGCTTAGTAAACAAACCCCTAAGAACTGTACATGATACTTTGAGCTTGGGATCTGGTCTCTAGGTCGACAAGACTTAGGTCGACAGTGTCTAGGTCAACCACTATTGGTCGACAGTAAATAGGTCGACATGGTTTCTAGGTTGACAGGGACTCTAGGTCGATATGTATTAGGTCGACATGACAAAAGGTCGACATTAGTTTTTTACTTTTTTTTCTTCATTTCTTGAACTTTTTCATACTTTACGATCCACGTGGACTACAATTGGAAATGGTAATATACCGCTGCACTCGGCAGCTTGCCCGAAGGTCGCGAGCCATGCAAGGGGACACGGTGCACTAATTGGGGTTCCGGGTCGCTCTACGAAGAAAACAACACCCAAAATAAAAAAATAAAAACTCATGTCGACCTTTTTTCATGTCGACCTAGAGTCCCTGCCGACCTAGAAACCATGTCGACCTACTTACTGTCGACCAATACTGTTGACCTACGTCTATTCTATCTACCATACCTCACCCTTTACGCTTTAATCCCTAGTATCCCCCACTGCCAGTGCAGACAGTTGGATGTAAAACACAAGTGTGTATGGCAGCTGCTCCACTTTACATACTTAACCACTTTACACAGAGGACAGTTGACTTGCTTAGCATCCCATATACATACTGTATGGCGGAGTGGGTGTTTTATAAACAGCTTTTCTTAAAAGCTGGAGTACAGCAGATAACATACAGTGCAGTGGTATGATATAATAAGTATATACAATTGTAATATTGATCTCATTTTAGGTTTATGCTAGTTAAAGGTAAAGGCATAATTAAGCCTTTGCCATTAAGAATTTATCTTTAACTTGTTTATTGTAAATTCTGGTGCTAAATAGTACAGGTGTCAAGTGTCAACAGATATTAAATATTACAGCAATGCAGTATGCTTGCATTAACACAGTAGAAATTTACATTTCAGATCTTTCCTTCTCCCAGAGGTGAGAGTACAACTGTTTTTGCAGTTCAGTCGATGCAAGAAATGAAAAACAGCTGCTGACGTTTTTAAGACCAAATTCACTAGGCGGTATACAGGTATATTAAATTCATGTTGGATCCTTTCCGACGGAAAGGATCCGACATGTGAGTATATAATGCCGCACCAAACCCGACAGTTTTGGCCCATTCCCGACAATGCCAATCCAACTTTTTTTTTTTAAAGTCAGATTCACATTGTTGGAAACGGAACTAAAACTTGTCGGGTTTGGCCGTGAAAGGATTTGCCCTTAAGTTCTTTAACCCTCGATGTGATGGCCTCTTAGACGTCTGGAGTGTAAACCTTTACGCTATCAGTTACATGCACAACACAAGCAGTAAAAATTCACACTGTTTTATTATGAGGTTAACAAAAGTATATAAGGCAATGCATATGGGTGTAACTGACATGTCGTTACACTCCCATTGGCTCGTTAATAGTTACCAGGCAGAACAGAAAAGGCGGATGTCCATATATGGGTTTTCTACAAGTTTCTCAAACATTTAACAAGGTTTTTGTAACACAGTATATTTGGGTAGAAAGAACAAGTTTCATCTGACCTTGGATGCCAGACCCACACAGGCCTGGTATCTGTATGAGAGACAAAGGCACCTAGCACAGGGCAGCACGCATCCATGCAAACACATAAGAGTTCATATAGCATGTTTTAACCCTTCACTAGGGAAATAGAAATATTCACTTTTACACTGTAACTATTATAAGGAAATTGATCATATAAAAAGTAATATTTACAAAGCACAGAAGAGTTAACCCTTCAATCCCCTCTTAGAATCATGATTATTATATGACATGATTCTTGAGTGAGGCTCCTTTTAAATTTCTCCCTGTGGTGGTGTTAGATGTATAACAGGTATAGTTTCCAGGATATATGGTTATGGTGCTTCCTGGGTTGGGATTTTTTGACAATATGGGATATTCCCTTTTCCACATTTCGCACTGACTGTCATTTGTTTTGGTGTCATTAAAAAGGCTGAAAAAAAAACAATTTTCCTGTTCTAGGGGTATATTAAGGGGCACTGTACCTAGGTGGGGCCTAGATTTGCCACAGACATAACAGTTGCTTTTATTGTGTTTGTTAGCACTATACTTCATCCATTCTAACCAAAAATTAATGGACAATCTTTGAAGTAAGTTCAGATGTTGACCATATCTGTTTCTGGCAGCTGATGGGCGATATCCCCAATCTGTTCCTGTATTCCACCCCACAGCTTCCCAGGAATTACAATTAGATCCATAATATCTAATGTCATAGTACCATTCGTCAGTAACACAAATATATACTGTCTCAGACATTCCTGATTTCCTTTTCTGCTGTATGAAATGTTTGTTGTCAGCAAGTTTAGGGAACATGAAATAATCAAGGATATATGTGGCTACGTGTGTGTTGGAGGAATTGTACCACAAGGTGGGGATCCCATTTGTTTGTGTGATGTCGACTTCACATATTGTGAGGTGAATGAGGGCCAGTAGGGCTATCGAGATAGTCCCCAGGATAGAGATAGGGGACAGGTTCCTCATCTTCTTCTGTTCTTCTTTCTTCGCTAGGTGGGAGGTCAGGGCTGTCTGCCCCGGTTCGTACCTCACTGGAATCACTTGCTTCCCTCTCTAGGTCTGGTCTAGGAACCTTTTTTACTCGGGATGCATGGATCCAGGCAGGATTTTCCTCTGTCAGGACTGCTGTTCGGGTAACTGCTACGACCTCTGTCTCTGGACCATAGGTGAAGTCTCCTGGGCTCTTGTTCCTGGGGAGCACCTTCACCACGACTCTGTCTCTGACTTTAAAGGGGTGTGTAGGTTCCTGTGGATTCAAAAGGGTTTTTACAAACAACCTCATGTTCAATTTCATTCAGTTTTGTTATCAGGGACCTGACATACTCTTTTCTGATGAGTTCTAGATCTCCTTCCTGTATTACTAGTGGTTTCTTAGCCCAGGGTGTAGGAAAAGGGTCTACCCATTAGTATTTCAAAGGGTGAGTATCCTAGAGTTTTCTGTGGGGTATTCAAGATGCTGGTGTTTAGCTTTATTAGGGTTGTTCCTGAGGCAAGTGATGCATCTGCTAACATACTGGTCCACAAGTGATTTGGCATTAGTAACATAAAAATCATTGGTTAGTAGGAGGAGTGTTGTGGCTTCACCACGGTGACCAACACCACGGCACTGGGCAACGAGCAAAGGGGCACTGGACTGGGGTATACAGGGTTTCCCCTCTTTGCAGATTAATCCTGATTTAGGATTTTTTCTGCAGAATTGGGTAAGTCCAGTCGGAGAGATCAGTATTAGTCGCAGCAGCTTGAAGTTGAGTGAGCAGATGGACGTTGTAAAGGGAGGGACATGCTCTAGTGAGTGCAATGAGTTCTGCAGCTTGCGCGGACTGATAAGGTATTGGCAGGGTTTCCAACACAGTGTCAGGGAGGGTGACAATGGCATAGCCAGCCTGGTATGCACTGTCATTGGGCCTACTACAGGAGCCGTCAACAAAAACTATGTCTGCGCCTGGTATGGGAACGGGAGACATGTCAAGTCTGGGAGAAGTTTCAGCTTCAATAGAAGCAGCACAGTCATGTAGGTCGGGTGGTTCATCCTCGGGACCTTTCAAGCCTAAAAGGGTATTGAGAATGGGTGCAGGGCCAGAAGAACTAGCAGTGTACTTGATGGTAAGGGTAGGGTTACTCAAAAGGAGTACTTCATATCCACTAAGGCGCTGTGCTGACATGTGCTGTGTGTGCAAGCCTTTAAGTATTGCCAGGACATCATGTGTGGTGTGGAGTACTGTGATGTGGCCTAAAGTGAGGGTAGTGGCCATTTCTGCAACCATTGCACAGGCTGCCAAAGCCCTGAGGCAGGCAGGCATACCTTGCACAGACACTGGCATGACTTTGGAAAAAAATGCCACGGGGCGCAACTTCCCTCCATGAAACTGTGTGAGCACCCCCGCCATGGTTTTACAATTGTCCCTTGCATATAGATGGAAAGGTAGTACATAATTGGGGAGGCCAAGTGCCGGACTTTTCATCAACATACATTTTAAACTTTCATATGCAGTTAACATTTCTTGTGACCATTGTACAGTTTTAGGTTTGTCCTTCAGTGTGGCTTGTCTCAAAATGTTATCACAATAAGAGCAATCAGATATCCACTGTCTGCAGTAATTTACCATACCCAGGAAGGACAGTAGTTCCCTCTGGGTAGTTGGGGTGACCAGGCCCAATACAGACTGTATGCGTTGTGGACTGACTTTCCTCTCTCCCTGAGTGAGCACAAAACCTAAGTAATCAACATGCTTTTTACACCATTGCATTTTTATTTTGGACACCTTGTGTCCACATTCACAAAGCCAGTTTAGTAATGAAACACCATCCTCTCGGCAGGCCTCCTCAGTTTTACTACAGAGCAGCAGATCATCTGCATACTGTAGCAGGACTGAACCATGGTGAGGTTGCCAGGGCCCCAATGTGGCCTGGAGACAACAGGTGCGTCAACAATCTGCACCAGGTAAGTTGTTTACCCTCAAAAGAAAAGGCAAAAGTAATTGTGTCTGTGAATCTACAGGCATGCTGAAAAAAAAGGCATTCTTCAAATCAAATACAGAGAAGAACGCAGCATCTGCAGGGATTGCAGAAATGAGTGAGTTTACATCTGGAACAATTGGTGCAATTGGGACAATTAGCTGATTGATTGCTCTGAGATTCTGTACAAATCTTATACTACCATCAGCTTTGGCAACAGGGTTCACAGGAGTACAGTATGGTGATACAATATGTCTGAGAATACCCTGTTGTAAGAATTGCTGTATCACGGGGCGGAGACCTTCTATCTTTTCTGGTGAGAGGGGATACTGCATAGGTCAGAACACAAAACACTGGTTGTTGCACCGCTGTCCACTAAAAAGGGAATTTTACTTCCATTTATAATAAGTGGCAGCAGAGGTGAATCTTTACTATGACGGGTGAGTTGAATAAAGGCTGGGATACCCTCCTCCGGGCCCCGTCAGTGCACGGGGTCTTTGGAATCTTCCCTGACTGCGGGGTTGGTTCTGTCTGTCAAAGCGTCTGGGGTTCTGATAGTTATGAGTGAGTGGGGAAGTGAGTAAGCTTTCTGAGTTAAGCAAAGGTAAGCCAGCGTCATCTGTCCAGCAGTCCTTAAACCTTTTTCAAAACGCAGTAACAGACTATGAAGGTTTCTGTTTACAAGCTACAGCGACAGGCAAAAAAAACACAGGCAAAAAAAACTTCCTTCATATGTGTATAGCTGCGTCCTTTGCAAGCTTTGCGCAAATAAGATATACAGCCATCGAGGGTAATAGTGGGCTTGGGACAGTGTTTTACTATTATCTAAACTCTGGGTTATTGGTGCTAGGGATAGAGCTAGTGGACGCACCCTCCAGCAGTGGAGCTGGAGGCAATCCCATCTAGTGTGAAAGGGTTACTGCTGCCAAGAGATTTGTGTCTCTGAGCGCAGGATACATTGGAATGCAAAGGGGGGAGGCGAGAGGGATCTCTCTGCAGCCTCGCTTCTGTGCTGTTGGGAACTGACATTTTTTCTTAAATCTCCATATAGAAAAGGTAATTACTGCCTTCCCGTAGGAATGGGTCCTGTCCTGCTTTCTCTGTCCATCCCGCTAAATTATCCACCCATGGGTTAACTAAATAATACTCTGAGGTAGAGTTACGGGCAACATACATCTTGCATGTCTCACCAGGGAGGGGCGGGGGATATGCAGTTTTTTACTCTGACTAGAGCCCATTGTCAGACAGTAATATAAATCAACAGTACAACTTTAAAGGAAAATATCTAAAATTTACAACTCTACTATACATGCATCAGCTAACCAGTTAATTAGTCATTGACAATATCACAATATTATCTGTATAATGAGAACATGAAATCTTTTGACGGGTACGCTTACCTTCGTACAAGATGTCAGAAAAATACAGCGTTTTAGACAGGAAGCAAGAAAAGTGTTTGAGCATAGATATCTGGCAGACGAAAACTTACCAGCCGTCTGAACCAAATATAAGAACTTATCTCACTACAACATACAAGAATATATAGGCGATCAAATCGGGGTATTCTCTACGTTACGTATAGACCCCAGGTCTATGTTTTTTTTTAAGTATCCCAGATACTGACGTCTTTGGAGAATTGCGCTTGGACCCCGGGTCCTTTCTCAGACGTATTCTTTAAGTCCCAGACATTAAAGATTCTATGGTATCCCTGATACCTGTTTTATGCTTTTACATAAAACTTCGTAATATTAAGTCCCGGACTTAAATATTACCTTGTCACGTGTTCCCGGAACACTGACACGGATTCAGCTTCAGTGTATGACCGCAATCCTGTATGGCAAAGACAGACAATAAATTCTCTATTTTTACCATTCAGGGACGATCACTGAATTCCGGACATAGCCCCCAGCTGAAAGGATTTGCCCTTAAGTTCTTTAACCCTCGATGTGATGGCCTCTTAGACGTCTGGAGTGTAAACCTTTACGCTATCAGTTACATGCACAACACAAGCAGTAAAAATTCACACTGTTTTATTATGAGGTTAACAAAAGTATATAAGGCAATGCATATGGGTGTAACTGACATGTCGTTACACTCCCATTGGCTCGTTAATAGTTACCAGGCAGAACAGAAAAGGCGGATGTCCATATATGGGTTTTCTACAAGTTTCTCAAACATTTAACAAGGTTTTTGTAACACAGTATATTTGGGTAGAAAGAACAAGTTTCATCTGACCTTGGATGCCAGACCCACACAGGCCTGGTATCTGTATGAGAGACAAAGGCACCTAGCACAGGGCAGCACGCATCCATGCAAACACATAAGAGTTCATATAGCATGTTTTAACCCTTCACTAGGGAAATAGAAATATTCACTTTTACACTGTAACTATTATAAGGAAATTGATCATATAAAAAGTAATATTTACAAAGCACAGAAGAGTTAACCCTTCAGGCCGCGCTTCCGACAATCTACGTGGATTGGCGGCAGCGTGCTTTCCGACAGGTTTCCAACAAGTCGGATTTCCCGACTTGTCGGAAAAAAGGGGGCAACTAAAAAACTGCTGTCTCTCCGACAAGACGGCAGTTTCCGACTTAATTTGAATACCCCCATAGTAAGCGTTATCACTCATTTTTACATTCCTGAGCAATATTGCTTACTATATTTCCCAGTGTGTATTTTGCTGACGACGCGGGCCATTAACGACCCTCGGAGTCGGCCGTGCATGCAGCTCAATTTGGACTTATTGTCCAAAGCTGCATTCACGGACCGGCCGCGGCATGACAACCACTCACTGTGCGATATCGCAGTGTGCATGCCCACGTCGGGCGGCCCGTACTGGGAGGGGGACACACTTGGCAATGTCGCTCATGGAGTACTTCGCCTAGTGTGTAAAAAAAATAAAAAAAAAATCCTAGCATATAGATGGAAAAAAATAACTAGAAATCACAACATCTCTGCTACTAAAAGCTCACGTGTGATTTATGAATACAGTATAACATTTAGTTATA
This sequence comes from Pseudophryne corroboree, assembly GCF_028390025.1. Taxonomy (NCBI): domain Eukaryota; kingdom Metazoa; phylum Chordata; class Amphibia; order Anura; family Myobatrachidae; genus Pseudophryne; species Pseudophryne corroboree. Next base: position 756,897,120 of record NC_086444.1, read on the forward strand.
AGGGGAGTGATAGCCATCAAGATAACAATGCTGTAAAATACTGCAACTAGCCATCATTATTTGTTACATCAGACAGCAGGACTGTATTTAAATCAAATATCACTTTACAGAAGACATTACAAATATGTAATACAGGAAACCTGTCATACTCTGTCAAAGAAAGCTGTCAAATTGCAGTTTTCCTTTATAGGAAAGCCACAGGTATTCAGGAAATATTTCCCTAACGATGGTGGTAATTTGTTCAGGTGTTCAGCAGCACATGTAATGGTGCCCATAAACTTGTGCGATTGCCTTCGACGCAATATTGGCCCCGATTTCCCTTGAAGCTCACCTTGAGACAAATCGCATCGAAAGTGCATTTTTTGTGCATTCAATGCGCATACAATCCTGCGATTTATCTCATGCCCCTTACGACCGGAAATCGGGTGGTATCGGAAGCTCGAATGCGAGCACATCGCATGCTGACCAAAAGCACACCAGATTCATCTGCCAGATTTATAAAAAAATTAAATAGAGGGTTGGCCTATCTGGGGGATATATGAACAAGCAGCCATTTATAATCTGTGCACTTCTGTCTGCTCTGTGACTAGAGAAGTTTGGTTTATACCTGCTGCTCATTCCACATTGCTAGCTACCGTGCACTGCTTTGTTCTGCTTGCATTACAAAGTGTTTCTATACTACTGTATGTGTGTAGAGATGGATTCTACTCGCTATCAGGCTCTCATGTGCTACTCTGTACTGAAGATGAGGGGAGACAGGGAGAGGGCCCAGCAAAGAAAGGCGGAGGGAGAGATCTTGCTGGACCAAGGAGTGGCTGCTTAAGTGGCCTACTCACTCCTACATGCCCCTCCTGGATGAGATCAGGTAGAACAACCCGGATGACTACCGCAACTTCCTGCACATGAATGATGACACCTTCCAGGAGTTGCTGCGTCTGGTGACCCCCCTCATACAGAAGCGGGATACCAAATGGCGGGTTCCTATCCCTGCTTTGGAGAGGCTCGTGCAGTTCCTTGCTACTGGAGAGTCGTTTGAGGAGCTGAAGTATGGGACCCGTATCTCTGCGCAGGCTTTGGGACACATCATACCTGAAACCTGCAAGGCTATTATCAAAGTGCTTCAGTATAAGTACTGCAAGGTAAGAAAATTACACCACACATTGCTTGCCGTGTAACAAAATGTTTTATTTTTCACACTGAAATTGCGTAGAAAAAATATGTGCTTTTTATTTCAAGACATAATTGTATTTGCAGCCAACATGGCTGAACTTTTTAAAACAGTATAAAGTTTTCATGATGCAGCACATCTGCATCATTACGTTTATGACATAACAAAAATGCTATATATAGCAACAAATGTGGTGCATTTTGATACTACACCACTGAGTGGCACCGCAGCCAGGGGCACAATGCACACATACAACTTGTGGTAGGAAGATGGGTCCCCGATTCCATCAACCTGCACCAAGTTGCAAGTGTACATTGTGCCCCTGGCTGCGGTGCCACTCAATACCGTAGTATCAGAATGCACCACATCTGTTGCAATATATAGCAAGGTCAGCATTTCCATTTGAGAAACGTAAAAAAATGGCATATATATATATATATATCTCAAAATATAACTTTTTATAAATATCCAGCCAACATGGCTGAACTTTTTCAAACAGTATAAAGTTTTCATGATGAAGCACATGAAATTGCGTTGAAAAAAATATGTGCTTTTTATTTCAAGACATAATTGTATATGTGGGCAACATGGCTAAACGTCAGCAAACAGGTTAAAGCTTTCATGATGCAGCACATGTGTATCATTACATGTATGAAATTATAAAAAAAAATGTCATCTATAACAACAAATGTGGTGCATTTTGATACTACGGCGTTGAGTGGCACCGCAGCCAGGGGCACAATGCACACATGCAACTTAGAATAGGAAGATGGCTCCCCGGTTCCATCAACCTGCACCAAGTTGCGTTTGTGCATTGTGCCCCTGGCTGCAGTGCCACTCAACGCCGTAGTATCAAAATGCACCACATCTGTTGCAATATATAAGTGCAGTATGATATACGGTGCAGTATGATATACAGTGTTTTTTGAGTGGCAGCGCTTTCAGGAGCACAATGCAAACATGCAGGTAGGCCCGGCTTCAGGCTCCCCAGCACCATCAACCGGACCCAAGCTGCATGTGTTCATTGTCCACCTGAAAGCGGAGCCACTAAAACGCTGTATATCATAGTGCACCAGATCTATCACAGTGTATACCAGGGCAGCAGGAATGTTATATATACCAACAGATGTGGTGCATTCTGATACTGCGGTGTTGAGTGGCACCGCAGCCAGGCGCACAATGCACACATGCAGCTAGGGGCAGGAAAATGGGTGCTCGGTACCATCAACCTGTCCCTAGCAGCATGTGTGCATTGTCCGCCTGAAAGCATTGACACTCACCGTAGTATCAGACTGCACCACATCTGTTGGTATGTATAACAAGGGCACCAGTAATTGAGACTCACCCTACATTTGAAAGAGACCTGTCTCCTCCTCCTCCTCTTGTCCCCCCTGTGACATCAAGGAGGTCAAAATTGTGGAGGAGACAGTGGATGTGTGGCTGCCTTGGGAAGGGTAGCTGGTTTGAGAAGGAGATTGGAAAGTGGGGGAATGGTGGATGGATGGGGGTGGGGGTTGACGAAAATGGGGAGGGTGGCTGGTTTGATGAGGAGGGGTTTGAGGAGGATGGAAAGTGGAGGAAGGGTAGTTGGATGGGGCCTGCGGTTGCAGATAACCGGAATGGTAGCTGTGATGCGGAGTAGTAGATGTAGGGTAGGTGGGTGGTGGTGAACTGAAGGTCAATGGGAGATGAGGAGCAGGTGCTTGAAGTTCTGGCCCATGAACGTTCCATTCTGGTGTCAGTTGTCCTGAGAGTGTTTGGTACAAAACCTGTGACACCAGGCGCTGGCACTCTGCTTGCTGCTGCGCAGAAACCGTCCGCATAGTTTTGCTCACATATGATGCAAAGTCATCAAACTAATCCGGTTTCCGGAGCAGCTGTGAATGGCCCTCCAATAGTAGAGGGTCTTCTGCAAATGTTGTTTTCCGTGGCTTCCTCCTGCCAGTCTGTCGCTGTGGAGAGGTTGGTTCCTCTGGGGGAGGTGTTGATGAGGGCAGGGGTACTTCAGGTGTCTGTATGGTAAAGAGAAACATATTTAGTGGATAGTCAAACTTTTTACTTTTATTTTACAGTTCCCTACAAGCGTGGCAGAATGGCAAGCTATTGCAGAGGACTTTGACAGGCGCTGGAATAACCCAAACTGTTGAGGTGCAATAGACGGGAAACATGTGCGCATCACCAAACCCACCAACAGCCGGTCGGACTACTTAAATTATAAAGGCTACTTTAGCATTCTTCTCATGGCGGTGGTCAATGCAAGTTATGAGTTTATTTTCCTGGATGTTGGGAAAAATGGTCGTTGCTCGGATGGTGGATCGTTGAAAAATACGCGCTTCTATGATAAGCTCACCACCAACTCCATTCATCTGCCGCCTGTGGAGCAAACAAAGAATGGCCTGGGATTTGTGTTCGTGGCAGATAAGGCCTTCGCACTGCACGAAAACATAATGAAGCCCTAACCGCAAAGAGTCCTGAACCATGATAGGCGCATTTTTAACTACTGCCTTTTTAGGGCCCATCGGGTTGTTGAGAATGCATTTGGCATTCTCAGCAACCGGTTCAGGATCTTCCACAAACCCATTAACATGAGGCTGGACAACATTGACTATGTAGTAAGAGCATGTTGTATACTACACAACATGCTCCGTCGCAAGGCCACGAGACAAATGCCTTTGCTCCCAGCAGGACTGGAAGATCCCAACCAGTCAGTAGTGATAGCGCTGATTTGCTCGGTGGGACCACCTGCAGCAACTATACGCGGCACTGCAAGGGCAAAAGAGGTCCGGGTAAAATATAATGCCTTCTTCAATGGGGAAGGAGCAGTGGCATGGCAGGAGGAATGTATTATGTAAAAAAAATGTAAAAGCTACTTAACCTTTCGGCCTCCTCCATGTCCAGACTTCCCTCCTCGGACTCTGCCATCACCACTAGGGACTCCTTAGCTGACCTTTTCTCCAGGAGGAAGTTGAGATCTTTGTAGTACCACAGCTGCGGCACATACACCTTGTCTGCAGCGGCTCCTGACCTCTTGGACTCCTCCACCTTGCGGTTCTCTTTGACAAAGACTGTCCGTAGATTGGCGATTTTCTTCCGGACCCAGGCCACCGAGGCAGCAGAGTAGGTGGGCTTGAAGTACTTCACCATGCGGGTATGCGGGTATAAGCAGCCTCCCTCTTCTGCTTGTTGCTGTAATCTGGTGAGGACTTCAGCCACAGACACTCCTCCTCACTGTACAGGCTGATGAAGCCGGAAAGAAACTCGCGGTTCTCATAGGACATCTGCAGAATGCAAAAAAATGGAAAATTAATAAAACATGAAAAAAGTTCCATTATTCTGGTTAAATAAAGTTTGTTTTCTAGTTAAAGTTCCATTAATCTGGTTAAATAAAGTTTGTTTTCTAGTTACTGGTGTGAGTTATCTGAAATTTAGGGTGCGGCTGCCTGGGGCTTGCAGTGGTGCAGTGTTTTGGGCATGGGGCCAGTTTAATGGTGGGTGCAGCAGCATAATGGTGGGCAGTGGTGGTAAAACAGCATAATAGTCATTGGTGGCCAGTGGCACAGTATAATGGCGTTTAGGGCGCGGCTGCCTGGGGCTTGCAGTGGTGCAGCGTTTTGGGCATGGGGCCAGTATAATGGTGGGTGCAGCAGCATAATGGTGGGCAGTGGTGGTAAAACAGCAAAATAGTAATTGGTGGCCAGTGGCACAGTATAATGGCGTTTAGGGCGCGGCTGCCTGGGGCTTGCAGTGGTTTAGCGTTTTGGGCATGGGGCCAGTATAATGGTGGGTGCAGCAGCATAATGGTGGGCAGTGGTGGTAAAAAAGAATAATAGTCATTGGTGGCCAGTGGCGCAGTATAATGGCGTTTAGGGCGCGGATGCCTGGGGCTTGCAGTGGTGCAGCATTTTGGGCAGGGGGCCAGTATAATGGTGGGTGCAGCAGCATAATGGTGGGCAGTAGTGGTAAAAAAGAATAATAGTCATTGGTGGCCAGTGGCGCAGTATAATGGCGTTTAGGGCGCGGCCGCATGGGGCTTGCAGTGGCGCAGCATTTTGGGCAGGGGGCCTGTATAATCGTGGGTAGAGCAGCATAATGGTGGGCAGTGTGGGTAAAAAAGAATAATAGTCATTGGTGGCCAGTGATATAGCCTGCCTACCTTGTGCGGTGTTTGGGAGCTCAGCAGCGTGCTTGCAGCCTCCTCTCCAGTCATGTGTGTAGTGAGGGTAAGAGGAGTGTCCAGGAAGTCATCTCCTGTCTGCACATATCGCACATCGCGGTGTGATAAATCGAAAGTGGTAAAAAACAGCATGCGATCACGCCGCGATTTGATAAAAATTAAGTGCAGCACATACTATCTTGGGACGCGAGATTCGACCGGCGTGCTCGCGCATTGTGTCGAAAGGTACCTAAAATGTGCATACAATCCCCTGATTTCTCTCACAGATCCAGTCGATATCGAAGGTTAGTACCGATTATCTCACAAGTGTATGGGCAACACTGACTAGGTGAACACTTTTAGGAAAACAAAGGGTGTTGTGTTCAGACTTTTTTAATAATCACCATTTCGAAAAAATCTCATATACAATTTCTAAATAATTAAATAACATTAAATATGATAGTGAATAAATTTGTTGTTAATGATCTTTTCACTGCACCATATTTCACATGATGGGGATCTCTTATGTTATATACTGTACACTTATTAAGCAACCTGGTTTTGCTTTATAACTTATTGCTGCTTTAAATGCACCCATGATTTAAACAAAATGGGTTAAATCACATATATGGTGCATATCGCACCGTGTATATAGTGCTCTCGATGGCGAAGCGCAGCCCTGCAACGTCTGTATCGCAATCCCACATCTCATGTGCATGCATGCCATATATGATTAGATCGCAAGCAAACACAGTGCATATCGCACAGTGGGGGGTCATTCCGAGTTGATCGTAGCTGTGCTAAATTTAGCACAGCTATGATCATGAACTCACACATGCGGGGGTACGCCCAGCACAGGGCTTGTCCGTCCCGCATGTCAGTGCCGCCCCCCCCCCCCCCCCCCCCCCCACCACACACACACACAAATACAAAGCATCACACAGCGGCGATGCTCTTGTGTTTGTGGAGTAACTCCCGGCCAGCGCAGCTCCTGCGGCTGGCCGGGAGTTGTGTGCCGCTGGCCGCAGCGGCTGCGTGACACATCACCCCCCAACGGTCCGGTCACGCCTGCATTGGCCGGACCGTGCCTACTAAACGGCAGCTTAACGCCGCCGTTCAGCCCCCTCCCGCCCAGCGACCGCCTCTGTCTCAGAGGCGATCACTAGGCAGCGACGACTGCCATGCGCCGGCGCACTGCGGCACGTGCGCAGTTCCGACCCGATCGGTGCGCTGCGACAAACTGCAGCGAGTGATCAGGTCGGAATGACCCCCAGTGTGTCATACCTCCCAACATGACCCTCTCCTGGAGGGACAGAATGCTCTGCTCCTGGACTTCCCTCCTGATTAATGATTACCATCACCTGTGCTGAAACACCTTTCTTATCCATTAACCTGTTCAGCACAGGTGATGGCATTCATAAATTAAGAAAAAAGTCCAGGAGCAGAGAATTGTGTCCCTCCTGGAGAGGGTCATGTTGGGAGGTATGCCGTGTGTACAGAAAAGCATTGCGATCCTGATTTACGCACCCAAGCCATTCCATGCCACTCCCTGAGCCCTCGTCTTTTCACACTGCACGTAGGAAGGAAAGGAAGCCATCAAGCAGCAGCCGGAGCCTTGAGTTTTGGTAAGTATTAAAAATTACTGACCACCAATGTTTTTACTTATAATGGCTGCCACTATTTATCCCCTGTGAAAAGGTGCCACCCACACCCCTGTAATACCAAACCACTATTTAAATTAGCTCTTTTCTTTTTTTTTTTTAGCATGTTACAAATCGTACATGGTTCAATTTGTGCATGGTTCAAATCGCATCATGGGGGTAATTCCAAGTTGATCGCAGCAGGAAACTTTTTAGCAGTTGGGCAAAACCATGTGCACTGCAGGGAAGGCAGATATAACATTTGCAGAGAGAGTTAGATTTGGGTGGGTTATTTTGTTTCTGTGCATGTAAATACTGGCTGCTTTATTTTTACACTGCAATTTAGATTGCAGATTGAACACACCCCACCCAAATCTAACTCTCTCTGCACATGTTATATCTGCCTCCCTGCAGTGCACATGGTTTTGCCCAACTGCTAACAAAGGGGTTAATTCCAAGTTGATCGCAGCAGGAAATTTTTTAGCAGTTGGGCAAAAACCATGGCCCTCATTCCGAGTTGTTCGCTCGCTAGCCGCTTTTCGCAGCAGGTGCACACGCTAAGCTGCCGCCCTCTGGGAGTGAATCTTAGCTTAGCTGAATTGCGAACGAAGTATTTCGCAATATTGCGAAAAGACTTTTCTTTGCAGTTTCTGAGTAGCTCGAGACTTACTCTTCCAGTGCGATCAGTTCAGTGCTTGTCATTCCTGGTTTGACGTCACAAACACACCCAGCGTTCGTCCAGACACTCCCCCGTTTCTCCAGCCACTCCCGCGTTTTTCCCAGAAACGGCAGCGTTTTTTCACACACACCCATAAAACGGTCAGTTTCCGCCCAGAAACACCCACTTCCTGTCAATCACACTCCGATCACCAGAACGAAGAAAAAACCTTGTAATGCCGTGAGTAAAATACCAAATTTCTTAGCAAATTTACTTTACGCAGCCGCAGTGCGAACATTGCGCATGCGCAGTTAGCGGAAAATCGCACCGATGCGAAGAAAAATAACGAGCGAACAACTCGGAATAAGGGCCCATGTGCACTGCAGGGGAGGCAGATATAACATGTGCAGAGAGAGTTAGGTTTGGGTGTGGTGTGTTCAATCTGCAATCTAAATTGCAGTGAGAAAATAAAGCAGCCAGTATTTACCCTGCACAGAAACAAAATAACCCACCCAAATCTTACTCTCTCTACACATGTTATATCTGCTTCCCCTGCAGTGCACATGGTTTTGACCATCTGCTAACAAAATTCCTGCTGCGATCAACTTGGAATTACCCCCAAAGTTCCTGCTGCGATCAACTCCGAATTACCCCCCATGTGTATATGCATACCTCCCAACATGACCCTCTCCAGGAGGGACACAATGCTCTGCTTATGGATTTGTCTCTTAATTTATGATTGCTGACACCTGTGTTGAACAGGTTAATGGTTAAGAAAGGTGTTTCAGCACAGGTGATGGCCAGGGGCAAATGCAGAACTTTTTGAGGGGGGTTTACAGATATGTTTTATATATATATATATATATATATATATATATACACTCAGAGTTTTGATAAAGTGCAAAAAGGTTCTGTTTATTGAAATAAACAGCAGCTTTTTGCACGTAATCAAGTCTCCGAGAACCGCCATATTACAATCATATACTGCTAATGAGCACGGCAAGTGCTGGATATTTGTATAAAGAGAGAGAGACATGAGAAGGGAACGAGAGAGAGAGAGAGACTTGGGGAGGGAGGGATGGAGGGAGGGAGAAACACATGGAGGGAGAGAGACATGCCAAGAGAGAGAGAGATGGGAAGGAAGACAAAAAGAGTGACATGGCAAGAGAGGGTGAGAGAGACATGGCAAAAGAGAGAGAGAGAGATGACGAGAAAAACATAGGCAAAAGAGAGATATGACGAGAGAGACATGGCAAAAGAGAGCGACATGGAGAGAGAGAGTGACATGGAGAGATGACGAAAGAGACATGGCAAAAGAGAGAGACATAGAGAGAGAGAGACATCCTGGGAGAGCGAGACATGACGAGAGTGAGAGAGACATGGCAAAAGGGAATGACACATGGCGAGAGAGAGACATGCTAAGAGAGAGAGAGAGACATGAGAAGGGAGTGAGAGAGAGACATGGGAAGGAAGACAAAAAGAGTGACATGGCAAGAGAGGGTTAGAGAGACATGGCAAAAGAGAGAGAGATGACGAGAAAGACATGGCAAAAGAGAGATATGACGAGAGAGACATGGCAGAAGAGAGCGACATGGAGAGAGAGAGTGACATGGAGAGATGACAAGAGAGAGAGAGACATGGCAAAAGAGAGACATAGAGAGAGAGAAAGACATGCTGGGAGAGCGAGACATGACGAGAGTGAGAGAGACATGGTAAAAGACAATGACATGGAGAGAGAGAGAGAGAGAGAGAGAGCAACATGGAGAGAGAGTGTATCAGCAGCAGCAGAAAGACTGGGCTACCAGAGCTGCGAAATGTAGGGGAGAGCAGTTACCTAGAGGTCTTCATGTGGAGGGCGAGTTGTCTCTTCTGCCAGACGCCCAGGGATGTGCCACAGTTAGAATAGGGCCTCGGATCATCACTCACTTGTAGAGGTTCAGAGACTGGGAATGAGTCACCCACTTGCAGACAGTAGTCCGGTGGAGGTGGGGAGGAGCTTGTACAGAGACTGGGCAGCCGGGTCACCACCGGTAGACAGCAGTACGGCGATGGGGGCTGCAGGAGACCGGGCAGCTGAGGCATGACGGTGTCAGTAGAGGAGCCCGCACGCCTGCCGGTCCGCAGCCTCTGCCAAGCTTCCGTGGCTGGTCCCTCCCCCAGACACCTCTGTGCACTGACTGCACCAATCGAAAAACCCCACCAGCATTCAGAATCAGATGCATACATAGTACATACCAGTAGGCGTGCGGGCTCCTCTCTCTCCTGACACTGAGTACCTTGCACAGAGACTGTACAGCCGGGTCACCACCTGTAGACAGCGGTACGTCAGGGGGAGGAGGGGGGTGGGGGGTTGAGAGAGACTGGGCGGCCGAGCCTGGACAGTGTCAGGAGAGAGAGGAGCACGCACGCCTGCTGGTATGTACTGTGTATGCATCTGATTCTGAATGCTGGTGGGGTTTTTCGATTGGTGCAGTCAGTGCACAGAGGTGTCTGGGGGAGGGACCAGCCACGGAAGCTTGGCAGAGGCTGTGGATGCAGAGCAGTCAGAGATGGCTTGGGGAAATGCGAGCCATGCTGTCTCCATCTCAAAAAGATAAATTTGGGCTGTCAGGGGGGGGTTTCTGGGTACTCAGAAACCCCCCCTGCGTGCGCTACTGATGGCAACCATAAATTAAGAAGGAAGTCCAGGAGTAGAGCATTCTGTCCCTCCAGGAGAGGGTCATGTTGGGAGGTATGTATATGCAACATTGTTTCCCGGGACTTCAAGGGAAATCACATGGTACAAATCTCACACGGTACAAATCCCACCGTGTGTAGGCCACATAATCTCACCGTGTGTGGGCATGCCAGTGCTCCCAAATCTGGAACTATTACGTTTAGGCCTACAGTATATATTTACACATCAAATAATGTGAAGCAGCATTTTTGAGTTGCACAAGGATACTCAAAGATCTTTATCTGCAGCACTCTATGGGGGGGGAGATGTACTACACTAAAGCCTAGTACCAGGGCCGGTTGTAGACCCTGTAGCGCCCAGGATGAAAGTTTCCTTTGGGAACCCCCACCACCACCACCACCAGGTATAACAGAGTTGGTGCGTGCCAAAAACAGGGGCGTGGCTTCATAGGGGAGGGGCACGGCCACAGTTATGGCACCTGTAGTTGTGCCCCCAGTAGGTGTACCCCCTGTAGCTGTGCCCCCAGTAGGTGTACCCCCTGTAGCTGTGCCCACAGTAGTTGTGTCCCCAGTAGCTGTGCCCCCACTAGATTTGCCCCTGTAGCTGTGCCCCCAGTAGTTGTGCCCCCAGTAGCTGTGCCCCCAGTAAATTTTCCCCCAGTAGTTGTGCCTCCTCTAGCTGTGCCACCTGTAGTTGTGCCCACAGTATCGCCGCTTACAAACACAAAAATAAAACAAAAACACACAATACTTACCAGACCCGCTCCTGCTTCCCGATCACTACTGCGCTGCCCTCCAGCTCTGGCCGCCCGCTCCTCTCTATGGAAGAGACGTCATGACGTCTCTCCCATAGCAGCGCTGCACAGACACTAGAGGTCAATTATGACCTCTAGCTTCTGACAGTGACACCGGCTGCAGCGGGCGCCCACACAGCCCACGGTGCCTGCTGCAGCCAAGGAGCGGGATGCGGGTGGGCGGCGAGCACCTGCGAGTGACTGCGGCCACACCCCCGGTCGCCCGCCCTGCTTGCCCGTGCCTAGAATCGCTCCTGCCTAGTACACACAGGGAAATGTGATCAGAGATGTGTGCTGAGCGATCTAGTACAGACCGCTCATCACACATCTCTCCCCCCGCTCAGCACATCGCAATGTGTGCTGAGCGAGGGGGATGGGGGAGCGCTCATTTCACCCAGCGGTGAAATGAGCGATGTGCTAGATTGTGCCTGCATGCAGGCCAATCTAGCACCGGCGATAGCGACGCGCGGAACTGCGCATTGCTGTCGCTGGCACCCCTACACACGGAGCGATGTGTTCTTCAGAGTGCTAAGAAATTAAATGAACATTGCTCCGTGTGTGCCCCCTTTAAGCTTTGCAGAGTGATAAAGTGGATGGAGATAAAGTACCAGCCAATCAGCTCCTAACTGCCATTTTAAAGACTGTGGGGTCTATTGACTAAGCCCTGGATGGAAATAAAGTGGACGGAGATAAAGTACCAGCCAACAAGCTCCTAACTGTCATTTTTCAAACCCGACTTGTAACATGGTAGTTAGACACAAATTGTCTGGTACTTTATCTTCGTCCACTTTATCTTCATCCAAGGCTTAGTAAATAGACCCCTGTGTTTGAAAAACAGTTAGGAGCTGGTTGTTTGGTAGTTTATCTCTCTTCACTTTACCACTCTCCAAGGCTTAGGGGTAAATGTAATAAACAACGATATGTTGGGGAAAGAGATATCAGCGCACGTTATGTGCACTGATACCGCTTCCCCCCCCATGTATTAATGTGTCTGTGAGCCCCTGTCATTATCGGTACTGCTATGTATGAACGGTCGGCAGACAAGAGGATAATACATCTTGTCAATATACCTTCCTGCTTCTCCTCAGTAATGATGGCAGCGCGGACCATGCCGCAATAATACATCTGCCCCTATATACATAGTACTGTACATCTGCCCCTATATACAGTATTTACAGGTAAAGTACCCATGAGATGCAATGTGCCAGAACACGTAGTGTAATGTGTCACTGTACTGGCTTCGGAATGTGATGGCTTGTAAGTACTGTACACAAAAACACCAGTGTCACACTACACTCAGTACACAAGCACTGGACACAGTCATGTCTTTGTTTCTAAAAATACCATTCCAATTGTGTGGGATTGTGCCCAGTAATTGACAACAACTGTTTCTTTCAACAAACACATTGAAAGCTTTGGTGCTTGATGAACCTTTCTGTCTTAAGATGGTTTATAAATAATCACTTAAATATCTCCGTGCAGCTGAAAAAACAAAACCATGACTGTGAGGACAATACACCATGATCTCCCTCAAGGTCCGGACACACTATGCGATACGCTCCATGAGTGATATCGCATAGTGCATGCACACTGTATGAAATTGCGAGCAATATTGTACAGTGTTGTCATGCCCGTACATGCAGTTTTGGACGATAAGTCCAAATTGAGATGCATGAACAGCTGATGGCGGGGGATGATAATGATGCTTGGGACCTCACATCGTTCATCGTCCGCAGCATACACACTGAGCGATATTACACACCGATATCGCTCACAAGGCTGATTTTGTACACAGGTCAAACCTGGGTGCGACCCGACTGAGGCCCCTTTCAGACTGGCGACAGGACCTGGCTTATTGCAAGGCTGGTGACATTACCGCACACAGATGCAGCCCCGGTGCTTTGAGATAAGTTCATCTCCATGTGCCATCTCTTCCTATGCTGTACACGTGTGCCGGGTCACATCAACCTAGCTTACCCGTTACACTGCACCGCGACACCGGTCCTTTCCGGGGGGTGTAGTAGGGTATGCCGGCGGCTGGGCTCCGGTGACCAGCATACTGGCGCCGGAATCCCGACGGCCGGCATACCGACAGCTGGGTGAGCGCAAATGAGCCCCTTGCGGGCTCGCTGCGCTCACCACGCTGCGGACACGCTATCTATTCTCCCTCCAGGGGGGTCGTGGACCCCCAAGAGGGAGAAAAGATGTCGGTATGCCGGCGCCGGTATATACTGGTCGTTGGGAGCCCGGCCGCCGGCAAACAGAAGGCCACTCCTTTCCAGAACCTACCCTGCAAACTAGCCGGGTTGGATTCCCGGGTGACTGGACACAAGTTAACCCTTTTTCACTAAGCCACTCTCGGGTTATAACAGCAATAACCCAAGTTTTAGCGGCAGTGGAAAATGGATACGAGAAAAACTGTATTATTTGCATATCAAATGCTTCTGGTAATTCTGAAAAGCAGAAGCTTCTGGTAATTCTGAAAAGCAGTGGTATAGTTCTTTGAATTTATTCTGGGTCTTTCACATCATCTAGGATTGCAGTATAAAGAGAGGCAAATTAGACTATACACCAAACCAATGATCTGTAAAACTGCCTCTCCATTCCAAGGACATACATACAAGATTATTTATAATTACAATTAAATTAATGAAATTAAAATGTAACATTTTTGTCTCGCTTTTCTTGATCTAGAATTCTAGGGGTATATCTACTAACAAGCAGATTTCTAGAAGTGGAGATGTTGCCCATAGCAACCAATCAGATTCTCATTATCATTTGTCTAGCATCTTCTAGAAGATAACAGCTAGAATCTGGTTGCTATGGGCAACATTGCCACTTCTGAAAACCTGTGCTTTAGTTAATATACCCCCTTGTGTGTGCAAAGCCACATGTACAGAAACAGGTAAGTCTCACTTCTGATCATACAGTACATGCTTATTGTTGCTGACAAGTTTTTCTAAAATGCCATCAGTGGATGTTATAATGCTGGGCAGAGGCAGAACTCCGGGAGGCAGCGGAGTCGGCTGCCGCCGGGCTCCTGCCCTGAAGAGGGCGCCTCGCCTCCACGTGAGTTCTTCTGTGCAGCCTGCAATGAGTCAAACTGACTCATTCCTGTAAGCCGCGGGCTGTAAAGAAGTTAGGAGAGGAGCTGCTGCTGCCGCTGCTCCGCTGCTGTAGGGAAGGGGGGGACGGGACGGATGGACACACGTGCGAGGCGGTGTTCAAGAGCTGGTACCACGCTTGCCTTGGATTCCACTCCCTAATTGCGCTCTGCCTCCGGTAATTTGGGATGAGAGAAGAGCCTTCTTTCACTACACAAGGTATCCATCTATGCTCTCTTTCTCCCTTTGTGAGTGCACTGCCAGTATACTGTATGTATGTATGTTTGTATATATATATATATTAGAGATGAGCGCCTGAAATTTTTCGGGTTTTGTGTTTTGGTTTTGGGTTCGGTTCCGCGGCCGTGTTTTGGGTTTGAACGCGTTTTGGCAAAACCTCACCGAATTTTTTTTGTCGGATTCGGGTGTGTTTTGGATTCGGGTGTTTTTTTCAAAAAACACTAAAAAACAGCTTAAATCATAGAATTTGGGGGTCATTTTGATCCCAAAGTATTATTAACCTCAAAAACCTTAATTTCCACTCATTTTCAGTCTATTCTGAATACCTCACACCTCACAATATTATTTTTAGTCCTAAAATTTGCACCGAGGTCGCTGTGTGAGTAAGATAAGCGACCCTAGTGGCCGACACAAACACCGGGCCCATCTAGGAGTGGCACTGCAGTGTCACGCAGGATGTCCCTTCCAAAAAACCCTCCCCAAACAGCACATGACGCAAAGAAAAAAAGAGGTGCAATGAGGTAGCTGTGTGAGTAAGATTAGCGACCCTAGTGGCCGACACAAACACCGGGCCCATCTAGGAGTGGCACTGCAGTGTCACGCAGGATGTCCCTTCCAAAAACCCCTCCCCAAACAGCACATGACGCAAAGAAAAAAAGAGGCGCAATGAGGTAGCTGACTGTGTGAGTAAGATTAGCGACCCTAGTGGCCGACACAAACACCGGGCCCATCTAGGAGTGGCACTGCAGTGTCACGCAGGATGTCCCTTCCAAAAAACCCTCCCCAATCAGCACATGATGCAAAGAAAAAGAAAAGAAAAAAGAGGTGCAAGATGGAATTGTCCTTGGGCCCTCCCACCCACCCTTATGTTGTATAAACAAAACAGGACATGCACACTTTAACCAACCCATCATTTCAGTGACAGGGTCTGCCACACGACTGTGACTGATATGACGGGTTGGTTTGGACCCCCCCCAAAAAAGAAGCAATTAATCTCTCCTTGCACAAACTGGCTCTACAGAGGCAAGATGTCCACCTCATCTTCACCCTCCGATATATCACCGTGTACATCCCCCTCCTCACAGATTATCAATTCGTCCCCACTGGAATCCACCATCTCAGCTCCCTGTGTACTTTGTGGAGGCAATTGCTGCTGGTCAATGTCTCCGCGGAGGAATTGATTATAATTCATTTTAATGAACATCATCTTCTCCACATTTTCTGGATGTAACCTCGTACGCCGATTGCTGACAAGGTGAGCGGCGGCACTAAACACTCTTTCGGAGTACACACTTGTGGGAGGGCAACTTAGGTAGAATAAAGCCAGTTTGTGCAAGGGCCTCCAAATTGCCTCTTTTTCCTGCCAGTATAAGTACGGACTGTGTGACGTGCCTACTTGGATGCGGTCACTCATATAATCCTCCACCATTCTATCAATGTTGAGAGAATCATATGCAGTGACAGTAGACGACATGTCCGTAATCGTTGTCAGGTCCTTCAGTCCGGACCAGATGTCAGCATCAGCAGTCGCTCCAGACTGCCCTGCATCACCGCCAGCGGGTGGGCTCGGAATTCTGAGCCTTTTCCTCGCACCCCCAGTTGCGGGAGAATGTGAAGGAGGAGATGTTGACAGGTCGCGTTCCGCTTGACTTGACAATTTTGTCACCAGCAGGTCTTTCAACCCCAGCAGACCTGTGTCTGCCGGAAAGAGAGATCCAAGGTAGGCTTTAAATCTAGGATCGAGCACGGTGGCCAAAATGTAGTGCTCTGATTTCAACAGATTGACCACCCGTGAATCCTTGTTAAGCGAATTAAGGGCTGCATCCACAAGTCCCACATGCCTAGCGGAATCGCTCCCTTTTAGCTCCTTCTTCAATGCCTCCAGCTTCTTCTGCAAAAGCCTGATGAGGGGAATGACCTGACTCAGGCTGGCAGTGTCTGAACTGACTTCACGTGTGGCAAGTTCAAAGGGCATCAGAACCTTGCACAACGTTGAAATCATTCTCCACTGCACTTGAGACAGGTGCATTCCACCTACTATATCGTGCTCAATTGTATAGGCTTGAATGGCCTTTTGCTGCTCCTCCAACCTCTGAAGCATATAGAGGGTTGAATTCCACCTCGTTACCACTTCTTGCTTCAGATGATGGCAGGGCAGGTTCAGTAGTTTTTGGTGGTGCTCCAGTCTTCTGTATGTGGTGCCTGTACGCCGAAAGTGTCCCGCAATTTTTCTGGCCACCGACAGCATCTCTTGCACGCCCCTGTCGTTTTTTAAAAAATTCTGCACCACCAAATTCAAGGTATGTGCAAAACATGGGACGTGCTGGAATTTGCCCATATTTAATGCACACACAATATTGCTGGCGTTGTCCGATGCCACAAATCCACAGGAGAGTCCAATTGGGGTAAGCCATTCCGCGATGATCTTCCTCATTTGCCGTAAGAGGTTTTCAGCTGTGTGCGTATTCTGGAAAGCGGTGATACAAAGCGTAGCCTGCCTAGGAAAGAGTTGGCGTTTGCGAGATGCTGCTACTGGTGCCGCCGCTGCTGTTCTTGCGGCGGGAGTCCATACATCTACCCAGTGGGCTGTCACAGTCATATAGTCCTGACCCTGCCCTGCTCCACTTGTCCACATGTCCGTGGTTAAGTGGACATTGGGTACAGCTGCATTTTTTAGGACACTGGTGACTCTTTTTCTGAGGTCTGTGTACATTTTCGGTATCGCCTGCCTAGAGAAATGGAACCTAGATGGTATTTGGTACCGGGGACACAGTACCTCCAACAAGTCTCTAGTTGGCTCTGCAGAAATGATGGATACTGGAACCACGTTTCTCACCACCCAGGATGCCAAGGCCTCAGTTATCCGCTTTGCAGTAGGATGACTGCTGTGATATTTCATCTTCCTCGCAAAGGACTGTTGAACAGTCAATTGCTTACTGGAAGTAGTACAAGTGGGCTTACGACTTCCCCTCTGGGATGACCATCGACTCCCAGCGGCAACAACAGCAGCGCCAGCAGCAGTAGGCGTTACACGCAAGGATGCATCGGAGGAATCCCAGGCAGGAGAGGACTCGTCAGAATTGCCAGTGACATGGCCTGCAGGACTATTGGCATTCCTGGGGAAGAAGGAAATTGACACTGAGGGAGTTGGTGGGGTGGTTTGTGTGAGCTTGGTTACAAGAGGAAGGGATTTACTGGTCAGTGGACTGCTTCCGCTGTCACCCAAAGTTTTTGAACTTGTCACTGACTTATTATGAATGCGCTGCAGGTGACGTATAAGGGAGGATGTTCCGAGGTGGTTAACGTCCTTACCCCTACTTATTACAGCTTGACAAAGGGAACACACGGCTTGACACCTGTTGTCCGCATTTCTGGTGAAATACCTCCACACCGAAGAGCTGATTTTTTTGGTATTTTCACCTGGCATGTCAACGGCCATATTCCTCCCACGGACAACAGGTGTCTCCCCGGGTGCCTGACTTAAACAAACCACCTCACCATCAGAATCCTCCTGGTCAATTTCCTCCCCAGCGCCAGCAACACCCATATCCTCCTCATCCTGGTGTACTTCAACACTGACATCTTCAATCTGACTATCAGGAACTGGACTGCGGGTGCTCCTTCCAGCACTTGCAGGGGGCGTGCAAATGGTGGAAGGCGCATGCTCTTCACGTCCAGTGTTGGGAAGGTCAGGCATCGCAACCGACACAATTGGACTCTCCTTGTGGATTTGGGATTTCGAAGAATGCACAGTTCTTTGCTGTGCTGCTTTTGCCAGCTTGAGTCTTTTCATTTTTCTAGCGAGAGGCTGAGTGCTTCCATCCTCATGTGAAGCTGAACCACTAGCCATGAACATAGGCCAGGGCCTCAGCCGTTCCTTGCCACTCCGTGTGGTAAATGGCATATTGGCAAGTTTACGCTTCTCCGACAATTTTATTTTAGGTTTTGGAGTCCTTTTTTTACTGATATTTGGTGTTTTGGATTTGACATGCTCTGTACTATGACATTGGGCATCGGCCTTGGCAGACGACGTTGCTGGCATTTCATCGTCTCGGCCATGACTAGTGGCAGCAGCTTCAGCACGAGGTGGAAGTGGATCTTGATCTTTCCCTAATTTTGGAACCTCAACATTTTTGTTCTCCATATTTTAATAGGCACAACTAAAAGGCACCTCAGGTAAACAATGGAGATGGATGGATTGGATACTAGTATACAATTATGGACGGGCTGCCGAGTGCCGACACAGAGGTAGCCACAGCCGTGAACTACCGCACTGTACTGTGTCTGCTGCTAATATATAGACTGGTTGATAAAGAGATAGTATACTCGTAACTAGTATGTATGTATAAAGAAAGAAAAAAAAACCACGGTTAGGTGGTATATACAATTATGGACGGGCTGCCGAGTGCCGACACAGAGGTAGCCACAGCCGTGAACTACCGCACTGTACTGTGTCTGCTGCTTATATATAGACTGGTTGATAAAGAGATAGTATACTCGTAACTAGTATGTATGTATAAAGAAAGAAAAAAAAAACACGGTTAGGTGGTATATACAATTATGGACGGGCTGCCGAGTGCCGACACAGAGGTAGCCACAGCCGTGAACTACCGCACTGTACTGTGTCTGCTGCTAATATATAGACTGGTTGATAGAGAGATAGTATACTCGTAACTAGTATGTATGTATAAAGAAAGAAAAAAAAACCACGGTTAGGTGGTATATACAATTATGGACGGGCTGCCGAGTGCCGACACAGAGGTAGCCACAGCCGTGAACTACCGCACTGTACTGTGTCTGCTGCTAATATAGACTGGTTGATAAAGAGATAGTATACTCGTAACTAGTATGTATGTATAAAGAAAGAAAAAAAAACCACGGTTAGGTGGTATATACAATTATGGACGGGCTGCCGAGTGCCGACACAGAGGTAGCCACAGCCGTGAACTACCGCACTGTACTGTGTCTGCTGCTAATATAGACTGGTTGATAAAGAGATAGTATACTACTAATATTATATATACTGGTGGTCAGGTCACTGGTCACTAGTCACACTGGCAGTGGCACTCCTGCAGCAAAAGTGTGCACTGTTTAATTTTAATATAATATTATGTACTCCTGGCTCCTGCTATAACCTATAACTGGCACTGCAGTAGTGCTCCCCAGTCTCCCCCACAATTATAAGCTGTGTGAGCTGAGCAGTCAGACAGATATATAATATATATAGATGATGCAGCACACTGGCCTGAGCCTGAGCAGTGCACACAGATATGGTATGTGACTGACTGAGTCACTGTGTGTATCGCTTTTTTCAGGCAGAGAACGGATATATTAAATAAACTGCACTGTGTGTCTGGTGGTCACTCACTATATAATATATTATGTACTCCTGGCTCCTGCTATAACCTATAACTGGCACTGCAGTAGTGCTCCCCAGTCTCCCCCACAATTATAAGCTGTGTGAGCTGAGCAGTCAGACAGATATATATAATATTATATATAGATAATAGATGATGCAGCACACTGGCCTGAGCCTGAGCAGTGCACACAGATATGGTATGTGACTGAGTCACTGTGTGCTGTGTATCGCTTTTTTCAGGCAGAGAACGGATTATAAATAAAACTGGTGGTCACTATCAGCAAAACTCTGCACTGTACTGAGTACTCCTAATGCTCCCCAAAATTAGTAAATCAAGTGTCTCTCTAATCTATTCTAAACGGAGAGGACGCCAGCCACGTCCTCTCCCTATCAATCTCAATGCACGTGTGAAAATGGCGGCGACGCGCGGCTCCTTATATAGAATCCGAGTCTCGCGATAGAATCCGAGCCTCGCGAGAATCCGACAGCGTCATGATGACGTTCGGGCGCGCTCGGGTTAACCGAGCAAGGCGGGAAGATCCGAGTCGCTCGGACCCGTGAAAAAAAACATGAAGTTCTGGCGGGTTCGGATTCAGAGAAACCGAACCCGCTCATCTCTAATATATATATATATATATATATATATATATATATATATAAAACCAGTCACAATGACCCCCATTCTGCCTCATCTCATCCTCCAGACCTCTGTGGCTCCATCCCCCCCCCCCCCCATTTGCTAAGTCCTTCTGCCCGCCTGCGACCATCCCTCCCCAGCTCCCTCCCATAATTACTTGTCTTCCCGCAGGGAATACATATGTTTTACCGACAGACGGGATGCCGCAGTATCGGTTACATAATAGACCCTACATCACTGTCAGCTCCAGGCCCATGTGGACCCTAAACTGGCACTGGTCTGCTGCGCCAGCTGGGATGTATCATTAGCACAAGGTTAAAAATGCAGCCAAACCTCCAAAAATGCAGTTTTCATAGGTTTGGCGGCTTACTACTACTACCTAGACCCTAGGGCTTGGATGCTGTGGGCAACACCAGCTTTAGATGGGCTTCTATCACATTTCCCATTGGACCCCTCCCAGGACCCCCCAGCGGGGCACATCAGCCCACGCATGCACAGATAGGACTCCGGGTCATACACCGCGAAGTCCTACTGTATCATGGCAAAGAATAGCTCTCACCGCAAGAGCTGTCCTTTGGAAATTTCTTCATGCATACGCCATTATGCTTGCAAAGAATGGCAGGATATATATAAATATATATAGCCTGCAGGATCAATAGTAGTGCCCCTATGTGTGTGTGTGTGTGTATATATATATATATATACATATATATATATATATATATTTGCCTCTATATAGGGGGGCACCTATGTTTATCTTGCCTCCGGGCGTCTAGGACGAACTTACGCCACTGATGCTGGGTATCCATGTTCAGTCACAGCTTCTGTAGGGCACTACTGATGTTGTACTATTGGACACAGGGCCTAATTCAGACCTGATTGTTAGGGTGCGTTTTTTGCATCCCTGCGATCAGGTTGTTGCCGCCTACAGGGGGAGTGGGTAGTCGCAGTGCAGGGGTGCGATCTCATATGCAGGAGAGTTCTGTTTGTGCAGTCTCTGCACAGCCCAGGACTTACTCTTCCAGTGCGATGATCGGGGCCGGAGCTGACGTCAGAAACACTTCCTCCAAACGCCTGGTCCCTCCTATGTTTCTCCGGATACTCCTTAAAAACGGTCAGTTGCCACCCACTTCCTGTCAGTCACCTTGCAATCACCCGTGCAGCCCCTTTTTTCACACCATCCGTCGCTGCCCGGCGCTCCCCGTTGCTGCGGACCAACACAACTGCGCATTGCAGTGATTATGCATGCGCAGTTAAGACCTGATCGCAGGCTGTACGAAAACGCAGCCTAGCGATCAGGTCTGAATTAGGCCCACTGTCTTGTCTAGATATACTATGTAGATAATTCAAGCAGTATACCAGGGATAGGTAGATGCTGTGGAACTATACATCCCAGAATGCCCTGTCACAGTTTTAGCATTGCCGAACAGCAAAAATAGGATTTGAATTACCCACCGGTAAATAATTTTCTCGTAGTCCGTAGAGGATGCTGCGGTCTATATTAGTACCATGGGGTATAGACGGGTCCACCAGGAGCCATTGGCACTTTAAGAGTTTAATAGTGTGGGCTTGCTCCTCCCTCTATGCCCCTCCTACCAGACTCAGTCTAGAAACTGTGCCCGAGGAGACGACATACTTTGAGAGAAGGAAATACACAGATAGTGGCGAGATTCATACCAGCTCACACAACAGGCAAATCCGGCCAACATGCCGGAACAACTCAGCAAAAGCTGAAACAGTACTGAAACCGTAAACAACGCAGAACTTACCTAGGAACCAGGCAGTACTGAACTATAAAATGAATGCAGGAAACCGAAGCGCTGGGCGGGCGCCCAGCATCTCTACGGACTACGAGAAAAGGATTTACCGGTAGGTAATTAAAATCCTATTTTCTCTTACGCCCTAGAGGATGCTGGGGTCCATATTAGTACCATGGGAATGTACCAAAGCTCCCAGAATGGGAGGGAGAGCGCGGAGGCTCCTGCAAAACTGCTTGGCCAAACTTGAGGTCATCAGAGGCCAAAGTATCGAACTTGTAAAACTTATCAAACGTGTTCGACCCAGACCAAGTAGCAGCTCGGCAAAGCTGTACAGCCGAGACACCCCGGGCAGCCGCTCAGGAAGAGCCCACCTTACCAGGGACGTGCGGTGAGCTAAATTGCTCAGGAGGCCCTGGCTAGCACCAGAGACAGATTTACACGCAATATATGAGCCAAAGGGTACATGGGGGCATTATACACAGGTGCAGCAGTATAAACTCCTGGAAATTTTGTGAGTTTTGATAAGAGATGTGCTGAAAAGATAGACAGGTGAGGCACTGCCTCACCTGCCATAGACTTTTTACTCCACAGTTTTGGCTATAAATATGATTAGAATAATGCACCAAAGATATTTCAAATATATTCTTTGTATTTTTCATATACTTTATACAGTAAAAACTCTGGCACAAACTTTAGTATTACAGGAAAGGCTCTGCCTCACCTGCCTCACCGCACCGCACGTCACAGCACCTTACGAGTAGAGTGGGCCTTTACAGATTTTGGACATGGCAATCCTGCCGTAGAATATGCATGCTGGATGGTGAACCTGATCAAGCGTAAAATCGACTGCTTAGAAGCAGGACACACAATTTTCTTGGGATCATAGAGAACAAACAGAGAGTCTATTTTTCTATGACGAGCCGTCCTCTTCACATAAATCTTCAAAGCCCTCACAGCATCCAAAGCCTTTGAAGCAATTGAGGAGTCAGTAGCCACAGGCACCACAATAGGTTGGTTGATATGAAAAGCTGATACAACCTTAGACATTAACTGTGGATGAGTCCTTAGTTCCACCCTGTCTTCGTGGAAGATCAGATAGGGACTTTTACAGGACAAAGCCCCCAATTCCGACACATGTCGAGCAGAAGCTAAGGCCAACAAAGTGACCGCCTTCCACGTGAGAAACTTGATTTCAGCCTCCTGTAGAGGCTCAATCCAATCCGATCCGATTGCAGGAACTGTAATACCACATCGAGATCCCACGGTGGCGTTGGCGCCACAAAGGGAGGCTGGATGTGTAGAACCCCTTTCAAAAAAGTCTGAACCTCAAGGAGGACAGCCAATTGTTTTTGGAAGAAAATGGACAAAGCTGAGATCTGGACCTTGATGGAGCCCAATCTCAAGCCCATATCCACACCTACTTGCAGGAAAAGGAGAAAACGTCCAAGCTGAAACTCCACCGCAGGAAATTTCTCGGATTCACACCAAGACACATATTTTTTCCAAATTCGATGGTAATGTACAGACATTACCCCCTTCCTAGCCTTTATCAGGGTAGGAATAACTTAGCTCGGGATACCCTTCAGAGCTAAGATCTGGCACTCAACCGCCATGCCGTCAAACGTAGCCGTGGTAAGTTTTTATAAGCAAACGGCCCCTGCAGCAGCAGATCCTCCCGAAGAGGTAAGGGCCTTAGATCTTCCAGCAGAAGATCCAGCAGATCCGCGTACCAAGCCCTCCTTGGCCAGTCTGGAGCAATGAGGAATGCCAGAACCTTTGTTCTTTTTACAAGTTGAAGAACTTTTGGAATCAGAGGAAGTGGAGGGAACACATACACTGACGTGAACACCCACGGTGTTACCAGTGCGTCCACCGCCACTGCCTGCGGGTCTCTCGACCTGGAACAGTACCTCTGCAGCTTCTTGTTGAGGCAGGAGGCCATCATGTCTATGTGAGGAACCCCCCACCAACCTTTTACCTCCTCGAACACCTCTGGATGGAGGCCCCACTCTCCTGGATGGAGATCGTGTCTGCTGAGGAAGTCTGCTTCCCAGTTGTCTACTCCCGGAATGAAGATTGCTGACATCGCCACTGCGTTTCTTTCTGCCCAGAGGGGGATTCTTGACACCTCTGACATTGCAGCCCTGCTCTTCGTTCTGCCTTGTCGGTTGATGTAGGCCACTGTGGTCACGTTGTCCGACTGCACCTGAACAGTTCCGATTCTGTAGAAGGTGTGCTACTTGAAGAAGGCCGTAGTATACAGCCCTTAGCTCCAGGATGTTTATTGGGAGAAGGAATTCTTGATTTGATCACCTTCCTTGGAAGGTTTACCCCTTAGCGACTGCTCCCCTACCTCTTAGACTTGCATCTGTGGTTAGAAGGATCCAGTCCTGAACTCCAAACCTTCGGCCTTCCAGAAGGTGTGGTAGTTGTATCCACCAGAGGAGCGAAATCCTGACTTTCGGTGACAGACATATCCTCTGGTGCATATGTAGGTGAGATCCCGACCACTGATCCAAGAGATCCAGCTGAAAGGTCAAGCATGAAACTTTCTGTACTGCAGAGCCTCGTAGGAGGCAACCATCTTCCCCAGAAGGCGGATGCACTGATGAACCGATACCCGGGAAGGCTTCAAGACATCCCGGACCATTGTTTGAATCACCAACGCTTTCTCCACCAGTAGAAACACCCTCTGCACTTCCGTGTCTAGGATCATCCCCAGGAAAGACAGCCTTCTTGTCGGCTCCAGATGAGACTTTGGAAGGTTCAGGATCCAACCGTGCTCCTTGAGCAAATGTGTCATGAGAGCAATGGATCTTAACAACTTCTCCCTGGACGACACCTTGACCAGGAGATCGTCCAGATACGGAATTATGTTCACCCCTTGCTTTTGGAGGAGAACCATCATCTCTGCCATCACCTTGGTGAAGACCCTCGGTGCCGTGAAGAGACCGAACGGCAGTACCTGAAACTGATAGTGATCGTCTAACAGGGCAAACCTGAGATATACCTGATGCAGTGACCAAATGGGAATGTGGAGGTACGCATCATTGATGTCCAGGGACACCAGGAACTTACCCTCCGTCAGTCCTGAGATGACAGCTCTCAGAGACTCCATCATGAATTTGAACTCCCTGAGATAAGGGTTCAAAGATTTTAAGATCAGAATTGGCCGTACCGAACCATCCGGCTTAGGTACCACGAAAAGGTTAGAATAGTAACCTTTGTTCCACTGATGAGGCGGAATTGGAACAATGGCCTCGGACACTACCAATTATCGGATAGCTTCCAGAAGAATTGCTCTGTCTGCCGGCAAAGCTGGCAAGCCTGATTTGAAGAAACGGTGAGGTGGGAGAGTTTGGAACTCCAGCCTTTACCCACTGGACACTATGTCTTGTACTCAAGGGTCCAGGCAAGATGACACCCAGACGTGGCTGAAATGCCGGAGTCTTGCTCCCACCTGACCTTCCTCCAGGCTGTGCGGTCCACCGTCATGCGGAAGACATTAAGGCACCAGAAGCAGGCTTCTGGTCTTGGGAACCTGCGGGAGCAGGCTTTTTTCCTTTAGCACAACCACCTCTGAAGAAGGTGTGAGAAGGCTTGTGACGTGGTTGGTGTAAAAGGCTTCTTCGTAGCCGGTGCAGCTGATGGGAGAAAAGAAGACTTACCCGCGGTAGCCGTGGCAATCCACGCATCCAGCACCTCCCCATACAGAGCCTGACCTGTATAGGGTAGGCCCTCCACACTTTTTCTGGATTCCACGTAGGCAGACCATTGGCGCAGCCAGAGACCCCTGCGAGCCGAGACGGACATGAAGGAGATCCCCGCAGCCATGGAACCCAAGTCCTTCATGGAATCTACCAGGAACCCTGCAGAATCCTGAATGTTACGTAAAAATAAATCAACGTCACCTTTATCCATCGTAGTCAAGTCCGCCTGCAGAGTGATTGATCACCTGGCTATAGCTTTAGAAATCCATGTGCAGGCAATAGTAGGCCGCAGTATAGCCCCTGAAGCCGTGTAAATGGATTTGAGCGTAGCATCCACCTTCGATCTGCCGGTTCTTTCAACGCGGTAGATCCCAGGACTGGTAAAACCACCTGTTTTGACAGCCTGGAGACAGAGGCGTCAACTAAAGGCGGAGACTCCCATTTTTTTCTATCATCCTCTGGGAAGGGAAAAGCAACCAGGACCCTCTTAGGGATCTGGAATTTTTTCTCCGGATTTTCCCAGGCTTTTTCAAATATAGCATTTAATTCCTCAGATGCTGGGAAGGTGAGGGGTCCTTCTTACTGTTCGTGAAAAAGTACTCTTCAACCTGCTCAGGAGTTGTGTCGGAAATATGCAACACATCCCGTACGGCCTCAATCATCAACTGCACCACCTTAGCAAGTGATGCCGTCCCCCTCGACACATCCCCGTCACCGTCTGCAGTGTCAGAATCGGTGTCCGTGTCATCCTGCATTACCTTGGCAAGTGCACGTTTATGAGAAGGTACCGCAGGGGACTCGGAGGGAGCAGTATCAGACCATACAGCCATAGAGGATTGCAATACCTGAGTTGCATGCTCAGTTCTTGTAACCCTCTCAGAAATCTGAGAAATAGTCCCCCTAAGAGAGGCTAACCACTCCGGTTCTCTAGCTGGGATCTGCGCTACAACAGTGCAATCCTGATTACATGGGATGGGATCTTCCTGAGAAGATAAATCCTCTGCAGCATATGAAACAGAGTCTCTAGACATGTTTGCTGATACACACCACTCACCACACATACACACAGGGTACAGGGCAGACAGAGTTTCCCCCCCAAGAATGGCAGAGAGACACAGAGATTGGAGCCAACCCACACACAGCGCTATTACAGGTATAGGGAGACCCTAAACCAGCGCTGACTGTGTCCCTTTATAGGTGACACAGCCTGCATACAGCCCCCCCCCCCTTCTACAACCCCCTGGTACCATACAGATAGCTGGAGTTGCACTGGAGGGACTGCTCTTCCACTTGCATCCGACTGCAGGCAGGAAAATGGCGCTGAAAAGCTGCTGGGTCCGCTCTGAGAAGCTCCGCCCCCTTAATGGCGCGGTCTTCCCGCTCTTCATAGATTATACTGGCCTGAGGTTTTGTGTGCTGGCTGAGATCCGCAGACCCCGACAGGCTGGATTGGTCAGTGAAGGGTCAGGCGCTGGCTCAGGGTGCCCCTCACAGCGCCGCACTTAGGTACCGCTGAGCCGTCCGGGGGCGCAGTTAATACTGCGCTCCTACCCTGTAGCCGCCATCTTCACACCGACACCCCCCCTCCCCCGCTTGTTAAGGGGGACAGTGGCTCACTCGCCACACTTCAGCTCTGCAAGGGGGTGGCGACATGCTGCTGGGGTGAGCATTCCCCTGTGGTGGGGAGCGATCTATCCCCTCTGGAGCTCAGTGTCCAGCCAGCGGAGACAGTGGCTCAGACCCCGCAGGGCGAACACTGCTCCCCTCCTCAGTCCCTCGATGCAGGGAGGCTGTTGCCAGCAGCCTCCCTGTAAAATAAAAACTCTAAGAAAAACTTTTGCTAAGTAAGCTCTGTAGAGCTCTCCTAGCTTTCAGTACTGTTTCAGCTGTTGCTGAGTTTTCCGGCATGTTGGCCGGATTTGCCTGTTGTGTGAGCTGGTATGAATCTCGCCACTATCTATGTATTTCCTTCTCTCGAAGTATGTCGTCTCCTCTGGCACAGTTTCTAGACTGAGTCTGGTAGGTGGGGCATAGAGGGAGGAGCCAGCCCACACTATTAAACTCTTAAAGTGCCAATAGCTCCTGGTGGACCCGTCTATACCCCATGGTACTAATATGGACCCCAGCATCCTCTAGGACGTAAGAGAAACTATGTTAGGACATGCTGGGATCAGATGCGCAGCACCTGAAGTGTTGGGTGCTGCAAAGGCTCCTGTCTAGGGATGGACATTGACCATCAACTGATGTTGAATATTTTTACCACTGATGGCTGATATCTGAATGATTTACTATCATCGATGTTAGCCATGGTCTGCGATGGTTACCCGCCCTCCATACACAGTGCTGCACTGTGTGTATTACCTGGAGGATGCGCAGCTATAGAGCTAGATGGGCTATCAGCATCCCGGCACACTGTATGTGAGTGACATACATACTATACATTGTACCGGAATGCCAATGGGGTGGTCTTCAGTTTGCTGGCTGTCGGGATCCCGGCGCACAGTATACTGGCGCCGGAATCCTGAAAGCCGGCATACTGACACTTTTTCTCCCTCTTGGGGGTCCATGACCCCCCTGGAGGGAGAATAGATAGCGTGGCGCGCGTAGCAAGGGGCTCATTTGCGCTCGCCACGCTGTCGGTATGCCGGCGGTCAGGATTCTGGCGCCGGTATGCTGGTCGCCGGGAGCCTGGCCGTCGGCATACCCTACTACACCCATGCCGATGGCTTGCCTCAGTCTATAGCTGAATTGACAGACTCAGCTGTCAGTCAGCAGCCATGTAGCACCCCCGACTCTAACATAAATGAAACTGCACGGCTGTCTTTTTGCACATGCGCGGGCCACTGATGGGTAAAACCATCGATGGTACATTACCGCATAGTTTATTACCATCAATGGATCATTGCACCATGGATGGAGGGCGAATCGATGGCCACTCCTACTCCGGTTTAGCTGTGAGTCTGAATCACAACTGAACAGCTCTAGTAGCTCTCCTTTCTGCACTGAGGGCCTGATTCTGGGCCTGATTTATGGTTCGCTATTGAGGCTGAGATAGCGATGTCCACAAATCTGCTATTGCTAAAAACAAGATGTGAAGAGCCACCCAGAAAAGATAAAAGACGCCCACCGATGAATTTACAAATCTGCGTATGCATACGCAAAAAAAGGACACCATCGACAGTTGCTGCTGACCCCAGCATACTCAAATCAGTGAGAATGCAGTTGCAACGGGCACCATCTTTTTGAACGCAGCGTTCGCAGATGACATCAGATACACACCTCGAAAACGGCCATTACACACCTGCATTTTCCCAACCACTCTCCACATGTTACCACCCACAAACGGTCACTTCCTGTCAATCAAAATGCGTTCACTTTACAATTATGCTGCATACGCATGGCGATCGCATTTTGCCCTTCACGCACACGCAATGCGTTTGCAGCGTATGCACAGTTTGCTGATAATCGCTCACTGCGTGCAATCTCACATTTGCAATTGGTAATGAATCAGGCCCTCTGATTTGAAAGTAAAGCAAAAAAACAAGTACAGTAACTTTGTATCTGGGAGTCGGGGCAATCTTATAAGTTTGGTAAGCCATAGTCAGATGAGATTGTAGTAGTTTATATGAGGCAGCGCGTTCTTTTTTAGCTTGAGAGATATATTGAATTATACGCCCTCTAATCACCGCCTTAGATGATTGCCAGAAAAGGATAGGGTCCGACTCCAATACGGCAGCATTATCAAGTCTGAACTCCTTCCAGAATACATCAAGTTTATTGCGAAAGCCCAGAGAAGAAGCAAAGTAGGAGGGAAAGCGCCATAGTTTGTATGAGCCCACATCTAGAGAAGAAGAAAAGGAAACCCAGATCAGAGAGTGGCAGAAAGAAACATCGGCTCAATACAAGCATCAGTAATATTAGCAAAGATGGAATCAGACAAAAGAATATAATCGATGCAAGAAAGTGTGCCATGAGCTGCGGAGAGACATGTAAAGTCTCTATCAGTGGGGTGCAAGGCTCTCCATGCATCCGTAAGTACTAACTGTTGCAAAATAAAAGGAATGCCTATCTTAGGTGGCGATCTTCTGTGGGCAGAAGAGTTTGAATCGATATATGAGGAAGAAACAATATTAAAGTCACCCCCCAAAAATAAAAAAATTGACATATAGGGGGTTAGTTTACGTATTATCATACGAAAAAACGGGGCAGAGTGAGAATTTGGGGCATAAATATTGCATAAGGTATATCGAGAGTTATAAAGGGAGAGGTCAATTATTACATATCTACCTTCAGGATCAATGTCAGTGCGGTGGACCTCTATAGGGAGCCGTTTATTTGCCAGAAATACCACACCCCTAGCTTGAGAGGAATAAGGGGCAGTTGCAAGGACCGTCCATCCTACAGTGGCTAATTTCAATGATTCTGAGAGTAGCAAATGTGTTTTCTGTAGTAAAACGATGTCTAAATGGAGTTTGTTTAAATATAACAGCAATTTCTTATGCTTAAACAGAGAGTGAATGCCCCCCACATTCCAGGAACCTATTTTAATCGATGCCATAGAGCACAGGTTCTCAAACTCGGTCCTCAGGACAGTGCATGTTTTGCAGGTAACCCAGCAGGTGTATTAATTGCTCACTAACACATTTTAAAAGGCCCACTTGTGATTCTGTGAGGAGACCTGCAAAACATGCACCGTGTGGGGTCCTGAGGACCGAGTTTGAGAACCTATGCCATAGAGCAGAGGTTCTCAAACTCGGTCCTCGGGGGCACACACAGTGCATGTTTTGCAGGTAACCCAGCAGGTGCACAGGTGTATTAATTACTCACTGACACATTTTAAAAGGTCCACAGGTGGAGCTAATTATTTCACTTGCGATTCTGTGAGGAGACCTGCAAAACATGCACTGTGTGTGCCCCCGAGGACCGAGTTTGAGAACCTCTGCCATAGAGTATGAAACATAGGTAAAAAATACTCAATCCTGACTTCGCTGAATATAAAGCACAAAGACACAAAAGGAGAAGGGAGGGGGAGGGGAAAGAAACAGAAAGAGAAAAAAAAAAAACAAAGGAGTATCAAAGATGCTCCTATAACATTGGTATAAAGAAGGACTTCCCAATTCACAATGAGGAAGTAAATCAGAATGCAAGTTCGTCTGGAAGGCAGAGCTCCCAGCCGAAACCACACTATCTACAAGCCGAAAGAGGGAACAAAGGCCCCTCCTGAATTCAAACCAGTGACCATCATAAGTGTATTAAGTAACTACAATGCAACCATAGTAACATTTCAGAATGTAAAAGAGGTACGACAGTGTGACACCTAGTAAACAAAATGCATGCGTCATTTCAAGGAAACATCAAATATGCAGAGCCAGATGTGGATTCGATACATCACTTCCCAAAGAAACGTTCCAGCAGCAGCAGCGACGACATGGAAATATGGAAGAAGGAACTTAGCATGTCCATACATAACTGCAGAAGAAAGGGCTTGAGCACTACATGACGATGTGTACGGATACCCTGCAGGGCAAGGTAAAAGGATAGATAGTTCCTTCAGGTGTCTTCATCTGCCAGCGGGTTCACTTGTTCCTTTATATACACCATTGCAGCATCTGGTGAGGAGAAATCCTTGAAGGACGTACCATTGAAAATTCTCAAACGGGCCGGGTAGAGAAGGGCGAATTTCCTTCCGTCTTGGACTAACTGCGAGCACACCGGGGTAAAGGCCTTACGAAGCCGTGTCAATTCAGGGGAGTAGTCTTGAAAAATAAGAAATTTCGTGCCAGAGATCTCTTTTTCGTCCGGAGGCGGACCAGATGGATTCTTTGTGTATATAATTCAAGCATTTAAATAGGACGACACGCGGCCTAGAGGATGAAGAGTCTCGTAACTGACCTGTCCGATGAGCCCGCTCTGTCACAAGATCTGAACAAACGTCTTGAATGTCCAGCAATTCAGGCAGGGTCTGTATCAAAAAATGGTATAAGGCCGGACCTTTAAGGGATTCTGGGAGGCCTACTATACTCAAATTATTTCTGAAGACCTATTTTCCAAGTCGTTGAGTTTAGCCCATACTTGTGTGTCAGCTTGTTTCAGCTGCTCGGTGAAATCTTGCAGAGATGAGATGGCCTGAAAATTTTCACCAGTGGTGTGTTCCACCGCCAATACCCGTTTGGCTAGTTGCTTGCATTGGCTCTTGATGTCTGTGACTGCTTGCTGAAGGGCGGCAGCGTTCACCGCAGCTTGTTCCTTTTGCATAGGCTGCACCGTCTCCCTCACAGCCTGTACCACATCCGCATAGGTGAGGGTAGAGGAGGGGTGGGCTCCATTAGGAGTTGGGGGAGGCTGCGGGGCAGCTGAGGAGGCAGTAGCCGGAGGGAGCAACTGAGGAAGGGTAATGGTAGAACTGTCTCCGTCAGCAGCTGACCCGGCAGCCATTTTGCTGGGCGCATTGCGGTCTGTACATGGGTGTTTACCAGGCATCTGTCCTGTTAGATATCTGTCTATAGGACAGCTTGAAACAAAAGGGCGACTTCTCCCCTTGGGCACCACACAAAAGTATGCACGCACCCAGGGGTGGATCCAGAAGAAAATGATAGGGGGGGGCACCATGGAAGGGGCAAGAACATTTGCGTGCGGCTTCGGTGCATGTGAGGTGGCGCTTCTTATACAATGCCCACAGTTGTAGCGCTCATTATGCAATGTCCACTGTACTGGTAGTGCCCCTTATATAGACCCCATAGTAGTGGTGCCCCTTATGCAATGCCCGTATTGCCCCCAGTAGTAATGCCCCCAGTAATTTAGCGCCCTAGTAGTTATGCCCCCAGTGGTAATGCCCTTGCAGTTATGACCCCAGTAGTTTACCCCCAACCCTTTAGTTTAGCCTCCCAGTGGTAATGCCCTCAGTAGTTTGCCTGCTTGTAGTTTAGCCACCAGTAGTAATGCCCCCCTGTAGTTTGCCCCATTGTAGTTTAGCCCCTGTAGTTATGCCACCCTTGTAGTTTAGCCCCCAGTAGTAATGCCCCCAGTAGTTTGGCCCCTGTAGTTTTCCCCCAGTAGTTTGGCCCCTGTAGTTATGCCCCCAGTAGTTTGGCCACCCTGTAGTTTAGCCCCCAAGTAGTAATGCCCCTGTAGTTAAGCCACCAGTAGTAATGCCCCTGTAGTTACGCCGCCAGTAGTAATGCCCTCCTGTAGTATGCCCCCAGTAGTTAGCCCCTTTGTAGTTGGCTCCCAGTAATAATGTCCCCCAGTAGTTTGCCCCCAGTAGATGCCCCCCAGTAATAATGTCCCCCAGTAGTTTGCTCCCAGTAGATGCCCCCCAGTAATAATGTCCTCCTGTAGTTTGCCCCCAGTAGTAATGCCCCCTAGGAGTTTGCCCCCAATAGATGACCCCCCAGTAGTAATGCCCCAGTAGATGCCCCCAGTAATAATGCCCCCAGTAGATGGCCCCCCAGTAAAAATGTCCCCCAGTAGCTGCCCCCAGTAGTAATGCCCCCAATAGATGACCCCCCAGTAGTAATGCCCCCAGTAGATGCCCCCCCAGTAATAATGCCCCCAGTAGTTTGCCCCCAGTAGTAATGCCCCCCCAGTAGTAATGCCCCTTGTTGATGCCCCCCCAGTAGTAATGTCCCCTCGTAGTTTGCCCCCAGTAGATGCCCCCGCTGCACTAAGGAAGAAAAAAACATCATACTTACCGAGCCCCGTACCCGCTTCCAAACCGCTGCAGTCCTCCTCTTGGCGTCTGCTCCTCAGTCAGCACTGTGAGAGAGACTGCATGACTGATGTCTCTCCCATAGCGCACGCCGCACAGTGACAGCGCCGGAAGCCGGAGCTCAGTACTGAGCTCCTGCCTCCGGCTCCCGCTGTGCAGGGAGACGAGCGCCCGCTGGTAACACAATCTCAGCGGGCGCCCGTCATCTCCCTGTGCGTAGCCGAGAGGGGACGGGGGACGGAGGCCACAAATGACAGGGGGGGGGGCACGGGCCCGAGTGCCCCCCCTGGATTCACCACTGCACGCACCTGCTTCTCCAATGCACCATGCTATCAGCAGCAATAATGACACAGGAGTATGTCTATATCTGTGTCAGGAAGCAGAATGGCGAGTAAGGCAGGGAAGCTTGCCTATGCACTATATAATTAGGGCAGCAGCTTTATGTGCATTAAGGGAAAAGAGTCTTGCGGCAGGTAGAGTAGGTCAGATATTTTGCAAAGGTCAGCAGCGGGGGAGACCTCTTTAAACACGGAGAGGATGGGGCAGGATCACCTGACTCTGCGGTCTGTAGTATGGATGTGGGTTTGATTTAATGTATCAATGGGGGATGGGACACTCCAGGCATCATGGACCATTGCTATGTCACTGGCTGAGATGTGTATTTCTACAACATATGGAGTGTCACTTGCTACCTACCACTGCAGTAAACTATAATGGGAATAATTCATATAGGGTTACCATAATTTCTGCTGCGGGGTACACTGGGCTCCACAAGGAATGGACAATGGGGTGTAGAGTAGGATCTTGATCCGAAGCACCAACAGGCTCAAAAGCTTTGACCTTCTTCCCAAGATGCATAGCGCCGCCTCTTATATCACCCCGCCTCCGTGCACAGGAGCTTAGTTTGTAGTTGGTGCTTGCAGTGCAAGCATGTAACAGGAAGAGCTGCTCACAGCAGCTCTAGAAAAAGCTTTTTCTGAGGAAAAAAGAAGACTACAAGGGCTGCAGCAGAGGCACAGATTGTGCTGGATGTCAGTAGACATTACCTGCTGCAGCTCCATCTCTCCCCCAGCGGCTCTGTACACTCCCGAGGCCTGGTTGCCGGGTAACTACAGCAGGAGGCTCCGGTTTTCTTCTTGTCAGGCACACACGACGGGGGCTCTCCGGGATCGCGTGCCCACGCTTCGGGAGGTGGTAAGTGGGTCCCGCTTGTGGAGCCCTGTCTTTATCGCGATCCGGCGCGGTAAGTGGGAGGCGGGCCGCGCGCGCTGGCGGTTGACACTGTGGCAGTACAGGCGATTCCACTAGATCACCAGGGCATGGGACAGGTCAGGTTTTCTCTATAAACCGTTTTATTAGAGCCCGCAGTACCCGGTGGTTTTGCCAGCAGGGGGATAGAGCTTGGACCTGAAGCCCCTCCCCCAGCCCTAGATTGCCATTTTCTGCAAATGTTCCCGCCCTGGAACAGCATATCTGTCTCTCCCTCACTCCCTGGCAGTGTCTGCGGCGCCATTATCCCTCAGCTCACTTTTCCTGGGAATGCTTGGGCAAATCCTCCTATGTAAAGCCGCCTGGTTGTCAGTGCTGTGACTTTACAAGACACTTAAGTATTCTACCTGCCTTTTTAAGTAAGTGTTAGTTAAGAAAGAGTGCACTTAGTCAGTGTTTCCTAGTACAATTACCCTGTGATATACATCTAGGGGGTAATTCCAAGTTGATCGCAGCAGGAATTTTTTTTTAGCAATTGGGCAAAACCATGTGCACTGCAGGGGGGGCAGATATAACATGTGCAGGGAGAGTTATAGGTGGGTTATTTTATTTCTGTGCAGGGTAAATACTGGCTGCTTTATTTTTACACTGCAAATTAGATTGCAGATTGAACACACCACACCCAATTCTAACTCTCTCTGCACATGTTAAATCTGCCTCCCCTGCAGTGCACATGATTTTGCCCAATTGCTAACTAAATTCCTGCTGCGATCAACTTGGAATTACCCCCCTAGTTCTTACTGTGTACTGTTATATCTATTGTTATATACTGTAGCTGTGTAAGCTAGTCCAGTGCAGTATTATTGTTAGTAATAACCTCTGCATTGTACAGACTGTGACTATTTGTGTGTGCATTTGTTAGATGAGTGGTGTCCATTTCGTGTCTTTCACTCAACCTGCTATCCCTATATTCTATAACCTGAGGGGGCTTGGTGCGTCAGGTTTTATCTAATATAGGATTTTCACAAAGATATACTGTATTACGTATTTTCTCTGTGATTTAGTCACCATATCTCTCCTTTATCTCTGCTGGTGCTGACTACACTGCGCAGGGGTTTGGGCTAGAGGTATTGTGCTGCTGACAAATTGTACTGTGTTACCTGATACTGCAAGTTATATCATGTCTGCTTCTGAGGGTAACAGTTCTGGGACTGAACACACTGCTGGTGTTGCTGAAGCCGCAGATACCTATGAGGAGAATATAGCAGCTTTGGGCTCTGGTTCTGGGGGCTCCTTGACCCCCAGTGGGACGGTGGCAACGGGGGCAAATAATGACCCGCCGTGGGCTGCTTTTTCCACGCTTCTGCATATGCTAGTTCATAAACTAACACCCCCTATGGGACCCCCAATGCCGGTGCAACCATTTGTGGTCCCTGCAGCTAACCCGCCGTGGGCAGACCAATTTATCTGCTCAAATAAAGAAGTTGAACCAGTCCCTATTGATAAAGCTAATTATTTATCTTATAACATTCACTATGTGTGGGTAAGAGACTCAGTACGCAATTGGCGTATGGGGTACCGTAAGGGTACACACTTAGCGTAGCAGACGCTTAGCCGTGGTCGAGATGCACATGCGGCACGCTCGCTCACAGCTTAACGCTTGGTGTCGAGCACGCTATAGGCGGCCGACTACCGTAATGCTACGCTACCAGCGTAGCGGACGCTCGTGACCACGAGGGGAACACGAGCGGCGCAGACGCTCACGGGATGACACTCAGTAAACCTTGTATGCAACACACAGAAAGGATACGCTTATACTGTAAACCTTGTATTGAAATACTGTAGCGATATAACGCTGCTTAACCTTGTTAATACAAAAGCTGTTTGAGCGATTGAGACGCTCCGAATACCCTCAGTAATGTAATAAACACAAAATACCTTGCTAAAGTTCCAACACCTTTACTAACAATATCTAGCTATGTAAAAAAAGGGAAAACAGTTAACAGTTCATACACTACAGGCTAACATCAATATCTAAACATAATAACTACACATATACAATATACAACAGTTTAACAATAACAGAGAGAGAGAGAGAGAGAGAGTATGGCAAATACAGAGAATAAGTTGGTCACAGAGAGTACTTACACACATGGGAATGAATCGCCTGCGCTATCTGGATATCCAGCTCCCAGTTAATCAGTGATGAAAACCGTTGTGGAGAGAAGAGTCTTGTGTCCCCAATCCTATTGCAGACTATATTTATGTACTAGCTCAATACATACTACAATAGATACTGTTGTGCCCTCTTTCCATTGGTTAGGGGGTGGGACATGTACTGCACCTGGGATCATTGGTTAGTTCAAGAAGTGGGCGCTGGCTAGGACTTTTTAGTATTCTAAATTCCTCTCTGGTTGTATTGTGGAAACCTATTGTTTGGATCTTCCAAACAAACTCTGTCTCTGGGCTTTGTTTACCCCACGGTCACCTCTTTCAGTTGAGACAATGACATCTCAGCACTCATTATTCTGGAGAGAAACCTGGACCTATTCATAAACAAAGGTGTAAACCCTCTTCATAGAATCTCAAAGCTTAGTGTAAATAAGGCTATTTGTTTTCAGTCTGTGGGAAAGAGGTGACTGAATTCCAGTCACCCACCCTGCATTTATGTGTAATTTATTCTGAATGCAATTAATCTTATGTTCTACTTCTGTGCATAACCATGAGCAGGAACTATGCGAATCCCTCCCAACTGTCATAGACACAACACTTCTTCAATACCCCACAGCTGGACACCATACACTACCCTCCAACCTTTGTCTGAGCCCTCCCAGCATGCAAAGAGGAATCTCTCTGTCTAAGAGGTTTTAAACTTACCATACTTGCTGACATTATGAAGGGGGATATTAACTATAAAACGCATTATATTGGTTAAATATGTAGCGATCGAGTCGCTCGCTAGTCGCACACAAACACCGCCGTAAATACCCATCTCCATGCGCAGGCGACGTCAGAGCGTCCCCTACGCAACCTGAGGGGATGCGTACGCACGGGGGAGTCGGTGCGCGAGCAGCGGGCACGTGCATTGGGGTTAGTACAGGGCATCATAGGTCGCTATATTTTTCGACTTTGACAGTCGACCCTTTGGCAGTCATCAATAACTGCCACTTAACAATTCAAACAGAAAAATATATGTCATCATGGAATACCTTTTTATGATTGGGTAGAGGGAGGAGAGGAGAAGGTGGGAAAGGTATGACCTAGTGAGATAGTAGAAGCGTGTGTGTATGAATCCATGTTTGAGGGGTCATGTATCATCGTGCCGTACGTGTTTTAAATCAAGCTTCGAGGTATTGCGAAGTATACATTTGAATCCTTCTTATCCCGTATCAAAGGTCTGTGGATGGGCTGTCAAACTCTACCGAGCTCTTTTCGGCTTTTGGTTGCAACAAATGGGGGAGCACATTTAGTTGATGATACATGAATGGGGGGGTATGTGAGTGCTGATATCTGTGTCTATATTCCCTATCGACTATGTGTGTCATTACCTGGAGGTTGTAGAGATGAGGATAAGAAACAATCGTTATAAATGCAGTCGTAAACTATGTGAGTTTATATAAACAGTCGCCGATTGAGGTCTTGTCTGATGTCTTGTCTTGATGTACATGTTGTCTGATGTCTCTCGGTGCTTTTGCTATAAATAGCGAGCAAAAGTTGTTCCATTGTCCATAAAGTTACAGTCTCTAAAGTATTGGGCTATCGTAAAAGTTAAAGTCACTAGGGAAATTGGGGGCTTGTAGCATAGTTCATCAATGATCTGTATAAAAGAGGTTGTCAAATTCTTCTTCCAAGCGGATGTCTTTGTACCTTGGAGGAAAACAAAGGAGAAACGGGTGAAAGAAACGGACCGTGGAATCACATTTTCATCACAACATTGTCTCTATCGTTGGGTCATAAATCAGATTAGTTGTTGTTATTACAGTGTCTTCGCTCCTTAAACTCATCACCCTGGTATTACTTTTACACTTCGCTAAAACCTGGACGCATCTAAATATCAGGCCAACCAATATGACGACTCCTAGAATACACAAAAGAAATTTCCCTACATCCATAATAATACTTTGGGCCCATTCTCCTAAACCAGAGAACCAATTTCGTGGGTTCAACCATGACACCCAACTGGTCAGCTCATTACCCACAGCAGCGAGTGTGAGATTGTGTTTCCTTCGAAACTCCCACTTCAATTGCAGAATGTCATCCATCTTTTGGTCTATGACCTCGGCTGGGTCCTCCGTGCTGTTTGTGATATACGTGCAGCACTTTACACCATACTGAGTTGCTAGGGTAACACAATACCCGCCTGTCACAGCTGTGAGGTAATTGAGAATCATCCTATGCTGAACCAGTTCTGTTTTGTAGGCTTGTAACTCTCT
Organism: Pseudophryne corroboree; assembly: GCF_028390025.1. Taxonomy (NCBI): domain Eukaryota; kingdom Metazoa; phylum Chordata; class Amphibia; order Anura; family Myobatrachidae; genus Pseudophryne; species Pseudophryne corroboree. The sequence goes on from NC_086444.1 coordinate 756,936,369, forward strand.
CCCTGTATACCTGAATGTGTCGTCATACATTTCGGTGATATTGTCTAATAAATTTGCAAGCGCAGATATATATTTATAATTTATCACTCCTCTGGCGGTACGAGTGATATCTAACGTGAGTAGGAATTGAATCCCGGTGGATTCATGGATCAGATCAGAGGCTGAATGCTCTGTCCTCTCTATCAGGTGCCTTTTAAAGACGTGCTCGTAATGAGTGTGAGTATAAGGAGCTTGGGCACCGCGGTGAATGTCTTTCATTTTGTTATGGGATACAGTCATTACTTCAGGCAGTACTTTTCCAACATAACACAATCCCTCTGAGTTTGGGGCGAGGAACCTATACGCCTTCCTCCCGCATATGAAATATGCATCATCGGGGAGAACATATGGGACTGAGTATGACATAACCATGTTACAAACTTTCCATGTGAACTCTCCTAACCCTAATTCTCCCATCTGTCTAGTACACATATCTGGTTGTACGATATGTGCACAGTATCCTGGTGATACTTCTTCAACTCGCATGGTCCTACTTCCTAGAGTGTACTTATACCGGAAAAATCTTTCATGGTCGGCTATCTGGCGTATAAGTTCTGTGTCTATGGGCATTCTATCGGCTCTATATGAAAATGTCATGGTTTGATTACTCCATGACACTTCCCAATTTCCCGGCTTTCGGGGATTGGAAATGTTAAAGCATACTAAAGACCTATCCACATGATACTGGTGGAGCTTCAAACTAGGAGGACTAGAGATATTAAACCTCTTGTCCACCGGCCTCCTACCACTTAACTCAAGTACCTCTCCTACAGTTAAAGGGAATGGTACTAGTCCTGATTTGCTATGACCTTGAGGTACTTGAGAGCATACCCAACAGTCTGTCTGATTTAACACTTTACCCACTAAGGAGTGATAGTCACTCAATGGATGCCGGTCCATGTGGATATTAAAACTGGACTGACATTTCTTGATGCACCCATCCTCAACTATATTGTCACAATGCCTACAGATGCAGTTCTCTTTAGCTAACAATCCTTCACAATGTCTACAAATAACATGGCTGCTAGATCGTTTTCTGGTACTCGCCTTTGCTTGGTGATTGTGTTGCTATTGGAAATTTACGCCTCCATCTCAGTCATCAGAAACCCATTCCGGATCCTTTCTCGACCTCACTGGTACTCTCACCGAAACAGACTGTTCTGGTCAACATCATGGTCAACAGGAAAACACGGACTGCAGTCTCTTGGGGCGAGTCCATCTTACAGGAGGAGAAAGAGAAATTTGTAATGGGGGTACAAAAAATACTTTGAGGGGAAAGAAAAATGTTACGATGTCTTATGTCCTCTAGTCTTGTTGTTCTTCTTGCTCTGCTGTCATCTCAAAGGTGCTGTCCTCAGTCTCCCAAACGAACACTCGGGTGATACAATATTCCTTCCAAATCAGCGATCTCTCTGTAAGGAGCAAAAATCTTGCATTACCATTTGTCTAACTGATGTGTGACATACCATCTTTAAAACATGAGAACATGAGAGAGAAGAGAGGGGGAAAAAAAACAAACGAGAGAGAGAACAATTCATCACATTTTACATTAAACAACAAACAAAAAAACATTGTCAGATCTTCCGTTCACCATCAGGCTGTCACACCAACACATCCATTGGTATCTTTGCGCAGTCCCCTCCCCACCAGTATTTCCACACTTCACCCTTTTGTGCCTGGCCAGGACACACCGATGTCGGTAGGTCACACTGGGGTTAGGTAGACTTCTGCAAAGACCAAGTAGCTATGTGATGTTTGAGTTCTGCCGATGAACGTCAGAGATGGGGAAAAAGAAACATTTACAAATAAATTACAACGTTTACCCGGCCGTTCCTGTGTCTACAAGGAACTGACCTCCCAATATCATTAACTGTAACCTCAGGTTTACTGTCAAGGTTAAGTGACCAACTTTCCTGATCATAAATTATAGTTGTTGGTCAAAATTTTACATATGTGGTACCTGATTACAATTTCATTTTTCATGTCGTTGTCTAGGGGGTTTATATACCTTCTGTGGTTCTTTAGACCTACAACTACGTGCAAAATGACCTTCCTTCTGGCAATTATAACACCTTATCACCTTTGACTTACCCACAGGGATCTGAGGCTTCTTACTTCTCTGTGTTTCCCTATGCTTGCTGATGTTTTGCTCATGCCCAACAGCGGACTTTCTTAATGCAGCCACCGAGATATTTCTCCAGTTTGGGTTGGTGGTCTGTACCCTTGTTCTCAATACTTCCTTTAAACCATTTATTAACACAAATACTGCTACTTCTCTGTGCGGTGCACTTGTTTCGATGTTTTCTATACCTGTATACCTAGTCATGTCCTGCAATGCCCGATGGAAATAATTAGAAGTACTTTCCCCTTCATTTTGTCTTATGGAGAAGATTTCGTTCCACTCGACAACGGCTGGGAAATATACTCCTAACTGTCGGTTGATCTGCTTAATACATTCCTGATTGTGTTCCTCCGTTTGAGGTACTTCCGTGTCTAATTGACAATCAGTAATAAATTTCGCAGGGTCAACACTGGAGGGCAAACATGCCCTCAGCACTGTCCGCCAATCTTTGTTGGTGGGTTCTGTGGAGTTTCCTAGTTCTTTAATGACCTTTGACATGCAACTATATCTTTCCTAGGATCAGGAAATTCAGACATAATTGACCTCAATTCCATCCGGGACCAGGGACGGCGCATTGCACTGTCCCTGACGGGAATGGTTCCCTGAGCGTCAGTCTTCCCATTGGGGACTGTGATCACCCTGACAGGATTAAACTCAATTACATCATCTTGTGTTGGTTCTACAATATGAGGTACATTTGTTTGTGCGTGATATATAACACCATACGTACCTGTGGACACGACCTCACCTGACCCTCCGTTAGGGGGTTTGATTATTGCCTTTACCGAATTGGTCGCGTCCACCTGGATGTCTTGTGTGATGGCTGCTGGAAAAGGTGCCGACATCGTGCTGGGCTCACTTTCTTGCTGGTAATCCTGAGGGAAGTTTAACATGGAGTGCAACTTGCACGGGTTATCAGTTGTACATTTAACAGTTTTACTTTTATCATTGTTACATTTGTTACACTTATCCTTATCATCTATAATACAGTTGCTAAGTGCATTTTTATCATACACCAGTGTGCCACTCTCTGTAACCACCTTCTCTCTCGTTGCCATATTTTTCTTACCACAGTGAGAGTCAGCTGTGTAAGCTAATTCTCCTTGTATTTCACCTTCCTGTTGCCATAACTGTAAATAATCATAATGTTTGATCCGTCTCTTTGCAGATTTAATGAGACATATCCTTCTCCTTAGATTTTGTAACACCTCGGGACCAAAACTGCCTACTTGTGGAAACTTTTCCCCATCATGCACAGTCATTCTTTCCCATTCATTGACCTTTGCGTGTGATCCATTTCGGACTTCCCGGTCTGTATCACACGTTATCCTTGCCGACTCTATTGGCCGGTTTACTAAGTCAACCCGAACCGAGGTTGATCGCCCCCTACCTGAACAACTGGCCCCCATCTTTGCAGGTGTTGCTTTCACTACCTCTGACCTTCAAATCAGGGTCTTCAGCGAACCCTTACAAAAACCAAGATGTCCGGGGTAGGCCGGCGGCGGAAGTTTACCGAGTACCTCCACTCACTCGCCCACGTCGACCAATACGCCCACACACTGCCTTAGCGCTGGCGTACTCAACCTAGGGCCCCTGCGACCTGAACCTCTATTTACTGGAACATGTGGGTGTGATCCGAAGAGCACTTAACCCTTCCCAGTAACTATTGGTTGTTAGAGAATTCCCGAGTGACCAGCGAACCTCCCTTAAAATAAAAAAAATTACACAAATCACGTTAGAATGTACAAATAGCGTTTATGACCCCTCTAACGTACGCAAATGGTACTGGGTCAAGTTACTAACTAATGCACACAATTACGTGCGGTACAATCGTTCTGCACATAAGCAACTAATCTTATGTGCGGAGCGACCAGTGGAATCGAAAATTGTGGCTGCGAATTCCTTCAGCCAGAGCTTAATGGCCTATATGGGTACCGCACCAACCCTTCCTGGTGTTGTGCTCCTTTATCTCTTTATCTATAGCGAACTTCCTAGTCTGCTGTACCTAGACCTCCTGGTCTTGTCTGGACCTCCTGGTCTGTGCTACAGTAGACCTCCTGGTCTGCTATACTCTAATGCTCTTATTTTAAATGTTTAACAAGGGATGCCTCCCAAGCCACCGTGCCGTCACTTACACGTATGTACCTCATGAGAACTCAATGATTTCCTGTGGTTCAACCCCAAAATTTTAGAAACTTATATATATATACACACTCTTTCACCTCATATACTCTTTACTTTCGTTTCTGCGCAGAAATCCCTTTCATTCAGTATCGCAGGCTAATCCCGAGGAGTTGCAACTAGAGAAGGATCTATTAGCTTAAAATTTTGGACACTGAGATTGATTTGCGCTATTATCGCGTTGCCTCCTTATCGCCTAACTAAAACAATACTATCGTGTGATTTGTATTATGTGGGCGTACCCAGACACTCCGTTGCGTAATATACGCTCCGTGCGTCGGCCCTTGCGTCGCGTACGCTAGTCCTGCCCTTTGTTAGAGACACATGTACGCAAGCCAGGTATATCCACAGAAATACAATTAACACGTTTATATCAATGTAGATGATCTTTAACTGTAATCATTTACTGAACACCACACAGAACTTCCTTGTATCTTAGGCAAGCCGTGCGCGTGTTTTACAATTTACCCCTTAACGTATTATTTTTACTTTTAACTACCAATAGCAACAAATCTTTCTCAGCACGTTATCAATTATAAATGGCAAACAGGAAAGTGAGATATGTGAAAATACACAAATGAAAATGCAATTCTAAATTATTCTAATAACATACATTGATGTAAGCACGCACATATAGATATTACATATATGTACTAATCACTATTACATATATGAGACCCTATTCAGTGCTTCTAATTTGCATATGAATGTGTGCGATTTCTTTCACTGCTGGGAGAGGAAAAAAACAACCAAAACCCAGTTATACAGGTTAATTTGCACTTCAATGGCTATCCTACACCAAGCAGAGAATCCTAGAATAGGGAGGTAAAGAAACAAAAAAAAAACAAAAAAAAATCAAAACTTTGTTTTATCTGTGTATCGTTCTTAAATCAAATACTCATTCCACTATTAACTTATATCAAACTCTAGCTGAACCACTCATGATTGACCATGACATGGACTAAATAAATGCATTAAAAACTCATTAAATGATGATTTCTTTTTGACAATGGATGGCTGATTATTTCCTGAGTCAACTGAAAATCAGCCATTCAGAGATTTTTTTTTTGACCTTCCCAAAATGGCCGCTGCTCCTCCCCCTTCCATATCCATGAGGTTTACACAAAATGGAGGACAGACCATGCGGCTTCTTTTGTCACAAAGAAAATCATCATTCCAGCCCCTTAAGTTATTCTAGGCCTGAGCTAAAAAAATAAAACTATCAAGCCATGCAGAGCGACCAAAAAAATACTTTTAAACCTATTTAAACAGACATGCAATCCAATCTGCATGTTCAGTTGGGACCAAATAGAAATAAAAACCAGATTTAAAAAGACAATAGCTTAATGTTCTTACCTTCTTCGGTTCCTGGATTCCACCAGCACTCCTACAACGTAGCGATGCAGACGCTTATCTAGTCAGCATTACTGTATCCCCAACCACCAACACGGATACCAAGGGATACTACCTTCCCCCTTTGCTGACAGATAAAGTCTGCTTGTGTTCGCTAGTGCGGATATGTGGAGGAAGGACGAGGCCCCAATTGATAAAGCTAATTATTTATCTTATAACATTCACTATGTGTGGGTAAGAGACTCAGTACGCAATTGGCGTATGGGGTACCGTAAGGGTACACACTTAGCGTAACAGACGCTTAGCCATGGTCGAGACGCACATGCGGCACGCTCGCTCACAGCTTAACGCTTGGTGTCGAGCACGCTATAGGCGGCCGACTACCGTAATGCTACGCTACCAGCGTAGCGGACGCTCGTGACCACGAGGGGAACACGAGCGGCGCAGACGCTCACGGGATGACACTCAGTAAACCTTGTATGCAACACACAGAAAGGATACGCTTATACTGTAAACCTTGTATTGAAATACTGTAGCGATATAACGCTGCTTAACCTTGTTAATACAAAAGCTGTTTGAGCGATTGAGACGCTCCGAATACCCTCAGTAATGTAATAAACACAAAATACCTTGCTAAGGTTCCAACACCTTTACTAACAATATCTAGCTATGTAAAAAAAGGGAAAACAGTTAACAGTTCATACACTAGAGGCTAACATCAATATCTAAACATAATAACTACACATATACAATATACAACAGTTTAACAATAACAGAGAGAGAGAGAGAGAGAGTATGGCAAATACAGAGAATAAGTTGGTCACAGAGAGTACTTACACACATGGGAATGAATCGCCTGCGCTACCTGGATATCCAGCTCCCAGTTAATCAGTGATGAAAACCGTTGTGGAGAGAAGAGTCTTGTGTCCCCAATCCTATTGCAGACTATATTTATGTACTAGCTCAAGACATACTACAATAGATACTGGCTATTTGTTTTCAGTCTGTGGGAAAGAGGTGACTGAATTCCAGTCACCCACCCTGCATTTATGTGTAATTTATTCTGAATGCAATTAATCTTATGTTCTACTTCTGTGCATAACCATGAGCAGGAACTATGCGAATCCCTCCCAACTGTCATAGACACAACACTTCTTTAATACCCCACAGCTGGACACCATACATTTGTCTGAGCCCTCCCAGCATGCAAAGAGGAATCTCTCTGTCTAAGAGGTTTTAAACTTACCATACTTGCTGACATTATGAAGGGGGATATTAACTATAAAACGCATTATATTGGTTAAATATGTAGCGATCGAGTCGCTTGCTAGTCGCACACAAACAGCGCCGTAAATACCCATCTCCATGCGCAGGCGACGTCAGAGCGTCCCCTACGCAACCTGAGGGGATGCGTACGCACGGGGGAGTCGGTGCGCGAGCAGCGGGCACGTGCATTGGGGTTAGTACAAGGCATCATAGGTCGCTATATTTTTCGACTTTGACACTAACTACTAAAAAGTCTGACCATCGCTCACCTACGTCCAAGGGGTCCTCTAAGCGAAGGCTTGTCTCCTCACAATCCACTGCTGTCACTGACACCTCGTCAGATGAAGACGGCACTTACACTGACCCCACAGGTTCTGACTCAGATACGGCTGATGGGGAGGGTGGTTAACATGTGGATGTTCCTGATCTTTTGGAGGCTATTAAGTTAATTTTACAGATTACGGATGATCCCGAGCCATCCGTTCCTCCTAAGAAACCAGATAGGTTCAAGTGTCATAAGGTGATTAAACAAGTTTTACCTCACTCTGACCACCTAATTGATATACGTCAGGAACCCTGGGAAAACCAGGGTACAAAGTTTGTGCCTCAAAAGAAGATGCTGGCTCGCTATCCCCTCGCGTCGGAGCTGTCTAAGAATTGGGAAACGCCTCCTCCAGTGGACTCACATGTGGCTAGGATGGTGGTTTCCTCAGCTCTACCGGTCACCACCGTCACGTCTCTAAAAGAGCCTACGGATAAACGTGTGGAGGGTTGTCTGAAAGCGATTTACACCCTCACGGGTGCTGCACAAAGGCCCACTATTGCATCTACTTGGGCTGCAGAGGCCATTGAAGCATGGGCCTTGGAGTTAGATGCTGAAATCTCCTCTGACCATGCTAGACAATGCCTGTCTTATATCTTCACAGCTTCTCGTTATATTAAAGAGGCGGCTTCTGATGCCGGTATCCTGGCAACCAAGGCCTCTACTACGTCAGTCCTGGCTCGCCGGATATTGTGGCTGAGATCCTGGTCTGTGGATCTGGACTCTAGAAAAAACCTGGAGGTACTCCCTTTTAAGGGAGATATTCTGTTTGGGGAGGATTTAAATAAGATTGTGGCTGACTTGGCTACTGCCAAAACTGCCTGTCTGCCAAGTACTGCTCCTTCTGTGTCGAAGGCTAAAGGTACTTCCTTTTGCCCCTTTCGTCCTTCAGGTAAAGCAAAAGGTCAGGCATACAACAAGCAGGCCCGCACTTCCAAACCTGGTAAGCCTAAGCCCAAAAGAGCATGGGCGACCCGTCAGCCAGCTTCCAAGACAGATAAGCCTGCCGCACGACGGGGCGGGCCTCCCTCTGGGGGATCCCAGGGTGGGGGGCCGGCTTCTAGGGTATAGCCAGGAATGGTTGAAGACCACTTCAGATGCCTGGGTACGGGAAGTCGTCACGCGAGGTTACGCCATAGCCTTCAAAAACCGACCCCCTCATCGATTTTGCCAGACAGATGTCCCGTTTGACAAGACAAAGGCAAACACTCTACATTCGGTGGTACAGACCATCCTGGATACAGGAGTCTTAGTACAGGTGCCTCTTGCGCAGAGGGGCCGGGTGTACTATTCTCCGCTGTTTCTAGTCCCGAAACCGAATGGGTCCTCCCGGCCCATTCTCAACCTCAAGGCATTGAACAGGTTTGTGAAAGTTTACAGGTTCCGGATGGAAACCCTTTGCTCTATAGTTCTTGCCTTGGAACTTGGGGACTTCATGGTATCCCTGGATATACAGGATGCTTACCTGCATATTCCTATAGCAGTGTCTCATCAGCAATACCTGAGATTTGCGATTGGCAACTGTCAGTACCAGTTTTGAGCGTTACCTTTTGGTTTAATAATGACTCCGCGAGTCTTTACAAAAGTTATGGCGGTGATGACGGTGGTACTCCGCCGTCAAGTGGTCAGGATACTGCCATATTTGGACGACTTGTTAATCCTGGCAAATTCCCCAGAACTTCTCCTGCGTCATCTAGATGTGACGGTCCGGTTTCTGCAAGCCCACGTGTGGCTCATCAACTGGAAGAAGTCCTCCCTGATCCCTGCTCAGAGCATGGTGCAACTGGGAGCACTATTGGACCCTCACAACCAGTGGTTGTTCCTGTCTCAGGAGAATGTCCTGAAACTTCAGGACAGGATTCGTTGCTTCCTATCTCGTCCGCAAGTGTCGATACATTCGGCGATGCAGGTGCTGGGCCTCATGGTGTCAGCATTCGACATGGTGGAGTACGCTCAATTTCACTCTTGCCCTCTCCAGAGGCTGATTCTAGCCAAATGGGATGGCCTGCCTCACCGGATCAGGTCTCAAATGATCTCATTGACTCTGGAGGTCCGTCTGTTGCTGCTCTGGTGGCTTCGGGACCAACAACTGTGCAGGGGCCGTCCGTTCTGGATATCCGACTGGGTCCTGTTGACGACAGATGCCAGTCTGAGAGGTTGGGGCGCAGTGCTGGAGCAACACTCCCTTTAGGGGCGGTGGACCAAGGAGGAGTCCCTCCTCTCGATCAATATTCTGGAGTTGCGGGCGGTCTTCAATGCCTTGAACCTAGCCCAGCATTTAATTCAGAACCGTCCTGTTCAAGTACAGTCGGACAATGCCACCACAGTGGCTTACATAAATTATCAAGGCGGTACTCGAAGCCGCCTAGCAATGAAGGAAGTCTCACGGATTCTACAGGGGGCAGCACGCCATCTACCGGCCATATCGGCAATATTCATTCCGGGAGTCCTGAATTGGGAAGCGGACTTTCTCAGTCGTCAGGACGTGCATGCCGGCGAGTGGGGCCTCCATCCAGAAGTGTTTCAACTCCTAGTGGAAAGGTGGGCCTTCCAGACGTAGATCTGATGGCGTCTCGACACAATCACAAGGTTCCGGTCTTCGGAGCAAGGACAAGGGATCCTCAAGCAGCATTTGTGGATGCGCTGGCAGTACCGTGGAGGTTTCGGCTGACGTATGTGTTCCCTCCGGTGTCACTCCTGCCCAGGGTAATTCGGAAGTTCTAGCAAGAAAAAGGAATTCTGCTTCTAATAGCTCCAGCGTGGCCCAGACGGCACTGGTTCTCAGACCTGCAAGGCCTATCGTCAGAGCGTCCAATTCTACTTCCACAATGCCCAGACCTCCTCGTTCAGGGCCCCTGTGTCTACCAGGACCTAGCCTGGCTGTCTTTGACGGCGTGGCTCTTGAAGCTTCCGTCTTGAGGGCTAAAGGGTTTTCTGAGGCGGTCATTCAAACTATGTTGTGGGCCCGGAAACCGGCTTCGGTTCGGATTTACTATAGGGTCTGGCATTCTTACTTTGTTTGGTGCGCATCTAACGATTATGATGCTTCCAAGTTTAGTATAGCCAAGTTGTTGGCTTTTCTTCAGCAGGGCCTGGACTTAGGCCTGCGTCTGGCCTCCCTCAAGGTTCAAATATCTGCCTTGTTGGTGTGATTTCAGAGAAAAATTGTGACCTTACCTGATGTGCATACCTTTACTCAGGGCGTGTTGCGTTTCCAACCTCCCTATGTCCCGCCTGTGGCGCCTTGGGACTTGTCGGTGGTTTTGGAGGCGTTACAAGAGTCTCCATTTGAACCTCTTGGTTCAGTTGACCTTAAGTGGCTTTCCCTTAGGGTGGTGTTTCTGCTGGCTATTGCTTCAGCTAGAAGAGTGTCGGATTTGGGTGCCTTGTCCTGTAGTTCCCCATATCTGATATTTCACCGTGACTGGGCGGTTCTTAGGACTCGTCCCGCTTATCTACCTAAGGTGGTTTCTTCGTTCCACCTTAATCAGGAGATTGTAGTTCCGGCACTTGTTTCTCCTGATCTGTCTCCCAAAGAGTGGTCTTTGGATGTGGTATGGGCTCTCCGTATCTATGTGAAGAGAACTGCTCCTATTAGGAAATCTGATTCTCTTTTTGTTGTGTTTGGGTTTCACAAACGGGGCTGGCCTGCTCACAAGCAAACTCCAGATGGATGGATGGTGATTGCACATGCTTATGTGAATGCTGGTCTCTCTGCTCCTGATCACATTAAAGCCCATTCTACTCGGTCTGTTGGACCTTCTTGGGCAGCCCAACGTGGTGCGACCCTTGAACAATTGTGCAAGGCGGCTACGTGGTCCTCTGTGAACACGTTCATAAGGTTCTATGCCTTCGATACTGCCGCTTCCCAGGATGCTTCCTTTGAGCGCCGGGTTCTTGTGCCCGCTACAGTGCGTCCCCTCCCATAAGGAACTGCTTTAGGATATCCCCATTGTCCATCCTTGTAGAGCCCAGTGTACCCCGCAGCAGAAAACGAGTTTTATGGTAAGAACTTACCTTTGTTAAAACTCTTTCTGCGAGGTACACTGGGCTCCACAAGGCGCCCACCCTGACGCACTTAGCTTCTTTAGGTTGGTATGGCATTAGCCGCTGACACTTCTCCTGTCGGGAGAGTGTGGTGTTTGTGGCAACTGGCAGTTGTCGTCTCTTTTACTTGCCACTGCATTGGGCTGGTTAACAAAACTGAGCTCCTGTGCACGGAGGCGGGGTGATATAGGAGGCGGCGCTATGCATCTTGGGAAGAAGGTCAAAGCTTTTGAGCCTGTTGGTGCTTCGGATCAAGATCCTACTCTACACCCCATTGTCCATTCCTTGTGGAGCCCAGTGTACCTCGCAGAAAGAGTTTTAACAAAGGTAAGTTCTTACCATAAAACTGTCGCTGTGGTTTCAGAGAAAAATTGCGACCTTACCTGATGTGCATACCTTTACTCAGGGCGTGTTGCGTATCCAACCTCCCTATGTCCCGCCTGTGGCGCCTTGGGACTTGTCGGTGGTTTTGGAGGCGTTACAAGAGGATGCTTCCTATGGACGTCGGGTTCTTGTGCCCGCCACAGTGCGTCCCCTCCCATAAGGAACTGCTTTAGGACATCCCCATTGTCCATTCTTTGTGGAGCCCAGTGTACCCCGCAGCAGAAAACGAGTTTTATGGTAAGAACTTACCTTTGTTAAAACTCTTTCTGCGAGGTACACTGGGCTCCACAAGGCGCCCACCCTGACGTACTTAGCTTCTTTGGGTTGGTATGGCATTAGCCGCTGACACTTCTCCTGTCGGGAGAGTATGGTGTTTGTGGCAACTGGCAGTTGTTGTCTCTTTTACTTGCCACTGCATTGGGCTGGTTAACAAAACTGAGCTCCTGTACACGGAGGCGGGGTGATATAGGAGGCGGCGCTATGCATCTTGGGAAGAAGGTCAAAGCTTTTTAGCCTGTTGGTGCTTCGGATCAAGATCCTACTCTACACCCCATTGTCCATTCCTTGTGGAGCCCAGTGTACTTCGCAGAAAGAGTTTTAACAAAGGTAAGTTCTTACCATAAAACTCGTTATCCCTTTTAATCAGGAACACTTATAAATTACACAGGTTCTGTGGCTGGCTAAATTCAAGCCTGCATTTCACATGGTATTAATTAGCCACAGAACCTTTGTAAATAATTGGTGTCCCGTATTGAAAAGAAATTATGGCAACCCAACCTACAATCTATGATGGACACATTCTGAAAACAGCAAATTCTTCCTGACAGACTACAGTAAACGGTCCCTAACTTCTGACCCTAGCATTTGCATAAATTTGTGTTAGCCACACAGATATCCTGTCTGCCACTGCAGTGCCACTCCTAGATGGGCCAGGTGTTTGTGCCACCCACTGCTGTCGCTGTCGCTTAGTCATCCAGCTACCTCGGTGCAACCTTTTGGCCTAAACTGGATAAAAACAATATTGTGAGCTGTGAGGTGTTCAAAATAGACTGGAAATGAGTGGAAATTAATGTTATTGAGTTTAATAATACTGCAGGAACAAAAACACCACCAAATTATGTTATTTTAGCTGTTTTTATGATTTATTTATTTTTTTAAATTCAGATCCAAAACCAAAACCTGCAAGGGCGGTTTTGGCAAAACCAATACAGATCCAAAACACAAACAAGATATGGATCCAAAACCAAAACACAAAACCCCAAAAATGGCCAGGCTCACATCCCTAGTTACATCTTTTAAACATGTAGTACTAGTAAGTACAAAAAGAATAAAATAAAAAATAAATAATAATTACATTAAACAAAAACAGCAAAACAGGCAAACAAGACAAGTTCCTGCATTATGACATTGACCTGCAGTAATGTGCTGCTTTATGCTGCACCACAAAACAAAGTATTTACATCTAGAGAGAGACTGAAGGAAACTTGTTAGGTAGTATTTACAAGTTGGGATCGGGTGACCGGCGGTCGCATTCTGGTGGCCGGGATCCCGACGTCGGTATGCTGACCACCGTGATCACGACCGCCGTGATCATAACTGCATCCCTTATATACTGTCTGGTTCTACTCATTTATGCAACAGGTATATATACTCACACGACTGGTAAGTGTACCTGCCCCCATTCTTTCAGGAATTGTCTGGAAGAACTGATGTATACAGCAAGGTAAAAACATGATACAAAATATATCCAGAAGCCAATCTAGAGATGAACCTTTTCCGTCTCTTCTTATGGTCAAATAATCCCTTCATGGATAATCCTAGGAAAACAATGTATCTGTATAAGCTCTTAACTATAACATGACTACTCTATCCCTGAGTCACAGAAGTCCACATGGTTGGGAAGCCCACTATCCAGGACTAATCCTATCCCCAGCCTGCTATTGATGAAAGGGTCATGTGACAAGTCTCAACTCTTATCATGGAGAGGAAACATGTTTTGTAAGGGCACATTCAAACCAATATGTTTAAAGACCCACTGTTTTGATATACGTTTCATTGCACATAATGGCCCTCATTCCGAGTTGTTCGCTTGGTAATTTTCTTCGCATCGCAGCGATTTTCCGCTAATTGCGCATGCGCAATGTTCGCACTGCGACTGCGCCAAGTAAATTTGCTAAGAAGTTTGGTATTTTACTCACGGCATTACGAGGTTTTTTCTTCGTTCTGGTGATCGTAGTGTGATTGACAGGAAGTGGGTGTTTCTGGGCGGAAACTGGCCATTTTCTGGGCGTGTGTGAAAAAACGCTGGCGTTTCTGGGAAAAACGCGGGAGTGTCTGAAGAAACGGGGGGGTGTCTGGGCGAACGCTGGGTGTGTTTGTGACGTCAAACCAGGAACGACAAGCACTAAACTGATCGCACTGGAAGAGTAAGTCTCGAGCTACTCAGAAACTGCACAGATAAATATTTTCGCAATATTGCGAATCTTTCGTTCGCAATTTTGCTAAGCTAAGATACACCCCCAGAGGGCGGCGGCTTAGCGTGTGCAATGCTGCTAAAAGCAGCTTGCGAGCGAGCAACTCGGAATAAGGGGCCAATATGTAAATCATTAACATCGCTTCAATTAAGTGACTGTAATGAGTCAGTAGTACATTTCGTAAATGTAGTAATGGATCTCTGCTCTAATGATATGTCACTCCTCTCCTTGTCTAGTAATGCATCTCTAAAGCTTGATGAAGGTGCCTTTTAATGAGTTGCTGATTATTTTTACTTATACAGAACTTCACTATGCTACTGTAAATTCAGTAGGCCTCTGTGTAGAGCTGATGAAATGTACAACACAATGGTTATATTATCTGTATCCGGATGTTAGGTCAACAGTCAATAGGTCGACCACTAATGGTCGATATGCATTAGGTTGACATGGTCAAAAGATCGACGTGACAATGGTCAACACGTCATATGGACATGTTTTTTTTAACAATTTTTTAAGTGTTTTTAAACTAGTTCATACTATACCATCCACATGGACTACGACTGGGAATAATAATCTGTACTGAAGGCCAGCACAGGAAAAGGTCGACATGAGTTTTTTAATATTTGTTTGTGTCATTTTCGCTGTCACAGCACGTGGACTTCCCAATTAGTGCTTATGGCAATGGGCCTAATTCTGAGTTGATCGCAGCAGCAATTTTGTTAGCAAAGAAGAAAAAGAAAAGGAGGGGAACTCCTATCACATTGACGCCTATAAGCTGCCCTGAAATACGTCCCTTCTTAGAGTGTCACCACACTCTCAAACAAGTAATAAATCCAAGAAAGTAGAAGGGATGTAGCTCATGGCGCTATAACGTAATGTTTAGCAATCTAAGTGTACATATATATCAAAATTTACACAATACGTTCCTTTCAATGGATCCTCAGGAAGTTTTCTTGTCTTCTTTTAATATTCATCCAGTGTTATATCCCAGTGATGTGAATAATGAGCAAAAAAATAAAAATAATACATGTGTAGAACAGTCTCTGTCTCTTTTTTTTATATAAAACACTGTGCACAATCCTTTAGATAGATGATAAAAAGCGTGATATGGGCGTACCCCAACTCGCACTATTCAACGTAAAGCTGTACATATAAAGGTATCTTTCTTTCCTTCTTTCCACCACCAGATCACCAATTTTACTGTGTTTTAGATTAGCGTACCCCACTCACTAAGTTTGTAGGGTGAAGAAAACTCATAAAGGTTTCTTTATCTTCAGATGCATACCCTACTTACAGGGTTGAAAGTAGGGAGGCCAATCCCGGGATCGGGATCGGCGGGATCCCGGGATTTGGGCCCAAGAATGCCTGGATTTGAATCCCGGGATTGGAGCATCCAATCCCGGGACTCATGGGATTACACTGCGCATGTGCGGGAGGGAGGGTGTGTAAGCAATACTACTTACAATTAGGCGGGCGGCAGCCATAGACAAACGCTGAATGCGGCGGCACTTCAAATGTGGCGCCTGCCGCCAGCCAATCAGGGCTGGCGGACCGGCAGCCAATCAGGGAACCTGCCGCAGCAGCCAATCAGGAGCGACTGCTGTGGCCGCTTCCCTGATTGGCTGCCGGTCCGCCAGCTCTGGTTGGCTGGCGGCCGGCGCTTCATTTGAAATGCCACCGCGTTCAGTGTGTCCATGGCTGCCACCCACCTAATAGTAAGTGATATTACTTACACCCACCCTCCCTCCGTGCAGTGCTAACAGCATTCCTCCCGCGCCACTAGCAACCCTCCCCGCTACCTACACCCTCCCACACCGCTAACTACACCCTCCCGCACCGCTACCTACACCCTCCCGCACCGCTACCTACATCGTCCTGCCCAGCTTCCTACACCCTCTCGCACCGCTACCTACATCCTTCCGCCCAGCTACCTACACCCTCCCTCCCTTCCGCGCCGCTACCTACACCCTCCCGCCCAGCTACCTACATCCTCCCGCACTGCTACCTACACCCTCCCTCCCTTCCGCAACGCTACCTACACCCTCCCGCACTGCTACCTACCCTCCAGCGCTGCTCCCTACACCCTTCTTAACTGATCCCTACTGCAATCCCGGGAATCCCGGGATTGAGCGTTTTTCAATCCCGAATCCCGGGATTGAAAAAACGGCCCGGGATTGGCCTCCCTAGTTGAAAGTGATCACAAGCGTATCAAGGTTTCTTTTTCCCTTAATTTTCTGCTGGCAACAACTTTGTTTTTCTTCGCAATCTCCCCTAGAAATTCAGTGCCAAATATGTGAAAAAAAATTGAAAAACAAATGTGTAGACTGGACTAGTGAATTAGTGCAAAAAAAAAAAAATATATATATATATATATATATATATATATATATATATATAGTATATATATGAGAAAGCCTCTCTTCTGATATTAGAGAGGAATGTACTGTGAGAAAAAAATTATTAGTTGAAAATATACCTATATAAAGGTATATATGTATATATAGTGATCCCCAATGATAAATAACGTACCCTGTTTATATGCGGTACATGTGATCTTACAAAATGAGCCCAATATATATGGATTAATTTAGGTTTAGAGTAAATGTACCCCACTTACACAAAGTGGGTGAAGTGATATGCACATAGCAGTTTCTTTATATAGAGAAAGTGGAAAGATTCCAGCAAGCGTACCCCACTCACAGTCTAGCTGATTCTGCCCATACACATCAGGGTTTCTTTTTATCCTCTCTCTCATACAGCTCCTCTGGATAACCTTCAGCCAGACGTATACAGTTCCATAAATTTAAGAAATCCACGTGAAGATAAAAAATAACTTGTATTTTATTCAACACCACTCACCACATGAGAGTGGGCCAAACAGCAATGTCCAAAAACAATGAAGTACATACAAAAGTCCAGAATGACAAAAAATAAAATGAAAATAAAAATAAAAATTTTCTTCTAGATAGAAAACCATAAAAAAATTAAAAACAAGGTTTTTACCTTACACAAAGTCCTTAGAAGGTAAAGCTGGAAAAATGGCTGTCCACACTCCTCCAGGAGTGTGGAGTGGACAGCCATTTTTCCAGCTTTACATATAATATAATATGTAATATAATATGTAATATTTAAATATATAATATGTAAATATTTAAAAAATCAGGTGCTAATCCTGCATGTGGACTACATAACTCCAAATATACTAAGATTTGATCAAAGCAGCCAATTCAAAGAAGGTGGTGTGCTTATCCCCTCCATGGATTCATTATAATATCCCGATGGATGGGATGCCAGTGTTTAGAATAACAACAGCGGCATCCCGACCATCAGAATCCCAACAACCCCCCAGAAAGTACAGGACCCTAAGCCCTCCCTGCTCCTAACCCTCTCTTGTGGGTTGCTGCCCCTCGCATCTGAGTATGACATCGCTATGTCCTGACACGGCATCTGCATTCTATGGGCATTTTCGGTGGAGACTGGGAGGTGACCTGAAGTGATTACATGGCACAGTCATGGAAGTGTTTCAGCATGCGGCTGCAGTCTCTCTCACAGCACTGCAGCCACAGTGGCCATATTTTGAGAAGGTTACAAGGTAGGCTCTGTGCCAGGCAGGGGCTGCTTGTGGAGTTGATGTTGCAACAGATGGTGCATCAATGGTGATTGGATCCACCGGTGCAGTTGCTCAACATTGGGTGTCGCTGGGTTTGCTCAGTCCATTGTCACATAGAAGTACACATAAGGAGTGCTCAAGCTGTTATTTGCATATTTTTGCACTTGAGAATTGGTGAGAAATTGCAGCTGAGCATGATTTGCGTGCACCTCTGCACCAGGCCCCACGACTGGAACCTTCTCTCAGACTACAACCAACCCCCCCCCCCCCACCCCCATTTCACATACAGTATGTAAGGTAAACTCATTGTGAAAAAGCTTTATTTTCTCACATACTTATAATGTGTGGAAGAAGTGCAGTGCACAAGGTGTGTGGCCAGATGTAACATATACAGTTAATTAACACTAAGTCAGGATGTATAGTGCTTTACATTGACAAATATTGGTATCTTTGAATTGCTACATATAGTAATAGAGGGGTCTATGTATCAAGTTTTGGACAGAGATGAAGTACCAGCCAATCAGCTCCTAGCTGCCATGTTACAGGCTGTGTTTGAAAAATGACAGTTATGGTTGGATGGTACTTTATCTTTCTACAGAGCTTAACACATAGACCCACAGAATCTCCAACTTACAGTAACATCTTGTTAATTAAATGATATCTAATCTTACAATGTAAACATACTACTAATGTAATACCCCCAATAATTGAGGTATTACAGCAGCCACTCAACATTGTGCTTTTCTACACATGTCAAGCAAAGAGGAGCCCTGTGATTGGTCAGCAGGTAGGCTGCCAATAACTGGTAGAAGAGAAAAGGCAGTTGGTAAGTGGCAGTTGGTCTGAGGAAAGTGGGGGAACAGCTCTGGCAGCCATCTTGTGAGGTGAAAACATCATGACTGAGTGGAGACACTACAAGATTAATACAGGAGTCAGAGCAGTAGCTTTTACAGAGTGACAATGAGAGGCTTCCAGCAAAGCCAGTCGGTATCAGTGGGAAGCAGAGAAAAGAAACAAAGTTCAGAGATCAGGGCTGCTACCCACCCTCACTGCTGTGGCAGCATTTGGATGAAGAGTCTGGCACTGAGGAACAGATCATTTGGGTGAGACTTTTCCAGCTGTCATACACACTGACCCAAATGTAATAAGCTTTAAAAATTAATACAGTGGAGACGGATAAAGAGCGCTAAATGACAAGCCAACCAGCTCCTAACTGTCATTTTTCAAACACAGCCTGTTACATGGCAGTTAGGAAGCTGATTGGCTGGTACTTGGGGGGTAATTCAGAGTTGTTCACAGCAGCAAATTTGTTAGCAGTTGGGCAAAACCATGGGGGTAATTCTGAGTTGACCGCAGCAGCAAGATTGTTAGCAATTTGGCAAAACCATGTGCACTGCAGGGGGGGGCAGTTATAACATTTGCAGAGAGAGTTAGATTTGGGTGGGCTATTTCGTTTCTGTGCAGGGTAAGTACTGGCTGCTTTATTTTTACACTGCAATTTAGATTTGTTTGAATACACCTCACCCAAATCTAACTCTCTCTGCACTTGTTATATCTGTCCCCCCTGCAGTGCACATGGTTTTGCCCAACTGCTAACAAATTTGCTGCAGCGATTAACTCAGAATTAGGTCCCATGTGCACTGCTGGTGTGGCAGATATAACATTTGCAAAGAGTTAGATTTGGGTGGGTTATTTTGTTTCTGTGCAGGGTAAATACTGGCTGCTTTATTTTTACACTGCAATTTATATTTCAGTTTGAACACAACCCACCCAAATCTAACTCTCTATGCACATGTTATATATACCCAGCAGTGCACATGGTTTTGCCCAACTGCTAACAAATTTGCTGCTGCAATCAACTCTGAATTAGGCCCTTGGTTTGATACAGCAAGAGAAAATCTCACGGGAGAATCTGACCAAGAACCTGGTACGCCCAACTTGTACTCAATGTATCTATTACACCTCATCACCCCGGGGGAAACCACATAACGTGATAGATATCGGGATATATAGAATGGTTACTACACACTCTGAGGAATGTGGGTACATTTGGATTGCTATATACTAAAATCTCAAAGTTTCAATAATATAGCATTTCTTTGTTTTATTTTTAATAAATGTGTGTTATGTTATCAATCAGTAAAGGTGTGCAACTAAAATGAGATATGAACCTGAATTGACTGAATATGTGAATTTTGATTAATACTTGAATTCAATACTTTAGATTCTCAACCACTTTTAAATAGAAGAATAGAAATTTTCCTCATATTTAAGATAATTATAGGTCATTTAAGAGTCACATTCAACATAGTACTGTCGAAGTCGAAAATATTACACCTACACTCTACACATAGAAACACCATTCAGAGTGGCCTCTGTGCGGGTGTGTACTCGCCGTGCGGGCGCATACCTGCAAGCTGCGCACATTGGCTCGTGAAGCCCTGCGTATTAGCACATGGTATGAGTAAATACGGTAACATACGCATTCACATAGAAAATCCACAAAGCCATATTCAATATTTTATCCATATAGTGCATAACTTACACACAGTCTGTACACTCTTTAATGGCAAGTTACTGTGAGCACACATTATAATAAAATCACTCTCACACACAATCAAAGGCGATACTTCCAAGAACTCAATTATAAACAGTGTCTTGAATGTACCAGACTGTATTGTTTATGCATAGCTTTGTAATCATGGAACATAGACCCTGATCTATGGGGAATGTAAATATCTTTGGTTGCCCCCATTGTTTTAGAGTTGTATAGTGAGACAACAGATACTGGACTGTCATTGTTGCACTAGAAGTCAGGACAAACAAAAGTACAATATATCCTAGACAAGAACACAAGCCAAACCCTAACTTGATTAACAACTTACAAAATCACATACAAGACATTTACAGACCAGACATTTGATGTATGATATATCAGAGGTATAACATTTATAGTCTCATACATATAGCCTACATACATCTAACTCATGGTAATATATATATGTATATCATAACTAATTGTAATAGCTGGAATATATATATATATATATATATATATATACACATACACATATCTCGATTATGGAAATAAGTAAATATATCATGTGTGAGATCATATTGTTCAGGGTCACATAAGCAGTAATCTGGTGGGTATGAGGATATTGTCTCATATTGTGGCAATAAGTTATTAGTAATTTATGTATGAGAATGTGGTGGGTTTAACAGGTCTTGGGGCGGGAACTCAGATGTAAACAACAGTAATCACATCTCAGGACTTAGCCATCGCCCACCGTTTAAGCTGACCAATGATCCCCAGTGCTCAGGATATGTCCCACCCCCGAACCAATGGAAGAAGAGCATACATTTCCCATTGTATTGTGTTTTGGACCATTATATAATAACAAGGCCTCTTGGCCGGTCTCAGGTTAATTCTCTGAAGGTCATCTAGCCAGATTGACTGAGGACCGGATCTGGGTGGCGCAGGCGAACAAAACGTTTGTATCCATTGGTTGTATCCTTTTCTCTTGTATTGTTGTATTTCTGTTGTACCCCCTGTTAAGTAATATTTGTTGCTGCGTTGGACCACAACATTACATATACAATTGGTGTCGCATTCCTTTCCTGTTAGGGGTTATAAAGTGTATTCCGCCGCACGTATAGCTACTTTTTGCTTACAGCATGACGACGTGCTTACGCAGCGTGTACGCATTTCATAGGGGTTTCACACACACGCTTAGCGGTAGCAGCGGCCTGAACATTTGTGTATTTAAGGTATTGCTTTTTCTTCCTGTAAGTTGAACGAACTTAACAATTGGGGGCTCTGTCCGATTCACCACATACTTACAGACTTGCAGGCCATAACAAACTTTGGTCTACCAACAAAGGGTGGAGACGCATCTAAAGTAACTTGCATTGTGTTTGAAACCATTTTGTGTTGTTAGACCATGTCTGTTCTGTACAGTCTTAGATGTGCTGGTGTAACCCAAGGGACAAACAGGAAAAAAGCCGTTTATTATTTGTGTGTAATTTTTGGCGCAAAAGCGTACACAAAGTGTACCAATACTTTGCATGCATTCTCACATATTGTTGCCATAGGTTATTGCAGTCATCATAGATCTGTGTGAAATCGGATACATTTATTTGCTATATATATATATATATATATATATATATATATATTTGAAATACTGTGTTAAGGGAGTAATTGTAAACCACAAAATGCAGTTCCAGCCTAAATGTTTAGGTATACACTCAAAAGAGGATTGCCCGTGTGGGTGACTTCCGGCGAGTGTACGGAACAATTGTGTGTTGTCTTAGTGAGCAATAGAAGTTTTGTTGCTCACATTTATCGAGATAGTGTGGTTTATTGCATTGCGAACGCACATTTGTACACGTGGGTACGGTACGTGAGGACAGCGTACAGGGACGCGCACGTGGCATAAGGACACGTACGGTCGCGTGTGTGCGCAAGGTAGCGTAGAGTCGCGAGCGCAAGTTATAACCGCACAATAGCAGTTCAATTTCAGGCGGGATAGAATACAATTATACTATAGAACAGGGATGGGGAACCTTCGGCCCTCCAGCTGTTGTTGAACTACACATCCCGAGCATGCCTTGCAACCGTTTTAGCATGGCCAAATAGCAAAACTGTAGCAAGGCATGCTGGTATGTGTAGTTTAACAATAGCTGGAGGGCCGAAGGTTCCCCATCCCTGCTATAGAACATAACTATCCGATTTTAAAAGCAGATTATTATAACATTTTGTTTAAACTGTACTACCTCTGGGATAGACTATCAATCAAAGGGAGTGATATTTTTCTGTACAGAAAAACACGGTGTATTTGTGTGAGCTGAAAGTAGGAGTGAACGTATTGAACCCCGGAAGTCGGGATCCCGTGGAGACACTGAGTTAGCAGAGGCTCAGTGGCGTGAGGTCAGCTACCTTACATTAATAGAAAAGTACGCAAGTAGTGAGGAAACTTGCACAGGAGCATGATAGAGTATAGATTGTGAAGTAATTGAAGTTTAAGGTTTTTGTGTTACGCTTCGGCTGTGGAGCGCAGCTTATGAATTCGACTCCAGTGATCGTAGGGCGGATAGATAACAAGTATCTATACGCTGTGCGATTGGACTGCGCGTTTGAGTGTGTGATACGTGGCGCAACGTGATACCATTTTGCGTTCTTTTGCGTAAATTGCGTCATCATACGCGTCATGTAAAACATACGCAAATGTGATTTGTGTATAATATAAGGAAGTTTTCGCTGTTTCTCTCTCAGGAAAATCTTCCTAGGTAAGACATTCACTGGAAAAGGTGATCAATCCTACAAAATTCCAGTGAATAGAAACCAGTTGCTGATAGGAACCTCACTGGGTACGCGGTGGTCACTATTGGAGTGAGTCGTGGTACGGCCAGCGGAGGCAGAGAGCGAGTGAAAACACTAGGTTGACTTTCACCGTCTGCTCGTATTGTGCATTTGGGGATTGTGTTTAAAAAGTCCGCAATGGGAGCCAATTGCACAAGCGGGGGGCATTCGGTAGCCAGGGTTCAGGCTGGAGAGCTGCAGCCCAGGGGGTCAGCTCGGTTGATAATGTGCGGGAAGTATGGTCCACACGCGGAGGCTTTTTGTGACGAATGGGTATGTATGACTGCTGATGATAGGGCATAATTTCCTAGGATGGGTAGTTTTGAACCAGAGGTACTGCAGAGTGTAAGGATTAGGATATGTCTGATCAAATCTAGGAGACAGATGATCAGACATACCGACTGTTTAAATCTGTGGCAACAAGAGGGAGATGTGCAAAGGGAGCTGGCTCACACAGCAAGTTCCAAACCTGACAGGAAGGTGATTGCGAGTGCACCACCACCACCGTACATTGGTAAATGATAGCAAAATGCATAATCTGTGTGTTAACCATTTTGAATTCTCCCCAAGGTTGTGAGGAAGATGACAAGCCTAGCACGATATTAGCACTCTCTCTAGCAGCTACCATACAGGACACTCAGGTGGGCACGGCCCAACCGGTGAGAACAGTGGTGATGCCCCCCAGTGGAGGGGCGAGTGAGGTTGTGTCCACCGGTAAGTATGGAACCGTCCATTATGCAGAGACAATAGCTCCCCATATTATAGAGACAAACAGAAATGAAGTGGTTGAGTTAAACCCAGTCAGGGTGATTGCAGTCCACAATGGGAAGACTGATAATCAGGGAGTAACCCCCATCAGGAACATTGCAATGCATTGTCCTTGGTCCTGATCAGAACTGAGGTCAATTATGGCAGAATTCCCTGATCTCAGAAAAGATCTAGTCGGATGCCAGAAATTTATTAAGGAATTGGGCAATGCCCATGAACCCACGAACAAAGATTGGCGGACAGTGCTAAGAGCGAGTCTACCCTCAAATATTGACATCCCAAAATTCATAACTGATTGTAAACTAGATGTAGAAGTGCCTCTCACTGATGAGTACAGCCAGGACAATGTAAGGCAAATTAACATACAATTAGGATTGTATTTCCCTACTGTTGTTAAGTGGAACAAAATTTTCTCCATAAGACAGAAGGAAAGTGAAATGGCATCCGAGTATTTCCATAGAGCACTGCAGGAAATGGCTAGATACACTGGGATAGAGAATATAAAGGAAAATGGCAACCACAGGGAGGTAGCTGTCTCTGTACTAATGGATGGACTGAAGGAGGCATTGAGGACCAGAGTGCAAACCTCTCTGCCAAATTGGAGAGGTATTGTCACGATCCGGGTATCTGGACGCCATTTCTTACCCATCAGATGCCTCCTAAGGCTGGCTCAGCGCTCCAGGACCGGATCCCATCTGTTATCCTGATGTGTACATTCCTGTATCCTCTCCTGTCACTCTGGGACGCTGTCACAGTAAACGCCATATTACACCTGGCATGGCGTCTCCCGCGGCCTCCGCCGCCGTCCCTGAACTTCTGCATGCAGAGTGTCTGAGTGGCGATTACGTCAGCCGCGGCCTCCGCTGTGTCCGCGTGGTTGGATGTGCCTCTGTCAGCCTGGCGCCTCCTGTCTCCGGTGGCCGGCGCCGCCATTACTGTTTTCATTACCACATGGATTACAAACCAAACTTCCCTCCAAGTGTCTGCATGGGCGCAGCCATCTTGGATTCTGTCAGCTGATCATTTCCACCAATCTGTTCTCAGTATTGATAATCTGCATAATTGCCTAGCCAATCCCTTCCTTGCTGCAGGTATAAATACACTGTGCCTGAGCAAGGAAGGCGTCAGTGCTTTGGTTGTCAAACCTAGTTCCTGTTTGTCTCTCTCCTGTGATTGTCTTCCAGGTTCCAGCTCCTGTCTCAAGACTTCCACCATAGAGACCCGCACCAGCATTCCACCTGCGGTGTAGCCTGACTCTCCAATCCATTGTGGATTCATCTGTTTCCAGCTACAACATTACCTGCTTCCAGCTCAGCTTCCAGCAGAGTACAGCTTCTCTTAAAGGGCCGGTGTCCTTTCTACACTTTACCACTCTCCACCGGTATTATTATTTCTCCGCTCTCAAGTTCTACATTTCAGTTCATATTTCATCGCTCCCAAGTTCATTTATTATTTAACTGGTTACAGCCAGCATCCACTCCGTGCTAACAACAGTCTGGTTCCAGCCAGTATCCACAGCAGCCGTTTTATCTTCAGCAACCCAGCTTTTCCTGGAACACCAGCTGGCACAATCCTGGGTTATCTCCATTGCTACAGTCGGGCCTGGTAAGGACTTTCCATCTAGAAGATCATAAGAACTATCTCACACTACCAGTGCCCTGTGGCTCCTGCCATCCTGTAGTACCCAGGAACTGTATTTATTCTTTGCTGACTTACGTTTTCTTTTACTGCTGCTGTGTTGCGGAGTTGTCATAATAAACATCATTGACTTTTATCCAAGTTGTCGTGGTCACGCCTTGGGGCAGTTATTATTCATGTTACTTACATGTCCAGGGGTCTGATACAACCTCCCAGGTTCCGGTACATCTCAGCCCCTACAACTGAGGCTGCCTCCCGTCAGCTCAGGCCCTCAGTTGTGACAGTAAGCACTGACCTAATGAATCCAGCCGGAGACCAGGATCAAGCGGCCAGGCCGATGCAAGAACTGGCAGCCCGACTAGAACATCAGGAGGCTGCACAGGGCCACATCATCCGCTGTCTCCAGGATCTCTCTACTCGGCTGGATGGGATTCAGACAACTCTCCGTGGATCAGGCACGTCTGGTGCGTCAACCACAGTGACTCCAGCTATAACCCCACCCACCTTACCCATTTCTGCTCCACGTCTTCATCTTCCAACGCCAGCAAAATTTGACGGATCTCCAAGATTCTGCAGGGGATTTCTCAACCAGTGTGAGATTCAGTTTGAGCTACAACCTGGCAATTTTCCCAGTGACCGTACAAAAATTGCCTACATTATTTCTCTTCTCAGTGGCTCAGCCCTTGATTGGGCATCACCGTTATGGGAGAGGTCCGACACCCTGCTATCTTCCTACACTGCCTTCGTGTCAACATTCAGGCGCATCTTCGACGAGCCAGGCCGGGTAACCTCAGCTTCATCCGAGATTCTCCGTTTACGCCAGGGGTCACGTACTGTAGGACAATATCTGATACAGTTCCAGATCCTGGCATCCGAACTGGTATGGAACGACGAGGCCCTGTATGCTGCATTCTGGCATGGCTTATCTGAGCGTATTAAAGATGAGTTAGCTACCAGAGACTTACCTTCTAAGTTAGATGAGCTAATCTCACTCTGCACGAAAGTTGATTTACGTTTCAGAGAGAGAGCAACTGAGCGTGGAAGATCATCTGCTCTAAAATCTTCTGCTCCTCCTCCTCGTCAACTGTCACCATCTAAAGATGAGCCCATGCAACTTGGCCGTTCCCGTTTAACTCCTGCTGAGCGCCGAAGACGTCTCTCCGAGTCTCTCTGTCTCTATTGTGCAGCTCCGTCTCACACCATTAATGCCTGTCCCAAACGTCCGGGAAACTCCAAATCCTAGCTCGCCAAGGAGAGGGCCGGCTAGGAGTAATGATCTCCTCTCCATCTCCTCAAGATTGTAATCTCCCAGTCTCGCTTCAAGTTGCTCAACGTTATCGGAACGTCATTGCCCTCCTTGATTCCGGAGCAGCTGGGAACTTTATTACCGAAGCCTATGTTAAACGGTGGTCCCTACCCACCGAGAGACTTCCTTCGTCCATTTCTTTAACTGCCGTGGATGGCAGCAAAATTTTTGATGCAGTTATTTCTTTAAGGACTCTACCAGTTCGTCTGAGAGTGGGAGTTCTTCATTCCGAACTTATTTCTTTTTTAGTGATTCCAAGAGCCACACATCCTGTGGTCCTGGGCCTTCCATGGCTCCGTCTTCACAATCCTACAATTGATTGGACGAATACGCAAATCCTGGCATGGGGTTCCTCCTGTGCTGAGACATGTTTGTTTAAAGTATTGCCTGTCTGTTCTTCCTCCCCCAGGTCGTCTGATGTTCCACCTCCTCCATATCAAGATTTCACGGATGTGTTCAGTAAAGCTTCTGCTGATATCCTTCCTCCTCATAGAGAATGGGACTGCCCGATTGATCTCGTTCCAGGGAAGGTTCCACCTCGAGGCCGAACTTATCCGTTGTCTCTGCCTGAGACGCATTCTATGGAGGAATATATTAAAGAGAACCTAGCAAAGGGGTTCATTCGACCTTCTTCTTCTCCAGCCGGCGCAGGCTTCTTTTTTGTAAAAAAGAAAGATGGTTGTCTGCGGCCGTGCATCGACTACAGAGGTTTGAACGACATTACCATCAAGAACCGTTATCCTTTACCCCTGATTACTGAGCTCTTTGACAGAGTTAGCGGAGCTACCATCTTTACAAAGCTGGACTTGAGAGGTGCATACAATCTCATCCGGATCCGTGAGGGTGACGAGTGGAAGACCGCCTTTAACACTCGTGACGGACATTATGAGTACCTCGTCATGCCCTTCGGATTGAGCAATGCTCCAGCTGTCTTCCAGCATTTTGTCAATGAGATCTTCAGAGACATTCTATACCGTCATGTCGTGGTCTATCTAGACGATATCCTCATTTTTGCCAACGATTTAGAGGAACATCGTTTTTGGGTTAAAGAGGTTCTGTCCCGTCTCCGTGTCAATCATCTCTATTGCAAATTAGAAAAATGCGTCTTTGAAGTCAAGTCCATTCCGTTTCTAGGGTACATTGTGTCCGGTTCCGGACTAGAGATGGATCCTGAGAAACTACAAGCAATCCAAAATTGTCCGGTACCCTTAACCCTCAAAGGGGTCCAGAGGTTCTTAGGGTTCGCCAACTATTACCGAAAGTTTATACGAGACTTTTCCACCATTGTGGCGCCTATTACTGCTTTCACTAAGAAGGGTGCTAACCCGTCCAAGTGGTCTGAAGAAGCCATGCAAGCATTTCATCTTTTAAAACAAAGGTTCATCTCTGCGCCTGTTCTGAAACAGCCTGACATCGACTCTCCTTTCATCTTAGAGGTGGATGCCTCCTCCGTTGGAGTAGGAGCGGTGTTATCTCAGAGGGCTAAAGATGGCCATTTACACCCTTGCAGTTTCTTCTCCCGGAAGTTCTCCCCAGCTGAGCGCAACTATGCCATTGGCGACCAGGAGTTGCTAGCCATCAAGCTCGCTCTAGAAGAGTGGAGGTATCTGTTGGAGGGAGCTTCTCATTCAATCACCATACTTACAGACCACAAGAACCTTTTATATCTGAAAGGCGCACAATGTCTCAACCCTCGTCAGGCCAGATGGGCACTTTTCTTTTCCAGGTTCGACTTTAAACTCCAGTTCTGTCCGGGCTCTCAGAATCGCAAGGCCGATGCCCTTTCCCGCTCATGGGAGCAAGAAAATGAGTCAGAGTCTTCAGACAAGCATCCTATTATAAATCCGTTGGCATTCTCCACGGTACGGATGGACTCTACGCCCCCATCAGGGAAAAGTTTTGTGAAACCGATGCTAAGGAAGAAGCTCATGCATTGGGCCCATGCTTCCCGTTTTGCCGGACATACAGGTATCCAAAAAACCCTGGAGTTTATCTCTAGGTCCTATTGGTGGCCAACTCTGAAAAAGGACGTCTTGGAGTTTATTGCATCTTGCCCAAAGTGTGCTCAACATAAGGTATCCCGCCAGTCGCCTGCGGGGCAACTGGTTCCACTATCTGTTCCCCGTCGACCTTGGACCCATTTGTCGATGGATTTTATTACAGATTTACCCATGTGCAACAAGTTCAATACCATCTGGGTGGTAGTTGACCGGTTCACCAAGATGGCACACTTCATTCCTCTCACCGGTCTTCCGTCAGCTTCCAAGTTGGCTCAAGTATTCATACAAGAGATCTTCCGACTCCACGGTCTTCCTGAAGAAATTATCTCAGATCGAGTAGTTCAATTCACAGCCAAATTCTGGCGAAGTTTATGTCAAGTCCTCCAAGTCAAGCTAAAGTTTTCCACGGCTTACCATCCTCAGACCAATGGTCAAACCGAGAGGGTGAATCAGGACTTGGAGGCCTTCCTCCGCATCTATGTATCCTCCTCTCAAGATGACTGGGTTCAATTACTTCCCTGGGTCGAGTTCTGTCATAACAACCAGTATCATTCTTCATCTGCTTCAACACCATTCTTCACTAACTTTGGATTCCACCCTAAAGTCCCTGAGTTCCAACCGCTTCCAGCAACTTCTGTTTCCGCAGTGGATATCACCTTGCATCAGTTTGCCAATATCTGGAAGAGCGTACGATCAGCTCTGCTCAAGGCATCGTTCAGGTACAAGAAGTTTGCGGATAAGAAGCGTCGAGCAGTTCCTGCTCTCAAGGTGGGTGATCGGGTATGGTTATCCACGAAGAATTTGAGGTTAAGAGTTCCCAGTATGAAGTTTGCACCTCGCTATATCGGTCCTTTCAAGATTGAACAAGTCATCAATCCTGTTGCTTACAGACTCCAGTTGCCTCCCTTCTTAAAAATACCCAGGACATTCCATGTTTCCCTGTTGAAACCGCTGATCTTGAATCGGTTTCATTCCTCACTTCCTCCAACTCCGAAAGTCCAAACTCAACGAGGCGTTGAGTATGAAGTGGCCAAGATCCTGGACTCACGTCACCGTTACGGTCAACTACAATATCTTATTGACTGGAAGGGTTATGGTCCTGAGGAACGTTCATGGACCAATGCTTCTGATGTCCATGCTCCTGCCTTGGTCCGGAGATTCCATTCCAAGTTTCCTCAAAAGCCAAAGAAGTGTCCTGGGGCCACTCCTAAAGGGGGGGGGGGTGCTGTCACGATCCGGGTATCTGGACGCCATTTCTTACCCATCAGATGCCTCCTAAGGCTGGCTCAGCGCTCCAGGACCGGATCCCATCTGTTATCCTGATGTGTACATTCCTGTATCCTCTCCTGTCACTCTGGGACGCTGTCACAGTAAACGCCATATTACACCTGGCATGGCGTCTCCCGCGGCCTCCGCCGCCGTCCCTGAACTTCTGCATGCAGAGTGTCTGAGTGGCGATTACGTCAGCCGCGGCCTCCGCTGTGTCCGCGTGGTTGGATGTGCCTCTGTCAGCCTGGCGCCTCCTGTCTCCGGTGGCCGGCGCCGCCATTACTGTTTTCATTACCACATGGATTACAAACCAAACTTCCCTCCAAGTGTCTGCATGGGCGCAGCCATCTTGGATTCTGTCAGCTGATCATTTCCACCAATCTGTTCTCAGTATTGATAATCTGCATAATTGCCTAGCCAATCCCTTCCTTGCTGCAGGTATAAATACACTGTGCCTGAGCAAGGAAGGCGTCAGTGCTTTGGTTGTCAAACCTAGTTCCTGTTTGTCTCTCTCCTGTGATTGTCTTCCAGGTTCCAGCTCCTGTCTCAAGACTTCCACCATAGAGACCCGCACCAGCATTCCACCTGCGGTGTAGCCTGACTCTCCAATCCATTGTGGATTCATCTGTTTCCAGCTACAACATTACCTGCTTCCAGCTCAGCTTCCAGCAGAGTACAGCTTCTCTTAAAGGGCCGGTGTCCTTTCTACACTTTACCACTCTCCACCGGTATTATTATTTCTCCGCTCTCAAGTTCTACATTTCAGTTCATATTTCATCGCTCCCAAGTTCATTTATTATTTAACTGGTTCCAGCCAGTATCCACTCCGTGCTAACAACAGTCTGGTTCCAGCCAGTATCCACAGCAGCCGTTTTATCTTCAGCAACCCAGCTTTTCCTGGAACACCAGCTGGCACAATCCTGGGTTATCTCCATTGCTACAGTCGGGCCTGGTAAGGACTTTCCATCTAGAAGATCATAAGAACTATCTCACACTACCAGTGCCCTGTGGCTCCTGCCATCCTGTAGTACCCAGGAACTGTATTTATTCTTTGCTGACTTTTACGTTTTCTTTTACTGCTGCTGTGTTGCGGAGTTGTCATAATAAACATCATTGACTTTTATCCAAGTTGTCGTGGTCACGCCTTCGGGCAGTTATTATTCATGTTACTTACATGTCCAGGGGTCTGATACAACCTCCCAGGTTCCGGTACATCTCAGCCCCTACAACTGAGGCTGCCTCCCGTCAGCTCAGGCCCTCAGTTGTGACAGGTATCACGGTAGCTGCACTAAGAGTGTCTGCAATCGACCATGATCGCAACATCAGTAAACACAGGGAGTCGCAAGGGGATAGGTTGATGATGGTAAGTATACAGGCTTTTGCAGGGATGTCCAATCAACCTAAATCCCAGACCCCTGATGGTAAGAAATGGTCAATAACATGTTTTCTTTGCAGGAAAGAATGGCATTTTGCCAGGGATTGTAGAAGTAACGGGACACATAACATATATAGACCTCCTAGACCTGAATACGAACCACGTTACCAGACACATAGTTGGGATCAGGGAACACATAGAAGGGATTATGGGAAGCATAGAGGGGAAACAAGGAGGTACCCACTGAGGAGGGACTGACAGGCCCCCAAAAACCCACCGTTATCCCCCGCACATATTGTAGCTGCCAATGCCCTGCTGGAGAGTCCCACTACACAATAGAGGTTAGGTCATCCTGTAGTCTGCAGCCGGTGAAATTGATTGCTGGCCTTGGAAGTTAACCTGAGGTCATGGTCGATGTAGCTGACATACCACTATCTTTTCTTGTAGATTCAGGGGCGGCCATATCAGTTCTAAATTCAACCACAGGTGTAAAAACCACGGGTAAAACGATTTCGGCAATTGGAGTAACGGGAAAGGTGCAGCAGTACCCTTTGAGTAAACCTGCAGAGATTACGATAGGGCCATTGCATACCAAACATTCTTTCCTGTTGGCTGCATCGGCTCCGACTAATCTGCTTGGCAGAGATTTGTTGTGTAAAATGCGGTGTGTCATATACTGTACCCCTAAAGGTGTGTTCTTAGATATCCATGGGAACCATGCACAGGAAGTACAAGATATAGTAAACACCCCTCAAAGGCTAATGTTACACTCCACCGTTATAGACACATGTCCATCTCAGGTAGAGGAAATGATCTCGCAAATACCGGGTTCCCTTTGGACCAAAGATGGACAGGACACTGGATTGATGGTGAATGTAGCCGCAGTAGTAGTACAAATAAAAGGTGTCAGGATAGCTCCAAAAATCCCCCAGTACCCTCTGAAATCAGAGGTGGAATTAGGAGTATACCCCGTCATAGAATGGCTGCTACAGCAGGGCATCCTAGTCAGGACGTCCAGCAGAGCCAACAGTCCCATCTTCCCTGTGAAAAAGAGTGGGGGGAGGGGTTACCGGCTAATGTAGGATCTAAGGAGGAATAAACAAGATAGTTGAGAGTCAATTCTCTGTAGTGCCCAATCCAGCCGTCATCTTCATGCAAATTCCCTCCACCTCTAAGTTCTTCACTGTCATTGACCTCTGTTCTGCATTCTTTTCTGTCCCTCTTCACCCTGACAGCCAATACCTCTTTGCTTTCACCTACAGGGGAGTACAATATACCTGGACCCGTCTTCCCCGAGGTTTCATTGACAGCCCAAGTATTTTCTCCCAGGCCCTACATGACTGTTTGCAATCCTTTCAACCTGAGAGTGGGTCGGTACTAATACAATATGTTGATGACTTGTTGTGCTGTGACTCATTCGAGTCATCCCTGGCAGACACTAAACAGCTTCTGTTTCATCTCTCCCAGACAGGACACAAGGTTTCAAAGGATAAGTTGCAGTTGTGTCGGACTAAGGTTAAATTCTTGGGACACTGCTTGACGCAAGGACTTAGGCACCTGACCACTGACAGAATACAGGCCATCCGCAACATGACTCTGCCGCAAACTCAGCAACAGATCTGCACTTTCCTCGTAATGTGTGGGTACTGTCGGAATTGGATTCCGGGGTTCTCTATCCTGGCACTACCTTTGCAAGAAATGGTCTCCTCAAACAAACCAGAACGGGTCTCTCACACAGAAGAGTCCGAACTGGCGTTCGAGAGACTAAAACAGTACACAAGCACCAGTATTGGGGAAGCCAGATTACGAGAAGCCCTTTGAATTGTACGGTACTGAAAGCGCTCGGTGCGCGGCAGGAGTCTTCACACAGAAACATGGTGATGCCAGCAGACCAGTAGCCTACTACAGTGCACAGTTGGACACTGTAGCACGGTCTCTCCCCACTTGCCTACGAAGTGTTGCAGCCATAGCTTTGTTGGTAAGTAAAAGCGATGATGTAGTGTTAGGACAAAACCTGACCATTCATACACCACATGCAGTATCAGCCTTGCTAAACTCCGCCCAAACCTGACATGTCTCATCTGCTCGGTTTACAAAGTGGGAACTATCACTGATGGCCCCTGTAAACATCACCATAAAGAGGTGCAGCTCACTAAATCCTGCAACTTACTTGCCAAGTGTGCCTGGTCATGCACAAAGGGTGGAGGATGAGAATGATGGTGAAGGAAGATTTAGTGTAGACACTGATACGCATGATTGTATGGAATACCTGAACCAGACTTTTACTGCGAGACCTGACATCAGTGACAACCCACTGGAAGTTGTAGACTTTACCTTCTACACTGCCAGTAGTTGCCACAGACAGATGGAATCGGGAGACCTGTGCACCTGATACGCAGTTGTAGATGACGAAGGTATCATAGAAGCTGAACCCCTTGGTCCACCTCACTCATCACAAGTCACTGAGCTGGTAGCACTGACCAGAGCATGTGAGTTGGCAAAGGGTAAGTCAGCTAATATATACACGGACTCTAGGTACGCCTTTGGAGTGGTGCATGATTTTGGGGCCCTGTGGCACCTCAGAAATTTTATGACAGCAGCTGACACACCTGTAGCGCATGCGTCATACATTAAGAGGCTTCTGACAGCCATACAGGAACCGGACAGCGTGGCTGTTATCAAGTGTAAAGCACACACTTACAACCAAGACCCAATTTCACTTGGTAACAGCCGGGCAGATGAAGCTGCAAAATCAGCAGCAAGCACCATCATACAAACTAACATCACACAACTGATGACATTTAACACGGTAAACATGCAACAGTTAATCAAAATACAAAATTTGTGTTCCCTACAGGAGAGGGAAGTCTGGAAGGCGAAGGGATATGGTCACAAGTTCCCAGGACTTTGGACAGATGGACACGGTAAGCCAGTGGCCCCCAGGGCATATCTCCCGAGCCTAGCTGAGGCGGCACACGGTCTGACTCATCTAGACAAGGAAGGTATGTGCAAATTGATAAGACCCTAATGGGGTGCACCAGGGTTCTCTTCTCATGCAGGTAAGAAAGCAATGACATGTCTTACTTGCTTGAGGAAGAATATTGGTAAGACAATACCAACGGAGCCATTCCATATCCCTCCTACAGACGGACCTTTCCAGGTAATGCAAATCGACTTCATACAGTTACCACCCTATAGGAATTTAAAGCATGTGTTAGTATGTACCAATGTCTTTTCAAACTGGGTAGAAGCATTCCCTGCTGCCACAAAGACTGCCGTGTTCACTGCAAAGAAAATTGAGCAGGAATTGGTGTGTAGATATGGTATCCTTAGAATGATTGAAAGTGATAGGGGTACCCATTTTACAGGTAAAGTCTTTCAGGTCATGTGCAAACTGATGGGTATTAATGGTAAGCTGCATACTCCATACTGGCCACAGGCAAGTGCGAAGGTAGAGAGAATGAACAGCACTATTAAGAACAAGCTGAGCAAAGTGATGGCTGAAACTGGACTATTGTGGCCAGGAGCATTGCCACTAATGTTGTACAGCATCAGAACCACTTCCAGGTCACCGCTTAACTTATCACCCTTCAAAGTTCTTTTTGGACGACACCCCATGTAATGATAGACCCCCAGGATGATTTGAAGTGCAATAATGAAATAACTGTACAATATTTGGTTAGGATGAGCCAGCAATTGAGAAACCAGCAAAGGAATCTAAAACTGGCGATTCCTTACCTACCAAACAGTAATTGTCATGACATTGAGCCTGGGGATTATGTGATGATTCGAAATTTTCTACGCTCAGGTTGCCTTATTGACAGGTGGGAAGGACCGTATCAAGTTTTGTTGACCAGCACGACAGCACTAAAGGTTGCCGAGAGAGAGACTTGAGTCCACTCATCTCACTGCAAGAAGGTCGCTGACCCGGAGAAAACTCGTGACAAAGAGAAAGGTGAAGAGAACCTCATATCACTAGAGTATTTGTGTCGGGAAAGCTGAGAGGCAGGATTGTTGGATGGCACCTGAGCGTGGAGAGCAGCAAAATCAAGGACGGTTGTCATAACATTTTTCTTTTTTCACCCCCCCCCCCTGCTGCATTTTTTTCTTTTTTCCCCTTCCTATTTTTCTCCTTAACGAAATGGATCCACACCAAGAGACTGTGTTCCGACTTTTTCTTGTGACTCTGTTTTTGATCAGGACAATTTGTTTTTGTGAGGGCCCCCGAGACGTCGAGCAAGGATCTGCAATGGGTTCTGATGGAGAGTATGGATTCGTAGGACCCCAGTAAGAGACCTGGTAGTCACGGAGCTCGGAGGCATTGTGAAGGGTTATTGTCTGATGAATACTGCATATGTAGGTATTGCAAAAACATAGTCGAAGATGGGTGCATCTAGAGATGTCAGTCAAACAGTAATATCTACATGAGCGGACATCCTTTGAGTGATTACCACTCATTAGTGGGTACAGTCTTAAACCAAACAGAATGCTGGGTGTGCTCACAAGTACCTCAAGGACAGAGTAAGTCGGGATTAGTGCCATACCCTTTAACAATAGATGAGGTACTCGAATTACGGGGGAAGACCAGTGGACAAGAAATTTAACATATCTAGGCCCCCTGGCTTGAAGCTCCACCAGTATCACGTAGATAGGTCACTATTGTGCTTTAACGTGTCCAATTTCCGGAAACCGGGAAATTGGGAAGTGACATGGCATAACCAGACAATGGACAGATAAAAAACCCCTTCAGGCGCTTAATTTCCCAATCGATTACTATTATATATAGTTGTTAATTGCAATCTAAGCTGCAAAAACAGTCCAGCTGCATCTGTGTTCACACAGCTAAAAATGAAGCTGAGAGGCCACCACTCTCCTGCTTCAGATACAAGACTGAACAAAAGAAAATTACTGTTTTGCGCTAATTTAATCCAAGGTGCATATATGAATGAAATCACTCATTGATTTGAATAATCATCTAGCATTTATTTCAATCATCTCTATATAAAATTCATACAAAAACCTAAATACACTTTTCAAGTGAGCTCACTTAATTTCTTAACTATAAAATGTATATACTTTATACACATAAATATCTTCCAATAATACACCTTATTAAAACGTTTCTTGTTACTATGTTGAGAAAGTCTCATATGTTTACCAGCAGTGCAAGAAATAAATTGAATGAATTGCTGTCAATCAGCTCTATGTTGCTGTTCTGTTAATTGTAACAGTCTCTTATTATAAACCACATGTGGGTATTCAGAAACAATGTCTCATAAGTACTTGTTCAATTAGCCTATAAAAGCAGGTTGCCGTCCCAGCTTTATTATCCGGACAATACTAATATAGGTTTCCACTAAACACAGTGGGGATTATTGACAACTTCTCACCCGTTTTTGTCAGTTGTAGCTGATTGTCCCAGGGTGCAGTGTACTGGAGCCACTTGTAGGCACCTAGTCAGATGGTGGTGGTAGAGGATTCTATCATCAGGAAGGCAGATAGGGCAATCTGCTACCGGGACCGTGATCGCCGTACAGTCTGTTGTCTCCTGGGTGCTCGGGTATGGCACATCGCGGACCGGGTAGATAGACTGTTGGGAGGGGCTGGGAAAGACCCGGCGGTCTTGGTGCACGTTGGCACCAATGACAAAGTTAGCAGAAGGTCCTTAAGAAAGACTATAGGGACTTAGGAAAGAAACTTAATGCAAGGACATCTAAGGTAATATTCTCCGAAATATTACCCATGCCACGCGCTAGTCCAGTGAGGCAGAGGGAGATTAGGGAGGTAAATGTATGGCTTAGGGATTGGTGCAGGAAAGAGGGGTTTGTGTTCCTGGAACACTGGGTGGACTTCTTAGTCAGGTGCCATCTCTTTTGTCGTGACGGATTGCACCTGACTGAGAAGGGGGCAGCGGTGCTGGGGGAAAGGATGGTTAGAAGGTTGGAGGAGGTTTTAAACTAGGAGCCTGGGGGGAGGGTTTAGCTAGAAACTACGGGTCATGCAGTAAGAATAGTGGGGATGGCGGTAGTAAACGAAATGGGGGAGAAGTTGGGGGGAGGGTAAGAGCAGGCGGTAAGGTTACTAACATGGGTACTAAAAGAGATTTTACCAAAGCACTAACCAATGACGATTACAGGTCATCATTGCTACATAAGGTGAAAGATGTCCCTAACGCAAGGGAAAATACTTATCTTAGTTGTATGTATGTAAACGCTAGAAGCATTACTGGTAAAAAGGGCGAATTAGAAATACTTGCAGCAAGCAAACAGTATGATATTATAGGCATTACTGAAACTTGGTGGGACGAATCTCATGATTGGACAGTCAATCTAGAGGGCTATACACTGTTTAGGAGAGACAGACTAAATAAAAAGGGTGGAGGGGTGTGTCTTTACGTAAAGCCGTTTTTAAAACCTGATATATGGGAAGATATTCAGGAGGGGACTGTAGACACTGTCGAGACATTATGGGTAGAAATTGCATGCGGGGGAAAAAGGAATGAAAAATTTAGTATTGGGTGTATGCTATAGGCCGCCTGGTATCAACGTACCTGATGAGGAATTGTTACTAAAGCAAATTGAAAGAGCAGCAGGAGTAGGAGACATAGTAGCGATGGGAGATTTTAACTATCCAGAGATAAACTGGAAAAACGATTCATGTGATACTGCTAGGGGCAATATGTTTTTAAACACACTTAATGATAACTACTTAGTTCAACTTATTGAGGAACCAACTAGGTACAATGCAATCTTAGACCTGGTATTAACAAACAATGGGGATTTGGTATCAGGTATTATAGTAGGGGAACCCATAGGAAACAGCGACCACGGTCACATTCAATATCAGTTTTCATAAACAGCCCTATACTGGCTCAACTAGGATTCTAAACTTCAGCAAAGCGAATTTTGAAAAGATGAGGGTATTTTTCAGGGATATTGAATGGGAAGGTTTGTTTTTAGGAAAAAATACTACGGAAAAATGGGAGGTACTAAAATTCCTGCTAGCTAAAAATACACTCAAATTTATTCCTACGAGCAGCAAAAAAAGGAATAAAAATCATAAACCGATGTGGCTTAACGAAAAGATAAAGGAACTTATGGGCAAGAAAAGAAGAGCATTTAAAAAATACAAATCTGATGGGGAAGCAGAGTCATTTCAGCACTATAAGGAATGTAACAAAATATGCAAAAAGGAAATAAGAGCGGCTAAAGGAGAAACTGAAAAACTAGTAGCAAAGGAAAGCAAAGCGAATCCAAAAAAATTCTTTAAATACATTAATAGCAAGAGATTAAAGAAGGAGAGTATAGGCTCTTTAAAAGACAAGTTGGGAGTCTTAAGCAAAAATGATAATGACATAGCGGACACACTAAATGAGTTTTTTTCAACAGTATTTACTAGAGAGGACCCAATTCAGGGACTAACACATAATCTCAATAATGAGAATATCCAACTGATAGGTACTGATTTAAGCGAGGAAGTAGTCTGTGACCGATTAAAACATTTAAAGATTAATAAGTCACCAGGTCCGATGGTATTCACCCAAGGGTTCTAATGGAGCTTCACTCTGAACTTGCAAAACTGCTATTTTGATCTTTAAGGATTCAGTAATAACAGGTATGGTTCCCAAAGACTGGCGTATAGAGGAAGTAGTGCCTATATTCAAAAAGGGAAGTAAAGCTGAACCAGGTAATTATAGACCAGTTAGTCTTACATCTATAGTGGGGAAAGTATTGGAAGGTATTCTAAGAGATAGTATTCAGAAGTTCCTTGAAGTCAGTAAGGTAATTAAAAGGAATCAGCATGGGTTTATGAAGGACAGATCCTGTCAAACCAATTTACTTGGCTTTTATGAAACAGTAAGCACAAACCTAGATCAGGGTAAAGAGGTGGATGTAATCTTTTTAGATTTTGCCAAAGCATTCGACACTGTACCACACATGAGACTTATCTACAAGCTACAAGAATGAGGGCTAGGAAGCACAATATGCACTTGGGTCAAAAACTAGTTAGATAATAGGGAGCAGCGCGTTGTGGTTAATGGATCTTTTTCAACTTGGACTAAAGTGCTAAGTAGTGTGCCGCAAGGCTCAGTATTAGGACCGCTATTGTTCAATATTTTCATTAACAACCTAACAGAAGGTCTAGAGAGCATGGTGTCAATTTTTGCAGATGATACCAAATTGTGTAAAGTTATAAATCCGGAGGGGGATGCTGAGTCGCTTCAGAATGACTTAGTTAAATTAGAAGCTTGGGCAGCGAAATGGAGAATGCGCTTCAACACAGACAAGTGTAAGGTAATGCACTGTGGTAACAAGAACAAAAACAACACCTACCTACTAAATGGGGTAAAATTAGGGGATTCTGTACTGGAAAAGGACTTAGGTGTCCTCATAGATAGCAAACTAAGCAATAGTACCCAAAGTAGGACTGCAGCAAAGAAGGCTAATAAGATATTAGCATGCATAAAACGGGGAATTGATGCTAGGGACGAGAGTATTATACTCCCGTTATATAAATGACTTGTGAGGCCACACCTTGAATACTGTGTACAATTCTGGGCACCTTACTACAAAAAGGATATCCTGGAGCTAGAAAAGGTTCAAAGGCGGGCAACCAAACTAATTAAGGGTATGGAGACGCTGGAATACGAGGAAAGGCTTGCAAGACTAGGCATGTTTACACTGGAAAAGAGGAGATTAAGAGGGGACATGATCAACATTTACAAATATATAAGGGGACAATATACAGATCTTGCGCAGGACCTGTTTTTGGTTAGATCAACACAGAGATCTCGTGGACACTCGCTCAGGTTAGAGGAGATTCCGCACAATACGGTGTAAAGGCTTTTTTACGGTAAGGACGATACGTGTTTGGAATTCCCTGCCTGAGGGAGTTGTAATGGCCAAATCAGTCAACACCTTTAAGAATGGGTTAGATAAATTCCTAATGGATAAGGATATCCAGGGTTACGGGGCATAGTCACGCACTATGGTTATTATAAAAAGAGGTGTAAAACGTAACGGCAGTCATCAACTTCAGTCAAAATTTTATACAAAATAATCGTGCATTGAAAACCACAAATAGGTTGACGACGGCACAAGCGAGCAGCAAGGTATCCACATACAAGCGGCTCCAGCGTAGCGGGGAAACCATCAGGTACACCGGGCGAGCATAGGTGAGCTGGGAGCTAAGGACAACAGACGGGACTCCACACACTCGGACCGCCGGCTGGTCTCCGGTTGTGGAGATGCGGGCAGCCAGCTGACAGCAGGAGTCCTATGTGCATACGTCCTCATACAAGTGGCTCCAGTACACTGCACCCTGGGACAATCAGCTACAACTGACAAAAATGGGTGAGAAGTTGTCAATAATCCCCACTGTGTTTAGTGGAAACCTATACAGGTTGAGTATCCCTTATCCAAAATGCTTGGGACCAGAGGTATTTTGGATATGGGATTTTTCCGTATTTTGGAATAATTGCATACCATAATGAGATATCATGGCGATGGGAACCAAGTCTAAGCACAGAATGCATTTATGTTACATATACACCTTATACACACAGCCTGAAGGTCATTTTAGCCAATATTTTTTATAACTTTGTGCATTAAACAAAGTGTGTGTACATTCACACAATTCATTTATGTTTCTTATACACCTTATACACACAGCCTGAAGGTCATTTAATACAATATTTTTAATAACTTTGTATATTAAACAAGGTTTGTGTACATTGAGTCATCAAAAAACAAAAGTTTCACTATCTCACTCTCACTCAAAAAAGTCCGTATTTCGGAATATTCCGTATTTCGGATATTTGGATATGGGATACTCAACCTGTATTAGTATTGTCCGGATAATAAAGCTGGGACGGCAACCTGCTTTTATAGGCTAATTGAACAAGTACTTATGAGACATTGTTTCTGAATACCAACGTGTGGTTTCTTATAAGAGACTGTGTTACAATTAACAGAACAGCAACATAGAGCTGATTGACAACAATTCATTAAATTTATTTCTTGCACTGCTGGTAAACATATGAGACTTTCTCAACATAGTAACAAGAAACGTTTTAATAAGGTGTATTATTGGAAGATATTCATGTGTATAAAGTATATACATTTTATAGTTAAGAAATTAAGTGAGCTCACTTGAAAAGTGCATTTAGGTTTTTGTATGAATTTTATATAGAGATGATTGAAATAAATGCTAGATGATTATTCAAATCAATGAGTGATTTCATTCATATATGCACCTTGGATTAAATTAGCGCAAAACAGTCATTTTCTTTTGTATAACCAGACAATGACCTTCTCACATAGAGCTGATAAAGTACCCATCAACTTCGAACTTGTACGTAAGATAGCCACAAGTGGGAGGTACTTCCGATATAGGTATACATGTGGCATCAAAACCATGTAGGCTGGGAAAGTGTTGCAGGGGTATAGTACCACATCATCCAGCCCGATACTTGTACTGAGCAAATGGGGGACCGGTTTCTTTATAAGAAAAATCTGTGATATGGTTTTGTTGCTTTTTGTCCCTTATGTTCTTCCAGATGATGCCTACTTCATATGTGGAAGGAAAGCATACAAGTGGCTTACTCCGAGCTCTGAAGGGTTGTGTTATATTGGCAGATTACTACCAGAGGTTATGACCATTGCACACAACAAAATGAAAGATATTCACCGCAACACTCAGACTCCTTATACTCATACACATTATGAACACATTGTCAAGAGACACCTCATAGATAGGAGAGAGCACGCAGCCTCTGATTTGATCCATGAATCCACCAGGATTCAAATTTTTCTCGCATTAGATGTCACCCATACTGCCAGAGGAATTCTAAATTATAGGTACATCCATGCACTGGCGAACTTGATAGACAATATCACTGAGATGTACTGTATGATGACACCTTCAGGTATACGGGTAGGGAGTTACAGGCCTACAAGAAGGAGCTGGTCCAGCACAGGATGGTCTTGTATTATGTCACGGCTGTGACAGGTGGGTACTGTATTACTCTGGCAACTCAATATGGTGTGAAGTGCTGTACGTATATTACGAACAGTACCGAAGACCCAACGGAGATTATCGATCAAAAG
This sequence comes from Pseudophryne corroboree, assembly GCF_028390025.1. Lineage (NCBI taxonomy): Eukaryota > Metazoa > Chordata > Amphibia > Anura > Myobatrachidae > Pseudophryne > Pseudophryne corroboree. The sequence continues at coordinate 756,978,996 of NC_086444.1, forward strand.
ATGGACGAGGTCTTGCAGTTGAAGTGGGAGTTCAGAAGGAAGCACAACCTTACCTTGAGGCTGTGGGTAATGAATTGACCGGCTGGGCCTCATGGTTGAACCCACTCAAATGGTTCTCTGGGTTAGGAGAGTGAGCCCAAAATGTAATTGCAAATGTGGGAAAGTTTTTCCTCTGTATCCTGGGTGTCGTCATAATTATTGGTCTGATATTCAGATGTGTTCGAATTTAGACGCGGCTCAAACACAGGACAAATTTGATGAGTCTAAGGAGCGAGGGCGTTGTAACAGCGGCAGATTTGATTTATGACCCATCCGTATAAACAGTGTTGTGATAAGGATTGTAAATGAATTTCATGGCCTGTTTCTTTCACCATTTTTCTGTTTTCCCCTCTACCCAGAGACATCCAACCGGAAAAGACTTCAGTATACCCAAATTTATGTAAATGTATTTTTATGTGTCTTACCCTCATCTCTGCAATCTTCAGTTAATGACACACATAGTCGATAAATGTTATCCACACATAATAGCATACACATACGTCTCCCCCCACATGTATCATCAGATAAATGTGCTCCTCATTTGTGATTATAAGAAGCCGGACAAGGTGAGGGCTAATGGTCCTTGCCTAGAAAGAGCTCAGTAATGTTTGTTTGCCCATATACAGACCCTTAATACGGAATGAGAAGGATTAAATGTATACTTCGCAGTACCTTGAAGCTTACTTAGAACATATACGGCACAATGATACATGCCTCTAAGACATTAACTCATACATACACGCTTTTTCCTATCCCACTAGGCTATACATTTCCCACCTACAACTCTTCCCCAGTCACCCGAACTTTGTATATATTGTATATGAAATATTTTCTGTATTTTAATAATTGTGGCAGTTATTGTTTACTGCCAAAGGGTAGACTGACGAAGTCGAAAATATTACACCTATACTCTACACATACAAACACCATTCAGAGTGGCCTCTGTGCGGGTGCATACTTGCCGTGCGGGCGCATACCTGCAAGCTGCATACATTGGCTTGTGAAGCCCTGCGTATTAGCACGTGGTATGAGTAAATACGGTAACATACGCATTCGCATAGAAAAGCCACAAAGCCATATTCAATATTTTATCCATATAGTGCATAACTTACACACAGTCTGTACACTCTTTAATGGCAAGTTACTGTGCGCACACATTATAATAAAATCACTCTCACACACAATCAAAGGCGATACTTCCAAGAACTCAATTATAAACAGTGTATTGAATGTACCAGACTGTCTTGTTTACGCAAAGCTTTGTAATCATGGAACATAGACCCTGATCTATGGGGAATGTAAATACCTTTGGTTGCCCCCATTGTTTTAGAGTTGTATAGTGAGACAACAGATACTGGACTGTCATTGTTGCACTAGAAGCCAGGACAAACAAAATAACAATATATCCTAGACAAGAACACAAGCCAAACCCTAACTTGATTAACAACTTACAAAATCACATACAAGACATTTACAGACCAGACATTTGATGTATGCTATATCAGAGGTATAACATTTATAGCCTCATACATATAGCCTACATACATCTAACTCATGGTAATATATATATATATATATATATATATCTAATTGTAATAGCAGGAATATATATATATATATATATATATATATATATACATACATACACACACACACATACACATATCTCGAGGATGGGAATAAGTAAATATATCATGTGTGGGATCTTATTGTCCAGGGTCACATAAGCAGTAATCCAGTGGGTATGAGGATATTGTCTCATATTGCGGCAATATGTCATTAGTAATACCGGATTTATGTATGAGAATGTGGTGGGTTTAACTGGTCTTGGGGCGGGAACTCAGATGTAAACAACAGTAATCACATCTCAGGACTTAGCCATCGCCCACCGTTTGAGCTGACCAATGATCCCCAGTGCTAAGGATATGTCCCACCCCCGAACCAATGGAAGAAGAGCATACATTTCCCATTGTATTGTGTTTTGGACCATTATATAAAAACTAGGTGATTCATCGCGCCCTACGGGCGCTCTTCACACCGTCGTTAGGGGCTACGCCCCGTTAACCTCTGCACGGCTTTGAACATACGCAGGGCGGTAGATAACAGAATCAGAAATGCAGGGCAGTATAGAGGGCATACAGAAATGGTGTCCGGTTGAGATAAGATAGAGAGGCGTAGGGGGGGAGAAAGGGAATGTACAGACACGCTGTGCGATCGGTAAAGGATAGGGAGAGTCAGGGTGGTAGGGAGAGGATAAAGAGAGGCAAGGGGTTAGAGAGAAAATACCGTTGCAAGAGGCTACGACCCATTATCCCCTGCACGGGCTTCAGCTGTGGTATAATTGTTATTACATGGAGTATTACCTGAATTTTTTTTTATGGCAGTGGGTAAATATTGTAAGGGGGAGGGCGTGTGATTGTCAAGGGGGCGTAGGCCTTTGTAAGGGCATGCAGAGTGGCCGCAGGGCACAATGAATAACATAGTGCAGTATATACTGCTAGTGTCTGCATTATGAAGTACCAGATGAGTAACAGCAATGCACTGTAGATAAGATACCAAGGTGCTGTGGCCACAGGTAGCAGAGCCGCTTATACACACAATGGCCACAGGTAGCAGAGCCGCTTATACACACAATACCCACAGGCAGCAGAGCCGCTTATACACACAATACCCACAGGTAGCAGAGGCGCTTATACACACAGTGGCTACAGGTAGCAGAGCCACTTATACACACTATGGCCACAGGTAGCAGAGCCGCTTATACACACAATACCCACAGGTAGCAGAACCGCTTATACACACAATACCCACAGGTAGCAGAGCCGCTTATACACACATTACCCACAGGTAGCAGAACCGCTTATACACACAATACCCACAGGGGGCAGAGGCGCTTATACACACAGTGCCCACAGGTAGCAGAGCCGCTTATACACACAATACCCCCAGGTAGCAGAGGCGCTTATACACACAGTGCCCACAGGTAGCAGAGGGGCTTATACACACAATACCCACAGGTAGCAGAGCCACTTATACACACAGTGCCCACAAGTAGCAGAGCCACTTATACACACAATGGCCACAGGTAGCAGAGCCGCTTATACACACAATGGCCACAGGTAGCAGAGCCGCTTATACACTCAATACCCACAGGTAGCAGAGCCGCTTATACACACAATACCCACAGGCAGCAGAGCCGCTTATACACACAATACCCACAGGTAGCAGAGGCGCTTATACACACAGTGGCTACAGGTAGCAGAGCCACTTATACACACTATGGCCACAGGTAGCAGAGCCACTTATACACACAATACCCACAGGTAGCAGAACCGCTTATACACACAATACCCACAGGTAGCAGAGCCGCTTATACACACATTACCCACAGGTAGCAGAACCGCTTATACACACAATACCCACAGGGGGCAGAGGCGCTTATACACACAGTGCCCACAGGTAGCAGAGCCGCTTATACACACAATACCCACAGGTAGCAGAGCCACTTATACACACAGTGCCCACAAGTAGCAGAGCCACTTATACACACAATGGCCACAGGTAGCAGAGCCGCTTATACACACAATGGCCACAGGTAGCAGAGCCGCTTATACACTCAATACCCACAGGTAGCAGAGCCGCTTATACACACAGTGGCCACAGGTAGCAGAGCAGCTTATACACACAATACCCACAGGTAGCAGAGCCGCTTATACACACAATGGCCACAGGTAGCAGAGCCGCTTATACACTCAATACCCACAGGTAGCAGAGCCGTTTATACACACAGTGGCCACAGGTAGCAGAGCCGCTTATACACACAATACCCACAGGGGGCAGAGGCGCTTATACACACAGTGCCCACAGGTAGCAGAGCCGCTTATACACACAATACCCACAGGTAGCAGAACCGCTTATACACACAATACCCACAGGTAGCAGAGCCGCTTATACACACATTACCCACAGGTAGCAGAACCGCTTATACACACAATACCCACAAGGGGCAGAAGCGCTTATACACACAGTGCCCACAGGTAGCAGAACCGCTTATACACACAATACCCCCAGGTAGCAGAGGCGCTTATACACACAGTGCCCACAGGTAGCAGAGGCGCTTATACACACAATGGGCACAGGTAGCAGAGCCACATGTACACACATGACCCACAGGTAGCAGAACCGCTTATACACGCAATACCCACAGGGGGCAGAGCCGCTTATACACACAGTGCCCACAGCTAGCAGAGCCGCTTATACACACAATACCCCCAGGTAGCAGAGGCACTTATACACAGTGCCCACAGGTAGCAGAGGTGCTTATACACACAATGGGCACAGGTAGCAGAGCCACGTGTACACACAATACCCACAGGTAGCAGAGCGGCGTATACACACAATACCCACAGGTAGCAAAGCCGCTTATACACACAGTGCCCACAGGTAGCAGAGCCGCTTATACACACAGTGTGCACAGGTAGCAGCGCCACTTATACACAATGGGCACAGGTAGCAGTGTTGCTTATACACATAATGGCCACAGTATTAGTGTTTCTAATTAATCCAATGTCCATTGGTAGCAACTATACTCACAAAAGTTTGGGGGGTTAGGAAAGGGGGTGGGTTCAGTGAGGTTCCTATCCGTGTGGCTGATCAGCCCGATTCATGGAATCACTTGTAGCGGCTGTGGATGGTGTCTGAGGTGCTATGTGTGGTGGAGGGGTGGGTGTGGGAGGGGGCGCGGATGGGGAGTGTAGTTGCTGTTGGTGGGGGAGGGGTGGGTGCGGGGGACTGTGGATGAAGGAGGGGGTATGGAGGTGATGTGTGTGTGGGAGGGGCGATGTAGGGGTGTGCGTTTGGAGGTGCAGGGGGGGTGAGCTTAGGTGATGGGTTTCAGAAGTGCTGTGGGTGGGGGAGGTGTGGGATGGCACGGATGGGGGATGTAGATGTTGTGGATGGGGGAGGGGTGGATGCGGGGGAGCTGTGGATGGGGGAGGGAGTCCGGAGGTGGTTCGGGTGGTGGTCCAGAGGTGTTGCGGGTGGGGGAGGGGCAGGTGTGGGAGGTCCGCAGATGTGGAGGGTGTCTGTAGATAATGCGGGCGGGTAGGTGCTGTGGTTGTGGGAGTGGCGGGGGTGTTGCGGGTGGGGTACGTGATCTGGATGGGGTAGGTGATGTGGATGTGCGGTAGCCAGGGGAGGGGCGGGTGCGGGGATGGCACGGATGGGGGAGAGGGTCCGTGGGCGCTGTGGATGAGTGAGGGGTGGGTGCGGGGTTACGGCGGTTGTGGTGGGCCAGGTGTGCTGCTGCGGTGGGTGGGGGAGGGTGCCGGTGCAGGGATACCGTGGTTGGGTTAGGGCGGTTGGTGCAGCTGCGGCGGGTAGGGGAGGGGGCAGAGTGCCACGGGTGGTGCGGGTGTGTGTGCTGCGGGTGGGGGTGGAGTGCCACGGGTGGTGGGTGGATGCGGTGGGTGCCGCGGGTAGGTGGCGCGGGTGTTGGTGCTGCGGGTGGGGGAGAGGGTGGGTATGGGGGAGGGGCAGGGTTGCAGCGGGTGGGGGAGGGGTGGGGTGCTGCAGGTGTGGGAGCAACGGGTGGGGGCGGGAGTGCCGCGGGTGGGAGCGGATGCGTTGGGTGCCGCAGGAGGGGGCAGCGGGTGTTGGTGCTGTGGGTGGGGGAGGGGGCAGAGTGCCATGGGTGGTGCGGGTGTTGGTGCTGCGGGTGGGGGAGGGGGAGGAGTGCCACGGGTGGTGGGTGGATGCGGTGGGTGCCGCGGGTAGGTGGCGCGGGTGTTGGTGCTGCGGGTGGGGGAGAGGGTGGGAGTGCCGCGGGTGGGGGGCGAATGCGGTTGGTTGCCGTGGGTGTTGGTGCTATGGGTGGGGGAGGGGGCGAGAGTTCCGCGGGTGGGTGGCGCGGGTGTTTGTGCTCTGGGTGGGGGAGGGGACGGGAGTGCCGCGGGTGGTGGTTGGATGCGGCGGGTGTTTGTGCTACGGGTGGGGGAGGGGGCAGGAGCAGTGGGTGCGGGGGGTGCGGGCCGCACCTGGGTGTTACCCTCTGAGGGGTGACACCAAAGTGCCGGCTCCTGCTCAGTGACAGGAGCTGGAAGCTGCAACCCGGCTCCTGTCACAGCGCAGAAGCCAGCACTGCAGATTCAGCAGTGTCCGGGTGAAGGCCGTATCCCCCGACCCACAATGTGCCAAAAACGGGGGTCGCCCCCTTCCGCGAAGCCGCGCCCCTTTTCACCCGCTACCGCACCGGGTGTTATAACAGTAAGTGATGCCTCTGAGCGGGAGTGCCGCGGATGTTGGTGCTGCGGGAGGGGGAGAGGGCGGGAGTGCCGCGGGTGGGGGGCAGATGCGGGTGGTTGCCGCGGGTGGGAGGGGGAGCGAGTGCAGCTGCCAGTGCTCAGCATATCCCCCTGAACTCTGCAGCAGCCGCTAGTCTGTGAGGCGGGTAGTGTGAGTTCCGCTCACAGTCAGCAGCTGCTCTGTCACCAGAGAGTGGGAGACAGGGGACTGGGCGGAGATAGGGAGAGGACTGTTCCTGGCCAGATCTGTGCCTGTGACTCCGCCCAGCGTTACGGCCAAGCACAGAATCACAGAGTTGGGCAAATATATAGGAGACAAGGCCTCCTGGCCGATCTCAGGTTAATTCTCTGAAGGTCATCTAGCCAGTGACAATGCCGTTTTATATGCAGGAATGAAAAGCTATACCTTCTATACGCTCTAAACACACTTTAAACCTTTAGCAGCTGCGGCCGCTATACTTGGTACACACGCTATGTACTTTTTACGCTATTAGCGTACAGAGTCCCGTACGATGTACGGACTCTCTGTACAAACGCCGCGCTGACGGTACAATGCACCCGCAGCGCGTACACACCCAATAAATATGCTTTAAACCTTATACAGCAATGCAATGCGTTACTAATACACTTTAAACCTTAGCTGGGAAAGGAAGACACAACACCGATTTGTAGTTAAATCACTAGGTTCCGACACCACAGCGTAATATTGCTGAAAGGGGGTTACAATATATACAATACAATATAAGACAATATAACAGAATAATGGCTACAGTCAATGGTACATACGTGAGTATATTCGCGTGCGCTTCCCGGTCCAGTCCTCCGTAATCTAATAGATAACGTTGTGAGTCTTGTGTCAGACCAGGCCTGCAGCAGCTCTCTTTATACACTTCTTCCAAAAAGCAATACAATAGATACTGTACTCTCTTTGTCCATTGGACACAGGAATGCACATTTACAGTACAGGAGAGGTCATAGGTCTGTTTGAATAGGTGGGCGATGTCTATTTTCACTGCTCTTGTGGGTGGTCTCCTCTGGATTCCCGCCGCATACATAATGTACAGTAAATTATATCTATATTCTGCTCCTGCACATAACTATCCGCAGGAACATGCGATCTTCCTCAAACCAACACCGGAATGTTTCCCTTAAAATACCCTACAGCTGGATATGAAACACCACCTTGTAACCTTGTTCTGTCCCCTCTTATCCTGTAAAGGTGAATCCCTTTGTTCTGTTACCATTTAAACTGATGTTAATTTCTGATGTGGTGCAAGGAGACTATGTGTACATTGTGCACTATTTGGATTAAATATTTAATATATTTTGATAGCCTTCCATGCGTTCACAAACTACCGTAAATACTCATACCACGCGCTAATGCGCAGGACCGCGGGAGCGACCATATGCAAATTGCGAATATGCGCACGCACAGCAGAGCAAGTACGCGCATGGAGACCATCTGTGTGTAGTTTGTACATGATGTGTGTACTGCATTATTTTTCGACTTTGACAGTCCACCCTTTGGCAGTCACCAATAACTGCCACTATCTAATCAATAAAATCAGAAAAATATCTACACAATATCTACAGAAGCTTGGAGTTGTCAGAGGAGAGTTGTAGGTGGGAAATGTATGACCTAGTGGGATAGTAAAAGTATGTATGTATGAATCCATGTCTGAGGGGCATGTATCATCGTGCCGTATATGTTCTACATAAGCTTCGAGGTATTGCGAAGTATGCATTAAATCCTTCTCATCCCGTATTAAGGGTCTGTAAATGGGCCAACAAACACTACCGAGCTCTTTTCGGCTTCTTGTTCCAACAAATGGGGTGCACATATAGTTGATGATACATGGAGGGGGAAACATAAGTGAGTGCTAGTATATGTGGATATCACCTGTCGACTATGTGTGCTATTAACTGAAGGTTGCAGAGATGAAGATAAGACATATAAATAAAATACATTCACATAAACATTTTGGGTAGGGCTGATGTCTTTTTCCGGATGGATGTATCTGGGCAGAGGGGGAGACAAAAGAAGAACAGGTGAACGAAACAAGCCATGAAATTCATTTGCAATCCTTATCATATCACTGTCTCTATGGAAGGGTCATGAATTAAATCTGCTGCTATAACAGTACCCTTGCTCCTGAGACTCATCAACTTTGTGCCGTGCTTGTGCCGCGTCAGAATTCGAACACACCTAAATATCAAACCAATAATTATGACGACTCCCAGGATACAAAGGAGAAACATCCCTACACTCATAATAACATTTTGAGCCCACTCTCCTAAACCTGAGAATCAATTTCGTGGGTTCAACCATGAGACCCAGCCGGTCAGTGTTTCCTCCTGAACTCCCACTTCAACTGCAAGATATCGTCCATCTTTTGATCGATGATCTCCGTTGGGTCGTCAGTACTGTTCGTAATATACGTACAGCACTTCACCCCATTTTGAGTTGCCAGCGTAACACAGTACCCACCTGTCACGGCTGTGATATAATTAAAGACCATCCTGTGCTGAATCAGTTCCTTCTTGTAAGCTTGTAACTCCCTTCCCGTATACCTGAAGGTGTCGTCATACATCTCAGTGATATTATCTATCAAGTTCGCTAGCGCATGGATATATCTATAATTTATCATTCCTCTGGCAGTACGGGTGATGTCTAATGTGAGAAGGAATTGAATCCCGGTGGATTTGTGGATCAAATCAGAGGCTACGTGCTCTGTCCTCTCTATGAGGTGTCTCTTGACGATGTGTTCATAGTGAGTATGAGTATAAGGAGCCTGAGCACTGCGGTGAACATCTCTCATCTTATCATGGGTTTTGGTCATGACCTCTGGCAGTACTCTCCCAATATAACACAATCCCTCTGAGCTCGGGGCAAGCCACTTGTACGCCTTCCTCCCACATATGAAATAGGCATCATCTGGGAGAACATAGGGGACAACATATAAAATCACCATATTACAAATTTTCCAAGTAAAGACACCTATCCCTAGTTCTCCCATCTGCTCAGTACATGTATCGGGCTGGATGATTTGAGCACAATGCCCTGGCGATACTTTTCCAACCCACATGGTCTTGCTTCCACGAGTATACCTATACCAAAAATGACTCCCACTGTTGTCTATTTGGCGTACAAGTTCAGAGTCTATGGGTATCCTATCAGCTCTGTGTGAAAAGGTCATTGTCTGGTTATTCCACGTCACTTCCCAATTTCCCGGTTTTTGGTAATTGGAAATATTAAAACACAATAAGGACCTGTCTACATGATACTGGTGGAGCTTCAAACTAGGGGGCCTAGAAATATTGAATTTCTTGTCCACCGGTCTCCCACCCCGCAATTCGAGTACCTCATCTATTGCTAAAGGGTACGGTACTAATCCTGACTTGCTCTGACCTTGAGGTACCTGTGAGCACACCCAGCATTCTGTCTGGTTTAAGACCTTACCCACTAGTGAGTGGTAATCACTCAACGGATGACGGTCCATGTCGATATTAAGGTTGGACTGACATCTCTGGATGCACCCATCCTCAACTATATTCTCATAATTCCTACAAATACAATATTCATCAGAGAATAACCCCTCACAGTGCCTCCGAGCTCCCTGACTACCAGAGCGCTTACTGATGCCAGCCTTTACTAAAGTGATGTGCTGATCCTGAGAGCCTACAAATTCATACTTGCCATCAGAACCCATTCCAGATCCCTGCTCGACCTCTCTGGGACCCTCACAAAAACAAACTGTCCTTATCAAAACCAGAGTTACTAATAGAACCCGAAACGCAGTCTCTTGTGATCGATCCATTTCGTTTAGGGAAAGGAGGAAAATAAGAAGGGGAAAAGACAGGAAAATGCAGGGGGAGGTGAAAAAAAAAATTATACTACAACCGTTCTAGATCTGTGCTTGGATGCCCTTCAACAGTCCTGCCTCTCAACCTTCCCGGAACAGACACTCCAGTGATACGAGGTTCTCTACACTCTGCTCTTTGTCACGAGTTCTCTCCGGGTCAGCGGCCTTTCTGTAGGGAACATAAATCTTGCATTTCAATGTGTTTAACTGTTGTGTATTATCAGTTGTGTGAAGTAAACCATCTGTGGGAAGTGAAAAGAGAAAGGAAATAATAAAAAGAGAATTTTTCAGATTTGCGTTCACCATCAGGCTGTCACGCCATCATGCATATCGGTGTCTATGCACAGTCTCCCTACACCAGTATTCTCATTCTCCACCCTTTGTGCATGACCAGGCACACTGCGTTAATACTAGTGTCCCTATGCTGGTGAGATATACTGGATTTGGGCAGAACTCTGAAAGACCGAGTAGACCTGTGGCATCTGAACTGTAACCCTATTGGTGGACGTAAGAGATGAAGAGGAAGCTTTGAAGACAAATCACATAGAGTTTAGTAACAGATAAGTTGGTAGAGGCAAAGAAGATTTTACAAAGTTTGACATCTGGATTGGGCACTAAGGGGAATGATTCTCTACTCGGTCTGCTCCCCCCCCCAAAAAAAAAATCTATGTGTGTTATATCTCTATTGGGACTATCCCAGCCATCAATCCAGTGTCCTGTCCATTCTAAATTCGTAGGGAAGCCGGTATCTTTGAGATAATTTCCTCTACCTGTGATGGACATGTATCTAGAACAGTGAAATGCAACCTTAGTCTTCGTGGGTATCCAACATAATTCGTACTTGCTGGGCGGGAGCACGCTATATGTATACCATCTCTAACAAAACTTCTGCTAAATTAATTAGAGGTCACTTCTGCTAGAGAAAGAAGCAGACGTTTAGAGACCTCCTCCTAACCCCAGTAAGTTCTGGCAAAAGGGTAAAGTTGCATTTATTCCATTCTTCCCATTAACCGAATCTGTGTTTTCTATATGGCTCGTGACTCCTTACTATATGTCCCTTGATCCCGTCTATGTGTTTAATAATGTGGCTTGTTTTCTCTGTCTAGGGGTCTATATTGGCTATGTGCTCTACTACTCTTGCAATTTCTAGCAAAATGTCCTTTATTTTTTTTTACAAATGTAACAATTTCTCTGTCTTTTCTTACCACCAGGGTTTTTGGGGTTTAGGCTGATGAGACTCTGGTGTAAGAGCCTGTATACTTTCAATCCCCAGCCTCTCCTCCTGCAGTTCTCTACGCCTAGCAATATTCTTATGGTGTTCAATCGCGCACTCTCTACGACAAGCTATCCAATCAGGCAAAAAATGTTTGTACCCTGTCCCTTACTGTCTGATTGAGTCCGTCCATTAATACAGAAACAGCTACCTCCCTGTAATTCGCATCGTCCCCTATATCTGATACCCCCATGTATCTATCTACTATTTGCAGGTCCTGATGGAAGTATTCAGATGTCATTTAATTTTCCCTCAGTTTTATGGAGAAAATTTTTCTCCACTTAACAGTTGTGGGGAAATACAACTCTAGTTGCATGTTAATTTGCTCTAAATTCTCCTGATTGTGTTTTGTCAGTCATAAGACTATCCGACTCTAATCTACAATCAGTGATACATTTTTGGGTGTCAATATTAGGAGGTAGGCACGCTTTCAAAAATATCCGCCAGTGTTTGTTTGTCGGTTCATACGCATTACCCAGATCTCTGAAAAATTTCTGACATCTGGCTAAATGCTTCCGAGGGTCGGGGAATTCTGAAATGATTGATCGCAGCTCATCTCTGGGCCACGGGCAATACATTGCATTATTCCTGGTGAGGATTATTCCCTGACTATCGGTTCCCCCATTGGGGGTTACTATTTCCAAGACAGGGTGTAATCCTACCATTCCGTTCCTCATCTGTTTACTGTGAGGTGTTGTTGTCTCTGTGCAATGAACTGTCTCACACTTACCGGTAGCTGTGACCTCACCAGTTCTTTCATTGGGGAATATTGTTACTGCTCTACCTGGTTGGACAGGCCCCACCTGAGTTTCCTGCAGCGAGGTGACTGCTTGGAGGAGAGCTGCGATTTGGCTGGATATATTTGTTATTAAAAAAAATATATATAGATTCAATATATATATTACAAAGTACAGTATACCTATAGTTACAACTCATACAGTAAGCAGTTAAAATATACAGTTACATACAATTACAGTTACAGACCAACGATACAATTACCATTCCCTCCAATGCATCTTATGTCTCTCTCTCTGTAAATAAATACAGGAACTGATCTGCCAGCAAGTCCATCATCCTCTTGTGACCTATAACCTTGAAAAGACTTTAAAAAAAACAGGATACATCTTGCAAAAAAAATAATAATTAGGGTTAATACATTGTTTTTAGATACTACTATATTTTACGGATATACCATTGACTGTAGCCATCTTCTCCCCCGCAATATACGGTAGTGGTGGTGTGGTCGCCATTGTTTTCCCGCTAGGTTTGGAACCTGCTGCACGAGCTAATTCCCTTTGCATATCCCCTCTTGCTGCCATAATTTTAAACAATCATTATGTCTAATCCTTTGTTTTCTGGATTTAATCAGACATATCTTTAACCTTAAGTTCTGTAATACCTCTGGTTCAAAGCTGCTCACCTTAGTGAATGGTTCCCTATCTTTGTCAGTCATACGTACCCATTCATACAAAAAGTCTTCAGTGTGTGATCCATATTTACCACACATAACAAACCTCGCTGACCCCTTAGGCCGCGGCACCTCAACCTGAACCCTGGTTAAACGTCCACCGCTTGTGCAATTGGATCCCATCGCGGACTTTTTCCTTATTACGCAATCCCCAATGTACAATACGAATAGACGGTGAAAGTTCTTAAAGCGCTTTCACCCACTCCTTCTCCGCCGGGTACCACGACTCACTCCAGTAATGACCACCGCGTACCCAGTGAGGTCCCTATCTGATTTCTATTCACTGGAAGTGTTTAGGAGTGACTTACCTATTCCAGTGAATATACACCGTTGGAGATTTTCCTGAGAGAGACCAGCGAAAACTCCCTATACTCTTATACACAAATTACACTTGCGTATGCTCTATACAGTGCTAATGGTACCGCGATTTTACGCAAAGGGGTATCCAGCTGCGCTATATATATCGCATCCACAAATGCGCGGTCCAATCGCACAGCATATAGGTACTTGTTACTTATCTGCCGTACGACCACGGGTCATTATACAAACTGGGACCCTCAGTCTGGAGCGTAATACAAAAACCTTTTAACTTCAATACTTCGCAATACAATGCACTATCACGCTCCTTTACAAATCACCTCACGATTTGCGTTTTAAATCTTATACTAACGTGAGTCAGCCGCCTCACGCCACCAAGTCTCCACTCACTTGATGTACCAGACGACGGGATCCCAGATTACGGGGTTCGAATTTCACTCACTCGTACGTTCGCTCACTCAGGTATACTTGTTTTTTTCTGTACAGAAAATTATCATTCATTCAGATAAGCAGTTTTACTCCCAGTGGCAATACAGTAAATAAGAGTTTTATACTAAACTTTGGAAACTGGGCAATTTTGTGCTATTGTAGTGTGGCTACTGTCCCACCTTTAAACTAAACAAACTATCGTGTGGTTTTATTCTGCGCACACAACGCTACGCAAGCTTGCGTAATTACGCAACCGTGCGTACCTCTATGCCACGTGTGCGGCCTTGCGCCACGTGCACGTTTTTGTGTACGCTGTCCTCACATTCCGTACCACGTGTACCAATGTGCGTACGCAATAAAACAACTCACAATTTCTATAAATGTGAGCAATATTAACTATAATCGCTCACTTAACACGCCACACAGTTTCTTTCTGTATAAACCTTTATGCAGAACTGCGTTTGTGTCTTTACGCTTACTTCCTTAAAATACTGTTATTTCAAATTTACCTATATATTTACCTATATAGCAACAAATGTATCCTATTTCACACAGATCTATAATGACTCTAGCAATAATCAATAATTTAAATGATATGATTCAGATTGGATAGCTATCTTGCAGAACATACACTGATATAAATATACACATAATTATAATAATTATATATATGTACCATACACTGGTCTCCTGAGACTCCTTTACCCATTCAGTGCTTCTAATTTGCATATGAAAGCTATGTGCTTTTGCCTGCCTGTAAAAGTGGTTTTTCATTGCTAAGAAAAAGCAGTTACACAGGTTAATTTGCATTTCAATGGCTATCTTATAGCAAGCAGATTCTAACTAAATCCTAGAGGTAAAAGAAAAAAAAAACGTTGTTTATATCTGTGTGTAATTCTTACATCAAGTATTCATCTTACTATTAACTTTCACTAGGCCCAGCTGAAACTATTTGTAATTGACTATGGCATGGGTTAAATAAATGCATTGGTAACTCATAAATGGTGAATGATGTGACCAAGGAGAGCTGATTATTCTGGCCAGTGAAAATCAGACATTTAGAAAAATTACCTTCCCAAAATGGCCGCTGCTCCTCCCCCTTCCACATCCATGAGGGTTACACAAAATGGTGGACAGGTCAAGTGGTTAGTCCAAAATGGAGGACAGACCATGCGGCTTCCTTTGTCACAAAGAAATCACACATCATACAAGCCCCTGAAGTTATTTTAGGCCTGAGTTAAACATAAAAACTATATCAATGCTATGCAGCAACTTTTAAATGTACTTTTAACCCTACTTAACAGATAAGCAATCCAATCTGAATCAAACACAACATGACTTATTTGAACCTTGTTTTGCAACAATGTGAGAGAGTATGCAAACTATAGGTGCCGTGTATGCTTTTGGCGCCCAAAAAAAATTCACAGATATTAAATAGCTTTTTTTTTCTGTTTACCTTACGAGTTCTACCAGCATCTCTACAAACCATACAGAGCAGACGTCATCTAATCAGCAAATAAGTAGAGTTTCTCAGTGCATCCACCGAACAAAAAAAGGTTACGTAGGATACATGTCCACCCTTTTGCTGATAGGTTAAGTCTGCTGTGACCTGTTAGGCTGTGGATATGTGGAAAACCGAACGATGCCCCCAATTGACAATGCCATTTTATATGCAGGAATGAAAAGCTATACCTTCTATACACTCTAAACACACTTTAAACCTTTAGCAGCTGCTGCCGCTATACTTGGTACACACGCTATGTACTTTTTATGCTATTAGCGTTCAGAGTCCCGTACAATGTACGGACTCTGTGTACAAACGTCGCGCTTACGGTACAATGCACCCGGAGCGTGTACACACCCAATGAATACGCTTTAAACCTTATACAGCAATGCAATGCGTTACTAATACACTTTTAACCCTTAGCTGGGAAAGGAAGACACAACACTGATTTCTAGTTAAATCACTGGGTTCCGACACCACAGCGTAATATTGCTGAAAGGGGGTTACAATATATACAATACAATATAAGACAATATAACAGAATAATGGCTACAGTCAATGGTACATACGTGAGTATATTCGCGTGCGCTTCCCGGTCCGGTCCTCTGTAATCTAATAGATAACATTGTGAGTCTTGTGTCAGACCAGGCCTGCAGCAGCTCTCTTTATACACTTCTTCCAAAAAGCAATACAATAGATACTGTAATCTCTTTGTCCATTGGACACAGGAATGCACATTTACAGTACAGGAGAGGTCATAGGTCTGTTTGAATAGGTGGGCGATGTCTATTTTCACTGCTCTTGTGGGTGGTCTCCTCTAGATTTTCGCCGCATACATAATGTACAGTAAATACAGTTTATATCTATATTCTGCTCCTGCACATAACTATCCGCAGGAACATGCGATCTTCCTCAAACCAACACCGGAATGTTTCCCCTAAAATACCCTACAGCTGGATACGAAACACCACCTTGTAACCTTGTTCTGTCCCCTCCTATCCTGTAAAGGTGAATCCCTTTGTTCTGTTAACATTTAAACTGATGTTAATTTCTGATGTGGTGCAAGGAGACTATGTGTACATTGTGCACTATTTGGATTAAATATGTAATGTATTTTGATAGCCTTCCATGCGTTCACAAACTCTACCATAAATACTCATACCACGCGCTAATGCGCAGGACCGCGGGAGCGACCATACGCAAATTGCGAATATGCGCACGCACAGCACAGCAAGTACGCGCATGGAGGCCATCTGTGTGTAGTTTGTACATGATGTGTGTACTGCAATATTTTTCGACTTTGACACCAGATTAACTGAGGACCAGATCTGGGTGGTGCAGGCGAACAAAACGTATGTATCCATTGGTTGTAGCCTTTTCTCTTGTATTGTTGTAATTCTGTTGTAACCCCTTTTAAGTAAATATTTGTTACTGCGTTGGACCACAACATTACGTATACAATTGGTGTCGCATTCCTTTCCTGTTAGGGGTTATAAAGTGTATTCCGCCACACGTGTAGCTACTTTGTGCTTACAGCATGACGGCGTGCTTACGCATTTCATAGGGGTTTCACACACACGCTTAGCGGTCACAGCGGCCTGGACATTTGTGTATTTAAGGTATTGCTTTTTCTTCCTGTATGTTAAACGAATGTGAAGTACGTACATTTAAAAGTAAATTTTTCACCAAACGATCAGTCTTGCAAATACTGTATCATGGGGAAAGGAGGCAGTGAGCTTTTCAATGAGTGTCCCAATACTTTCCCAGCTTACACAAAGAGCCCTAAAATCTAAAATATATTACTTCTTTCCAGGTATAGTTTCAATTTCCATTTTTTTATAGCTATTTTAGTATCTTGTGAAAGATTACATTTGCAAAGGTGTCTATTTTCCACCTTACGAGCTGTGTAAATAAATGTGAGGTGTCAAGGTAACACTTCTATAAGAAATGGTTAAATTAGAAATGGTTAAATTAGAGTGTGTTCCACCAGTGGTATATCTGGTGGAAGCAATGGTAGTGTTTGCCTCCTGGTGCCAGAATACCGGGGGCCTGCAGTCTAGGTGTACCTGGTATTTGTAATGTGGGCTGTGTGCTGTCTGTATCATTAAACACACTGTGCATCCCCTCCTTCTACACATCATCTCTAGAAAAGGGGTGAGGACATGGCTGTGATGTGACTGACTCTGGTCTTCAGTGGTGGAGTTCTGCTACTGACCTCAACTCACAGATACTGAAGCAAATGATCAAATTTTCATTAACACCCATTACACACAATGAAGGCAACCGATCTGTGGACTGAACCAATATAAAAGTCACTATGGGTTAAAATCTCAAGTGGGGGTATTGATGCAAAAAAACTAGTTATAGGCATGTGCTACAAACAGACAGATATTAGCATAAATGAGGAAGAACAGCTCTTGCAGCAAATGGAAAGGGCTGCAGGATTGGGGGATATCCTAGTGATTTGGGATTTTAATTACCCTGATATAAATTGGAGTAACGATTCATGTGTTAAAGCTAGGGGCAACAGGTTCTTAAATATGTTAAAGGATCACTACTTATCTCAATTTGTCGAGGACCCAACTAGGGGTAAAACTACTCTGGATCTAGTAATTACTACTAATGTGGACATTATATCAAACACTAAAGTTGGGGAGACTTTGGGTAACAGGGATCACTATATGATCACATTCGACAACAGTTTCAGGAAACATAGCTATAAGGGTTCAACAAAAACATTTAACTTTAGGAAGGCTAACTTCAGTATGCTGAGATGTACACTAAACGACATTGAGTGGGAAGTTTTGTTTCATGGTGAGAACATTTTGGAAATGTGGGATGCTTTAAAAGGGTTGCTAGATAGCAATATTCACAAATTTATTCCCATGGGCAGTAAACGCAGGAGTACCAAACTCAAACCGATGTGGCTTAACAAGAAGGTCAAGGCAGAAATGTATAAAAAGAAGTGTGCTTTTAAAGCATTTTTAAATGCATTTTTAATTTTAATTTTTAATTTTAGATTTAAATGCATTTTTAATGCATTTTTAAAGCATTTAAATCTAATGGAAAGGAGGATTCATTCCAGTACTACAAGGAATGCAATAAAAGATGCAAAAAAGCAATAAGAGCAGCTAAAATTGAAAACGAAAAGCAAATCGCTATAGAGAGTAAAACCAATCCTAAAAAGTTTTGTAAATACATAAACAGTAAAAGGTTAAAAAAGGAGAACATAGGTCCAATAAAAGATGAATTTGGAGTACTGATAAATGATGACGAAATAAAAGCAGAAATACTGAACACATTTTTTTCATCAGTGTTCACCAGAGAAGAATGGACAGTGGGAGTAGTGCATAGTGATAGTATCAGTAATGATTTGTGGTTAGATACTTGTTTAAGTGAAGAAGTAGTCAGGGAGAGATTAAGCAAAATAAAGATTAATAAATCACCTGGCCCGGATGGACTTCATCCGAGGGTTCTCATGGAGCTTAGGTCACAACTAGCAAGACCCCTATACTTGATTTTCAATAGTTCAATTAGATCAGGCATGGTTCTGAAGGATTGGTGTATAGCTTAGGAAGAGCCATTATTTAAAAAGGGATCCAAAAGTCATCCGGGTATCTACAGACCGGTTAGTTTGACATCTATAGTGGGGAAAATATTGGAAGGAATTCTAAGGGATAGCATACAGGAGTATCTGCAGACCACTAAGATTATTAGCAAGAACCAGCATAGGTTTGTGAGGGACAGATCATATCAAACTAACTTAGTTAACTTCTACGAGGAAGTGAGCGACAATCTTGACCAGGGAAAAGCAGTGGATGTGGTCTACTTAGATTTTGCAAAAGCCTTCGATACAGTGCCTCACAGGAGACTGATCATCAAATTAAAGGAGCTTGGCCTAGGAAAAACTATTTGTACATGGATAAGTAACTGGCTGGATAACAGGGTACAGTGAGTAGTGGTCAACGGGAAGTCCTCAAGCTGGACACCAGTAGTCAGCGGAATACCACAAGGGTCCATACTTGGGCCACTATTGTTCAACATATTTACCAATGACCTAGAAATAGGCCTGGAAAGCACAGTGTCAATCTTTGCAGATGATACTAAACTATGTAGGGTAATTAATTCAGTAATAGATGTGGAGTCACTGCAGAATGACTTATCTAAACTTGAAATCTGGGCGTCTAAATGGAGAATGAGATTCAATATAGAAAAATGCAAGGTTATGCATTTTGGGACTAAAAGCAAACTTGCATCCTACATATTAAATGGGGAAAGTCGCCGGTGGGCGGGACATCTAGCATGGCCGCCTTTTAGCTTCTTTCTGCACAGGGCTTGAGGAATCCATCTCAATCCTCCTTCTTTTGCCCTTTAGGAGATTTATGATCCATGGGAGTGTGTCCCCCGAGTGTGGAGGAACACATAGATACCACACAAATCCCTGTGGACCGATTTTTCACCGGAATCCAGCCGTTCAAGCTGACAGCGTGAGTGGCTGTCTGGTTTGGGCGCGAATCTGGGAAGGACCGCACCTGAAGACTCACGGCTTCCCCCCTCACTACTTACCCTTCTCCCCAGCTCGTTTCTGTCGCGGTGAACACATCACTGGGCCCTCGGTGCCTGCCCCGTGGGGCGGCGTCCTCATCACCGCTGCTCGAGTGTCCAGCTGTGGAGTATTGGGGCTGGGCTCCGGGGACCTGCACTGTCGGCGGAGGATCCCCACATAGTAACACCACACTTGGGCCTCCCGGACCGTACGGAGCTGCTACTGGCGGGTGAACCTCCCTGCCTCCCCTCGCTGTGACTTGGTGCGCGGCATGGGCCGTTTCTTGGATGCCGGCCTGGCTGCTTCCTGACGCGGCGGATCATCCTGAGGCCTCTGTCTCCCGCCTGACCCCGTACCGCAGTGGGTGCCCGCAGGGATTGCCGCAGCTGCCAATTACCGCTGCTACGAGCGCACCACTGGCTGTAACTGCTGCTGCCCGCCCGGACCCGTGCCCTGGTGGATGTCCGCGGGAGCCAACGGGAGTGTGCGCCTGCCGTGCGGCTGTGTGTCCACCCGGACGTGCCCCTGACTGCTCTGGTGCCCTCTCTGGGCCTATTTTGCTTTGACGGATCGCCCTTGCAGCTGGCGCCTGGGGGACCTCGGGACTGCACCTCTTGGGACCTTCGGTGGCTGATGTTCCTGGGGATGACCTTGCCTGCTGCTGCTGCAGCTTGCCAGCTGGGCCCTGTCAGGTACTAACACTGTTTGTCCCCCTCACGGCCTCTTTACTAACACTCCCCCCCTTCTTCTTCTATATTGCCCCTCACTTGATACCGTCCCCCCTTCTGTGTGAACCTTCCCCCCCCACCCTGCAATACATCCCTGTCCCCTTTGCCAAAGTTACCCTCACTTATTCCTCTCCTTCCTCCTCCCTCCTACTCGAGTGCCTCATCCATATTAATGAAAGGAACTGGTTTGCTGAGATATCGAGATCCTTACTGGAGTTCCTATCGTTCCTTCTGTGGTTACACAGCACTGGCTGGTGCAGTGCTGGGACATTTTGCTTTTAAAGGAGGACTCTAGATATTACTCCCCCTGATTGCCGTGACTAGGCTCTATCTGCCGTATAAGTTAAACGTATTGCTGGACTCTACGTTAGGGGTCATGCAGCTTGTATACTGCTGCAACTGAGGGAATAGTGCCACAGAGTGATTTTTTTTTTTGTTTTGTTGGGAGATTTCTATAGAGATTGTATTATTTTTCTATGTTTCTTTGATCGCTTTAGATATATAATCTGCTCTGCTGGCTCCTGAGACAACCTTTATGTACCGTTTGTTATTTTTCTTATATGCCATTATGTGACGTTTGTTATTTTTGCTCAGAATCTTCATTCTGTATTGCTTGACATACTATATTGTTTCTAGATATAAGTTTCTATCAGAGCCGAGCATTACTACAGTTTATTGCCGGGGCTGTTGTATGGGCCTTCTCACAGGTTGCGATATGTTTTAGACACTAAGAGATGGTTTAACACATCCGCCCGAGCTTAATATGTAATCACCTCTGTTTTTCTTTTTTGTTACTGTTCTTAACTGGGGGAACTTTGTTTGAGGGGGATGTTGATTGTTCCGCATTTCACTCTCTGGGGTATGGACAAATACCTCGACAAAACCATGCCTCCGAAACAATCCAACGCCTCATACAAAGCAGGGAAGGGAAAAGAAGCCCCCTCCAAATCGGGTCCACCATCCCCGGTTGGATATGGGTCGGAATCACCCAACCCACCTAGTGATAAAACTCCCCCTCTGACGGCAAAAGAGATTTCTGATTTTCTTATGCCCTTGCTTGATAAGCGATTTGATGACCTACAGGCCTGATTAGAAACGGGTTTGGCTCGCATAGATTCTCATGCGACGCGTCTTACTGCATTGGAAACGAGATTGGGGGACACTGAGGACTTGGTCCAATCCTGTCAGGAGGGGATATCATCCCAACATATATATATATATATATATATACAACAACTGCAGGATAAGGTTGAGGACCTGGAGAATAGATCTCATAGAAATAACCTTCGATTTATAGGCATTCCGGAGTCCTTGACGGGCCAGGCCCTCTCCTCCTATCTTTCTATTGACCTCCCAAACTCCTTGGGGATCATGGAGGATATGGAAAACCCCCATCTCTAAAGATTACCCTGATATAAATTGGAGTAACGATTCATGTGTTAAAGCTAGGGGCAACAGGTTCTTAAATATGTTAAAGGATCACTACTTATCTCAATTTGTCGAGGACCCAACTAGGGGTAAAACTACTCTAGATCTAGTAATTACTAATAATGTGGACATTATATCAAACACTAAAGTTGGGGAGACTTTGGGTAACAGGGATCACTATATGATCACATTCGACAACAGTTTCAGGAAACATAACTATAAGGGTTCAACAAAAACATTTAACTTTAGGAAGGCTAACTTCAGTATGCTGAGATGTACACTAAACGACATTGAGTGGGAAGTTTTGTTTCATGGTGAGAACATTTTGGAAATGTGGGATGCTTTTAAAGGGTTGCTAGATAGCAATATTCACAAATTTATTCCCATGGGCAGTAAACGCAGGAGTACCAAACTCAAACCGATGTGGCTTAACAAGAAGGTCAATGCAGAAATGTATAAAAAGAAGTGTGCTTTTAAAGCATTTTTAAATGCATTTTTAATTTTAATTTTAAATGCATTTTTAATGCATTTTTAAAGCATTTAAATCTAATGGAAAGGTGGATTCATTCCAGTACTACAAGGAATGCAATAAAAGATGCAAAAAAGCAATAAGAGCAGCTAAAATTGAAAACGAAAAGCAAATCGCTATAGAGAGTAAAACCAATCCTAAAAAGTTTTGTAAATACATAAACAGTAAAAGGTTAAAAAAGGAGAACATAGGTCCAATAAAAGATGAATTTGGAGTACTGATAAATGATGACGAAATAAAAGCAGAAATACTGAACACATTTTTTTCATCAGTGTTCACCAGAGAAGAATGGACAGTGGGAGTAGTGCATAGTGATAGTATCAGTAATGATTTGTGGTTAGATACTTGTTTAAGTGAAGAAGTAGTCAGGGAGAGATTAAGCAAAATAAAGATTAATAAATCACCTGGCCCGGATGGACTTCATCCGAGGGTTCTTATGGAGCTTAGGTCACAACTAGCAAGACCCCTGTACTTGATTTTCAATAGTTCAATTAGATCAGGCATGGTTCTGAAGGATTGGTGTATAGCTTAGGAAGAGCCATTATTTAAAAAGGGATCCAAAAGTCATCCGGGTATCTACAGACCGGTTAGTTTGACATCTATAGTGGGGAAAATATTGGAAGGAATTCTAAGGGATAGCATACAGGAGTATCTGCAGACCACTAAGATTATTAGCAAGAACCAGCATGGGTTTGTGAGGGACAGATCATATCAAACTAACTTAGTTAACTTCTACGAGGAAGTGAGCGACAATCTTGACCAGGGAAAAGCAGTGGATGTGGTCTACTTAGATTTTGCAAAAGCCTTCGATACAGTGCCTCACAGGAGACTGATCTCAAATTAAAGGAGCTTGGCCTAGGAAAAACTATTTGTACATGGATAAGTAACTGGCTGGATAACAGGGTACAGTGAGTAGTGGTCAACGGGAAGTCCTCAAGCTGGACACCAGTAGTCAGCGGAATACCACAAGGGTCCATACTTGGGCCACTATTGTTCAACATATTTACCAATGACCTAGAAATAGGCCTGGAAAGCACAGTGTCAATCTTTGCAGATGATACTAAACTATGTAGGGTAATTAATTCAGTAATAGATGTGGAGTCACTGCAGAATGACTTATCTAAACTTGAAATCTGGGCGTCTAAATGGAGAATGAGATTCAATATAGAAAAATGCAAGGTTATGCATTTCGGGACTAAAAACAAACTTGCATCCTACATATTAAATGGGGAAAGTCGCCGGTGGGCGGGACATCTAGCATGGCCGCCTTTTAGCTTCTCTCTGCACAGGGCTTGAGGAATCCATCTCAATCCTCCTTCTTTTGCCCTTTAGGAGATTTATGATCCATGGGAGTGTGTCCCCCGAGTGTGGAGGAACACATAGATACCACACAAATCCCTGTGGACCGATTTTTCACCGGAATCCAGCCGTTCAAGCTGACGGCGTGAGTGGCTGTCTGGTTTGGGCGCGAATCTGGGAAGGACCGCGCCTGAAGACTCACGGCTTCCCCCCTCACTACTTACCCTTCTCCCCGGCTCGTTTCTGTCGCGGTGAACACATCACTGGGCCCTCGGTGCTTGCCTCGTGGGGCGGCGTCCTCATCACCGCTGCTCGAGTGTCCAGCTGTGGAGCATTGGGGCTGGGCTCCGGGGACCTGCACTGTCGGCGGAGGATCCCCACATAGTAACACCACATTTGGGCCTCCCGCCCCGTACGGAGCTGCTACTGGCGGGTGAACCTCCCTGCCTCCCCTCGCTGTGACTTGGTGCGCGGCGTGGGCCGTTTCTTGGATGCCGGCCTGGCTGCTTCCTGACGCGGCGGATCATCCTGAGGCCTCTGTCTCCCGCCTGACCCCGTACCGCAGTGGGTGCCCGCAGGGATTGCCGCAGCTGCCAATTACCGCTGCTACAAGCGCACCACTGGCTGTAACTGCTGCTGCCCGCCCGGACCCGTGCCCTGGTGGATGTCCGCGGGAGCCAACGGGAGTGTGCGCCTGCCGTGCGGCTGTGTGTCCACCCGGACGTGCCCCTGACTGCTCTGGTGCCCTCTCTGGGCCTATTTTGCTTTGACGGATCGCCCTTGCAGCTGGCGCCTGGGGGACCTCGGGACTGCACCCCTTGGGACCTTCGGTGGCTGATGTTCCTGGGGATGACCTTGCCTGCTGCTGCTGCAGCTTGCCAGCTGTGCCCTGTCAGGTACTAACACTGTTTGTCCCCCTCACGGCCTCTTTACTAACACTCCCCCCCTTCTTCTTCTATATTGCCCCTCACTTGATACCGTCCCCCCTTCTGTGTGAACCTTCCCCCCCCACCCTGCAATACATCCCTGTCCCCTTTGCCAAAGTTACCCTCACTTATTCCTCTCCTTCCTCCTCCCTCCTACTCGAGTGCCTCATCCATATTAATGAAAGGAACTGGTTTGCTGAGATATCGAGATCCTTACTGGAGTTCCTATCGTTCCTTCTGTGGTTACACAGCACCGGCTGGTGCAGTGCTGGGACATTTCGCTTTTAAAGGAGGACTCTAGATATTACCCCCCCTGATTGCCGTGACTAGGCTCTATCTGCCGTATAAGTGAAACGTATTGCTGGACTCTACGTTAGGGGTCATGCAGCTTGTATACTGCTGCAACTGAGGGAATAGTGCCACAGAGTGATTTTTTTGTTTTTTGTTTGGAGATTTCTATAGAGATTGTATTATTTTTCTATGTTTCTTTGATCGCTTTAGATATATAATCTGCTCTGCTGGCTCCTGAGACAACCTTTATGTACCGTTTGTTATTTTTCTTATATGCCATTATGTGACGTTTGTTATTTTTGCTCAGAATCTTTATTCTGTATTGCGTGACATACTATATTGTTTCTAGATATAAGTTTCTATCACAGCCGAGCATTACTACAGTTTATTGCCGGGGCTGTTGTATGGGCCTTCTCACAGGTTGCGATATGTTTTAGACACTAAGAGATGGTTTAACACATCCGCCCGAGCTTAATATGTAATCACCTCTGTTTTTCTTTTTTGTTACTGTTCTTAACTGGGGGAACTTTGTTTGAGGGGGATATTGATTGTTCCGCATTTCACTCTCCGGGGTATGGACAAATACCTCGACAAAACCATGCCTCCGAAACAATCCAACGCCTCATACAAAGCAGGGAAGGGAAAAGAAGCCCCCTCCAAATCTGGTCCACCATCCCCGGTTGGACATGGGTCGGAATCACCCAACCCACCTAGTGATAAAACTCCCCCTCTGACGGCAAAAGAGATTTCTGATTTTCTTATGCCCTTGCTTGATAAGCGATTTGATGACCTACAGGCCTGATTAGAAACGGGTTTGGCTCGCATAGATTTTCATGCGACGCGTCTTACTGCATTGGAAACGAGATTGGGGGACACTGAGGACTTGGTCCAATCCTGTCAGGAGGGGATATCATCCCAACATATATATATATACAACAACTGCAGGATAAGGTTGAGGACCTGGAGAATAGATCTCATAGAAATAACCTTCGATTTATAGGCATTCCGGAGTCCTTGACGGGCCAGGCCCTCTCCTCCTATCTTTCTATTGACCTCCCAAACTCCTTGGGGATCATGGAGGATATGGAAAACCCCCATCTCGAAAGATTACCCTGATATAAATTGGAGTAACGATTCATGTGTTAAAGCTAGGGGCAACAGGTTTTTAAATATGTTAAAGGATCACTACTTATCTCAATTTGTCGAGGACCCAACTAGGGGTAAAACTACTCTAGATCTAGTAATTACTAATAATGTGGACATTATATCAAACACTAAAGTTGGGGAGACTTTGGGTAACAGGGATCACTATATGATCACATTCGACAACAGTTTCAGGAAACATAGCTATAAGGGTTCAACAAAAACATTTAACTTTAGGAAGGCTAACTTCAGTATGCTGAGATGTACACTAAACGACATTGAGTGGGAAGTTTTGTTTCATGGTGAGAACATTTTGGAAATGTGGGATGCTTTAAAAGGGTTGCTAGATAGCAATATTCACAAATTTATTCCCATGGGCAGTAAACGCAGGAGTACCAAACTCAAACCGATGTGGCTTAACAAGAAGGTCAATGCAGAAATGTATAAAAAGAAGTGTGCTTTTAAAGCATTTTTAAATGCATTTTTAATTTTAATTTTTAATTTTAATTTTAAATGCATTTTTAATGCATTTTTAAAGCATTTAAATCTAATGGAAAGGTGGATTCATTCCAGTACTACAAGGAATGCAATAAAAGATGCAAAAAAGCAATAAGAGCAGCTAAAATTGAAAACGAAAAGCAAATCGCTATAGAGAGTAAAACCAATCCTAAAAAGTTTTGTAAATACATAAACAGTAAAAGGTTAAAAAAGGAGAACATAGGTCCAATAAAAGATGAATTTGGAGTACTGATAAATGATGACGAAATAAAAGCAGAAATACTGAACACATTTTTTTCATCAGTGTTCACCAGAGAAGAATGGACAGTGGGAGTAGTGCATAGTGATAGTATCAGTAATGATTTGTGGTTAGATACTTGTTTAAGTGAAGAAGTAGTCAGGGAGAGATTAAGCAAAATAAAGATTAATAAATCACCTGGCCCGGATGGACTTCATCCGAGGGTTCTTATGGAGCTTAGGTCACAACTAGCAAGACCCCTATACTTGATTTTCAATAGTTCAATTAGATCAGGCATGGTTCTGAAGGATTGGTGTATAGCTTAGGAAGAGCCATTATTTAAAAAGGGATCCAAAAGTCATCCGGGTATCTACAGACCGGTTAGTTTGACATCTATAGTGGGGAAAATATTGGAAGGAATTCTAAGGGATAGCATACAGGAGTATCTGCAGACCACTAAGATTATTAGCAAGAACCAGCATAGGTTTGTGAGGGACAGATCATATCAAACTAACTTAGTTAACTTCTACGAGGAAGTGAGCGACAATCTTGACCAGGGAAAAGCAGTGGATGTGGTCTACTTAGATTTTGCAAAAGCCTTCGATACAGTGCCTCACAGGAGACTGATCATCAAATTAAAGGAGCTTGGCCTAGGAAAAACTATTTGTACATGGATAAGTAACTGGCTGGATAACAGGGTACAGTGAGTAGTGGTCAATGGGAAGTCCTCAAGCTGGACACCAGTAGTCAGCGGAATACCACAAGGGTCCATACTTGGGCCACTACAGTTCAACATATTTACCAATGACCTAGAAATAGGCCTGGAAAGCACAGTGTCAATCTTTGCAGATGATACTAAACTATGTAGGGCAATTAATTCAGTAATAGATGTGGAGTCACTGCAGAATGACTTATCTAAACTTGAAATCTGGGTGTCTAAATGGAGAATGAGATTCAATATAGAAAAATGCAAGGTTATGCATTTCGGGACTAAAAACAAACTTGCATCCTACATATTAAATGGGGAAAGTCGCCGGTGGGCGGGGCATCTAGCATGGCCGCCTTTTAGCTTCTCTCTGCACAGGGCTTGAGGAATCCATCTCAATCCTCCTTCTTTTGCCCTTTAGGAGATTTATGATCCATGGGAGTGTGTCCCCCGAGTGTGGAGGAACACATAGATACCACACAAATCCCTGTGGACCGATTTTTCACCGAAATCCAGCCGTTCAAGCTGACGGCGTGAGTGGCTGTCTGGTTTGGGCGCGAATCTGGGAAGGACCGCGCCGGAAGACTCACGGCTTTCCCCCTCACTACTTACCCTTCTCCCCGGCTCGTTTCTGGGCCCTCGGTGCCTACCTCGTGGGGCGGCGTCCTCATCACCGCTGCTCGAGTGTCCAGCTGTGGAGCATTGAGGCTGAGCTCCGGGGACCTGCACTGTCGGCGGAGGATCCCCACATCGTAACACCACACTTGGGCCTCCCGCCCCGTACGGAGCTGCTACTGGCGGGTGAACCTCCCTGCCTCCCCTCGCTGTGACTCGGTGCGTGGCGTGGGCCGTTTCTTGGATGCCGGCCTGGCTGCTTCCTGACGCGGCGGATCATCCTGAGGCCTCTGTCTCCCGCCTGACCCCGTACCGCTGTGGGTGCCCGCAGGGATTGCCGCAGCTGCCAATTACCGCTGCTACGAGCGCACCACTGGCTGTAACTGCTGCTGCCCGCCCGGACCCGTGCCCTGGTGGATGTCCGCGGGAGCCGACGGGAGTGTGCGCCTGCCGTGCGGCTGTGTGTCCACCCGGACGTGCCCCTGACTGCTCTGGTGCCCTCTCTGGGCCTATTTTGCTGTGACGGATCGCCCTTGCAGCTGGCGCCTGGGGGACCTCGGGACTGCACCTCTTGGGACCTTCGGTGGCTGATGTTCCTGGGGATGACCTTGCCTGCTGCTGCTGCAGCTTGCCAGCTGTGCCCTGTCAGGTACTAACACTGTTTGTCCCCCTCACGGCCTTTTTACTAACACTCCCCCCCTTCTTCTTCTATATTGCCCCTCACTTGATACCGTCCCCCCTTCTGTGTGAACCTCCCCCCCCACCCTGCAATACATCCCTGTCCCCTTTGCCAAAGTTACCCTCACTTATTCCTCTCCTTCCTCCTCCCTCCTACTCGAGTGCCTCATCCATATTAATAAAAGGAACTGGTTTGCTGAGATATCGAGATCCTTACTGGAGTTCCTATCGTTCCTTCTGTGGTTACACAGCACCGGCTGGTGCAGTGCTGGGACATTTTGCTTTTAAAGGAGGACTCTAGATATTACTCCCCCTGATTGCCGTGACTAGGCTCTATCTGCCGTATAAGGGAAACGTATTGCTGGACTCTACGTTAGGGGTCACGCAGCTTGTATACTGCTGCAACTGAGGGAATAGTGCCACAGAGTGATTTTTTTTGTTTTGTTTTGTTGGGAGATTTCTAGAGAAATTGTATTCTTTTTCTATGTTTCTTTGATCGCTTTAGATATATTATCTGCTCTGCTGGGTCCTGAGACAACCTTTATGTACCGTTTGTTATTTTTCTTATATGCCATTATGTGACGTTTGTTATTTTTGCTCAGAATCTTTATTCTGTATTGCTTGACATACTATATTGTTTCTAGATATAAGTTTCTATCACAGTCGAGCATTACTACAGTTTATTGCCGGGGCTGTTGTATGGGCCTTCTCACAGGTTGCGATATGTTTTAGACACTAAGAGATGGTTTAACACATCCGCCCGAGCTTAATATGTAATCACCTCTGTTTTTCTTTTTTGTTACTGTTCTTAACTGGGGGAACTTTGTTTGAGGGGGACGTTGATTGTTCCGCATTTCACTCTCCGGGGTATGGACAAATACCTCGACAAAACCATGCCTCCGAAACAATCCAACGCCTCATACAAAGCAGGGAAGGGAAAAGAAGCCCCCTCCAAATCGGGTCCACCATCCCCGGTTGGACATGGGTCGGAATCACCCAACCCACCTAGTAAAACTCCCCCTCTGACGGCAAAAGAGATTTCTGATTTTCTTATGCCCTTGCTTGATAAGCGATTTGATGACCTACAGGCCTGATTAGAAACGGGTTTGGCTCGCATAGATTCTCATGCGATGCGTCTTACTGCATTGGAAACGAGATTGGGGGACACTGCGGACTTGGTCCAATCCTGTCAGGAGGGGATATCATCCCAACATATATATATATATATATATATATATACAACTGCAGGATAAGGTTGAGGACCTGGAGAATAGATCTCATAGGAATAACCTTCGATTTATAGGCATTCCGGAGTCCTTGACGGGCCAGGCCCTCTCCTCCTATTTTTTTATTGACCTCCCAAACTCCTTGGGGATCATGGAGGATATGGAAATCCCCCATCTCGAAAAGAGTTCATAGACTGGGGATGCTGCAAGATGGGACGCGGCAGCGCTCCCGCCCGGTCATAGCTCGCTACCTAGACTATAGGGCTAAAGAACAGGTCCTTACAGCTTATCGTAAAACTAGAGAATTGTTGGTCAAGGGTCACAAGATCCTGATATTCCAGGATTTCTCGGCTGCAGTGGCTCAGAAAAGAAAGGAATTCTCTGCCGTTTGCTCTCATTTACATAGTAACAATATCAGATTTGCCTTGTTATACCCAGCCAAACTGCGGGTCTCAGAGAATGGTACACAACGGTTCTACACAGACCCAGAAGTTGCGAGAACTCACTTCTTGACTCGCAAATCCCCTTCAAAGTCTCCTGCTATTTAATGTATTCGTTACTGAGATGCTATGGGTTAACTGTTTTAGGTACTCCCGCCTCGGGCGGATGTGTGTGCGCCTATTACTTGTTTTTTTTTTTTTTTCTCTTCTCTCTTAGCTTATAGTCTTTACTGTAATTCCCTATAAGCATCTATTTTTACTACCTTAGTAATTGTTTTGTTAATATTTTGTGTGCGCACCACTAGACCTAGTTGGTGCTCACCATGTTTTTGGTTGTTAGGAAAATGTTAGAAAATAGAGTTATGAGTCATTATGGTTCACTAATGTTATCCCAAATCTTAAGACTGTGCTATATTTCTCATGTTGCGCTGATGTTGATGCTGTTGAAGCCACTGCTTGCTAAGCGACCTTGGGTTGGGGGGGAGCCGCTGCTGTCCGCCTGAATTTATTGCCTACCTGTCTAGTTTCTCACTGCCCTGTGGGGATTGGGTAGCCATGCCGTCAGTAATTTCTACCTCTTCTGAGGTAATTCCCCCGAAACCGATACAGTTTGTTTCTTGGAATGTAGGGGGACTTAATTCCCCAGTCAAGAGGCGATGTGTGGTCACGCACCTTAAACGCCTCCACCCGGATGTGATTTTCTTACAGGAAACACACTGGCGGGCGGGTGAGGAAAATGTATTAAAAGCACCATGGCTTGGCTCTTGTGTCACTGCCCCTTTTCGCACAAAAGCCAGAGGGGTAGACATACTTTTTCAAAAAAACCTCCCGGTTACTATTTTGACAGAAATCATTGATCCCGAAGGCAGATATATCATTATGGACATAGAGCTTTTTCATGCCAAATATACCCTTGTCAACTTATACGCCCCGAATGTTAATACACACACGTTTATTCAGGACTTTGCCCACATTCTTCTTAGCAGAACTAACTACTCCCTAATAGTGGGTTGGGATTATAACATGGTGGACGATCCTACAGTTGACAGATCACCGAATATGTCGAGAACCACTGATTCTCAGAGCAGACACCTGTTGACATTTCGAGACTCCCTAAACCTCTCTGACCCTTGGAGATTGCTGCATCCAACTGACAGGAGGCACACCCATTTATCGTTGGCACACGGAACTCTGTCTCGTATTGACAGGTTCTTCATTGCCGATGACCTAATGCCTCAGATTGCTGGCGTGGATATACTCGATATATTGATCTCTGATCATGCCCCCGTCACGTTAGCGCTGACCCATCCCCACATGCATTCGACAGATCGCATTTGGCGATTCCCACAATACCTGGCAGACTCGGAAGACTTCAAACTATACCTAACAAATCATTGGACCAATTACGTAGATGACAATATAGAATACTGGGACAAACCCGAAATCTTTTGGAATGCCTCAAAGGCCGTGATGAGGGGTCAGTCACATTATCAGTTATGTTGCTCGGAAAAAGAGACATTCCAAATTGGAATACACTACGTTAAAAACAATCATGACCAGGGCCTTCCGACTGTATACTTCCAACCCAACAGAGACTACTCTTGACGAATACAAGCAGGCTACACGCCTACTTGAAACCCATTTAGCTACCCAGGCGAGGCATTCCTTAGATTTCACCAAAAATAAATATTACAGATGGGGCAATAAGGCGGGTAGATTATTGGCGGTCATTTCTAGACCCCCTCAGAAACGACATGTTATAACCACTATACACCACCCCAGAATGGGTCGGGTAATCACTAAATCTCAGGAAATAATAGAACAATTTCAATCCTATTTCCAGTCTTTGTTTCAGTCAACTCACATAGACACAGATATACAAACACAGTTGCTTACGGATGCAGTATTGCTCCCCCTGACCACAGACCAGAGAGAAGCTCTTGTGGGTCAAACAACGGCGGAGGAAATTAACACTGCTATCTCCAATTTGCCCCACGGCAAATCTCCAGGCCCGGATGGCTTTTCGGGTGATTATTACCGCATGCTACAGACCCACATTGTCCCCTCATTATTGGAACTGTTTCATGCAATACATGAGAGGAGCTCTCCATCCCCACTTTTTAATGAAGCCTTTATTACACTTATCCCTAAACCGGGTAGGGACACCAATTTCCTTTCCTCCTACAGACCAATTAGTCTCCTAAATGTGGATTACAAACTTCTAGCCAAGATCATGGCGACGCGGCTCCAATCTATTCTCCCTGATATCCTCACCACGACACAAATGGGTTTTGTAACTGGTAGACATGCGGTTAAGGCTATCCGCACAGCTCTGGCGGCGGTGGCGGCGTCCCAGTCTCCATGCACAGACTCAAACATGCTTCTTAGCCACGATGCTAATAAGGCCTTTGATATGGTATTATGGCCACATCCGTTTACCATAAGAGGGTTTGACGGGAGCTTTATTAACTATATACGATACCTCTATACTGCTCCATCTGCCTCTCTTTTAATTAATGGGTCAGAGGGCAACGATTTTTTTTGGAACGGGGAACCCGTCAAGGATGCCCTTTATCACCCCTGCTATTTAATTTGGCCCTCGACCCGTTGCTTAGGACACTACAGGATTGGTCTGTCTTTAGAGGTATAAAAGTGGGTGGTCAGGAAATTAAACTTTCAGCTTTCGCTGATGACATCCTTCTTTATGTATCAGACCCCGAACATTCCCTAGCTCAGATCTTAAACAAGATTCAATTATTTGGCCGTATTTTGGGTTTCAGTATTAATATGGACAAATCTAAAGCTTTACTGTTGAGTGGCACTGTGACGTGCCCGACTTGGGCCACACGCTTCCCCTTACACTGGGTGTCCACACATATTATATACTTGGGTGTCATGGTGCCACGTTATATCTCGGAACTATACAAACTCAATGTACAGAAGGCTATACAAACCCTGACTGATGACATTAAGAGGTGGGAGCGGCTCCCATTGTCATATCTTGGTAGGGCTAACCTCTTAAAAATGGTGGCTATACCACGCATACTATACCCCCTCCAAACGCTTTCTGTTGACTAAACAGGACTCACAACAGATTAATAGACTTATTAGAACTTTCATATGGAAGGGTGGCCGAGCACGTATTGCTTTGCGCCAATGGAGGTGTCAATTTTCCAGACGTAGTGGTTTATAATCATGCCGCTCTTTTGAGACATTTAAGGGACTGGCTGCAAGGCAGCTCTACTTACACGAACACATCATTGGAGCAGTGCTTCCTACCGACTGTAGCTTTGACAAGTTTCCTCCACCAACACGACTGGGAAATACCTGATCACATTCGGTCTAACCCCCTTTTATGGTCTACTAGGAAGATGTGGCACATACTACGACATGACGCTAAATTGAACCCCTATCAATCCCTACACTTACCCCTAATTAAAAACCTTAACTTTTTGGACGGCATGGCTGCCCATCCCTTCAAATTGTGGAAGGAGGATGGTATAACTTCAATTCGCTCATTGGTATCAGTGGAAGACCACCGTCTGCTCATCTTTCTGAGGTTTCAACGAGGCATGCTGTGATTGCCTCGTCTCCCCTTCCATTTTTACAAACACAATTCTATGTCAGGCATGTTCTAGCACACTTTGCGGATGGAGATTGGACCAACCCTTTGGATAACCTCCTGACACACCCTGTACCGAGTCACAAGGCCATTTCCATTCACTATACTTTTTTGAGAAAAATATTGAATCATGCTACTGTGACGGGTGGTATGTCCTCCTGGTTGGCTCACTTTCCTGCCCTGACATACCAACTATGGAAAAAACACTACTTTACTCCCGAAAAGTCCTCCCTGCAAGCATGTACACTGAATTGTTCCTTAATGTATATCACAATACCTACCTGTCCCCATTACGGCGCTTCCACATGGGAGCGACTGAATCGCACTCTTGCCCAAAATGCCACCAGAGTGAGGCTGATACCTTTCACTGTCTGTGGGCATGCCCGATTGTGCAATATTTCTGACACTTAGTTAGGAGATATGCGGAGGCTAACCTAATAACCTATGTGCCCTTTACCCCTGAATGGGCAGTTCTGGGTATCATTGATCCTGCTCTCCGCATGCCATCGGAATCTTAAAAAAATACTGATAGCCTTAAGTGCGGCAGGGAAAAAGACGATACTACAGGGATGGATAAACAGCACGCCACCACAGATACCACTATTTTTAAGTAAGCTAAATCACATTTTTAGAATGGACTGGGTGGAGGCTATTGAAGATAAAGGTAAATTCGTAGAACGATTCTTTAATCTTTGGGAATCCTATATCTCCACTTTACCCCTTAATACACGCCTACACATTCACAACAGCCTCAAGAACACAACATGGTACCTGACTAAATTGGCTGCACAGGACCAACCTATATCATTGGTCTAGGACAGGGCGGTGGTGGCGGCTTCCCCCTGGGTTGCCCACACCTTGTATA
The DNA here is from genome assembly GCF_028390025.1 of Pseudophryne corroboree. Taxonomy (NCBI): domain Eukaryota; kingdom Metazoa; phylum Chordata; class Amphibia; order Anura; family Myobatrachidae; genus Pseudophryne; species Pseudophryne corroboree. The sequence goes on from NC_086444.1 coordinate 757,013,970, forward strand.
ATGGCGTCGGCATAGTGAATGTTGCGCTCTTGCAAAGCTAAGGTCTTTATTATTAGAAACAAAAGAAGGATCGATGTGCGGTTTCATATTACCTTGTTTAATCCTTGTGTATTATTACTATATGATTTCTGTACATCATAATCTCTGTTGTGATTATCCATGATGTCTCAATAAAAAATTGTTTTAAATGGGGAAAGTCTAGGGGTAACAGTATTGGAAAAAGATTTGGGGGTACTCATTGATAACAGGCTTAATAACCGTATACAATGTCAAAACACAGTAAAGACGGCGAGTAAGGTGCTAGCATGCATAAAATGGAGAATTGAGACAAGGGACAAGGATGTAATTCTGCCGCTGTACAAATCATTGGTACGTCTGCACCTGGAATATTGTGTTCAGTTTTGGGCACCACTGTATAAAAAAGATATTGGTGAACTCGAAAGGATTCAAAGGCGAGCTACTAAATTAAAAAACCAAAGATTCCCTGGTGCTTATATGATCAACTATCCTGCTCGTTTTTTCACTTTACATACAAAAATTACAATTGATATTTGAAAATGATCATCAAGCTGCTCCCAAACGGTACTTCTGAAATACCAAACAATACTAAAATACAAAAAGATATATGATATATCAGGAAGCGCTGTAATCAAAAGTAACAGTTTATTACATAATAAATCTAAGAACAATATATTAAAAAGGTAGACATATAATTCATAAAAACTATAATAGATATATATCTCTCATAAGCGTCTCCAATGTTATCCAAACGCACCAAGAACCCTTAATTGCAATGTTCCTTATATTCCCTGAATATAAGGAACATTGCAATTAAGGGTTCTTGGTGCGTTTGGATAACATTGGAGACGCTTATGAGAGATATGTATCTATTATAGTTTTTCTGAATTATATGTCTACCTTTTTAATATATTGTTCTTAGATTTATTATGTAATAAACTATTACTTTTGATTACAGCGCTTCCTGATATATCATATATCTTTTTGTATTTGAGCTACTAAATTGATTAAATGGCTAGGGGGACTGAATTACGAGGAAAGGCTTACTAGGTTGAATATGTATACACTGGAAAAGAGGCATCTAAGAGGAGACATTATTAATGTCTTCAAATATGTAAAGGGACATTACAGAGAGTTATCAGAGGAATTATTTATTAAAAGAACTCTGTTTAGAACACGTGGGCACTCGCTGAGGCTGGAGGAGAGAAAATTCCGTACGCAACAGAGGAAAGGGTTCTTCACTGTTAGGGCAATAAGGATTTGGAATTCCTTGCCAGGGAAGGAGGTAATGGCGGAGTCTGTAAATGCATTTAAAAAAGGATTGGATGAATTTCTGATTGAAAAGGATATCCAAGGTTATAATATTTAAAATATTGACGTTGATAATCCGGGTGTAACATGATTTATAGATGTTAACTAGTCATAAAACATTACTTCAGCAGGTACATTATAATCAACTCAACTTAATACAGTATACAGGTTGAACACGATGGGCATTTTGCCTCTATTCAACCTCAATTACTATGTTACTATGTTACTAAAATGCCTTTCAATACATTTGGAAACAATGGGGGTCATTCTGACCCTTTCGCTCGCTGCTTTTTGTCGCAGCTGAGCGAACGGGTCCCTACTGCGCATGCGCCGGCGCCGTAGTGCGCCGGCGCATGCCAGAAGGCTGAAGGCCGTAGCAGGGCTGCGATCGCCTCTGCCTGATTGACAGGCAGAGGCGATCGCTGGGCGGGAGAGGGCAGAGCGGCGGCGTTTGGCCGCCGTTTCGTGGGTGCAGTCCGGCCAACGCAGGAGTGGCCGGAGCGAATGGAGGGTGGGCCGCAGCGGCTGCGTGATGTCACACGCAGCCGTTGCGGGCCGGGGAGCGATGAGTAGCTCCCGGTCAGCACGCTAAAGCTGCGCTGGCCGGGAGCTACTCTTGAAGTGCAAAGGCATCGCCACTGCGCGATGCCTTTGCATTTCTGCGGGGGAGCCGGCACTGACATGTGGGACGGACTAGCCCTGTGCTGGGCGTCCCCCCGCATGTCAGTGTGAATGATCGTAGCTGTGCTAAATTTAGCACAGCTACGATCAACTCAGAATGACCCCCAATGACTGAAGTACAGGGAGGTTTCGCAGTACATATCACTGCTTGGGATCAGTACGAGATCCCAGTCGGATTACAGACACCGGGATCCTGACCGCCACAATCCCGACAGGGGGGCAAGCGCAACGCAGCCCCTTGCAGGCTCGCTGCACTCGCCACGCTGCGGGCACGGTGCCTCGCTACGCTCGGCACACTAATTTATTCTCCCTCTATCGGTGTCGTGGACACCCACAGAGGGAGAATATGTCGGGATTGTGCCGGTCGGGATCCCGGTGTCGGTATTCTGACCACCAGGATCCCGTCCAGTGGGATCTTGACCGCATACCCACTGCTTCATTTGAGTGTTTTATTTAGTCTGCCGTATCATCACTCCATGACATAAAAACAGGAAAACAAAAGGACTTTTAGTTTGCTTTAGAACTGTTATAAACTATTTTAATAATATTTATTTCTCTGCTGTTTATTCTTTTCATTGCACTATGATGCTCTGTCCAGGTGGACGTTTTATTTTAAGTGTATTTTGATATACTCTTAGGTTACAAATATGCTCTTAAGAAACTTCTGAATTGTATCGCCTCTCATTTAATCTGGCTTTTAAACTGCCTATACCTGTTATTTAGAAAAGTCCACAGGCATGAGTAAGAAAGCCGCCTCATTTTCAAAGCTGCTGGGCTTTTAAAAAGAAACTATAAAGAATTTTGAAGAAATCAATTCAACCAAATAGGCCTACCATCTATATACTGTAATAATAGCAGAAGGACGACTTTTATGAGTGACATATTACTATGATGCCATTGTCTGAGCAGGGCACATCATACACCAAATTAAAGGTCTGGTCAGGGGTGGCCAACAGTCAGTGGCAAAGAGCCAGAAAAGATCTGTTGTCAAGGGTAAGAGTCATATCATGCGCCCGGCGAAGGCACGCAAGCAAATATGGGGGCATGGCATAGTTGTCACAAAGCCACACCCCATTTTTATGTGCACACCTTTCGGTTTGACATGTGTAGGAGTATGACCTTGTGTCATAACCCCATTTTTAGTCATGTTGTACAGTGCCACATACAAATAAAGCCCCTGTACAGTGCCACATACATATAAAAACACCAAAAAATGGGTGCCTCCACAGTGCCAAATACATATATGCCCCCACAGTGCCAGATACATATATGTCCCCACAGTGCCAGATACATATATTCCTCCACAGTGCCAGATACATATATTCCTCCACAGTGTCAGATACATGTATGTCCCCACAGTGCCAGATACATATATTCCTCCACAGTGCCAGATACATATATTGATAAAGCTGATTATCTTTACAGGAATGAAAGCTATACCTTAAAAACACCTTAAATACACTTTAAACCTTTAGCCGCTGTGGCCGCTATACTTAATTCACACTACGCACCTTTTACGCTATTGTGTACGGACTTTGCGTACAAACGCCGCACTGACGGTACAAAGTACTCGCAGCGCATATACACCCAGAGATACACTTTAAACCTTCTACAGCAATGCTATGCAATAATAGTACACTTTAAACCTTAGCAGGGCAATGAGCACACGACACCAATTGTGAGTTAACCGCTGGGTTCCGACACCGCAGTGGATTATTTCTGAAAGGGGGTTTACAATACAAATTATATGCTACAATACAAGACAATATATATAACAGAATAATGGCTACAGTCAATGTACATACGTGAGTATATTCGCATGCGCTTCCCGGTCCGGTCCTCCGTCATCAAATAGATAACGTTGTGAGTCTTGTGTCAGTCCGGGCTGCAGCAGGCTTTATTTATACAAGTCTTCCAAAAGCAATACAATGGATACTGTAATCCCTTTGTCCATTGGACACAGGAATGCACTTTTACAGTACAGGAGAGGTCATAGTTGATTTAAAAAGGTAGGCGATGTCTTTCTCAACTGCTCTTGTGGGTGGTCTCCTCTGGATTCCCGCCACATACATAATATACAGTAAATACAGTTTATATCTATATTCTGCTTCTGCACATAACTATCCGCAGGAACATGCGATCTTCCACAAACCAACACCGGAATGTTACCCTTAAAATACCCTACAGCTGGATACCAAATACCACCTTATAACCTTAGTCTGTCCCCTCTTATCCTGTAAAGGTGAATCCCTTTGTTCTGCAACCATTTAAACAGCTATAACTTTCTGATGTGGTGCAAGGAGACTGTGTGTACATTGTGCACTATTTGGATTAAATATGTAATGTGTTCTGATGGCCCTCCATGCGTACACAAACTCTGCCGTAAATACCCATACCACGCGCCGATGCGCAGGACCGCAGGAGCGACCATACGCAAATTGTGGATATGTGCACGCACGGCAGAACAAGTGCACGCGCAGTGGGCATGTGTGTGCAGTTTATACGTGCTGTGCGTTCTTCAATATTTTTCGACTTTGACAGTCCACCCTTTGGCAGTCACTAATAACTGCCACTATCTAATCACTAAACAGAAAAATATCAATACAATATCTACAGACGATTGGATAGTCGGAGGAGAGTTGTAGGCTGGAAATGTATGACCTAGTGGGATAGTAAAAAGCATGTATGTATGAATCCATATCTGAGGGGCATGTATCATCGTGCCGTATATGTTTTAGATAAGCTTCGAGGTATTGCGAAGTATACATTAAATCCTTCTTATCCCGTATTAAGGGTCTGTAAGTGGGCCGACAAACACTACCAAGCTCTTTTCGGCTTCTTGTTCCAACAAATGGGGTGCACATTTAGTTGATGATACATGGAGGGGGAACATATGTTAGTGCTAATATATGTGGATATCACCTGTCGACTATGTGTGTCATTAACTGATGGTTGTAGAGATGAAGATAAGACACATATCTAAAATACATTCACATAACATTTACATAAACATTCTTGGGTAGGGCTGATGTCTTTTACGGATGGGTGTATCTGGGCAGAGGGGGAGACAAAGGAAAAACGGGTGAAAGAAACAGGCCATGGAATTCATTTGCAATCCTTATCATAACACTGTCTCTATGGATGGGTCGTAAATTAAATCTGCTGCTATAACAATGCCTTTGCTCCTTAAACTCATCAAATTTGTGCCGTGCTTGCGCGCGTCAGAATTCGAACACACCTAAATATCAAGCCAATAATCATGACGACTCCCAGGATACAAAGGAGAAACTTCCCTACACTCATAATAACGTTTTGAGCCCACTCTCCTATTCCTGAGAACCAATTTCGTGGGTTCAACCATGAGACCCAGCCGGTCAGCTCATTACCCACAGCAGTCAGGGTAAGGTTGTGTCTCCTCCGGAACTCCCACTTCAACTGCAAGATATCATCCATCTTTTGATCGATGATCTCCGTGGGGTTGTCAGTGCTGTTCGTGATATATGTACAGCACTTCACACCATATTCAGTTGCCAGAGTAACACAGTACCCACCGATCACGGCTGTGATATAATTTAGGACCATCCTGTGCTGAATCAGTTCCTTCTTGTAGGCTTGTAACTCTCTTCCCGTATACCTGAAGGTGTCGTCATACATCTCAGTGATATTATCTATCAAGTTCGCTAGCGCATGGATATACCTATAATTTATAATTCCTCTGGCAGTACGGGTGATGTCTAATGCGAGAAGGAATTGAATCCCGGTGCATTTGTGGATCAAATCAGAGGCTACGTGCTCTGTCCTCTCTATGAGGTGTCTCTTGACGATGTGTTCATAGTGAGTATGAGTATAAGGAGCCTGAGCACTGCGGTGAACATCTTTCATCTTATCATGGGTTATGGTCATGACCTCTGGCAACACTCTTCCAACATAACACAATCCCTCTGAGTTTGGGGCAAGCCTCTTATAAGCCTTCCTCCCACATATGAAATAGGCATCATCGGGGAGAACATAGAGGACAGAATATGACATTACCATATTACAAACTTTGCAAGTGAAAAACCCAATCCCTAGTTCTCCCATCTGCTCAGTACAGGTATCAGGCTGGATGATATGAGCACAGTACCCTGGTGATACTTCTCCAACCCACATGGTCTTGCTTCCTCGAGTATACCTATACCGGAAATACCTTCCACTGTTTGCTATTTGGCGTACAAGTTCAGAGTCTATGGGTATCCTATCAGCTCTGTGCGAAAAGGCCATTGTCTGGTTATTCCACGTCACTTCCCAATTTCCCGGTTTTCGGTAATTGGAAATATTGAAACATAATAAGGATCTATCTACATGATACTGGTGGAGCTTCAAACTAGGGGGCCTAGAAATATTGAATTTCTTGTCCACCGGTCTCCCACCCCGTAATTCAAGTACCTCATCTATTGCTAAAGGGTACGGTACTAATCCTGACTTGCTCTGACCTTGAGGTACTTGTGAGCACACCCAGCATTCTGTCTGGTTTAAGACCTTACCCACTAGTGAGTGGTAATCACTCAATGGATGACGGTCCATGTTGATATTAAGGCTGGACTGACATCTCTGGATGCACCCATCCTCGACTATGTTCTCACAATTCCTACAAATGCAATTTTCCTCAGACAATAACCCTTCACAGTGCCTCCGAGCTCCCTGACTACCAGATCACTTTCTGATACTCGCCTTTGCTTGAGTGATGTGTTGCTCTTGAGATTCTACAAATCCATCCTCGCCATCAGAACCCATTCCAGATCCTTTCTCGACCTCTCTGGGACCCTCACCAAAACAGACTGTCCTGGTCAACAACAGGATTAACAGGAAAACCCAGAACGCAGTCTCTTGGGGTAAGTCCATCTTGTTAAGGGAAGAGAAGGGAAACAAGAAGGGGAGAAAGAGAAGGAGAGAAGGAGGGTAGTGGGGGATGGAGAAAAAAAAAAAAGAATTGGTGCGACAACCGCCTCTGGTCTCATTGTTCTCCGCGCTCAGGTGCCGTCTCAACAGTCCTGCCTCTCAGCTTTCCCAGAACAGACACTCCAGTGATACAATGTTCTCTACACTCTGCTCTTTGTCACGAGTTCTCTCCGGGTCAGCGACCTTTCTGTAGGGAACATAAATCTTGTATTTCAATGTGTTTAACTGTTGTGTATTATCAGTTGTGTGAAGTAAACCATCTGTGGAAAGTGAAAAGAGAGGGGAAATAATAAAAAGAAAATTTGTCAGATTTGCGTTCACCATCAGGCTGTCACACCATCATGTATATCGGTATCTATGCACAGTCTCCCTTCACCAGTATTCCTATTCTCCACCCTTTGTGCATGACCAGGCACACTGATACTGGTGTCCCTATGCTGGTGAGATATACTGGGTTTGGGCAGAACTCTGAAAAGACCGAGTAGGCATGTGATGTTTGAACTGTAATCCTGTCGGTGAACTTAAGAGGTGAAGAGGAAACTTTGAAGACAAATCACATAGTTTAGTAACAGATAAGTTTGTAGAGGCAAAGAAGATTTTACAAAGTTTGACATCTGGATTCCCTAATCGGTTTGTTCCCCTAAATAAAAAAATTCTATGTGTGTTATATCTCTACTGGGACTATCCCAGCCATCAATCCAGTGTCCTGTCCATTCTAAATTCATAGGGAACCCGGTATCTTTGAGATAATTTCCTCTACCTGTGATTAACATGCGTCTAAAACAGTAAAATGCAACATTAGGCTTCGTGGGTATCTAACGTATTTTGTGCTTCCTGGGTGGGAGCACTCAATATGTTTACCATCTCTAACAAAACTCCTGTTAAGTTACTTAGAGGTCACTTCTGCTAGAGAGAGAAGCAGAAGTTTAGAGGCCTCCACCTAACCCCAGTAAGTTCTGTCAAAAGGGTAAAGTTGCATTTATTCTGTTTTTCCCATTAACCGAATCTGTGTTTTTCTAAACTGTATCGTGATTCCTTACTATATGTCCCTTGATCCCGTCTATGTGTTTAATAACGTGGCTTGTTTTCTCTGTCTAGGGGTCTATATTGGCTATGTGTTCTACTATACCTACAATCTCTGGCAAAATGCCCTTCCTTCCTACAAATGTAGTATGTTCTCGGTCTTTTCCAAACAGCAGGGGTCTGGGGTTTAGGCTGATGAGACTTTGGTGTAAAAGCCTGTATACTTTCAATCCTCCGCCTCTCCTCCTGTTGTTTTCTACGCCTAACAATATTCTTGTGGTGTACAATTGCGCACTCTCTAAGGCAAGCTACTGTGACTCCTCTCCAATTAGGCAAAGATGTTTGTACTCTGTCCCTTACTGTCTTATCGAGTCCGTCCATTAGCACAGAGACAGCCACCTCCCTGTAATTCGTACCGTTCCCTGTATCCGATACCCCCATGTATCTATCCATTATTTGCAGGGCCCGATGGAAATATTCAGATGTCATTTCATTTTCCCTCTGCTTTATGGAGAAAATTCTTCTCCACTTAACAGTTGTGGGGAAATACAACTCTAGTTGCCTGTTAATTTGCTCTAAGTTCTCCTGATTGTGTTTGTCAGTCATAAGACTATCCGACTCTAATCTACAATCAGTGATACATTTTTGGGTGTCAATATTAGGGGATAGGCACGCTTTCAAAAGTATCCGCCAGTGTTTGTTTGTCGGTTCATACGCATTACCCAGATCTCTGATAAATTTCTGACATCTAGCTAAATCCTTCCGAGGGTCGGGGAATTCTGAAATGATTGATCGCAGCTCATCTCTGGGCCACGGGCAATACATTGCATTATTCCTGGTGAGGACTACTCCCTGACTATCGGTTCCCCCATTGGGAGTTACTGTTCCCAAGACACGGTGTAATTCTACCATTCCGTTCCTGATTTGTTTACTGTGAGGTGTTGTTGTCTCTGTGCAATGAGCTGTCTAATACTTACCGGTAGCTGTGACCTCACCAGTTCTTTCATTGGGGAATATTGTTACTGCACTACCTGGTTGGACAGACCCCACCTGATTGTCCTGCAAAGTGACTGCTCGGAGGAGAGCTGCGATTTGGCTGGATCCTTCATCTTCCTGTGACCTATAACCTGGAAAAGACTTCAAAACAAGATACATCTTGCAAAAATTAGGGTTAATACATTGTTTTTGCATACTACTATCGTTTACGGATATATAATTGACTGTAGCCATCTCTTCCCCTTCGACCTGTGTCGACACTGGTGTGTTTGTGTTCTCATTCCCGCTAGGTTTTGAACCTGTTTTGCGAATTTGTTCTCTTTGCATATCCCCCTCCTGTTGCCATAATTTTAAACAATCATTATGTCTAATCCTTTATTTTCTGGATTTTTGAAGACATATTTTACTGCTTACATTCTGCAGTACCTCTGGTTCAAAGCTGCCCACCTTGGGGAATGGTTCCCTATCTTTGTCAGTCACACGTTCCCATTCAGACAAAAAGTCTTTAATACTTTTTCCTTTAAACTCCGCTGACCCCATGGGCCGCGGCTCTACAACCTGAACCCTGGTTAAACGTCCCTTACTTGAGCAACTGGCTCCCATAATTGTGGGCCTTTTCCCACAAACACCAAAATACTCAATATAAGGTAACGGTGAAAGTTCTCCGAGCGCTCTTCACCCGCTCACCGCCCACTCACCGCCCACGTTGGCCAGTACTACCATACACTGTCGATAGCGAAGGCAATGTACCCAACTTAGGGCCCTATGTGACCTATATTTACTGGAAGTTTTTAGGAATAACTTACCCTTTCCAGTAAAGTATGGGCCGTTGGAGATTTTCCTGAGAGAGACCAGCGAAAACTCCCTATGCACTTTATTATACACAAATCACGCTTGCGTATGTTCTATACAGCGCTGATGATACCGCGATTTTACACAAAAGCTCGTAAAAAGGATATCACGTTGCGCTATATATCGCACCCACAAACGCGCGGTCCAACCGCACAGCGTATAGGTACTTGTTACTTATCTGCCGTACGACCACTGGAATCGATTTTCAGGCTACGAAACCTCAGCCGGAGCGTATAAAAAAAAACTATATGGGTCACAACACTTCACAATTCCCTACCACGCTTCTATTAGTCTCCTCACGACTTACGTATTAAACTTTATATTAACGTGAGTCAGCTGCCTCACGCCACCAAGTCTCCACTCACTTGATGTACCACACACCGAGATTCCAAATTCCGTGGTTCAAATTTCCACTCGCTCCTGCGTTCGCTCACTCAATTACACTTTGGTTTTTCTGTACAGAAAATTATCATTCATTCAGACAAGCAGCTTTACTCACAGAGGCAATACAGTAAGTAAGGGTTTTATACTAAACTTTGGAAGCTGGGCAATCTTGTGTTATTGTAGCATGGCTACTGTCCCACCTTTAAACTAAACGAACTATTGTGTAATTTGTACTTAGCGACCGTATTCTTACGCAATTTGCGTAAACACGCGACCGTGCTTACACCGCGTGTGCAGTTCCGTACTTTGTCCGAGACACGTGTACAAAACCGTACGTCCGCAATAGCACAAATCATACAATTTCTATAAATGTGAGCAATATTAACTATAATTGCTCACTTAACACGCCACACAGTTTCTTTTTTTGTATAAACCTTTATAACTAGGCCAGACTGCGTTTGTGTTTTACACTTACTTCCTTTGTTTATATTATGAATCTAGTAATCTGAATGTTATGGCAACAATGTGGGAGAGTGTGCACAGGGTTTGGGTGTACGCTTTTGTTGTGTACGCATTTGGCGCCAAAAATAAATTCACAGATTTTAAATAGCTTTTTTCCTGCTTACCTTACGAGTTCTTACCAGCATCCCTACAAACCATACAGAGCAGAGACCATCTAATCAGCAATTAAGTAGGGTTTTCAGTGTATCCACCGACCAAGAAAAGGATACGTAGGATACCTACTGTCCACCCTTATGCTGATAGATTATGTCTGCTTGTGACCTGTTAAGCAGTAAAAATTTGGAAAATCGGACGATGCCCCCAATTGATAAAGCTGTTTATCTTTACAGGAATGAAAGCTATACCTTAAAAACACCTTAAATACACTTTAAACCTTTAGCCGCTGTGGCCGCTATACTTAATTCACACTACGCACCTTTTACGCTATTAGCGTAAAAGGGTTCCGTAGTGTACGGACTTTGCGTACACACGCCGCGCTGACGGTACAAAGTACTCGCAGCGCATACACACCCAGAGATACACTTTAAACCTTCTACAGCAATGCTATGCAATAATAGTACACTTTAATCCTTAGCAGGGCAATGAGCACACGACACCAATTGTGAGTTTACCGCTGGGTTCTGACACCACAGTGGATTATTTCTGAAAGGGGGTTTACAATACAAATTATACGCTACAATACAAGACAATATATATAACAGAATAATGGCTACAGTCAATGTACATACGTGAGTATATTCGCATGCGCTTCCCGGTCCGGTCCTCTGTCATCAAATAGATAATGTTGTAAGTCTTGTGTCAGGCCGGGCTGCAGCAGGCTTTATTTATACAAGTCTTCCAAAAGCAATACAATGGATACTGTAATCCCTTTGTCCATTGGACACAGGAATGCACTTTTACAGTACAGGAGAGGTCATAGTTGATTTGAAAAGGTAGGCGATGTCTTTCTCAACTGCTCTTGTGGGTGGTCTCCTCTGGATTCCCACCACATACATAATATACAGTAAATACAGTTTATATCTATATTCTGCTTCTGCACATAACTATCCGCAGGAACATGCAATCTTCCGCAGACCAACACCGGAATGTTACCCTTAAAATACCCTACAGCTGGATACCAAATACCACCTTATAACCTTAGTCTGTCCCCTCTTATCCTGTAAAGGTGAATCCCTTTGTTCTGCAACCATTTAAACAGCTATAACTTTCTGATGTGGTGCAAGGAGACTGTGTGTACATTGTGCACTATTTGGATTAAATATGTAATGTGTTCTGATGGCCCTCCATGCGTACACAAACTCTGCCGTAAATACCCATACCACACGCCGATGCGCAGGACCGCAGGAGCGACCAAACGCAAATTGCGGATATGTGCACGCGCGGCAGAACAAGTGCACGCGCAGTGGGCATGTGTGTGCAGTTTATACGTGCTGTGTTCTTCAATATTTTTCGACTTTGACAATATTCCTCCACAGTGCCAGATATATATTTTCCTCCACAGTGCCAGATACATATATGCCCCACAGTGCCAGATACATATATGTCCCCATAGTGCCAGATACATATATGTCCCCACAGTACCAGATACATATATGTCTCCATAGTGTCAGATACATATATGCCCCCACAGTGCCAGATAGTGCCAGATATGCCCCCAGTGCCAGATACACATCTCCCCAGTGCCAGATATGCCCCCAGTGTAAGATACACATGTCCCTCCAATGCCAGATGTACCCCCCAGTGCCAGATATGCCCCCACTGCCAGATATTCCCACAGTGCCAGATACACATGTCCCCCCAGTGCCAAATATGCCCCAAGTGCCAGATATGCCCCCACTGCTAGCTACATGTCTCCCCAGTGCCAGATATGCCCCCAGTGCCAAATATGCCCCCACTGTCAGCTACACGTCTCCCCAATGCAAGATATGCCCCCAGTGCCAGATATGCCACCAGTGCCAGGTATGCCCCCAGTGCCAGATACACATCCCCCAGGGCCAGATTTGCCCCCAGTGCCAGAAACACATGTCCCCCCAGTGCCAGATATGACCCCAGTGCCAGATACACGTCCCCCCAGTGCCAGATATTCCCCCCGTGCCAGAAACACATGTCCCCCCAGTGCCAGTTATGCCTCCACTGCCAGATACACATGTCCCCACACTGCGCCCCCCCAAGTGCTGGTCACCGCCGCACTGCTGCTCTGCTCAGTCTGTTGCTTGTGAGGGGAGGAGAGCGCAGCGTGCACCTCTCCTGCCCCTCAGTCTCTACTCTCCGGCGGCGTTGATTCTCTCTAATTAGGCACTGGTCCATGAACCAATCAGAGTTCGCGGACCGGCAGCTAAGACTCCTGATTGGCTCGCGGGCCGGTGCCGGGCACTGCAGACTAGGGCAGTGGGAGGTGCCGCGGGAGCTTATGAGCCACATGCGGAGATAGAAAGAGTCGCATGCCGCTCGAGAGCCGCGGGTTGGCCACCGTTGGTCTTGGTCCATAGAATTGCAGTAAATTATTGGCATTGTAATTGGTTGCTTCGTTTTGCAGTTATATGTGGCAACTCTGGAAAATGTGACAGCTGCTGAACCACACCTGTGCACCTGCTGGGTGGTCTGGAAACTGTGCAGTTATTTGCAGCCACCCACTAAGCAGAGATTTTTAAAAATGTAGCTCCTAAGGGGGTTAAAAGGGGTAAAATGTACCGCCCAGCAAATCTTTGCCCATGTTGAAACCGGGCACATCAGTTGTTAATAATTATCTTTATTGGCAGTCAGTTCAGTGTAAAATTTGAGCAACTGGTAGAAATTGTCCAGGTGTTACACAAAGGGGGCGACCCGGCACCGGTCTGAAAATAGTTTTTGATTACAGAAAAACCAAATTTGGACAATTTTCAAGTAAAATCTTTAATATAATGTCCAGTTTGGGGGTGCGCCCAGAGCCAGTGACATATGCATAAACAAAAGGGAGAAAGAAGAAGGCTCTTGTGTGGGCGCACTCATTAATGGTAGTTAAATAACTAGAATGAATAACACTAGGTTGATTAGTCAGCAGATAAAACAAAATTTATTTGGAAATATTAAGAATATAATTGCCCCTGGTTGAGGAGATGTGAATGATCCCAGATAAAAATGTTCTGGTCCTGCCTCAGGAAATGAGATGGAGAGGGGTAGAGACACTGCAAGTCATAAACCCTTTCTCACCCGGCCAGTACAGATGATCTGTATTAATGAGATCAATTAAGTCAATTGATTTTAGATTCTGTCATAATCCTAATGAAGGAATAACAGCTATTATGGCAATAAGTAATAATAGAAACAAATCAAAGGATATACCAGGGTAAAGAAAGAAAAGGATAGGAACAAATGGTGATGCTGCTGTTGGAGTCACATACCACACATCATATGCAATGATTGATGTTCTACAACACTGAGTATTCCCTGTGAGTCTCCACCTCAGGTACTAACTCAGCCCACACTGTTTCGCTTCCAAGATCGGACGAGATCGGGCATTAGCAGTGTGGTTTGATAGTAGAAGGATTTGGTCAGACGTCCAATGAGAGTGCACCTATATAGGGGGGGATAATTAGCTGGGTCTTATAGATACAGTGTGGATCTGCTTTTTGTGTTAGGCAGGAGACATCAAGTCCCACACCGGTGGTATTGTGTCCCTGGATCACAAATGAGAGTCCACGAAAAAGGAAGATATATAGATTTATGAAAAAAACGAAGATATATGGATTTATGAAAAAAACCCTAGAAAGGATAATGGAGATCAATTAGGCTGTAGTTATTAGGAACGGGTGATAAAAATTACCCGTCCGTATAGATACAAATGGATAAAGAAACACGGATCAAGAAATTTTTTTATATATAAGTGTACATTGGTACTGGTGTAAGGAACAGAAAATATGTCAAAGATAATTGTAGATACAAATAAATAGTACTGGTATATGCAATGAAATAATCACTAGTGACATGGGTGTCATTAGAAACACTTTGTGTGAATTGGAGCTGTTATAATCATTAGGATATAGGGAAATAGACATGAAATTCTCATATAACCCCCTAGTCCGCCTACAGCTATCATCTCAGCAGGTGCACTAATCACTTATACACTTTGCCCGGCGGTCGCATTGAACCAGCCCACTAACGGTATCCCATTGGTCGCTCGGCGAAGGCATATCTGCCCCATTCCAAAATGGCGTTTTTTGTTCCGTCCTTTTGGACCTAAAAACACAGCTGACAGCTATTATATCTGAAGGCGCACTAATCGCCTATATGTACGCTGCCCGGTGAATGCTGTGGAGACTCACAGGGAATACTCAGTGTTGTAGAACATCAATCATTGCATATGATGTGTGGTATGTGACTCCAACAGCAGCATCACCATTTGTTCCTATCCTTTTCTTTCTTTACCCTGGTATATCCTTTGATTTGTTTCTATTATTACTTATTGCCATAATAGCTGCTATTCCTTCATTAGGATTATGACAGAATCTAAAATCAATTGACTTAATTGATCTCATTAATACAGATCATCTGTACTGGCCGGGTGAGAAAGGGTTTATGACTTGCAGTGTCTCTACCCCTCTCCATCTCATTTCCTGAGGCAGGACCAGAACATTTTTATCTGGGATCATTCACATCTCCTCAACCAGGGGCAATTATATTCTTAATATTTCCAAATAAATTTTGTTTTATCTGCTGACTAATCAACCTAGTGTTATTCATTCTAGTTATTTAACTACCATTAATGAGTGCGCCCACACAAGAGCCTTCTTCTTTCTCCCTTTTGTTTAAGAAATTGTCCAGGTCTCTGTTGGAATGTTCTGTCAAAGTCAGAAAAATATCACGCTACACACTGCCATATTTGCACCTCATGCGTGTCCCCACTGCGTGTGCATGAGCTCTCCCGTGCGTGCGCATACTCGCTGTTGCGTGCACCCGCAGGCGCACGGTATGCGCATTTACGGTAGAGTTTGTATGCGTCTAGCGTGCGACTCAATCGTAACATGTTTTAACCATATAATGTATTTTGTAGATTATGGTCCCTTTGATAAAATCTGAAAGTTTAGTTAATATAGCATGTTCATAGACAAAGAGATCCCTCTTTGTTTGATACGAAGGGTCAGACAGGGGTTATACGGTGGTGTTTAGTATCCATCGGAAGAGTATTTAATTAGCAATATTCCGGTGTTGGTTTGAAGCGGATAACTCGCTCGTGTGAATAGTTATGGACATAAGAAGTTTATGAACATTTACTGTATTTGCACTTTATTATCCATGCGGCGGGAAACCTAGTTTCCCACCCACCTGAGCAGTTGGAAATAGTCACAGCCCACCTGTATGAATCAACCTATGACCTTTTGTTATAATGCGAAGACGAATTCCTGTGTCCAATGAACAATAAGAATATAGGGACCATTGTACTGTATTTTGTGTAGGGTATAAAAGGACAAGCCGATCTGGGCCAGCTCTCTATTCTCTTCAACGGTTCTCATTGCTGATAATCGGGAGCTGGATATCCAGAAGGCGCATGCGATTGTTTCCCTTTGTGTGTAAGTTTCTCTGCAATCATATTGTCTTTATTGTTATAAGCCATTCTCTCTCGTTCTCTCTCTCTCTCTCTCTCTCTCTCTCTCTCCCCTTTCCCCCTTTTAAAAGTAATTGTATCTTTATTGTATTTTATGTGTAGTTACTTGGTTAGGTATTTTATGTTATCTTGGTAGTGTATAACTTGTATTGTATTATTCTTTTGCAATTGAACGTTCATTCATTTCCTTAAAAGGCGTTAGACCCTTAGACCGGTATTGTGTGTTCATTATATTGCAGAGGGTAATAGGAGCGTCTCTATCGCTCAAACAGCTTTAGTGTAAACAAGGTTAAGCAGCGTTATATCGCTACAGTGTTTCAGTACAAGGTCTACAGTATAAGAAAATCCTTTCTGTGTGTTACATTCAAGGTCTACTGATTGTTATCTTGTGAGCGTCTGCGCCGCTCGTGATCTCCTCGTGGTCTCGAGCGTCCGCTACGCTGAAAGCGTGGCATTACGGTAGTCGCTCACCTATAGTGTGCCCGATACCAACAGCGTATTCTCGCGAGCGTTTGTGTCGCTCGAGCGGGTCGCTCCCGATACAGCGTCCGCTACGCTAAGAGCGTACCCTTACGGTACCTCGTGCGCCAATTGCGTACTGTGTTTCTTAACCTCTTTATAGTGTGTTATATAAGATAAATATTTGGCTTTATCAATTGGCGGCTCGTCCGTCCTTCACATATCTGCACTAGGTAATTTCAGCAGACATTATCGGTCAGCAAAGGGCGGGAGGTAATATTCCTCATAGTGCTGACCAAGATAAGCGTCTGCTTCGCTTAGTAAAGGGTGCTGAAGGAATCCGGAACCGGAGGTAAGAACAACACGCTAGTGTCTTTTAAAACTGTTTATTTCTGTTTTGCGTACGCACGCATATATCTGCATTTCTTTTCATTCGTGTATTTTCACATATCACTCTCCTGTTTGCCATTTTACAATTGATAACGTGCTAAGAAAGATTTGTTGCTATTAGAAGTTAAAGAGTAAAAGTAATACATTAAGGGGTAATTTGTAAAGCACGCACACAGCTTTGCCTAAGATACAAGGAAAGACCTGGGTGGTGCTCGGTAGATGATTGAAGACCATCTACATTGATAAACGTGTTAATTGTATTTCTGTGGACATATCTGGCTGGCATACACGTGTTTCTAACAAAAGGGTTAGACTAGTGTACGCAACGTAAAGGCCGACGCACGCAGCGTATATTACGCAACGGAGCGTCCGGGTATGCCCACATAATTCAAATCACACTATAGTATTATTTTAACAGGCGAAAAGGTGGAAACGCGATAAATAGCGCAAATCAATTTTAGTGTCCGAAATTTAAACTAATAGATCCTTCTCTAAATTTACGACTCATCTGGTCTAAAGGAAAGAAATTTCTGCGCAGAAATAGAAACAAAAGTAAAGTGTACATGTAGTGAGTGAGTGTTTGTATATATAAGTTTTTACAATTTTTGGGTTGAACCACAAGAAGTCGAGTTCTCGTGAGGTACATACATGTAAGTGACGTGCATGGTGGCTAGGGAGGCATCCCTTGTTAAACATTAAAAAAAAAAAGAGCATTAGAGTATAGCAGACCAGAAGGTCTACTGTAGAACAGACCAGGAGGTCATACAGACCAGGAGGTCTAGGTACAGCAGACTAAGAAGTCTGCTATAGATAGAAAAGAGCACAACCCAGGGGGTTGGTGCAAAACCCATATAGGCCATTGAAGCTCAGGCTGAAGGAATTCGCAGCCATAATTTTCGATTCCACTGGTCGCTCCGCACATAAGATTAGTTACTTATGTGCTAAATGATTGTACCGCACGTAATTGTGTGCATTAGTTAGTACCTGACCAGTACCATTTGCGTACGAAAGGGGTCATAAACGCTATTTGTACACTCTAACGTGATTTGTGTAATTTTTTTTATTTTAAGGGAGGTTCGCTGGTCACTCAGGAACTATCCAGCAACCAATAGTTACTGAAAAGAGTAAGTGCTCTTCGGATCACCCTCACATGTTTCAGTAAATAGAGGTTCAGGTCGCAGGGGCCCTGGGTCGAGTACGCCAGCGCTAAGGCAGTGTGTGGGCGTATTGGTCGGCGTGGGCGAGTGAGTGGGGTACTCGGTAAACCGCCACCGTCGGCCTATCTTGAACATCTTGGTTTTTGTAAGGGTTCGCTGAAGACCCTGATTGAAGGTCAGAGGTAGTGAAAGCAACACCTGCAAGTTATGGGGGCCAGTTGTTCAGGTAGGGGGCGATCAACCTCGGTTCGGGTTGATTCAGTAAACCGGCCAATCGGGTCGGCAAGGTATGTAATGTGTGAAAAATACGGTTCACACACAGAGGTTTTATGTGATGTATGGGAAAGAATGACTGTGCATGACGAGGAGAAGTTTCCCCGGGTAGGTAGCTTTAGCCCAGATGTGTTACAAAATCTTAGGAGAAGGATATGTCTCATTAAATCAACAAAGAGACGGATCGAACATTATGATTGTTTAAAGTTATGGCAAAAGGAAAGTGAAATACAACGAAACTTAACTTACATATCTGACTCTCATCTTGGGAAGAGAGACATGGCAATGGAGAGGATTATGGTTGCAGAGAATGGCGCAATAGGGTACGATAAAAATGCACTTAGTAACTGTATTAAGAATGAAAATAACAAATGTAATAATGTTTATGAAAATGAAAGTGTAAAAATTACAAATGTTAACCTGTGCAAGTCGCACCCCATGTTAAACTTCCCTCAGGACTACAAGCAAGAACGTGAGCCCAGCACGATGTCGGCACCTTTTCCAGCAGCCATCACACAAGACATCCAGGTGGACGCGACCAAATCGGTAAAGGCAGTAATCAAACCCCCTAACGGAGGGTCAGGTGAGGTCGTGTCCACAGGTACGTACAATGTTATATATCACGCACAAACAAATGTACCTCATATTGTAAGACCAACACAAGGTGATGTAATTGAATTTAGTCCTGTCAGGGTGATCACAGTCCCCAATGGGAAGACTGACGATCAGGGAAGCATTCCCGTCAAGGACAGTGCAATGCGCCGTCCCTGGTCCCGGACAGAATTAAGATCAATCATGTCTGAATTCCCTGATCCCAGGGAAGATTTAGTTGCATGTCAGAGATTTATTAAAGAACTAGGAAACTCAACAGAACCCACCAACAAAGATTGGCGGACAGTGCTGAGGGCATGTTTGCCCTCCAGTGTTGAATCTGCGAAATTTATTGCTGATTGTAAATTAGACACAGAGGTACCTTGTATGGAGGAACACAATCAGGAATGTATTAAGCAGATCAACCGACAGTTAGAAATATATTTCCCAGCCATTGTCGAGTGGAACAAAATCTTCTCCATAAGACAAAGCAAAGGTGAAAGTACTTCTAATTATTTCCACCGGGCATTGCACGACATGACTAGGTATACAGGTATAGAAAACATCGAAACAAGTGCACCGCACAGAGAAGTGGTAGTATCTGTGCTAATGGATGGTTTAAAGGAAGTGTTGAGAGCAAGGATACAGATCACCAATCCATACTGGAGAGATAAATCAGTAGCTGCATTAAGGGACTCTGCTGTTGGGCATGAGCAAAGCATCAGCAAGCACAGGGAAACAAAGAAGCCCCAGATTTCGGAGGGTAAGTCAAAGGTGAAAAGCTGTTACAACTGCTTAAGAGAAGGTCATGTTGCACGAGATTGTAGGTCTAAGAACACACACAAGGTATATACACCCCCTAGACAACGACATGACCATAATAGTCAAAGAACCAGAGAAACACAGGAAGAGCGGTTGATGGCGATGGGCATCCAAGCATTAGAGGAGACATCAAATCAACCAAAACCCCAGGCCATTGGCACATGGAGGAACTCAAGGATTTGTTATCGTTGTAAAAGAGAAGGGCATTATGCCAGCAAATGTAACAGCCCACATAAAGTCAGACCCCCTAGACAAAGAAATGAGCAAAGTTATGACACACCAAATTGTAACCAGGGATCAGATAGGAAGAATTTTGGCCCACACCCATGATATGTAGTCAGGAAAGGTGATCACTAGGACTGATGGTAAGCCTGAGGTTATTGTTAACAAGTTGGGAGGTCATTCCTTGAGGACACAGGAATGACCGGGTAGAATTTGTAATGTATCTGTGAAATGATTTCTCTTTCCCCATCTCTGACAGTCATCGGCAGGACTCAAACATTGCATAGCTACTTGGTCCTTGCAGAAGTCTACCAAACCCCAGCATGACCTACCCGCATCAATGTATCCTGGCCAGATACAAAGGGTAGAGTATGGAGGTGCTGGTGGGAGGGACTGTGCAAGGATACCATTGGACATGTAGATATGACAGCCTGATGAGCAATGTTTTAAAATGTTTGAAAAATGTTTTTCCTGTTGTTGTTTATTGTTGGTTTATGTAATATATATGTATATGAATTGTTCTCTCTCTCTTTTGTTTTTTTTTTTGTTTTCTCTCTTCTCATTCATGTTTTCATGTTTTAAAGATGGTATGTCACACATCAGTTAGACAAATGGTAATGCAAGATTTTTGCTCCTTACAGAAAGATCGCTGGTTTGGAAGAAATATTGTATCACCGGAGTGTTCGGTTGGAAGACTGAGAGACAGCACCTTTGAGATGACAGCAGAACAAGAAGAACAACAAGACTAGAGAACTAATTATCGTAACAAGTTTCTCTCCCCCTCAAACTGTTTTTCTATACCCCCATTACAAATTTCTCCTTTTCTCCTCCTGTAAGATGGACTTACCCCAAGAGACTGTGATATGGATTTTCCTGTTGACCATGATGTTGACCAGAGCAGTCTGTTTCGGTGAGAGTACCAGTGAGGTCGAGAAAAGATCCAGAAGGGTTTCTGATGACTAAGACGGAGGTGTAAATTTCCAATAGCAACACAATCACCGAGCAAAGGCGAGTACCGGAAACGACCTAGCAGCCATGTTATTTGTAAACATTGTGAAGGAATGTTAACTGAAAAGAATTGTATCTGTAGACTCTGTGACAGTGTAGTTGAGGATGGGTGTATCAAGAAATGCCAATCCAGTTTTAATATCCACATGGACCGGCATCCATTGAGTGACTATCACTCCTTAGTGGGTAAAGTGTTAAATCAGACAGATTGTTGGGTATGCTCTCAAGTACCTCAAGGCCATAGCAAATCAGGATTAGTGCCCTTCCCGTTAACTATAGGGGAGGTACTTGAGCTAAGTGGTGGGAGGACGGTGGACAAGAGGTTTAATATCTCTAGTCCTCCTAGTTTGAAGCTCCACCAATATCATGTGGATAGATCCCTAGTATGTTTTAACATTTCCAATCCCCGAAAGCCGGGAAATTGGGAAGTGTCATGGAATAACCAAACCATGACCTTTTCATACAGAGCCGATAGAATGCCTACAGATACAGAACTTATACGCCACATAGCCGGTAGCGGAAGATATTTCCGGTATAGATATACATAACACCACACCGCTTGACCGCATCATTCGTGGAGAAAACATCACCCTTTCTTCAGAAATTAGAAATACATTGAAAACACCCAGATAAGTATTTTTGTCATTTTTTTTATTTTTCATATTATATACATATATTTTTTTTTTTTTTCTCACCCATACCCATAATTTCCCAGCCGAATCATCAGCTTATTTCCCACCCTTTCCAGCGCCCACTCCCTGCACCCACACCATTTGTTCAGCCATGTTATTTGTAAACATTGTGAAGGAATGTTAACTGAAAAGAATTGTATCTGTAGACTCTGTGACAGTGTAGTTGAGGATGGGTGTATCAAGAAATGCCAATCCAGTTTTAATATCCACATGGACCGGCATCCATTGAGTGACTATCACTCCTTAGTGGGTAAAGTGTTAAATCAGACAGATTGTTGGGTATGCTCTCAAGTACCTCAAGGCCATAGCAAATCAGGATTAGTGCCCTTCCCGTTAACTATAGGGGAGGTACTTGAGCTAAGTGGTGGGAGGCCGGTGGACAAGAGGTTTAATATCTCTAGTCCTCCTAGTTTGAAGCTCCACCAATATCATGTGGATAGATCCCTAGTATGTTTTAACATTTCCAATCCCCGAAAGCCGGGAAATTGGGAAGTGTCATGGAATAACCAAACCATGACCTTTTCATACAGAGCCGATAGAATGCCTACAGATACAGAACTTATACGCCACATAGCCGGTAGCGGAAGATATTTCCGGTATAGATATACCCTAGGAAGTAGAACCATGAGAGTTGGAGAGGTATCACCAGGATACTGTGCACATATCGTACAAATTGATACGTGTACTAAACAGATGGGAGAATTAGGGTTAGGAGATTTCATATGGAAAATGTGTAATATGGTAATGTCCTACTCCGTCCCATATGTTCTCCCCGATGATGCATATTTCATATGCAGGAGGAAGGCGTATAAGTGGCTTGCCCCAAAACTCAGAAGGATTATGTTATATTGGAAAAGTACTGCCTGAGGTAATGACTGTATCTCACACTAAAATGAAAGATATTCACCACGGTGCCCAAGCTCCTTATACTCACACTCATTACGAGCACATCGTTAAACGGCACCTAATAGAAAGAACAGAGCATCCGGCATCTGACCTGATTAATGAATCCACCGGGATTCAATTCCTAATCGCGTTAGATATCACTCACACCGCCAGAGGAGTGATAAATTATAAATATATATATCTGCGCTTGCAAATTTATTAGACAACATCACTGAAATGTATGATGACACATTCAGGTATACTGGAAGGGAGCTCCAAGCTTATAAAACAGAACTGGTTCAGCATAGTATGATTCTCAATTATCTCACAGCTGTGACGGGTGGGTATTGTGTCACCCTAGCAACTCAGTATGGAATAAAGTGCTGCACGTATATCACAAACAGCACCAAGGACCCGGTCGAGGTCATAGACCAAAAGATGGACGACATTCTCCAATTAAAATGGGAGTTCCGAAGGAAACACAACCTCACCCTTGCCGCTGTGGGTAATGAGCTGACCAGTTGGGTGTCATGGTTGAACCCACGAAATTGGTTCTCTGGTTTAGGAGAATGGACTCAAGGAATTATCATGAATGTAGGGAAATTCCTTTTGTGTGTTCTGGGTGTCATCATATTAGTCGGTCTAATATTTAGATGCGTTCGGGTTTTAACAAAGTGTAAACGTAGCGCCCGAGTGATGAGTTTAAGGAGTGAAGATACTGTAATAACAACGACTGATTTGATTTATGACCCAACGATAGAGACAATGATGTGATGAAAATGTGATTCTACGGTCCGTTTCTTTCACCTGTTTCTCGTTTTTCTCCAAGGTAAAAAGACCCGCTTGGAAGAAGATTTTGACAGCCTTGTATACAGACAACAGATGGACTAAAGAAGAAATTTGACAACCTTTTACACAGACAACTGATGGACTATGCCATAGACCCCCATATCCCTAGTACTTTTAATTTTACGCTAGCCCAACACTTTTTGTAAGTCTATGGACATTGATAAAGCTTTGCTTGCGTTTATTGGCAAAAGCACAAAGAGACTACAGTCAACATGTACATCAAGACAAGACACCAGACAAGACTTCAATCGGCGAAATGTAAATTAACCTCACATAATGGTATCTCTACCCCGTAACGACACTTCTTTTTTTTTCACCTCTACAACCTTCAGGTAATGACACACATAGTCGATAGGGAATATAGGCACAGATATCAGCACTCACATATTTCCCCCATTCATGTATCATCAACTAAAATGTGCTCCCCCATTTTGTTGCAACCAAAAGCCGAAAAGAGCTCGGTAAAGTTTGACAGCCCATCCACAGACCCTTAATACGGGATAAGAAGGAATTCAAATGTATACTTCGCAATACCTCGAAGCTTGATTTTAAAACACGTACGGCACGATGATACATGACCCCCCAAACATGGATTCATACACACATGCTTCTGCTATCTCACTAGGTCATACCCTTTTCCTACCTTCTCCTCTCCTCCCCTACCCAATCATAGAAATGTATTATACATGACATATATTTTTCTCTTTTTGAAATGTTTTAGAAAGTGGCAGTTATTGGTGACTGCCAAAGGGTGGACTGTCAAAGTCAGAAAAATATCACGCTACACACTGCCATATTTGCACCTCATGCGTGTCCCCGCTGCGTGTGCATGAGCTCTCCCATGCGTGCGCATACTCGCTGTTGCGTGCACCCGCAGGCGCACGGTATGCGCATTTACGGTAGAGTTTGTATGCGTCTAGCGTGCGACTCAATCGTAACATGTTTTAACCATATAATGTATTTTGTAGATTATGGTCCCTTTGATAAAATCTGAAAGTTTAGTTAATATAGCATGTTCATAGACAAAGAGATCCCTCTTTGTTTGATACGAAGGGTCAGACAGGGGTTATACGGTGGTGTTTAGTATCCATCGGAAGAGTATTTAATTAGCAATATTCCGGTGTTGGTTTGAAGCGGATAACTCGCTCGTGCGAATAGTTATGGACATAAGAAGTTTATGAACATTTACTGTATTTGCACTTTATTATCCATGCGGCGGGAAACCTAGTTTCCCACCCACCTGAGCAGTTGGAAATAGTCACAGCCCACCTGTATGAATCAACCTATGACCTTTTGTTATAATGCGAAGACGAATTCCTGTGTCCAATGAACAATAAGAATATAGGGACCATTGTACTGTATTTTGTGTAGGGTATAAAAGGACAAGCCGATCTGGGCCAGCTCTCTATTCTCTTCAACGGTTCTCATTGCTGATAATCGGGAGCTGGATATCCAGAAGGCGCATGCGATTGTTTCCCTTTGTGTGTAAGTTTCTCTGCAATCATATTGTCTTTATTGTTATAAGCCATTCTCTCTCGTTCTCTCTCTCTCTCTCTCTCTCTCTCTCTCTCCCCTTTCCCCCTTTTAAAAGTAATTGTATCTTTATTGTATTTTATGTGTAGTTACTTGGTTAGGTATTTTATGTTATCTTGGTAGTGTATAACTTGTATTGTATTATTCTTTTGCAATTGAACGTTCATTCATTTCCTTAAAAGGCGTTAGACCCTTAGACCGGTATTGTGTGTTCATTATATTGCAGAGGGTAATAGGAGCGTCTCTATCGCTCAAACAGCTTTAGTGTAAACAAGGTTAAGCAGCGTTATATCGCTACAGTGTTTCAGTACAAGGTCTACAGTATAAGAAAATCCTTTCTGTGTGTTACATTCAAGGTCTACTGATTGTTATCTTGTGAGCGTCTGCGCCGCTCGTGATCTCCTCGTGGTCTCGAGCGTCCGCTACGCTGAAAGCGTGGCATTACGGTAGTCGCTCACCTATAGTGTGCCCGATACCAACAGCGTATTCTCGCGAGCGTTTGTGTCGCTCGAGCGGCTCGCTCCCGATACAGCGTCCGCTACGCTAAGAGCGTACCCTTACGGTACCTCGTGCGCCAATTGCGTACTGTGTTTCTTAACCTCTTTATAGTGTGTTATATAAGATAAATATTTGGCTTTATCAATTGGCGGCTCGTCCGTCCTTCACATATCTGCACTAGGTAATTTCAGCAGACATTATCGGTCAGCAAAGGGCGGGAGGTAATATTCCTCATAGTGCTGACCAAGATAAGCGTCTGCTTCGCTTAGTAAAGGGTGCTGAAGGAATCCGGAACCGGAGGTAAGAACAACACGCTAGTGTCTTTTAAAACTGTTTATTTCTGTTTTGCGTACGCACGCATATATCTGCATTTCTTTTCATTCGTGTATTTTCACATATCACTCTCCTGTTTGCCATTTTACAATTGATAACGTGCTAAGAAAGATTTGTTGCTATTAGAAGTTAAAGAGTAAAAGTAATACATTAAGGGGTAATTTGTAAAGCACGCACACAGCTTTGCCTAAGATACAAGGAAAGACCTGGGTGGTGCTCGGTAGATGATTGAAGACCATCTACATTGATAAACGTGTTAATTGTATTTCTGTGGACATATCTGGCTGGCATACACGTGTTTCTAACAAAAGGGTTAGACTAGTGTACGCAACGTAAAGGCCGATGCACGCAGCGTATATTACGCAACGGAGCGTCCGGGTATGCCCACATAATTCAAATCACACTATAGTATTATTTTAACAGGCGAAAAGGTGGAAACGCGATAAATAGCGCAAATCAATTTTAGTGTCCGAAATTTAAACTAATAGATCCTTCTCTAAATTTACGACTCATCTGGTCTAAAGGAAAGAAATTTCTGCGCAGAAATAGAAACAAAAGTAAAGTGTACATGTAGTGAGTGAGTGTTTGTATATATAAGTTTTTACAATTTTTGGGTTGAACCACAAGAAGTCGAGTTCTCGTGAGGTACATACATGTAAGTGACGTGCATGGTGGCTAGGGAGGCATCCCTTGTTAAACATTAAAAAAAAAAGAGCATTAGAGTATAGCAGACCAGAAGGTCTACTGTAGAACAGACCAGGAGGTCATACAGACCAGGAGGTCTAGGTACAGCAGACTAAGAAGTCTGCTATAGATAGAAAAGAGCACAACCTAGGGGGTTGGTGCAAAACCCATATAGGCCATTGAAGCTCAGGCTGAAGGAATTCGCAGCCATAATTTTCGATTCCACTGGTCGCTCCGCACATAAGATTAGTTACTTATGTGCTAAATGATTGTACCGCACGTAATTGTGTGCATTAGTTAGTACCTGACCAGTACCATTTGCGTACGAAAGGGGTCATAAACGCTATTTGTACACTCTAACGTGATTTGTGTAATTTTTTTTATTTTAAGGGAGGTTCGCTGGTCACTCAGGAACTATCCAGCAACCAATAGTTACTGAAAAGAGTAAGTGCTCTTCGGATCACCCTCACATGTTTCAGTAAATAGAGGTTCAGGTCGCAGGGGCCCTGGGTCGAGTACGCCAGCGCTAAGGCAGTGTGTGGGCGTATTGGTCGGCGTGGGCGAGTGAGTGGGGTACTCGGTAAACCGCCACCGTCGGCCTATCTTGAACATCTTGGTTTTTGTAAGGGTTCGCTGAAGACCCTGATTGAAGGTCAGAGGTAGTGAAAGCAACACCTGCAAGTTATGGGGGCCAGTTGTTCAGGTAGGGGGCGATCAACCTCGGTTCGGGTTGATTCAGTAAACCGGCCAATCGGGTCGGCAAGGTATGTAATGTGTGAAAAATACGGTTCACACACAGAGGTTTTATGTGATGTATGGGAAAGAATGACTGTGCATGACGAGGAGAAGTTTCCCCGGGTAGGTAGCTTTAGCCCAGATGTGTTACAAAATCTTAGGAGAAGGATATGTCTCATTAAATCAACAAAGAGACGGATCGAACATTATGATTGTTTAAAGTTATGGCAAAAGGAAAGTGAAATACAACGAAACTTAACTTACATATCTGACTCGCATCTTGGGAAGAGAGACATGGCAATGGAGAGGATTATGGTTGCAGAGAATGGCGCAATAGGGTACGATAAAAATGCACTTAGTAACTGTATTAAGAATGAAAATAACAAATGTAATAATGTTTATGAAAATGAAAGTGTAAAAATTACAAATGTTAACCTGTGCAAGTCGCACCCCATGTTAAACTTCCCTCAGGACTACAAGCAAGAACGTGAGCCCAGCACGATGTCGGCACCTTTTCCAGCAGCCATCACACAAGACATCCAGGTGGACGCGACCAAATCGGTAAAGGCAGTAATCAAACCCCCTAACGGAGGGTCAGGTGAGGTCGTGTCCACAGGTACGTACAATGTTATATATCACGCACAAACAAATGTACCTCATATTGTAAGACCAACACAAGGTGATGTAATTGAATTTAGTCCTGTCAGGGTGATCACAGTCCCCAATGGGAAGACTGACGATCAGGGAAGCATTCCCGTCAAGGACAGTGCAATGCGCCGTCCCTGGTCCCGGACAGAATTAAGATCAATCATGTCTGAATTCCCTGATCCCAGGGAAGATTTAGTTGCATGTCAGAGATTTATTAAAGAACTAGGAAACTCAACAGAACCCACCAACAAAGATTGGCGGACAGTGCTGAGGGCATGTTTGCCCTCCAGTGTTGAATCTGCGAAATTTATTGCTGATTGTAAATTAGACACAGAGGTACCTTGTATGGAGGAACACAATCAGGAATGTATTAAGCAGATCAACCGACAGTTAGAAATATATTTCCCAGCCATTGTCGAGTGGAACAAAATCTTCTCCATAAGACAAAGCAAAGGTGAAAGTACTTCTAATTATTTCCACCGGGCATTGCACGACATGACTAGGTATACAGGTATAGAAAACATCGAAACAAGTGCACCGCACAGAGAAGTGGTAGTATCTGTGCTAATGGATGGTTTAAAGGAAGTGTTGAGAGCAAGGATACAGATCACCAATCCATACTGGAGAGATAAATCAGTAGCTGCATTAAGGGACTCTGCTGTTGGGCATGAGCAAAGCATCAGCAAGCACAGGGAAACAAAGAAGCCCCAGATTTCGGAGGGTAAGTCAAAGGTGAAAAGCTGTTACAACTGCTTAAGAGAAGGTCATGTTGCACGAGATTGTAGGTCTAAGAACACACACAAGGTATATACACCCCCTAGACAACGACATGACCATAATAGTCAAAGAACCAGAGAAACACAGGAAGAGCGGTTGATGGCGATGGGCATCCAAGCATTAGAGGAGACATCAAATCAACCAAAACCCCAGGCCATTGGCACATGGAGGAACTCAAGGATTTGTTATCGTTGTAAAAGAGAAGGGCATTATGCCAGCAAATGTAACAGCCCACATAAAGTCAGACCCCCTAGACAAAGAAATGAGCAAAGTTATGACACACCAAATTGTAACCAGGGATCAGATAGGAAGAATTTTGGCCCACACCCATGATATGTAGTCAGGAAAGGTGATCACTAGGACTGATGGTAAGCCTGAGGTTATTGTTAACAAGTTGGGAGGTCATTCCTTGAGGACACAGGAATGACCGGGTAGAATTTGTAATGTATCTGTGAAATGATTTCTCTTTCCCCATCTCTGACAGTCATCGGCAGGACTCAAACATTGCATAGCTACTTGGTCCTTGCAGAAGTCTACCAAACCCCAGCATGACCTACCCGCATCAATGTATCCTGGCCAGATACAAAGGGTAGAGTATGGAGGTGCTGGTGGGAGGGACTGTGCAAGGATACCATTGGACATGTAGATATGACAGCCTGATGAGCAATGTTTTAAAATGTTTGAAAAATGTTTTTCCTGTTGTTGTTTATTGTTGGTTTATGTAATATATATGTATATGAATTGTTCTCTCTCTCTTTTGCTTTTTTTTTGTTTTCTCTCTTCTCATTCATGTTTTCATGTTTTAAAGATGGTATGTCACACATCAGTTAGACAAATGGTAATGCAAGATTTTTGCTCCTTACAGAAAGATCGCTGGTTTGGAAGAAATATTGTATCACCGGAGTGTTCGGTTGGAAGACTGAGAGACAGCACCTTTGAGATGACAGCAGAACAAGAAGAACAACAAGACTAGAGAACTAATTATCGTAACAAGTTTCTCTCCCCCTCAAACTGTTTTTCTATACCCCCATTACAAATTTCTCCTTTTCTCCTCCTGTAAGATGGACTTACCCCAAGAGACTGTGATATGGATTTTCCTGTTGACCATGATGTTGACCAGAGCAGTCTGTTTCGGTGAGAGTACCAGTGAGGTCGAGAAAAGATCCAGAAGGGTTTCTGATGACTAAGACGGAGGTGTAAATTTCCAATAGCAACACAATCACCGAGCAAAGGCGAGTACCGGAAACGACCTAGCAGCCATGTTATTTGTAAACATTGTGAAGGAATGTTAACTGAAAAGAATTGTATCTGTAGACTCTGTGACAGTGTAGTTGAGGATGGGTGTATCAAGAAATGCCAATCCAGTTTTAATATCCACATGGACCGGCATCCATTGAGTGACTATCACTCCTTAGTGGGTAAAGTGTTAAATCAGACAGATTGTTGGGTATGCTCTCAAGTACCTCAAGGCCATAGCAAATCAGGATTAGTGCCCTTCCCGTTAACTATAGGGGAGGTACTTGAGCTAAGTGGTGGGAGGCCGGTGGACAAGAGGTTTAATATCTCTAGTCCTCCTAGTTTGAAGCTCCACCAATATCATGTGGATAGATCCCTAGTATGTTTTAACATTTCCAATCCCCGAAAGCCGGGAAATTGAGAAGTGTCATGGAATAACCAAACCATGACCTTTTCATACAGAGCCGATAGAATGCCTACAGATACAGAACTTATACGCCACATAGCCGGTAGCGGAAGATATTTCCGGTATAGATATACATAACACCACACCGCTTGACCGCATCATTCGTGGAGAAAACATCACCCTTTCTTCAGAAATTAGAAATACATTGAAAACACCCAGATAAGTATTTTTGTCATTTTTTTTTATTTTTCATATTATATACATATATATATTTTTTTTTTTCCTCACCCATACCCATAATTTCCCAGCCGAATCATCAGCTTATTTCCCACCCTTTCCAGCGCCCACTCCCTGCACCCACACCATTTGTTCAGCCATGTTATTTGTAAACATTGTGAAGGAATGTTAACTGAAAAGAATTGTATCTGTAGACTCTGTGACAGTGTAGTTGAGGATGGGTGTATCAAGAAATGCCAATCCAGTTTTAATATCCACATGGACCGGCATCCATTGAGTGACTATCACTCCTTAGTGGGTAAAGTGTTAAATCAGACAGATTGTTGGGTATGCTCTCAAGTACCTCAAGGCCATAGCAAATCAGGATTAGTGCCCTTCCCGTTAACTATAGGGGAGGTACTTGAGCTAAGTGGTGGGAGGCCGGTGGACAAGAGGTTTAATATCTCTAGTCCTCCTAGTTTGAAGCTCCACCAATATCATGTGGATAGATCCCTAGTATGTTTTAACATTTCCAATCCCCGAAAGCCGGGAAATTGGGAAGTGTCATGGAATAACCAAACCATGACCTTTTCATACAGAGCCGATAGAATGCCTACAGATACAGAACTTATACGCCACATAGCCGGTAGCGGAAGATATTTCCGGTATAGATATACCCTAGGAAGTAGAACCATGAGAGTTGGAGAGGTATCACCAGGATACTGTGCACATATCGTACAAATTGATACGTGTACTAAACAGATGGGAGAATTAGGGTTAGGAGATTTCATATGGAAAATGTGTAATATGGTAATGTCCTACTCCGTCCCATATGTTCTCCCCGATGATGCATATTTCATATGCAGGAGGAAGGCGTATAAGTGGCTTGCCCCAAAACTCAGAAGGATTATGTTATATTGGAAAAGTACTGCCTGAGGTAATGACTGTATCTCACACTAAAATGAAAGATATTCACCACGGTGCCCAAGCTCCTTATACTCACACTCATTACGAGCACATCGTTAAACGGCACCTAATAGAAAGAACAGAGCATCCGGCATCTGACCTGATTAATGAATCCACCGGGATTCAATTCCTAATCGCGTTAGATATCACTCACACCGCCAGAGGAGTGATAAATTATAAATATATATATCTGCGCTTGCAAATTTATTAGACAACATCACTGAAATGTATGATGACACATTCAGGTATACTGGAAGGGAGCTCCAAGCTTATAAAACAGAACTGGTTCAGCATAGTATGATTCTCAATTATCTCACAGCTGTGACGGGTGGGTATTGTGTCACCCTAGCAACTCAGTATGGAATAAAGTGCTGCACGTATATCACAAACAGCACCAAGGACCCGGTCGAGGTCATAGACCAAAAGATGGACGACATTCTCCAATTAAAATGGGAGTTCCGAAGGAAACACAACCTCACCCTTGCCGCTGTGGGTAATGAGCTGACCAGTTGGGTGTCATGGTTGAACCCACGAAATTGGTTCTCTGGTTTAGGAGAATGGACTCAAGGAATTATCATGAATGTAGGGAAATTCCTTTTGTGTGTTCTGGGTGTCATCATATTAGTCGGTCTAATATTTAGATGCGTTCGGGTTTTAACAAAGTGTAAACGTAGCGCCCGAGTGATGAGTTTAAGGAGTGAAGATACTGTAATAACAACGACTGATTTGATTTATGACCCAACGATAGAGACAATGATGTGATGAAAATGTGATTCTACGGTCCGTTTCTTTCACCTGTTTCTCGTTTTTCTCCAAGGTAAAAAGACCCGCTTGGAAGAAGATTTTGACAGCCTTGTATACAGACAACAGATGGACTAAAGAAGAAGTTTGACAACCTTTTACACAGACAACTGATGGACTATGCCATAGACCCCCATATCCCTAGTACTTTTAATTTTACGCTAGCCCAACACTTTTTGTAAGTCTATGGACATTGATAAAGCTTTGCTTGCGTTTATTGGCAAAAGCACAAAGAGACTACAGTCAACATGTACATCAAGACAAGACACCAGACAAGACTTCAATCGGCGAAATGTAAATTAACCTCACATAATGGTATCTCTACCCCGTAACGACACTTCTTTTTTTTTCACCTCTACAACCTTCAGGTAATGACACACATAGTCGATAGGGAATATAGGCACAGATATCAGCACTCACATATTTCCCCCATTCATGTATCATCAACTAAAATGTGCTCCCCCATTTTGTTGCAACCAAAAGCCGAAAAGAGCTCGGTAAAGTTTGACAGCCCATCCACAGACCCTTAATACGGGATAAGAAGGAATTCAAAAGTATACTTCGCAATACCTCGAAGCTTGATTTTAAAACACGTACGGCACGATGATACATGACCCCCCAAACATGGATTCATACACACATGCTTCTGCTATCTCACTAGGTCATACCCTTTTCCTACCTTCTCCTCTCCTCCCCTACCCAATCATAGAAATGTATTATACATGACATATATTTTTCTCTTTTTGAAATGTTTTAGAAAGTGGCAGTTATTGGTGACTGCCAAAGGGTGGACTGTCAAAGTCAGAAAAATATCACGCTACACACTGCCATATTTGCACCTCATGCGTGTCCCCGCTGCGTGTGCATGAGCTCTCCCGTGCGTGCGCATACTCGCTGTTGCGTGCACCCGCAGGCGCACGGTATGCGCATTTACGGTAGAGTTTGTATGCGTCTAGCGTGCGACTCAATCGTAACATGTTTTAACCATATAATGTATTTTGTAGATTATGGTCCCTTTGATAAAATCTGAAAGTTTAGTTAATATAGCATGTTCATAGACAAAGAGATCCCTCTTTGTTTGATACGAAGGGTCAGACAGGGGTTATAAGGTGGTGTTTAGTATCCATCGGAAGAGTATTTAATTAGCAATATTCCGGTGTTGGTTTGAAGCGGATAACTCGCTCGTGCGAATAGTTATGGACATAAGAAGTTTATGAACATTTACTGTATTTGCACTTTATTATCCATGCGGCGGGAAACCTAGTTTCCCACCCACCTGAGCAGTTGGAAATAGTCACAGCCCACCTGTATGAATCAACCTATGACCTTTTGTTATAATGCGAAGACGAATTCCTGTGTCCAATGAACAATAAGAATATAGGGACCATTGTACTGTATTTTGTGTAGGGTATAAAAGGACAAGCCGATCTGGGCCAGCTCTCTATTCTCTTCAACGGTTCTCATTGCTGATAATCGGGAGCTGGATATCCAGAAGGCGCATGCGATTGTTTCCCTTTGTGTGTAAGTTTCTCTGCAATCATATTGTCTTTATTGTTATAAGCCATTCTCTCTCGTTCTCTCTCTCTCTCTCTCTCTCTCTCTCTCTCTCTCTCCCCTTTCCCCCTTTTAAAAGTAATTGTATCTTTATTGTATTTTATGTGTAGTTACTTGGTTAGGTATTTTATGTTATCTTGGTAGTGTATAACTTGTATTGTATTATTCTTTTGCAATTGAACGTTCATTCATTTCCTTAAAAGGCGTTAGACCCTTAGACCGGTATTGTGTGTTCATTATATTGCAGAGGGTAATAGGAGCGTCTCTATCGCTCAAACAGCTTTAGTGTAAACAAGGTTAAGCAGCGTTATATCGCTACAGTGTTTCAGTACAAGGTCTACAGTATAAGAAAATCCTTTCTGTGTGTTACATTCAAGGTCTACTGATTGTTATCTTGTGAGCGTCTGCGCCGCTCGTGATCTCCTCGTGGTCTCGAGCGTCCGCTACGCTGAAAGCGTGGCATTACGGTAGTCGCTCACCTATAGTGTGCCCGATACCAACAGCGTATTCTCGCGAGCGTTTGTGTCGCTCGAGCGGCTCGCTCCCGATACAGCGTCCGCTACGCTAAGAGCGTACCCTTACGGTACCTCGTGCGCCAATTGCGTACTGTGTTTCTTAACCTCTTTATAGTGTGTTATATAAGATAAATATTTGGCTTTATCAATTGGCGGCTCGTCCGTCCTTCACATATCTGCACTAGGTAATTTCAGCAGACATTATCGGTCAGCAAAGGGCGGGAGGTAATATTCCTCATAGTGCTGACCAAGATAAGCGTCTGCTTCGCTTAGTAAAGGGTGCTGAAGGAATCCGGAACCGGAGGTAAGAACAACACGCTAGTGTCTTTTAAAACTGTTTATTTCTGTTTTGCGTACGCACGCACGCATATATCTGCATTTCTTTTCATTCGTGTATTTTCACATATCACTCTCCTGTTTGCCATTTTACAATTGATAACGTGCTAAGAAAGATTTGTTGCTATTAGAAGTTAAAGAGTAAAAGTAATACATTAAGGGGTAATTTGTAAAGCACGCACACAGCTTTGCCTAAGATACAAGGAAAGACCTGGGTGGTGCTCGGTAGATGATTGAAGACCATCTACATTGATAAACGTGTTAATTGTATTTCTGTGGACATATCTGGCTGGCATACACGTGTTTCTAACAAAAGGGTTAGACTAGTGTACGCAACGTAAAGGCCGACGCACGCAGCGTATATTACGCAACGGAGCGTCCGGGTATGCCCACATAATTCAAATCACACTATAGTATTATTTTAACAGGCGAAAAGGTGGAAACGCGATAAATAGCGCAAATCAATTTTAGTGTCCGAAATTTAAACTAATAGATCCTTCTCTAAATTTACGACTCATCTGGTCTAAAGGAAAGAAATTTCTGCGCAGAAATAGAAACAAAAGTAAAGTGTACATGTAGTGAGTGAGTGTTTGTATATATAAGTTTTTACAATTTTTGGGTTGAACCACAAGAAGTCGAGTTCTCGTGAGGTACATACATGTAAGTGACGTGCATGGTGGCTAGGGAGGCATCCCTTGTTAAACATTAAAAAAAAAAGAGCATTAGAGTATAGCAGACCAGAAGGTCTACTGTAGAACAGACCAGGAGGTCATACAGACCAGGAGGTCTAGGTACAGCAGACTAAGAAGTCTGCTATAGATAGAAAAGAGCACAACCCAGGGGGTTGGTGCAAAACCCATATAGGCCATTGAAGCTCAGGCTGAAGGAATTCGCAGCCATAATTTTCGATTCCACTGGTCGCTCCGCACATAAGATTAGTTACTTATGTGCTAAATGATTGTACCGCACGTAATTGTGTGCATTAGTTAGTACCTGACCAGTACCATTTGCGTACGAAAGGGGTCATAAACGCTATTTGTACACTCTAACGTGATTTGTGTAATTTTTTTTATTTTAAGGGAGGTTCGCTGGTCACTCAGGAACTATCCAGCAACCAATAGTTACTGAAAAGAGTAAGTGCTCTTCGGATCACCCTCACATGTTTCAGTAAATAGAGGTTCAGGTCGCAGGGGCCCTGGGTCGAGTACGCCAGCGCTAAGGCAGTGTGTGGGCGTATTGGTCGGCGTGGGCGAGTGAGTGGGGTACTCGGTAAACCGCCACCGTCGGCCTATCTTGAACATCTTGGTTTTTGTAAGGGTTCGCTGAAGACCCTGATTGAAGGTCAGAGGTAGTGAAAGCAACACCTGCAAGTTATGGGGGCCAGTTGTTCAGGTAGGGGGCGATCAACCTCGGTTCGGGTTGATTCAGTAAACCGGCCAATCGGGTCGGCAAGGTATGTAATGTGTGAAAAATACGGTTCACACACAGAGGTTTTATGTGATGTATGGGAAAGAATGACTGTGCATGACGAGGAGAAGTTTCCCCGGGTAGGTAGCTTTAGCCCAGATGTGTTACAAAATCTTAGGAGAAGGATATGTCTCATTAAATCAACAAAGAGACGGATCGAACATTATGATTGTTTAAAGTTATGGCAAAAGGAAAGTGAAATACAACGAAACTTAACTTACATATCTGACTCGCATCTTGGGAAGAGAGACATGGCAATGGAGAGGATTATGGTTGCAGAGAATGGCGCAATAGGGTACGATAAAAATGCACTTAGTAACTGTATTAAGAATGAAAATAACAAATGTAATAATGTTTATGAAAATGAAAGTGTAAAAATTACAAATGTTAACCTGTGCAAGTCGCACCCCATGTTAAACTTCCCTCAGGACTACAAGCAAGAACGTGAGCCCAGCACGATGTCGGCACCTTTTCCAGCAGCCATCACACAAGACATCCAGGTGGACGCGACCAAATCGGTAAAGGCAGTAATCAAACCCCCTAACGGAGGGTCAGGTGAGGTCGTGTCCACAGGTACGTACAATGTTATATATCACGCACAAACAAATGTACCTCATATTGTAAGACCAACACAAGGTGATGTAATTGAATTTAGTCCTGTCAGGGTGATCACAGTCCCCAATGGGAAGACTGACGATCAGGGAAGCATTCCCGTCAAGGACAGTGCAATGCGCCGTCCCTGGTCCCGGACAGAATTAAGATCAATCATGTCTGAATTCCCTGATCCCAGGGAAGATTTAGTTGCATGTCAGAGATTTATTAAAGAACTAGGAAACTCAACAGAACCCACCAACAAAGATTGGCGGACAGTGCTGAGGGCATGTTTGCCCTCCAGTGTTGAATCTGCGAAATTTATTGCTGATTGTAAATTAGACACAGAGGTACCTTGTATGGAGGAACACAATCAGGAATGTATTAAGCAGATCAACCGACAGTTAGAAATATATTTCCCAGCCATTGTCGAGTGGAACAAAATCTTCTCCATAAGACAAAGCAAAGGTGAAAGTACTTCTAATTATTTCCACCGGGCATTGCACGACATGACTAGGTATACAGGTATAGAAAACATCGAAACAAGTGCACCGCACAGAGAAGTGGTAGTATCTGTGCTAATGGATGGTTTAAAGGAAGTGTTGAGAGCAAGGATACAGATCACCAATCCATACTGGAGAGATAAATCAGTAGCTGCATTAAGGGACTCTGCTGTTGGGCATGAGCAAAGCATCAGCAAGCACAGGGAAACAAAGAAGCCCCAGATTTCGGAGGGTAAGTCAAAGGTGAAAAGCTGTTACAACTGCTTAAGAGAAGGTCATGTTGCACGAGATTGTAGGTCTAAGAACACACACAAGGTATATACACCCCCTAGACAACGACATGACCATAATAGTCAAAGAACCAGAGAAACACAGGAAGAGCGGTTGATGGCGATGGGCATCCAAGCATTAGAGGAGACATCAAATCAACCAAAACCCCAGGCCATTGGCACATGGAGGAACTCAAGGATTTGTTATCGTTGTAAAAGAGAAGGGCATTATGCCAGCAAATGTAACAGCCCACATAAAGTCAGACCCCCTAGACAAAGAAATGAGCAAAGTTATGACACACCAAATTGTAACCAGGGATCAGATAGGAAGAATTTTGGCCCACACCCATGATATGTAGTCAGGAAAGGTGATCACTAGGACTGATGGTAAGCCTGAGGTTATTGTTAACAAGTTGGGAGGTCATTCCTTGAGGACACAGGAATGACCGGGTAGAATTTGTAATGTATCTGTGAAATGATTTCTCTTTCCCCATCTCTGACAGTCATCGGCAGGACTCAAACATTGCATAGCTACTTGGTCCTTGCAGAAGTCTACCAAACCCCAGCATGACCTACCCGCATCAATGTATCCTGGCCAGATACAAAGGGTAGAGTATGGAGGTGCTGGTGGGAGGGACTGTGCAAGGATACCATTGGACATGTAGATATGACAGCCTGATGAGCAATGTTTTAAAATGTTTGAAAAATGTTTTTCCTGTTGTTGTTTATTGTTGGTTTATGTAATATATATGTATATGAATTGTTCTCTCTCTCTTTTTTTTTTTTTTTTTGTTTTCTCTCTTCTCATTCATGTTTTCATGTTTTAAAGATGGTATGTCACACATCAGTTAGACAAATGGTAATGCAAGATTTTTGCTCCTTACAGAAAGATCGCTGGTTTGGAAGAAATATTGTATCACCGGAGTGTTCGGTTGGAAGACTGAGAGACAGCACCTTTGAGATGACAGCAGAACAAGAAGAACAACAAGACTAGAGAACTAATTATCGTAACAAGTTTCTCTCCCCCTCAAACTGTTTTTCTATACCCCCATTACAAATTTCTCCTTTTCTCCTCCTGTAAGATGGACTTACCCCAAGAGACTGTGATATGGATTTTCCTGTTGACCATGATGTTGACCAGAGCAGTCTGTTTCGGTGAGAGTACCAGTGAGGTCGAGAAAAGATCCAGAAGGGTTTCTGATGACTAAGACGGAGGTGTAAATTTCCAATAGCAACACAATCACCGAGCAAAGGCGAGTACCGGAAACGACCTAGCAGCCATGTTATTTGTAAACATTGTGAAGGAATGTTAACTGAAAAGAATTGTATCTGTAGACTCTGTGACAGTGTAGTTGAGGATGGGTGTATCAAGAAATGCCAATCCAGTTTTAATATCCACATGGACCGGCATCCATTGAGTGACTATCACTCCTTAGTGGGTAAAGTGTTAAATCAGACAGATTGTTGGGTATGCTCTCAAGTACCTCAAGGCCATAG
The DNA here is from genome assembly GCF_028390025.1 of Pseudophryne corroboree. NCBI lineage: Eukaryota > Metazoa > Chordata > Amphibia > Anura > Myobatrachidae > Pseudophryne > Pseudophryne corroboree. The sequence goes on from NC_086444.1 coordinate 757,053,189, forward strand.
CAAATCAGGATTAGTGCCCTTCCCGTTAACTATAGGGGAGGTACTTGAGCTAAGTGGTGGGAGGCCGGTGGACAAGAGGTTTAATATCTCTAGTCCTCCTAGTTTGAAGCTCCACCAATATCATGTGGATAGATCCCTAGTATGTTTTAACATTTCCAATCCCCGAAAGCCGGGAAATTGGGAAGTGTCATGGAATAACCAAACCATGACCTTTTCATACAGAGCCGATAGAATGCCTACAGATACAGAACTTATACGCCACATAGCCGGTAGCGGAAGATATTTCCGGTATAGATATACATAACACCACACCGCTTGACCGCATCATTCGTGGAGAAAACATCACCCTTTCTTCAGAAATTAGAAATACATTGAAAACACCCAGATAAGTATTTTTCATATTATATACATATATTTTTTTATTTTTTTTTCTCACCCATACCCATAATTTCCCAGCCGAATCATCAGCTTATTTCCCACCCTTTCCAGCGCCCACTCCCTGCACCCACACCATTTGTTCAGCCATGTTATTTGTAAACATTGTGAAGGAATGTTAACTGAAAAGAATTGTATCTGTAGACTCTGTGACAGTGTAGTTGAGGATGGGTGTATCAAGAAATGCCAATCCAGTTTTAATATCCACATGGACCGGCATCCATTGAGTGACTATCACTCCTTAGTGGGTAAAGTGTTAAATCAGACAGATTGTTGGGTATGCTCTCAAGTACCTCAAGGCCATAGCAAATCAGGATTAGTGCCCTTCCCGTTAACTATAGGGGAGGTACTTGAGCTAAGTGGTGGGAGGCCGGTGGACAAGAGGTTTAATATCTCTAGTCCTCCTAGTTTGAAGCTCCACCAATATCATGTGGATAGATCCCTAGTATGTTTTAACATTTCCAATCCCCGAAAGCCGGGAAATTGGGAAGTGTCATGGAATAACCAAACCATGACCTTTTCATACAGAGCCGATAGAATGCCTACAGATACAGAACTTATACGCCACATAGCCGGTAGCGGAAGATATTTCCGGTATAGATATACATAACACCACACCGCTTGACCGCATCATTCGTGGAGAAAACATCACCCTTTCTTCAGAAATTAGAAATACATTGAAAACACCCAGATAAGTATTTTTCATATTATATACATATATTTTTTTATTTTTTTTTCTCACCCATACCCATAATTTCCCAGCCGAATCATCAGCTTATTTCCCACCCTTTCCAGCGCCCACTCCCTGCACCCACACCATTTGTTCAGCCATGTTATTTGTAAACATTGTGAAGGAATGTTAACTGAAAAGAATTGTATCTGTAGACTCTGTGACAGTGTAGTTGAGGATGGGTGTATCAAGAAATGCCAATCCAGTTTTAATATCCACATGGACCGGCATCCATTGAGTGACTATCACTCCTTAGTGGGTAAAGTGTTAAATCAGACAGATTGTTGGGTATGCTCTCAAGTACCTCAAGGCCATAGCAAATCAGGATTAGTGCCCTTCCCGTTAACTATAGGGGAGGTACTTGAGCTAAGTGGTGGGAGGCCGGTGGACAAGAGGTTTAATATCTCTAGTCCTCCTAGTTTGAAGCTCCACCAATATCATGTGGATAGATCCCTAGTATGTTTTAACATTTCCAATCCCCGAAAGCCGGGAAATTGGGAAGTGTCATGGAATAACCAAACCATGACCTTTTCATACAGAGCCGATAGAATGCCTACAGATACAGAACTTATACGCCACATAGCCGGTAGCGGAAGATATTTCCGGTATAGATATACCCTAGGAAGTAGAACCATAAGAGTTGGAGAGGTATCACCAGGATACTGTGCACATATCGTACAAATTGATACGTGTACTAAACAGATGGGAGAATTAGGGTTAGGAGATTTCATATGGAAAATGTGTAATATGGTAATGTCCTACTCCGTCCCATATGTTCTCCCCGATGATGCATATTTCATATGCAGGAGGAAGGCGTATAAGTGGCTTGCCCCAAAACTCAGAAGGATTATGTTATATTGGAAAAGTACTGCCTGAGGTAATGACTGTATCTCACACTAAAATGAAAGATATTCACCACGGTGCCCAAGCTCCTTATACTCACACTCATTACGAGCACATCGTTAAACGGCACCTAATAGAAAGAACAGAGCATCCGGCATCTGACCTGATTAATGAATCCACCGGGATTCAATTCCTAATCGCGTTAGATATCACTCACACCGCCAGAGGAGTGATAAATTATAAATATATATATCTGCGCTTGCAAATTTATTAGACAACATCACTGAAATGTATGATGACACATTCAGGTATACTGGAAGGGAGCTCCAAGCTTATAAAACAGAACTGGTTCAGCATAGTATGATTCTCAATTATCTCACAGCTGTGACGGGTGGGTATTGTGTCACCCTAGCAACTCAGTATGGAATAAAGTGCTGCACGTATATCACAAACAGCACCAAGGACCCGGTCGAGGTCATAGACCAAAAGATGGACGACATTCTCCAATTAAAATGGGAGTTCCGAAGGAAACACAACCTCACCCTTGCCGCTGTGGGTAATGAGCTGACCAGTTGGGTGTCATGGTTGAACCCACGAAATTGGTTCTCTGGTTTAGGAGAATGGACTCAAGGAATTATCATGAATGTAGGGAAATTCCTTTTGTGTGTTCTGGGTGTCATCATATTAGTCGGTCTAATATTTAGATGCGTTCGGGTTTTAACAAAGTGTAAACGTAGCGCCCGAGTGATGAGTTTAAGGAGTGAAGATACTGTAATAACAACGACTGATTTGATTTATGACCCAACGATAGAGACAATGATGTGATGAAAATGTGATTCTACGGTCCGTTTCTTTCACCTGTTTCTCGTTTTTCTCCAAGGTAAAAAGACCCGCTTGGAAGAAGATTTTGACAGCCTTGTATACAGACAACAGATGGACTAAAGAAGAAGTTTGACAACCTTTTACACAGACAACTGATGGACTATGCCATAGACCCCCATATCCCTAGTACTTTTAATTTTACGCTAGCCCAACACTTTTTGTAAGTCTATGGACATTGATAAAGCTTTGCTTGCGTTTATTGGCAAAAGCACAAAGAGACTACAGTCAACATGTACATCAAGACAAGACACCAGACAAGACTTCAATCGGCGAAATGTAAATTAACCTCACATAATGGTATCTCTACCCCGTAACGACACTTCTTTTTTTTTCACCTCTACAACCTTCAGGTAATGACACACATAGTCGATAGGGAATATAGGCACAGATATCAGCACTCACATATTTCCCCCATTCATGTATCATCAACTAAAATGTGCTCCCCCATTTTGTTGCAACCAAAAGCCGAAAAGAGCTCGGTAAAGTTTGACAGCCCATCCACAGACCCTTAATACGGGATAAGAAGGAATTCAAATGTATACTTCGCAATACCTCGAAGCTTGATTTTAAAACACGTACGGCACGATGATACATGACCCCCCAAACATGGATTCATACACACATGCTTCTGCTATCTCACTAGGTCATACCCTTTTCCTACCTTCTCCTCTCCTCCCCTACCCAATCATAGAAATGTATTATACATGACATATATTTTTCTCTTTTTGAAATGTTTTAGAAAGTGGCAGTTATTGGTGACTGCCAAAGGGTGGACTGTCAAAGTCAGAAAAATATCACGCTACACACTGCCATATTTGCACCTCATGCGTGTCCCCGCTGCGTGTGCATGAGCTCTCCCGTGCGTGCGCATACTCGCTGTTGCGTGCACCCGCAGGCGCACGGTATGCGCATTTACGGTAGAGTTTGTATGCGTCTAGCGTGCGACTCAATCGTAACATGTTTTAACCATATAATGTATTTTGTAGATTATGGTCCCTTTGATAAAATCTGAAAGTTTAGTTAATATAGCATGTTCATAGACAAAGAGATCCCTCTTTGTTTGATACGAAGGGTCAGACAGGGGTTATAAGGTGGTGTTTAGTATCCATCGGAAGAGTATTTAATTAGCAATATTCCGGTGTTGGTTTGAAGCGGATAACTCGCTCGTGCGAATAGTTATGGACATAAGAAGTTTATGAACATTTACTGTATTTGCACTTTATTATCCATGCGGCGGGAAACCTAGTTTCCCACCCACCTGAGCAGTTGGAAATAGTCACAGCCCACCTGTATGAATCAACCTATGACCTTTTGTTATAATGCGAAGACGAATTCCTGTGTCCAATGAACAATAAGAATATAGGGACCATTGTACTGTATTTTGTGTAGGGTATAAAAGGACAAGCCGATCTGGGCCAGCTCTCTATTCTCTTCAACGGTTCTCATTGCTGATAATCGGGAGCTGGATATCCAGAAGGCGCATGCGATTGTTTCCCTTTGTGTGTAAGTTTCTCTGCAATCATATTGTCTTTATTGTTATAAGCCATTCTCTCTCGTTCTCTCTCTCTCTCTCTCTCTCTCTCTCTCTCTCTCTCCCCTTTCCCCCTTTTAAAAGTAATTGTATCTTTATTGTATTTTATGTGTAGTTACTTGGTTAGGTATTTTATGTTATCTTGGTAGTGTATAACTTGTATTGTATTATTCTTTTGCAATTGAACGTTCATTCATTTCCTTAAAAGGCGTTAGACCCTTAGACCGGTATTGTGTGTTCATTATATTGCAGAGGGTAATAGGAGCGTCTCTATCGCTCAAACAGCTTTAGTGTAAACAAGGTTAAGCAGCGTTATATCGCTACAGTGTTTCAGTACAAGGTCTACAGTATAAGAAAATCCTTTCTGTGTGTTACATTCAAGGTCTACTGATTGTTATCTTGTGAGCGTCTGCGCCGCTCGTGATCTCCTCGTGGTCTCGAGCGTCCGCTACGCTGAAAGCGTGGCATTACGGTAGTCGCTCACCTATAGTGTGCCCGATACCAACAGCGTATTCTCGCGAGCGTTTGTGTCGCTCGAGCGGCTCGCTCCCGATACAGCGTCCGCTACGCTAAGAGCGTACCCTTACGGTACCTCGTGCGCCAATTGCGTACTGTGTTTCTTAACCTCTTTATAGTGTGTTATATAAGATAAATATTTGGCTTTATCAATTGGCGGCTCGTCCGTCCTTCACATATCTGCACTAGGTAATTTCAGCAGACATTATCGGTCAGCAAAGGGCGGGAGGTAATATTCCTCATAGTGCTGACCAAGATAAGCGTCTGCTTCGCTTAGTAAAGGGTGCTGAAGGAATCCGGAACCGGAGGTAAGAACAACACGCTAGTGTCTTTTAAAACTGTTTATTTCTGTTTTGCGTACGCACGCACGCATATATCTGCATTTCTTTTCATTCGTGTATTTTCACATATCACTCTCCTGTTTGCCATTTTACAATTGATAACGTGCTAAGAAAGATTTGTTGCTATTAGAAGTTAAAGAGTAAAAGTAATACATTAAGGGGTAATTTGTAAAGCACGCACACAGCTTTGCCTAAGATACAAGGAAAGACCTGGGTGGTGCTCGGTAGATGATTGAAGACCATCTACATTGATAAACGTGTTAATTGTATTTCTGTGGACATATCTGGCTGGCATACACGTGTTTCTAACAAAAGGGTTAGACTAGTGTACGCAACGTAAAGGCCGACGCACGCAGCGTATATTACGCAACGGAGCGTCCGGGTATGCCCACATAATTCAAATCACACTATAGTATTATTTTAACAGGCGAAAAGGTGGAAACGCGATAAATAGCGCAAATCAATTTTAGTGTCCGAAATTTAAACTAATAGATCCTTCTCTAAATTTACGACTCATCTGGTCTAAAGGAAAGAAATTTCTGCGCAGAAATAGAAACAAAAGTAAAGTGTACATGTAGTGAGTGAGTGTTTGTATATATAAGTTTTTACAATTTTTGGGTTGAACCACAAGAAGTCGAGTTCTCGTGAGGTACATACATGTAAGTGACGTGCATGGTGGCTAGGGAGGCATCCCTTGTTAAACATTAAAAAAAAAAGAGCATTAGAGTATAGCAGACCAGAAGGTCTACTGTAGAACAGACCAGGAGGTCATACAGACCAGGAGGTCTAGGTACAGCAGACTAAGAAGTCTGCTATAGATAGAAAAGAGCACAACCCAGGGGGTTGGTGCAAAACCCATATAGGCCATTGAAGCTCAGGCTGAAGGAATTCGCAGCCATAATTTTCGATTCCACTGGTCGCTCCGCACATAAGATTAGTTACTTATGTGCTAAATGATTGTACCGCACGTAATTGTGTGCATTAGTTAGTACCTGACCAGTACCATTTGCGTACGAAAGGGGTCATAAACGCTATTTGTACACTCTAACGTGATTTGTGTAATTTTTTTTATTTTAAGGGAGGTTCGCTGGTCACTCAGGAACTATCCAGCAACCAATAGTTACTGAAAAGAGTAAGTGCTCTTCGGATCACCCTCACATGTTTCAGTAAATAGAGGTTCAGGTCGCAGGGGCCCTGGGTCGAGTACGCCAGCGCTAAGGCAGTGTGTGGGCGTATTGGTCGGCGTGGGCGAGTGAGTGGGGTACTCGGTAAACCGCCACCGTCGGCCTATCTTGAACATCTTGGTTTTTGTAAGGGTTCGCTGAAGACCCTGATTGAAGGTCAGAGGTAGTGAAAGCAACACCTGCAAGTTATGGGGGCCAGTTGTTCAGGTAGGGGGCGATCAACCTCGGTTCGGGTTGATTCAGTAAACCGGCCAATCGGGTCGGCAAGGTATGTAATGTGTGAAAAATACGGTTCACACACAGAGGTTTTATGTGATGTATGGGAAAGAATGACTGTGCATGACGAGGAGAAGTTTCCCCGGGTAGGTAGCTTTAGCCCAGATGTGTTACAAAATCTTAGGAGAAGGATATGTCTCATTAAATCAACAAAGAGACGGATCGAACATTATGATTGTTTAAAGTTATGGCAAAAGGAAAGTGAAATACAACGAAACTTAACTTACATATCTGACTCGCATCTTGGGAAGAGAGACATGGCAATGGAGAGGATTATGGTTGCAGAGAATGGCGCAATAGGGTACGATAAAAATGCACTTAGTAACTGTATTAAGAATGAAAATAACAAATGTAATAATGTTTATGAAAATGAAAGTGTAAAAATTACAAATGTTAACCTGTGCAAGTCGCACCCCATGTTAAACTTCCCTCAGGACTACAAGCAAGAACGTGAGCCCAGCACGATGTCGGCACCTTTTCCAGCAGCCATCACACAAGACATCCAGGTGGACGCGACCAAATCGGTAAAGGCAGTAATCAAACCCCCTAACGGAGGGTCAGGTGAGGTCGTGTCCACAGGTACGTACAATGTTATATATCACGCACAAACAAATGTACCTCATATTGTAAGACCAACACAAGGTGATGTAATTGAATTTAGTCCTGTCAGGGTGATCACAGTCCCCAATGGGAAGACTGACGATCAGGGAAGCATTCCCGTCAAGGACAGTGCAATGCGCCGTCCCTGGTCCCGGACAGAATTAAGATCAATCATGTCTGAATTCCCTGATCCCAGGGAAGATTTAGTTGCATGTCAGAGATTTATTAAAGAACTAGGAAACTCAACAGAACCCACCAACAAAGATTGGCGGACAGTGCTGAGGGCATGTTTGCCCTCCAGTGTTGAATCTGCGAAATTTATTGCTGATTGTAAATTAGACACAGAGGTACCTTGTATGGAGGAACACAATCAGGAATGTATTAAGCAGATCAACCGACAGTTAGAAATATATTTCCCAGCCATTGTCGAGTGGAACAAAATCTTCTCCATAAGACAAAGCAAAGGTGAAAGTACTTCTAATTATTTCCACCGGGCATTGCACGACATGACTAGGTATACAGGTATAGAAAACATCGAAACAAGTGCACCGCACAGAGAAGTGGTAGTATCTGTGCTAATGGATGGTTTAAAGGAAGTGTTGAGAGCAAGGATACAGATCACCAATCCATACTGGAGAGATAAATCAGTAGCTGCATTAAGGGACTCTGCTGTTGGGCATGAGCAAAGCATCAGCAAGCACAGGGAAACAAAGAAGCCCCAGATTTCGGAGGGTAAGTCAAAGGTGAAAAGCTGTTACAACTGCTTAAGAGAAGGTCATGTTGCACGAGATTGTAGGTCTAAGAACACACACAAGGTATATACACCCCCTAGACAACGACATGACCATAATAGTCAAAGAACCAGAGAAACACAGGAAGAGCGGTTGATGGCGATGGGCATCCAAGCATTAGAGGAGACATCAAATCAACTAAAACCCCAGGCCATTGGCACATGGAGGAACTCAAGGATTTGTTATCGTTGTAAAAGAGAAGGGCATTATGCCAGCAAATGTAACAGCCCACATAAAGTCAGACCCCCTAGACAAAGAAATGAGCAAAGTTATGACACACCAAATTGTAACCAGGGATCAGATAGGAAGAATTTTGGCCCACACCCATGATATGTAGTCAGGAAAGGTGATCACTAGGACTGATGGTAAGCCTGAGGTTATTGTTAACAAGTTGGGAGGTCATTCCTTGAGGACACAGGAATGACCGGGTAGAATTTGTAATGTATCTGTGAAATGATTTCTCTTTCCCCATCTCTGACAGTCATCGGCAGGACTCAAACATTGCATAGCTACTTGGTCCTTGCAGAAGTCTACCAAACCCCAGCATGACCTACCCGCATCAATGTATCCTGGCCAGATACAAAGGGTAGAGTATGGAGGTGCTGGTGGGAGGGACTGTGCAAGGATACCATTGGACATGTAGATATGACAGCCTGATGAGCAATGTTTTAAAATGTTTGAAAAATGTTTTTCCTGTTGTTGTTTATTGTTGGTTTATGTAATATATATGTATATGAATTGTTCTCTCTCTCTTTTGTTTTTTTTTTTGTTTTCTCTCTTCTCATTCATGTTTTCATGTTTTAAAGATGGTATGTCACACATCAGTTAGACAAATGGTAATGCAAGATTTTTGCTCCTTACAGAAAGATCGCTGGTTTGGAAGAAATATTGTATCACCGGAGTGTTCGGTTGGAAGACTGAGAGACAGTACCTTTGAGATGACAGCAGAACAAGAAGAACAACAAGACTAGAGAACTAATCATCGTAACAAGTTTCTCTCCCCCTCAAACTGTTTTTCTATACCCCCATTACAAATTTCTCCTTTTCTCCTCCTGTAAGATGGACTTACCCCAAGAGACTGTGATATGGATTTTCCTGTTGACCATGATGTTGACCAGAGCAGTCTGTTTCGGTGAGAGTACCAGTGAGGTCGAGAAAAGATCCAGAAGGGTTTCTGATGACTAAGACGGAGGTGTAAATTTCCAATAGCAACACAATCACCGAGCAAAGGCGAGTACCGGAAACGACCTAGCAGCCATGTTATTTGTAAACATTGTGAAGGAATGTTAACTGAAAAGAATTGTATCTGTAGACTCTGTGACAGTGTAGTTGAGGATGGGTGTATCAAGAAATGCCAATCCAGTTTTAATATCCACATGGACCGGCATCCATTGAGTGACTATCACTCCTTAGTGGGTAAAGTGTTAAATCAGACAGATTGTTGGGTATGCTCTCAAGTACCTCAAGGCCATAGCAAATCAGGATTAGTGCCCTTCCCGTTAACTATAGGGGAGGTACTTGAGCTAAGTGGTGGGAGGCCGGTGGACAAGAGGTTTAATATCTCTAGTCCTCCTAGTTTGAAGCTCCACCAATATCATGTGGATAGATCCCTAGTATGTTTTAACATTTCCAATCCCCGAAAGCCGGGAAATTGGGAAGTGTCATGGAATAACCAAACCATGACCTTTTCATACAGAGCCGATAGAATGCCTACAGATACAGAACTTATACGCCACATAGCCGGTAGCGGAAGATATTTCCGGTATAGATATACATAACACCACACCGCTTGACCGCATCATTCGTGGAGAAAACATCACCCTTTCTTCAGAAATTAGAAATACATTGAAAACACCCAGATAAGTATTTTTCATATTATATACATATATTTTTTTATTTTTTTTTCTCACCCATACCCATAATTTCCCAGCCGAATCATCAGCTTATTTCCCACCCTTTCCAGCGCCCACTCCCTGCACCCACACCATTTGTTCAGCCATGTTATTTGTAAACATTGTGAAGGAATGTTAACTGAAAAGAATTGTATCTGTAGACTCTGTGACAGTGTAGTTGAGGATGGGTGTATCAAGAAATGCCAATCCAGTTTTAATATCCACATGGACCGGCATCCATTGAGTGACTATCACTCCTTAGTGGGTAAAGTGTTAAATCAGACAGATTGTTGGGTATGCTCTCAAGTACCTCAAGGCCATAGCAAATCAGGATTAGTGCCCTTCCCGTTAACTATAGGGGAGGTACTTGAGCTAAGTGGTGGGAGGCCGGTGGACAAGAGGTTTAATATCTCTAGTCCTCCTAGTTTGAAGCTCCACCAATATCATGTGGATAGATCCCTAGTATGTTTTAACATTTCCAATCCCCGAAAGCCGGGAAATTGGGAAGTGTCATGGAATAACCAAACCATGACCTTTTCATACAGAGCCGATAGAATGCCTACAGATACAGAACTTATACGCCACATAGCCGGTAGCGGAAGATATTTCCGGTATAGATATACCCTAGGAAGTAGAACCATGAGAGTTGGAGAGGTATCACCAGGATACTGTGCACATATCGTACAAATTGATACGTGTACTAAACAGATGGGAGAATTAGGGTTAGGAGATTTCATATGGAAAATGTGTAATATGGTAATGTCCTACTCCGTCCCATATGTTCTCCCCGATGATGCATATTTCATATGCGGGAGGAAGGCGTATAAGTGGCTTGCCCCAAAACTCAGAAGGATTATGTTATATTGGAAAAGTACTGCCTGAGGTAATGACTGTATCTCACACTAAAATGAAAGATATTCACCACGGTGCCCAAGCTCCTTATACTCACACTCATTACGAGCACATCGTTAAACGGCACCTAATAGAAAGAACAGAGCATCCGGCCTCTGACCTGATCAATGAATCCACCGGGATTCAATTCCTAATCGCGTTAGATATCACTCACACCGCCAGAGGAGTGATAAATTATAAATATATATATCTGCGCTTGCAAATTTATTAGACAACATCACTGAAATGTATGATGACACATTCAGGTATACTGGAAGGGAGCTCCAAGCTTATAAAACAGAACTGGTTCAGCATAGTATGATTCTCAATTATCTCACAGCTGTGACGGGTGGGTATTGTGTCACCCTAGCAACTCAGTATGGAATAAAGTGCTGCACGTATATCACAAACAGCACCAAGGACCCGGTCGAGGTCATAGACCAAAAGATGGACGACATTCTCCAATTAAAATGGGAGTTCCGAAGGAAACACAACCTCACCCTTGCCGCTGTGGGTAATGAGCTGACCAGTTGGGTGTAATGGTTGAACCCACGAAATTGGTTCTCTGGTTTAGGAGAATGGACTCATGGAATTATCATGAATGTAGGGAAATTCCTTTTGTGTGTTCTGGGTGTCATCATATTAGTCGGTCTAATATTTAGATGCGTTCGGGTTTTAACAAAGTGTAAACGTAGCGCCCGAGTGATGAGTTTAAGGAGTGAAGATACTGTAATAACAACGACTGATTTGATTTATGACCCAACGATAGAGACAATGATGTGATGAAAATGTGATTCTACGGTCCGTTTCTTTCACCTGTTTCTCATTTTTCTCCAAGGTAAAAAGACCCGCTTGGAAGAAGATTTTGACAGCCTTGTATACAGACAACAGATGGACTAAAGAAGAAGTTTGACAACCTTTTACACAGACAACTGATGGACTATGCCATAGACCCCCATATCCCTAGTACTTTTAATTTTACGCTAGCCCAACACTTTTTGTAAGTCTATGGACATTGATAAAGCTTTGCTTGCGTTTATTGGCAAAAGCACAAAGAGACTACAGTCAACATGTACATCAAGACAAGACACCAGACAAGACTTCAATCGGCGAAATGTAAATTAACCTCACATAATGGTATCTCTACCCCGTAACGACACTTCTTTTTTTTTCACCTCTACAACCTTCAGGTAATGACACACATAGTCGATAGGGAATATAGGCACAGATATCAGCACTCACATATTTCCCCCATTCATGTATCATCAACTAAAATGTGCTCCCCCATTTTGTTGCAACCAAAAGCCGAAAAGAGCTCGGTAAAGTTTGACAGCCCATCCACAGACCCTTAATACGGGATAAGAAGGAATTCAAATGTATACTTCGCAATACCTCGAAGCTTGATTTTAAAACACGTACGGCACGATGATACATGACCCCCCAAACATGGATTCATACACACATGCTTCTGCTATCTCACTAGGTCATACCCTTTTCCTACCTTCTCCTCTCCTCCCCTACCCAATCATAGAAATGTATTATACATGACATATATTTTTCTCTTTTTGAAATGTTTTAGAAAGTGGCAGTTATTGGTGACTGCCAAAGGGTGGACTGTCAAAGTCAGAAAAATATCACGCTACACACTGCCATATTTGCACCTCATGCGTGTCCCCGCTGCGTGTGCATGAGCTCTCCCGTGCGTGCGCATACTCGCTGTTGCGTGCACCCGCAGGCGCACGGTATGCGCATTTACGGTAGAGTTTGTATGCGTCTAGCGTGCGACTCAATCGTAACATGTTTTAACCATATAATCTATTTTGTAGATTATGGTCCCTTTGATAAAATCTGAAAGTTTAGTTAATATAGCATGTTCATAGACAAAGAGATCCCTCTTTGTTTGATACGAAGGGTCAGACAGGGGTTATAAGGTGGTGTTTAGTATCCATCGGAAGAGTATTTAATTAGCAATATTCCGGTGTTGGTTTGAAGCGGATAACTCGCTCGTGCGAATAGTTATGGACATAAGAAGTTTATGAACATTTACTGTATTTGCACTTTATTATCCATGCGGCGGGAAACCTAGTTTCCCACCCACCTGAGCAGTTGGAAATAGTCACAGCCCACCTGTATGAATCAACCTATGACCTTTTGTTATAATGCGAAGACGAATTCCTGTGTCCAATGAACAATAAGAATATAGGGACCATTGTACTGTATTTTGTGTAGGGTATAAAAGGACAAGCCGATCTGGGCCAGCTCTCTATTCTCTTCAACGGTTCTCATTGCTGATAATCGGGAGCTGGATATCCAGAAGGCGCATGCGATTGTTTCCCTTTGTGTGTAAGTTTCTCTGCAATCATATTGTCTTTATTGTTATAAGCCATTCTCTCTCGTTCTCTCTCTCTCTCTCTCTCTCTCTCTCTCTCTCTCTCCCCTTTCCCCCTTTTAAAAGTAATTGTATCTTTATTGTATTTTATGTGTAGTTACTTGGTTAGGTATTTTATGTTATCTTGGTAGTGTATAACTTGTATTGTATTATTCTTTTGCAATTGAACGTTCATTCATTTCCTTAAAAGGCGTTAGACCCTTAGACCGGTATTGTGTGTTCATTATATTGCAGTGGGTAATAGGAGCGTCTCTATCGCTCAAACAGCTTTAGTGTAGACAAGGTTAAGCAGCGTTATATCGCTACAGTGTTTCAGTACAAGGTCTACAGTATAAGAAAATCCTTTCTGTGTGTTACATTCAAGGTCTACTGATTGTTATCTTGTGAGCGTCTGCGCCGCTCGTGATCTCCTCGTGGTCTCGAGCGTCCGCTACGCTGATAGCGTGACATTACGGTAGTCGCTCACCTATAGTGTGCCCGATACCAACAGCGTATTCTCGCGAGCGTTTGTGTCGCTCGAGCGGCTCGCTCCCGATACAGCGTCCGCTACGCTAAGAGCGTACCCTTACGGTACCTCGTGCGCCAATTGCATACTGTGTTTCTTAACCTCTTTATAGTGTGTTATATAAGATAAATATTTGGCTTTATCAGTTCATAGCCTGCTCCTCAGTGCAAAGTGTGGTGGGGACCAGATGTTATGTGGTGCCAGGACTGGTATAGTGAAGGCACAAACATTTTATTTTTCATAAATTTGGTTATTTGAGTAATTACTGTCATAGTTACCAGTGCTGAAACATACTTAAAAAAAATGTGTTTAGGAGTCTGAATAACTCAGATGGCGCCTTACATGTGGTTTGTAGTATCATCATCTGTGGCCTTGTTATCACCAGTTTTATGTTTATCTATATAAAGTAACTCATTGAGAAAGTGTTCTGTGATGGATTGTATACCTGTCTGATTTGGTTCCATGTAGGTCTGGCTCATACTAACTACCGTGCTTGATATTGGCATGGAAAATATTTTCCTTTCCTCTATTGACTGATATGACATTTTCTGCTATAGAAAGAGCGGAAGAAGGCTGTTAGTTCTTCAGTTTCACGACAGCAGACTGTAGAAGTGTCTGAAAAATCAGATTACTCAGGAGGTATGAAAGTGATGGTATGCTAGTTCATGGGACTAGCTTCTGCTCTTGGCTCATGCTTTCTTATATGTAGAAACATTTTATATAAATAGATTCCTACATCAACTAGGTGATATATTTACTAAAGCTGAAAAGTGGTGGTGCCCAAAGCAACCACTCAGATTCTAGCTACCATTTTCTAGGATGCAATAGAGAAAAGATAGCTAAAATCTGGTTGCTATTGGGCAACACTATCAATTTTCGTTATAGAAGCTTTAGTAAATCTACCCGCTAGTGTCAGATTTATGTTTACCAGTCAGGTGTCACTGGGCATCTCTTGCAGTATAGTATCATGCATGTATCAGTAATACCCCTTTCACATCGCACAAATAACCCGGTATCGACACGGGTCAGTGTGCGATGCCTGACCCGGTAATTCAACACGGTAAAAAAGAAGGGTTATTAACTTATTACCGAGTGAATACCGGGTCAGGCACAGTGTGAATGGGAGCCTAGGGAAAGGCGGCGCAGGAGATGAGCTAATCTCCCAGCGCCGCCTACACCCCCGCCCCTGCTGCTGCTGCGCCCCCCCCCCTGCTATGGCAACCGACCCGGTATATTGCCGGGTCGGAAAGCCAGCAAAGCAGAACAAATGTCGGATCCCACCCGGTAAGGACACGTTTCTCTTCCCGGGTGGGATCCGTCATTTGCGATCTGAAAGCGGTATTACTGTTACTTAAAAGGGCATTGGGGTAAATGTATTATAGCGGCATGGATCGGGCCGCTATAACACTTCCTGCTTCTCCTCATTACTGAGGCGATGCAGGAAGAACCAGCTACAAGATGTATTAACATCTCGTCTGCTGAAGACGGGGAGTGAAAACTCCTCCCTCTAGCGATGCTCCCCTGAGCACACAGCGCTAATGTGCTGTCTCCCTGCCTTGCCAGCTCCAGTGCGCATGCCCGGGTTTTCGCTACTCACGTGAGATCCCCTGCGAAGTCCGGAGCCGGCGCCCGCCACAGCCAGGGACAGCTCTATCCCTTCTGTGGAGATAGGGCATCGCCACCTGCAGCTGTTGATGATGACCATTCACACATTGTCCCCTCATATCGGCATGCTATCTCTTAGTTACTGAGGCCGCACCGCCGCGGTAATACTTGAGGAAGAAGCGTCATCGCTGCACATAACGTGCACTGATACTGCTTCTCCCCCATAATGACAGATCATATATTTAAATTTTACCCCTTTGTTCTGTAGGATGTAGCTACTGTTGCTGAACAATAACTTGCAGAATCACAGTCCACTTTTATTATGTTGTGGTAATAGCCCAGTACACACATGGTGGCAGCAGGGAGCACACACCACATACAGCACACTAGACACACGGCAGCAGCAGGGGGCACACATTCCATACAGCACAGTACACACATGGCAGCAGGGGCACACACTACATACCGCATACTACACACATTGCTGCAACAAGGGGCACACTCCACACAGACCGGCAGCAGGGGCACTCACTACACTACACACTACACACATGGCAGCAGCAGAGTACACACACTATATACAGCCAAGTACACACATGGCAGTAGCAGGGGGCACACACTACGTACAGCCCAGTATACACATGGCGGCAACAGTGGACACACATTGCACTGCATATAGGATCTGATTCAGAGATGGACACAGATCACTGCATACACAGCAAGATCCGCATCCATCTCCTCACATGCTGACGGACGGTCAACACAGGGCAAGGTCGCCCATTATGTGTCCGCAATTATATTGCAAATGCATCGAATTAAGGTTGACCATTGGCAGCACAGCCAGACTGTGCTGTCAGGCGACCCGCCAACTTCTTTTTTAAATGGAGCGGCTGCATGTGACATCACGCAGCCAACTCGAAAAAGGTCCCGAAACTACCACGTTTGGGCCCACCTGCGAAATGACGATTCGCCACCCCCCCACCCCCCCACCCCAATGGACTCCGCTGTTAATCAGCCATGATGCGGCTTCAAGGTGTAGGGTTGCGCACGTGCACTGCGACTGGTGCGTGTGTGCAGATCATCTGAATGCAACAGGGCTGGCGCTGGACATTCCCTCCCAAGCACGTGGATGGCGAGAGGCAAACTAAGGTGGCCCAGCAGTAGACTGACAGCATCAGGGCTAGCGCTGGACGTCCCCACACATGCCAGCGGATGGCGAGATGCAAGCTAAGTAGGCCCAGCAGTGGACCGACGTTGACAGGACCAGTGCTGGACATCCCTTCCCGTATCTGCGGACGGTGAGAGGCAAGCTGTGGAGACCCAGCAGTGGACCGATGGCGGCAGGGCCGGAGCTGGACATACCCTGCTGCGTCCGCAGACTGCGAGAGGAAGCTGAGGAGGCCCAGCAGTAGACCGACAGCGATAGGGCCAGCACTGGATGTTATCTCCTGTGCTTGTGAAGAGGCAAGCTAAGGAGGCCCAGCAGTGGAGCGACGATGACAGGGCTGGCGCTGGTAGTCCACTCCCATGCCTGCAGACGGCAAGCTGAGGAGACCCAGCTCTGGACCGAAGGCAATAGGGCCAGCGTGGTCATCCTGTCCCGTGCCTGCGGGCGGCGAGAGGCAAGCTGAGGTGGTCCAGCAGTAGACTGACAGTGACAGGGCCAGCAATGGACGTCTCCTCCCATGCCTGCAGACGGCGAGAGGCAAGCTGAGGAGGCCCAGCAGTGGAATGATGGTAACAGGGCCAGCACTGGACATCCCCTCCTGTGCCTGCGAATGGTGAGAGGCAAGCTGAAGATCCCCAGCAGTGATCCAATATTGACAGGGCCGGCGCTGGACTTTCCCCCCCGAGCCTGAGGATGGTAAGAGGCAAGCTGAGGCCCAGCTCTGAACCGAAGGTGACAAGGCCGGCACTGGACGTCCCCTGCCATGCTTGAGGACTGTGAGAGGCAAGCTGAGGAGGCCCAGCAGTAGACCGACGGTGACAAGGCTGGCAGTGGATGTCCCAACCTATGAGCAGGGATGGCGAGAGACAAGCTGAGGAGGCCAAGCAGTGGACCAACGTTGATAGGGCCAGTGCTCGACGTCCCCTCCCATGCCTGTGGACAGCGAGAGGCAAGCTGAGGAGGCCCAGCAGTGGAACATTGTTGACAGGGCCAGTGCTGGACATCCCCTCCCATGCCTGCAGATGGCAGGAGGCAAGGTGAGCAGGCCCATCAGTGGATCGACGTTGACAGGGCCAGTGCTTGACATCCCCTCCTGTGCACATGAATGGCGAGATGCAATCCGAGGAGGCCCAGCAGTCGATTGATATCGACAGGGCCGGCGCTGGACATCCCCTCCAGTGCTCCAGGATGGTGAGAGACAAGCTGAGGAGGACCAGCAGTGGACCAACAGTGACAGGGCCAGTGCTGGACTTCCCCTCCTGTGCCTGTGGACAGCGAGAGGCAAGCTGTGGATGCCAAGCAGTGGACAAATGGTGACAGGGCTGGCGCTGGACATTTCCTCCCATGCCTGTGGATGACGAGAGGCAAACTGAGGAGGCCCAGTAGTGGACCGAAGTTAACAAAGCCAGCACTTGCCATCCCCTGATGTGCCTGTGTACGGCGAGAGGCAAGCTGAGGAGGCCTTGCAGTGGACCGACGTTGACAAGGCCAGTGCTGGATGTCCACTCCAGTGCCCACGGACGTCGAGAGGCAAGCTGAGGAGGACCAGCAGTGGACTGAAGTTTACAAGGCCAGCACTGAACGTCCCCTCCCATGCCTGCGGATGGCGAGAGGCAAGCTGAGGAGGCTTTGCAGTGGACCGACGGTAACAGGGCTGGCTCTGGACATCCCCTCCTGTGCCCATGGATGGAAAGAGGCAAGCTGAGGAGGCCCAGCAGTAGACCATCGTTGACAGGGCCAGCGCTGGACGTCCCCTCCCATGCCTGCAGATGGAGAGAGGCAAGCTGAGGAGGCCCATCAGTGGACCGACATTGACAGGGCTGGCACTGGACGTCCTCTCCAGTGCCCACGGATGGCAAGAGGCAAGCTGAGGAGGCCCAGCAGTAGACCGATGTTGACAGGACCAGCACTAGACATCCCCTCCCATGCCTGTGGATGGTGAGAGGCAAGCTGAGGAGGAACAGCCGTGGACCGACGTTGACAGGGCCAGCGCTGGACATTCCCTCCCATGCCTGCAGATGGAGAGAGGCAAGCTGAGGAGGCCTATCAGTGGACCGACGTTGACAGGGCTGGCACTGGATGTCCTCTCCAGTGCCCACGGATGGCGATAGGCAAGCTGAGGAGGCCCAGCAGTAGACCGATGTTGACAGGACCAGCGCTAGACATCCCCTCCCATGCCTGCGGATTGCGAGAGGCAAGCTGAGGTGGCCCAGCAGTGGACCAACGTTGACAGGGCTTGCGCTGGACATCCCCTCCCATGCCTGTGGATGGTGAGAGGCAAGCTGAGGAGGCCCATCAGTAGACTGGCGTTGACAAGACCAGCTCTAGACATCCCCTCCCATGCCTGTGGATGGTGAGAGGCAAGCTGAGGAGGCCCAGCAGTGGACCATCGTTGAAAGGGCCAGCCCTGGACGTCCCCTCCCATGCATGCGGATGGCAAGAGGTAAGCTGAGGAGGCCCACAAGTGGACCGACGTTGACAGGGCCTTTGCTGGATATCCCCTCCTGTGCCCACAGACGGTGAGATGCAAGCTGAGGAGGCCCAGCAGTGGGCAGTGGACTGATGGTGACAGTGCTGGCGCTGGACATCCCCTCTAGTGCTCCTGGATGGCGAGATGCAAGCTGAGGAGGACTAGCAGTGGACCGACGGTGACAGGGCCAGCACTTGGCGTTCCCTCCCATACCTGTGGATAGCGAGAGGCAAGCTGAGGAGGACCAGCAGTGGAATGACGGTGACAGGGTTAGCGCTGGATGTTCCCTACCATGCCTGCGGACGGCGAGAGGCAAGCTGAGGAGGCCCAGCAGTGGACCGACGGCAACAGGGCCAGCACTGGATGTCCCCTCACAAGCCTACGGATGGTGAGAGGCAAGCTAAGGAGGCCTTGCAGTGGACCGACGTTTACAGGGCTGGCGCTGGACGTCCCCTCCCATCCCTGTGGATGGCGAGAGGCAAGCTGAGGAGGCCCAGCAGTGGACCGATGTGGACAGGGCCTGTGCTGGACGTCCCTTCCCATGCCTGTGGACAGCAAGAGGCAAGCTGAGGAGGCCCAGCAGTGGACCATTGTTGACATGGCCAGTGCTGGACATCCCCTCCCATGCCTGCATATGGCGAGAGGCAAGGTGAGCAGGCCCATCAGTGGATCGACGTTGACAGGGCCAGTGCTTGACATCCCCTTCTGTGCACGCAGACGGCAAGATGCGATCTGAGGAGGCCCAGCAGTGGATTGATATAGACAGGGCCGGCGCTGGACATCCCCTCCAGTGCTCCCAGATGGTGAGAGACAAGCTGAGGAGGCCCAGCAGTGGACCAACGGTGACAGGACCAGAACTGGACGTCACCTCCCATGCTTGCGGACAGCGAGAGGCAAGCTGTGGATGCCCAGCAGTGGACAAATGGCGACAGGGACGGTGCTGGACATTTCCTCCCATGCCTGCGGATGGCTAGAGGCAAGCTGAGGAAGCCCAGCAGTGGACTGAAGTTAACAAGGCCAGCATTTGCCGTCCCCTGACGTGCCTGCAGACGGCAAGAGGCAAGCTGAGGAGGCCTTGCAGTGGACTGACGTTGACAGGGCTGGTGCTGGATGTCCCGTCCAGTGCCCATGGATGGCGAGAGGCAAGCTGAAGAGGCCCAGCAGTGGAGTGAAGTTTACAAGGCCAGCACTGGATGTCCCCTCACGTGCCTGCGGACGGCGAGAGGCAAGCTGAGGAGGCCTTGCAGTGGACCTTCGGTGACAGGGCCAGCGCTGAACGTCCCCTCCCATGCCTGCGGCTGACAAGAGACAAGCTGAGGAGGCCCATCAGTGGACCGATGTTGACTGTGCCGGTGCTGTACATCCCCTCCCGTGCCCACGGACGGCGAGATGCAATCTGAGGAGGCACAGCAGTCCCAGCAGTTGACTGATGGCGACAATGCCGGCAATGGACATCCCCTTCAGTGCTCCCGGACGGCGAGAGGCAAGCTGAGGAGGACCATCAGTGGACCAATGGTGATAGGGCCACTGCTGGACGTCCCCTCCCGTGCTGAGGAGGCCCAGCAGTTGACTGATGGCGACAGGGCCAGCATTGAATGTCCCCTCCAGTGCTCCCGGATGGCAAGAGACAAGCTGAGGAGGCCCAGCAGTGGATCGATGGTGACATGGAGTGTATTGGACATTCCGTCCCGCGCCCGTTGATGGTGAGAGGCATGCTGAGGAGGTCCTGCTGTAGACCGACAGCAACAGGGTCGGAGCTGGACGTCCTGTCCCATACCTGTGGATGGTTAAAGGCAAGCTGAGGAGGCACAGCAGTGGACCAATGTTGACAGGACTGGCATCGGACGCCCCCTCCCATGCCTGCGGATGGCGAGAAGCAAGCTGAGGATGGCCAGCAGTAGACCGACGTTGACAGGGCCAGTTCTGGACATCCCCTCTCATGCCTGCAGGTGCAGGAAGGCAAGCTGAGAAGGACCAGCAGTGTACTGATGGTGACAGGGCCAGCACTGGACGTACTCTCCAGTGCCCATGGATGGCAAGCTGAGGAGGCCCAGCATTGGACCGACATTGACGGGACCAGCGCAGGACATCCCCTCCTGTGCCTGCAGACGGCGAGAGGCAGGCTGAGGAGACCCAGCAGCAGACTGACAGCAACAGGGCGGTGCTGGACGTCCCCCTCCAGTGCCTGTGGATGGCATGAGGCAAGATGAGGAATCCCAGCAGTGGACTGATGGCAACAGGGTCGGTGCTGGATGTCCTCTCCCTTACCTGCTGACGGTGAGAGGCAAGCTGAGGAGGCTTAGCAGTGGGCCGATGGTGACAGGGCCGGCGCTGGACGTCCCCTCCCGTGCCCGCGGATGGTAAGAGGCAAGCTGAGGAGGCCCAGCAGTGGACCATATTTTACAGGGCCAGCGCTGAACGTCCCCTCCCATGCCTGCGGCTGACAAGAGACAAGCTGAGGAGGCCCATCAGTGGACCGATGTTGACTGTGCTGGTGCTGTACATCCCCTCCCGTGCCCACGGATGGCGAGATGCAATCTGAGGAGGCCCAGCAGTCCCAGCAGTTGACTGATGGCGACAATGCCGGCAATGGACATCCCCTTCAGTGCTCCCGGACGGCGAGAGGCAAGCTGAGGAGGACCATCAGTGAACCAATGGTGATAGGGCCACTGCTGGATGTCCCCTCCCGTGCTAGTGGACGGCGAGAGGCAAGATGAGGAGAACCAGCAGTGGACCGACAGGTGACAGGGCCAGTGCTGGACATTTCCTACCATGTCTGCGGACGACGAGAGTTAAGCTGAGGTGGCCCAGCAGTGGACCAACATTGACAGGGCTGGTGCTGGATGTCCCCTCCTATGCCTGCGGACAGCGAGAGGCAAGTTGAGGAGGCCCAGCAGTGGACCGACGGTGACAGGGTCGGCGCTGGACATCCCCTCCCATGCCTGTGGATGGAGAGAGGCAAGCTGAGGAGACCCATCAGTGGACCAACATTGACAGGGCCGGCGCTGGATGTCCTCTCCAGTGCCCACAGATGGCGAGAGGCAAGCTGAGGAGGCCCAGCAGTGGACCGACATTGACAGGGCCAGTGCTGGGTGTCCCATCCCGTGCCTGCGGATTGTGAGAGGCAAGCTGAGTAGGCTCAGCTGTGGACCGATGTTGACAGGGCTGCACTGTACTTCCCCCCCAGTGCCCACAGATGGAGAGAGGCAAGCTGAGGAGGCCCATCAGTGGACCGACGTTGACAGGGCTGGCGCTGGAGGTCCCCTCCTGTGCCTGCAGACGTGAGAGGCAGGCTGAGGAGGCCCAGCAGCAGACCGACGTCAACAGTGCTGGTGCTGGACATCCTCTTCTGTGCCTGTGGGTGGCAAGAGGAAGCCTAGCAGTGGACCGATAGCGACAGGGATGGTGCTGGATGTCCCCTCCCGTGCCTGCGGATGGTGAGAGGAAAGATGAGGAGGTCCGACAGTGGACCGATGGTGACAGTGCCACTGTATGTCCTCTCCCGTGTCTATGGACAGCGAGAGGCAAGCTGAGGGGACTCTGCACGACTCCGACGGTGTTAGGGCCAGCACTGGACATCCCATCCCATGCCCGCAGGCGGCGAGAGGCAAGCTATGGAGGACCAGCAGTGGACCGATGGCATTAGGGCCAGCACTGGATGCCCCCTCCCATGCCTGCAGATGGCAAGAGGCAAACTGAGGAGTACTAGCAGTTGACCGACGTTGACAGGTCCAGCACTGGACGTCCTGCGGGCAGTGAGAGGCAAGCTGAAGAGGCCAGGCTCTGGACCAAAGGAAACCGTGCCGGTGCTGGACGTCCCCTCCCATACCCTAGGACATTGAGAGGAAAGCTGAGGTGGCCCAGCAGTGGGCCGACGGCATCAGGGCCAGCGCTGGACGTCCCCTCCTATGACTGCGGACGGTGAGAGTCAAGCTTAGGAGGACCAGCAGTGGACTGATGGCGACAGGGCTGGCGCTGGACGTCCCCTCTGTGCCTGCGGACGGCAAGAGGCAAGCTGAGGAAGCACAGCAGTGGATCGATGTTGACAGGGCCGGTGCTGGACGTCTCCTCCCATGCCCACTGACGGCGAGAGGCAAGCTGAGGAGGCCCAGCAGTGGACTGTCGTTGACAGGTCCGGTGCTGGAGTCCACTCCTGTACCTGCGGATCGTGAGAGTTAAGCTGAGGAGGCCCAGCAGTGGACCGATTGTGATTAGAGCCAGTGCTGAATGTACCTTTCCGTGCCTGCGGATGGCAAGAGACAAGCTGAGGTGGCCCAGCAGTAGACCGATGGCATCAGGGCAAGCCCTGTATGTTCACTCCCATACCTGCGGACAGTAAGAGGCAAGCTGAAGGGACCCAGCAGTGGAGCGACCTTTACAGGGTTGGTGCTGGACGTCCCCTTCCATGCCTGCGGATGACGAGAGGCAAGCTGAGGAGGCTCAGCTGTGGAGTGACGCCGTCAAAGCCAGTGCTGGACGTCCCCTCCCATACCCGCGGAGGAGAGAGGCAAGCTGAGGTGACCCAACAGTGGACCGACGGCATCAGGGCTGGCGCTGGACATCTCCTCTTGTGACTGCGGATGGCGAGAGTCAAACTGAGGAGGCCCAGCAATGGATAGATGGTGAAAGGGTCGGCGCTGGACATCCCCAACCATGACTGCGGACAACAAAAGGCAAGCTGATTAGGCCCAGTAGTGGACCGAAGATGACAGGGCCAGTGCTGGATTTCCCCTCCCATGCCCGAAGATGGCAAGAGGCAAGCTGAGGAGGCCCAGTAGTAGACCAACGTAAACAGGGCCAGCGCTGGACGTCCCCCCAGTGCCTGCATATGGCCGAGGAGGCCAGGCTCTGGACCGAAGGCAACAGCGCCAGCGCTGGACATCCCCTCCCAATCCCATGGTTGGCGAGAGGCAAGCTAAGGTGGCCCAGCAGTAGACCGACGGCGTCAGGACCTCAGCTAGTCGTCCCCACCATTACCACAGATGACAATTGGTAAGCTTAGGAGGCCCAGCAGTGGATCAATATTGACAGGGCCGGCGCTGGACATCCACTCCCATGCCAGCGGACGGCGAGATGAAAGTTGAGTAGGCCAGGCTCTGAACTGAAGGCAACAGGGCCGTCGCTGGACATCCCCTCCTGAGCCCGCGGACAGCAAGAGGCAAGCTTAGGTGGCCCACCAGTAGACCTACGGCGTCATGGCCTCTGCTTGACGACCCCCCATTACCGCAGACAGCAAGAGGCAAGCTGAGGAGGCCCACGAGTAGACCGACATTGACAAGTCCAGCACTGGACATCCTCTCCTGTGCCTGCGAATGGTGAGAGACAAGCGGAGGAGGCCCAGCAGTGGTCTAACGGCAATAGGGATGACACTGGGCGCACACTCCCTTACTTGCGGACGGCGAGAGGCAAGCTGAGGATGCCCAGCTGTAGACCGACAGCATCAGGGCCAGCTCTGGATTTCCCCACCATGCCTGCAGATGGCATGAAGCAAGCTGAGGAGGCCCAGCAGTGGATCAACATTGACAGGGCTGGCGTTGGATGTCCCCTCCTATGCTCGTTGATGGCGAGAGGCAAGCTGAGGAGGCCCAGTAGAAGATCAACGTTGACAGCGCCGGTGCTGGACGTCCCCTCTCATGCCCTTGGACGGCAAGAGGCAAGCTGAGGAGGCCCAGCTGTGGACCAATATTGACAGGGCTGGCGCTGGACTTCCCCTTGCGTGCCCGTGGATGGCAAGAGGTAAGCTGCGGAGGCCCAGCAGTGGAACGACGTTGACAAGGGCCAGCACTGGACGTCCCCTCCAGTACCTGCGGACGGCGAGAGGCAAGCTGAGGTGGTCCAGCAGTAGACCGACGGCGTCTGTCCTGTTGTTGGACGTCCACTCCCATGCCCACAGACGGCAAGAGGCAAGCTGAGGAAGTCCAGCAGTGGACCGACGTTGAAAGGGCCAGCGATAAACTTTCCCCGCTTTGCGAGATGCAAGCTGAGGAGGCCCAGCTCTGGACACAAGGCAACAGATCCGGCGCTGGATCTCTCCTCCTGTGCCCATGGACGGCGAGAGGCAAGCTAATGTGGCCATGCAGTAGAATGATGGCGTCAGGACCAACACTGGAACTCCCCTCCCATGCCTGCAGATTGCGAGAGGCAAGCTGAGGAGGCCCAGTGGTGGACATATGTTAACAGGACCAGCGCTCGACGTACCCTCCAGTGCCCGTGGACCAGTGCCTAGGTGTGTAGGTGTGTGCTGGCGGTGCCTTGCCCACAGCGCATGTGCGCTGTAGCCGCAGGACCGGCCAGCAGCACCCGCAGGGCCGTCTTTGATTGAATGCACTGGTAATGTATGTAGCTGTGCGCCTGGCTCCGTGTCTGCTGGGCACACCACTACATACATTACCCCGCATTAAATTGATGCGGGAAGGCGCTGCAGCTGCTTGGGCACATACTCCGCCCCCTCCCGGCTTACTGATCAGCGCTGCCTCATCCTCAGGCAGCTCGGCACCGCCACCACCTCCTCCTCCAACGGGGAAACAGCCCGTTTCAAACAGGATTAAGGGTGATGCTCCGGGGGTAAGTACCCCGGGTCCCCCCTGTCTGAAATGGCCCTCTGCCAGTGCCACATGCCACAGATCGGATCTCTATTACCAAACTGCGGCACTGCGCTCCGAGTCCTCACTGACAGCACATACACACAGCCGCTGATGCTGCGCTCCGTTTCCTCCTGCCTACTAACTAAGCATGGAAATCCGCCCGCACATGATGTGAAGATGTCACGCCGTGCGCACGCTGAGCCTTCTCTCCTCCTGTACCTGCATCCCTAGTTCTTGAAGAGCGTTAGGAGGCACAAATGCTCCTTCCAGTCCAAGGTGTAAGGTAATCTGTGACTGTGATTCTACAGGCTTTCCTGATACAGATATTATTTCCCTGCATCTCCCCCTCAGCACTCTTATCCTCACACTCCCTTTGTCTCCCCCTCAGCACCCTTATCCTCACCCTCCCTTTGTCTCACCCTCAGCACCCTTATCCTAACCCTCCCTTTGTCTCCCCCTCAGCACCCTTATCCTCACCCTCCCTGTGTCTCCCCCTCAGCACCCTGATCCTCACCTTCCCCGTGTCTCCCCCTCAGCACCCTGATCCTCACCCTCCCCGCGTCTCCCCCTCAGCACCCTGATCCTCACCCTCCCCGTGTCTCCCCCTCAGCACCCTGATCCTCACCCTCCCTGTACCTCCCCCTCAGCACCCTTATCCTCCCCCTCCTTGTATCTCCCTCTCAGCACCCTTCTCCTCACCCTCCCTGTACCTCCCCCTCAGCACTCTTATCCTCCCCCTCCTTGTATCTCCCTCTCAGCACCCTTCTCCTCACCCTCCCTGTACCTCCCCCTCAGCACCCTTATCCTCCCCCTCCTTGTATCTCCCTCTCAGCACCCTTCTCCTCACCCTCCCTGTACCTCCCCCTCAGCACTCTTATCCTCCCCCTCCTTGTATCTCCCTCTCAGCACCCTTATCCTCACCCTCCCTGTACCTCCCCCTCAGCACTCTTATCCTCCCCCTCCTTGTATCTCCCTCTCAGCACCCTTCTCCTCACCCTCCCTGTAACTCCCCCTCAGTGTCCCTGCCTTCACCTATATATATATATATATATATATGCGTGTGTGTGTGTGTGTGTGTGTGTGTGTGTATATGTTACCATAGGTCCCCCTGTCTTAAGTACCCCTGGCCCCCTAAATCTTTAATCCAGCTCTGGTGTGAGGGACAAGTGTTATATTGTTGCTTTGGTTTAAAACTATTGGTATTTTGTACATTATTTTAGTGCATAATGCTTTTCTCTGTGGATGTCACCAGCCTTGAACCTCTCTCGCTCGCTCTCTCTCCCCCCCCCCTTCTCTCTCTCTCGGACTCTGCCTGCCTAATATGTAAAAGCGGGACAATGCTTGCCTAATGTGTATAAAGGGGGACTCTGCCTGACATTATGTGTAAAAAGGGGACTGCCTGCCATAATGTGTAAAAAAGAAACCCTGCCTGCCTAATGTGTAAAAAAGGGGGACTCTGCTACCGTTATGTGTAAAAAGGGGACCCTGCCTGCCGTAATGTGTAAAAAGGGGGACAGCTGCCGTAATGTGTAAAAAGGGGGACTGCTGCCTTAATGTGTAAAAAGGGGGACTGTTGCCTTAATGTGTAAAAAGCGGGACTGCTGCCGTAATATGTAAAAAGGGGGACTGCTGCCTCAATGTGTAAAAGGGGGACTCTGCTGCCGTAATGTGTAAAAGGAGGACTCTGTCTGCCTGCCTAATGTGTAAAAAGAGGGACTCTGTTGCTGTAATGTGTAAAAAAAGGGGGACTCAGCCTGCCTAATGTGTAAAAGAGGGGGACTCTGCTGCCATTATGTGTAAAATGGGGACTCTGCCTATCGTAATGTGTTAAAAGGGGGCCTGCTGCTGTAATGTGTAAAAGGGGGGCTCTGCCTGCCTGCCTAATGTGTAAAAATAGGGACTCTGCAGCCGTAATGTGTAAAATGGGGACTCTGCCTACCGTAATGTGTAAAAAGGGGTACTATACCTGTCGTAATGTGTAAAAGGGAGCTCTGTGGCCATGCTCCTTCCCCATGAAGCCATGCCCCCTATATTTTGAGCGCATGGGCCCTGTTTTTGTATATGGGGGGAGGGGCGCCAATGCTGTTTCTTGCACACAGCGCTGAAATGTCTAGTTACAGCACTGGCGTGGACGGTGAGAGCCAAGTTGAGGAGGCATAGCAGTAGACCTACGGGGACATTGACTGCGCTGGATGTCCCATGTCCGCGGACTGCGAGAGGCAATATGAGGAAACCCAGCAGCAGACCGACAGCGACAAGACCCGTGCTTAACATCCCCTTCCATGCCCATGGAAAGAAAGAGGCAAGTTAAGGCCCAGCAGTGGACCGACGGCGACAGGGCTGGCGCTGGACGTCCCCTCCCGTGCCCGCAGATGGTGAGAGGCAAACTGAGCAGGCCCTGCAGTGCACCGACGTAGACAGGGCCAGTGCTGGACTTCCATTCCCGTGCCCGTGGATAGAAAGAGGCAAGCTGAGGCCCAGCAGTGGACCGACGGTGACAAGGCTGGCACTGGACATCCTCTCCCGTGCCCGCGTATGACAAGGGGCAAGCTGAGGAGAACCAGCAGTAGACTGGAGTTGACAGGACCAGCGCTGGACGTCCCATCCCATGCCCACGGATGATGAGAGGCCCTGCAGTGGACCGATGTTGACAAGACCAGCACTAGACGTTCCCTCCAGTGCCTGTGGATGGTGAGAGGCAAGCTGAGGGGGCCCAGCAGTGGACCAACAGCAAAAGGGCCAGCGCTGACTGTCACCTCTCGTGTCCTCGAATGGCGAGAGGCAAGCTGAGGAGGACCAGCAGTGGACTGACGGTAGAGCACACTTCACACATTGCGACAGCAGGGGGTGCACACTACATACAACACACTACACAGGATGGCTATAGGGGCACAAACTACATACAGCACACTACACACATGACGGCAACAGGGTCACACACTACATACAGCCCAGTACACTCATGGTAGCAGCAGGGATTGCACACTGTATAGAGCTTACTACACACATGTTGGCAGCAGGGTGGACACACTACATCCATTACACTATACACATGGCGGCAGCAGGGGACACAAACTACATACAGCCCAGTATACACATGGCAGTAGCGTTGAACACATACTACATACAGCACACTACACACATGGTGACAGCAGGGAGCACACAACACAAATAGCACACTACACACATGGCAGGAGGGGGCACACTCTACACACATTGCTGAAGCAGGGGGCAAACACTACATACAATCCAGTAAACACAGTGCTGCAGCGGAAGGCAAATACTACGTATAGCACACTACACACATGACAACAGCAGGGGACACACTACACACATGGTAGCGGCAGGGGACACATACTTCTTACAGCCCAGTACACACATGACGGCAGCAGAGGGCACACACTATATACAGCACACTACACACACATGGCAGCAGCAGGTGAAACACATTACATACTGCACGGGTTGGGTTCGTTCACAGTTTTGTTGAAACGCAGCAATCTGGATAGTAGAAATCTGTGAACCTGTATCTAACATGGCCTTCACTGTATCTAAGATGGCCTGGACTCCATCAATGTAAATTGGTATGATTGGGCATCTGGCAACATAACGTGACCCCCATTCCTCTCGGTTGACCATAGGTGCTGTTCTTCTCCCCAAGGATCGTCATCTTCCTCGGGGTACTGGAGCTTAAATCCTCCCTTGCATTACAATTTCTCTCAATGTGCCCACTTCGGTGACACTGTCGACAAACAGGCCTGTACTTGGCATTGAATCTTTCAAATACTCTCCCGTCCTTGGCGTTGAATCTGTCAAATACTTCTCTGCGGAGGTTCCCACCAGTCATTGGTGTCCCGTCTTCGCTCTGTTTGCCATGGAGGCGGATCATTTGCACGAGTCAGACGATTCTTTAAATCACGAATTTCCATACACATTTCAGCCATGTTTTTTTGTAGTTAAAACTGAGAAATGTTTCTTGCGGCAGCTGTCTACACAGCAACTTCAAATGTCAACTTGGTCTGCAATTTTCTTTTCATCTAGAGGCCATGATGCTACCTACCGCATAGCTGAGCCTTTACATTGCCCGATAGGATTTCTACTTATTGGGCGTCTGTCAATGAGTACAAACAAAACATGGATCGCATCTTCATTCTAAATTCTTTTAAAGTATGTTCTTTATCTTTCATATGTCCTGAATATGTAGGCAGACAGGGGGCGCCAAAATAATAGGGATGCGTTATGGGGTTATGGACCTGCTGAAGGGCTTCTGGCCTAGCA
This sequence comes from Pseudophryne corroboree, assembly GCF_028390025.1. NCBI lineage: Eukaryota > Metazoa > Chordata > Amphibia > Anura > Myobatrachidae > Pseudophryne > Pseudophryne corroboree. Next base: position 757,083,100 of record NC_086444.1, read on the forward strand.
TTATCCTTTCCTGGCTGTGGAGGGTTTGGGGCATCATATACTCCTTGCTGCGGAGGATTTGGGACTACCGCTACTTGGTCCTGTGGCGCAACATGATCTCCCTGATGATTTCTTCCTACTTTGGGAAAATCCATGTACAGGTTGAGTATCCCATATCCAAATATTCCGAAATACAGAATTTTTTGAGTTGGACTGAGATAGTGAAACCTTTATTTTCTGGTGGCTCAGTGTACACAAATTTGGTTTAATACACAAAGGTATCAAAAATATTGTATTAAATGACCTTCAGGCTGTGTGTATAAGGTGTATATGAAACATCCAAGAAACAAGAAAAAATATATATTACAGTGCTCATGAATTAATAATTACTTAGTTTATTAAAATACAATCTATATAAAAATTGTATAAAAAAGAAAAAAACATACAATCCACCGACCGGTGATTACAGAGCTCCAGCTATTTCTATAATCAAATAAATGTAAAACAACATCGCTTCACAATGTATGAGAACATTTTCTTTTTTGTAGCCTGATAAGCTGTGAATGCCTTTATAAAAGATACTGGGGGTCATTTCGAGTTGTTCGCTCGCTGCCGATTTTTGCAGCGCAGCGATCAGGTAAAAAAATGGCAAAACTGTGCATGTACGTGCACCGCAATGCGCGCGCACGCTTCATAAGGGTACAAAGAGCATCATTGTTTTGCACTGGTTCTAGCGACGATTTCATTCGCACAGCCGATCGCAAGGAGATTGACAGGAAGAGGGCGTTTATGGGTGTCAACTGACCGTTTTCTGGGAGTGTTTGGAAAAATGCAGGCGTGTCCAGGCGTTTGCAGGGTGGGTATCTGACGTCAATTCCGGGATCTTCGTCGCTGCAATTATCGCACAGAATAAGTAACTGCAGGGCTAGTCTTGTTTTGCACAAAATGTTTTTGTACCGCTCGGCTGCACAGGCGTTTGCACACTTGAAAAGCGAAAATACACTCCCCCATGGGTTGCGACTATGCATTTGCTCAGCTGCTAAAAGTAGCTAGCGAGCAATCAACTCGGAATGAGGGCCACTGTGTCCTCAAGAGTTACTCTGTTTTATTTATCTCCTTTGTAACACAGACTGTTAAACACTGCTGCAGCAATCAGTTAAAAAGTAATTTCCTTGACTCCTCTATTTTGAGAGTCCATAGCAATCTTATAACGGGCTTATACGCAGTTGATTTGTGTCTGGCCAGACAATTTAAAAAAACTTATTCTCACTGAATCCTTGCTATAAAGACATTTTCCCCGGCTGCTGGTTAACCTTTGGATGCAGACATCTCTGTGAGACAATTAAGCAGGATAGGTGATAAAGCTGCTGCTTGCTCAGTAGGAACACTCTCTGGCACAGATGGTTTGTAATGCCAAATTCAGGTGCTTAACGCGTTTCTCCACCTCTTTGAAGTGTCAGCGGCTTCCTCAGAAGTATATGAAACATAAATTAATTGTGTGTATGTACACAAAATTTGTTTAATGTATAAAGTTATTAAAAATATTGTCTAAAATTACCATCAGGCTGTGTGTATAAGGTGTATATGAAACATAAATGCATTCTGTGATTAGACTTGGGTCTCATCGCCATGATAGCTCATTATGGTATGCAATTATTCCAAAATATGGAAAAATACGATATCCAAAATACTTCTGGTCCCAAACATTTTGGATAAGGGATACTCAACCTGTATTTACAATCTAATACAGTCCTAGGTTTACACAATACTGTACAAAATATAAAAAGGTGCCCTGTATTCAATTTGTACATAGAAGAAAAAAGGAGAGCAGTGGAACTGGGTACTGTGGGGCTGACTCAGACCTGATCGGTGCTGTGCATGTTCGCACGGCAGCGATCAGGTCTGAAGTGCACGCAGCCGCTGCGACCCATGCAGCGACGAGTAGCTCCCTGCCAGCGCGCAGGAGCTATGCTGGCTGGGAGCTACTCCTGAAGTACAAAAGCATTGCCGCTGTGCGATGCTTTTGAACCAGTGTGACAGGGCAGGGCCTGACATGCGGGGCGGACTAGCCCTGTGCTGGGCGTCCACCCGCATGTCAGAGTGACTAATTGTAGATGTGCTAAATTTAGCACATCTACGATCAGGTCTAATTTAGCCCCTGTGACAATTTTAAAACAAAATAATCATTGTTTTATCTAACAACATACATATACTTTGCCAAGTCTAATTATCCACTCATACCACACTTGGCAGAATGACTAACTAAAGAGCAGGTACTGCAGTTTTTATGTGTAGGAAGAATAATAGACATTTGTTAACAAAGATGCATTTTTATTATATAAAGAAAAAATATATACTTTTAACATATATTGTACAATTGTCCGTTTTAAATAGATGTACTGATTTATGGTGTCGTACTGTAGAACAAATAATAGTAGATATCAGGATGATATAATACTTTTAGATTTGTATAAGAATGTATACTCTTTAAAGGGAACAGTCTTTCCGTTCCATACCACTCGGAGGAATCCCTGTAGACATAAATGTATTAGAAATATCTTCCGTAAATTGCAAAAATTATATATAAGCTGTGTTGAATATCAGTGTTCATGAATTCACAGAACACAAATGTCAAATATTATTTACTCCACAAGTGTTAGAAATGGCACAATTAATTCTCCAAATTTGCAGCTCTATAGTATACTAACATTTCTATTAGTGTATTAATCAGCGTGTTATAAGAGGCATGATTCAGGATAGCTGTCAGTGGGGGTCATTCCGACCCGATCGCTCGCTGCAGTTTGTCGCAGCGCAGCGATCGGGTTGGAACTGCGCATGCGCCGACGCCACAGTGCTCTGGCGCATGGCAGCAGTCGTTACCTAGCGATCGCCTCTGAGACAGAGGCGGTCGCTAGGCGGGAGGGGGCTGAACGACAGCGTTAAGCCGCTGTTTAGGGGGAGCGGTCCGGCCAACGCAGGCGTGGCCGGACCGTTCGGGGGGAGCGACGAGTAACTCCCGGCCAGCCGCAGGAGCTGCGCTGCCTGGGAGTTACTCCTCAAATACAAAGGCATCGCTTCTGTGCGATGCTTTTGTATTTGTGCGTGGGAGCCGGCACTAACATGCGGGGCGGACTAGCCCTGTGCTGGTTGTCCCCCCACATGTCTGAGTTTATGATCGTAGCTGTGCTAAATTTAGCACAGCTACGATCAACTCGGAATGACCCCCAGTGTACTAAAAGTTGCACAATTGGCTAAGGGGTTAATTCAGAATTGATTGTAGATGTGCTAAATTTAGCACATCTACGATCATTTACTCTGACATGCGGGGTGACGCCCAGCACAGGGCTAGTCCACCCCGCATGTCAGTAACTGCCCCCCCCCCCCGTACAGGTACAAAAGCATCGCACGGCGGCGATGCTTTTGTACCTTATGAGTAGCTCCCCACCTGCGCAGCTCCTGTGCTCTGGCAGGGAGGTACCAGCCGCGTTCCAGATCACAACAGCTGCGTGTGATGTCATGAAGCCACCGCGGCCCGCCCCCCCAGAGGATCAGTATGAAATACCTACAAACAAAATCCCGATGGTCAAAATACCGGCACCAATTGACTGATGGTCAAAATACCTACAATGTCAAAATACCGACAAGGTCAAAATACTTTTGCATTTAAAACGTCAACATGGTCAAAATTCCGACATTTAAAATGTCGACAGGTCAAAAGGTCGACACGCGGTTTTCGGCCTTTTTGTTGTATATGTCGACATAGGTCGACACAGGCACTGTATAAGTGTACAGCGTCCCCTAGCATGGCTCGCTGCGCTTGCCATGCTACGGGCATGGTGCCTCACTGCGCTCGGCACTCTATTATACTCCCCCTTCAGGTTCACTGGGATGGTAAAGAATGAACAAGTCGGTTTCAATGAAAAATTTATGAAATACTTGTGTCGACTTTTTGAACTGTTGACATTTTAAATGTCGGTATTTTGACCTTGTCGGTATTTTGAATGTCGGTATTTTAACCATGTCGGTATTTGGACCTTGTCGGTATTTTGGCCATTGGTCAGTGGTTGTTGGTATTTTGACCATCGGTATTTTGAATTAAGGTAAATTGACTGCATTCCTCCCAACGGTCCGGACACGCTTCCATTGTCCGGACCACGCCTCGCCAACGGCGTTCTAACGCCGTTGGCAAGCCCCCTCCCGCCCCGCCTCTGCCTGTCAATCAGGCAGAGGCGATCGCAGCCAGTGAGATGCTGATAGCATCTCACTGGGCTCCTGGGGTGCGCACGTGCAGTGCAGCCGCTGCACGTGCGCACTCCACAAAGTAATTCAAACTGCAATCGCTGCCGCTCCAGTGATCCAGTCTGAATTACCCCCTAAGTTGGTCTCTCTCTATCTATTTATGTGCCATGCAGCCTAAGCTGTCAGTTACTAGAACTTGTTAGCTTGGTGGCTGTAAAGTTTCCATATACAGTAGCAATTGCTTACCATAGTGATCCCCGTAAATAGTGATCCACAGCAGTCTGTTTACTGAAAAAAATGCCTCACTGACATGTAGGATGATGGTCCCCAACCATGGAAGTTCAGACATGGTATCGATATAAGGTGCCACCTTGCTGAGCAGTCCATATAGCTCTGGAGGAGGAGATGGTTCATATCTTACATTTCACATTATGTTCAGGTTGATCCAGAATCTGTTTAAGATTACTTTTCCTGAATGACTGCTCTTTGATAAATTCAAAAATATTTGTGAAGAAATGACTTGTAAGGTTTTGGTGACTGAGGGGGTAATTCAGATCTGATAGTAGATGTGATAAATTTAGCACATCTACAATCAGCTTCTCAGACATGAGGGGGGGGGGGAAGCGCCCAGCACAGGGCTTGTCCGTTCCGCATGTCTGGCTTTGCCACCCCGCACGGGTGCAAATGCATCGCATGGCGGTGATGCTTTTGCACCCGGTGAGTAGCTCCCTGGCAGCGCAGCTCCTGCACAATGGCCCGCCGACGCAATGGTCCAGACACGCCTGCGTTGTTCGGACCGCGCCCTTTCAATGGCATTTTAAAGCAATTGACATGCCCCATGACCGCCTCTGCCTGATTGACAGATCGCAGCCCTGAGATGCTTTTAGCGCACTCTGCAAAGGGCTTCAGACTGCGATTGCTGCCGCTGCAGCGATCCAGTCTGAATGACTCCCTGAGTTTGCTGTAATGTGTGTGTGTGTGTGTGTATGGGTTGGGTATGAGTGTACATTGTATCACGAAACTCATAACTCCGTACCCTTATATAGCATTCACAATACAGCTTAGCACATAGGCTTTTAAAAATTATAATATTTAGTTTAGCCCTATGTGCAAGAACAATATATTGAGACTAGGTGATTCATCGCGCCCTACGGGCGCTCTTCACACCGTCGTAAGGGGCTACGCCCCCGTAATCTCTCCAGAAAAGTTAAGGTGTATGTGGATGTAGTGTGAGCAATGTTGGAGAGGGTGGTTTCTAGGCTAGGTGTGTGGACGGGGCACGGCGTAACACAGTGTGCAGGGTCGGCAGACAGTTTGTGTTGGGCTTGTGGGGAAAGTAGTCTGTGTGTGGCGGTGTTGGGGACTGTGTGCGGGTGTGCTGCGGGACTCTGTGGGTGCGCCGTGGCTGTAGTGTGTCAGATGTTGGTGGGGGTGCATGTATTAGCGGTGTGGGGAGGGGGTTTGGTGGCACACAGTGTGCAGGGATGGAAGGTAGTGTGTGTGGGGCTTGTGGGGAGAGTGTCCGCTGTGCGTGCGTGCTGGGGTCTGTATGCAAGTGTGGTGTGTGCGTAGTGCTGCAGGATTGTGTTGCCGCGGCATGGCAGCAGTGTGTCAGATGTTGGGGGGGGGTGAATGTTTCCACGGTGTGGGGAGGGGGTTAAGTGGCTGTACACACTGTGCAGGGAGGGAAGACAGTGTTTGTGTGGAGGGTGGCCTGTGGTCGAACGTGCTGGGGAATATGTGCGTCCGTGCTGCGGGACTATGTGGCCATGGTGCACTGTGGACAGAAGGCTGTGTGGGGCGGTGTTGGGGAGTGTGTGCGTCCGTGCTGTGGGTGCCCGTGCTGCGGGACTGTGTGGGGGGGCCATGGGTGAGGTGTGTGAGATATTAGCGGGGATGAATGTATGAGGGGCGTGTAGCGGGAGGCTGGCGTCTGTCCAGACTGTGCAGGGGGGGGGGGAGTCCGCTGTGCGGCCGTGCTGCGGGAGTGTGTATCCGCAACACGGCAGCAGTGTGAGCTATTAGCGGGGGTGAAAGTATGAGGGGCGTGTAGCGGGAGGCCGGCGTGTGTGTAGACTGTGCAGGGGGGGGGGAAAGTCCGCTGTGCGGCCGTGCTGCGGGAGTGTGTATCCGCGACACGGCAGCAGTGTGAGCTATTAGCGGGGGTGAAAGTATGAGGGGCGTGTAGCTGGAGGCCGGCGTGTGTGTAGACTGTGCAGGGGGGGGGGGGGGGGGAGTCCGCTGTGCGGCCGTGCTGCGGTAGTGTGTATCCGCGACACGGCAGCAGTGTGAGCTATTAGCGGGGGTGAATGTATGAGGGGCGTGTAGCGGGAGGCCGGCGTGTGTGTAGACTGTGCAGGGGGGGGGGGGGGGGGAGTCCGCTGTGCGGCCGTGCTGAGGGAGTGTGTATCCGCGACACGGCAGCAGTGTGAGCTATTAGCGGGGGTGAATGTATGAGGGGCGTGTAGCGGGAGGCCGGCGTGTGTGTAGACTGTGGAGGGGGGGAGGGGAGTCCGCTGTGCGGCCGTGCTGCGGTAGTGTGTATCCGCGCCACAGCAGCAGTGTGAGCTATTAGCGGGGGTGAATGTAGCCGCGGCGTGTAGAGGGAGGCCGGCGGCTGTACACACTGCAGGGGGGGGGGGGAGAGAGTGTGCCTTGGTCTTGTGGGGAGGGTGGGCTGTGGTCGCCGTGCTGCGTACCTGGTTGGAGATGGTTGTGGGATGACGTGTCTGCTGCTCAGTTCTGTGCAGGGCAGGAGCTGGTAACTCCACCCAGGCCTCTAACTCCGCCCAGCGTTAGAGGGCCAGGCACACACAAGGCAAATATATAGGAGATATATATATATATATATATATTTTTTATATAAATATACACACATCCATATAGATATACACATATCCCCCTATATATACACACACATCTTTACAGGTAACATAGCCTTACAGTGCTCAGCAGTCCTGAAAATCACTGACCCCCTCACAGGCTTAATAGCCTGAGCTGTTTGCTGCCTTAAACGCAGCATAGTTATGGGGCCTCCCTGTGGGCATTACTCACCCCCCCCCCTCTCCCCGCGATCTCCCTTCTCAGAGACGGACCGCGGCTGCCGTTGAGTGCTCTCTGCGTTCAGCCTTTCACCTCTCCCCCCTCTGCATACAAAGCCGCCGTTCGCGGCTCCGGAGCTCTGGCGGGTAGCGGCTAACAGAAGCTAACCGTGGGAGGGAGGGGGGAAGCGGCGTCCGGGGACTGGGGAGCGCAGGTATGGGAGCGGGCGGGCGGGAAGCGGCTGCGGCTTGGCGCCCAGTGGCGGCTGCTGTGCAGTCCGCGGCTGGGCAGTGGAATACAGCCAGTGAATGGTGGCTTGGCGCCCAGCGGCGGCTGTCCGCGGCTGGGCAGGCAGGAGGTGTTGTGAACTTTGTCCACTTGCTTGGCTGCTGAAGGGGGGTGGATGTGAAGGAGGCTGCTGTGCAGTGTGGTCGTGGAGTGAGATGGTAGGGGGGGGCTAGCGGCGGCCTTGGTAGCGGGTGTGTGGTGGGTAAGGTGGGTGTAGTAGGTGGTGAGGGTGTGTGGGTGTCTGTTTGCTTACCTGCCAGTGTGGGCCGTCAGTTAGAATGGAGTGTCTCCTGGTGGTCCCTTCTCCTATAGTGTGTCATGTGGTGTGCTGACACAGATAGGGCAGGGTCTGTGACTCCACCCAGCGTTAGAAGTGCAGCCACAGAGTCACAGGGCTAATATATAGGAGATTGCAGAAGAAAATCTAGATGCATTCCCAGACAATATCAAATTTCTCAAATGCCACCAGAAAAGTAAGTGTCCTCTGAGCTAAGTATTTGTCAAGATGATTGTCCATCCAATCTCCACAGTGTGGGTAGACATTTCCTCTAGAAATTACGTAGTAGGGGAAGATGAAATGACTTGTGGGCACTTGATATTTCATAGTGCCAGAGCCTCTCGGTGGACCAGAGGAGTGGCTTTTCTTTCATATTCCAAGAAATTTCCCGATAGTTAAGGTGTAAGATGTAAACCAAATCCATATCAGACAAAAAGTTTTCTCCAGAGGAGCGGCAGTATGCAGTTGGTATCTGTGGTCCCTAACCAGTCCTGCAGATAAAGAAAATAGCATACAGTAGTTATAGTTTGGGAAGTTAATTAGCGCATTTGATTTGGCTGGTACAGTTTTCTCATGCCGATGCTAGAACAGCCTTTCCTCCAGAGAAAATTGTAGTTTAATATCTGCACCAACATTTATTAACATTACCGCATAGACAGCTCTTAACCTCTCCACGGTAATGTCAGAATGTTTGAGGCCCTGCAGAAGCAGCCACTCACTGTGCAGCTACATTTCACCAGCCGCTAATCTGTGCTGTCTCTAGCCTGAATGGTTGCAGACCATGAATAGGTGTCAGATTGTGTTTGGTCTGTGTCCCCGGAGGGGGCGCTAGTGGGTCAGTGGAGGTAGGAGGAAAGAGACGAGGAGGTTGTATCACGTTCTTGCGCATGAGCGCAATGGTATTTTATTTAGCAGATAAGTTTAAACAGAAATGCAGCAGAAATAATATATCAGATGAGAAAACACTTGGAATGATAACAAACAGTCTATGGCAATGGATGATAGGTGACTTGAGAAATCATATCCGGAAATAAAACAACAGAATGAATGTCAATGAAATGATTCTGGTTTGGGAACCAGAGCAGGGTTTTAAAACAGAGAACTAAGGCAGTAGATGGATATTGCAAACCTGAGCATAAGCAGGAGACCAACTCACAGTGCAGGTGATGAGGCACTGGCAGCAGCAAGCTGTGTCACAGGTGGAGGAATGAACACACCTGGAGTTTAGTCTTCAACTGCAGGCTGAAGCACACAAGGTGGTGATGAGTGTGAAGCCCAATGCAGGTTGCTGGTATTGCTGAGCCTTGAAGTTCCACGGGAGCAAGCAGAATCACCAGGAGTATAAGTTCTTAGCAGAGAACCAGGAACTCAGGAGAAACAGGAGCCGATCCTTTCATGCAGGTTGTCAGAATGACACAAAGTCCAGGATGCCTGTGAGGTGAAACAGTAGCCTCCTATATACCCCATGGTGTGCAGGGATTGGATGGAGGAAAGAACAGTGGGTGCGGCCACGCACCGGATTGGCCGCAGTATACTAGCTGTTTGGAAACTGTCATGGCGGCGCCCACGCCGCGGCCCAGCGGGGACGCGGCGCGCACACGCCCGCTGGCTCAGGAGTGTTCCCAGGACCTTGATGATGTCCCATGGCAGGGGCATAGGCGACAGGTGACCGCAGGGAGCCAGGACGGAGTCCGCAGCGGCGGACGGATGCCAGTCTGGTAAGTCGATTCCTGACAGTACCCCCTCCTTTAGGGGTGGACACCGAACACCCACGTGGTTTGGAGGGATGAGTGCTGTGGAAGACACGGACCAACCTAGGAGCATGGACATCAGATGAATTCACCCAGCTTCTCTCCTCTGGGCCATAACCGAACCAATCGACCAGGTACTGGAGACGTCCATACCGGCAACGAGAGTCCAGAATCTTGTTGATCTCAAATTCCACGCCCCGCTGAGTTCGAACCTTGGGACCTACTGGAAGAGTATTCTGAAAGCGGTTTAGGATTAGAGGTCTGAGGAGAGAAATGTGAAAGGCATTAGAAATACGAAGTGAAGGTGGTAATTTCAACTTGTAAGCCACTGGGTTGATGACACTCTCAATAGGGTAAGGACCAATGAAGCGTGGTGCAAACTTCATGGATGGGACCCTGAGACGAAGGTTGCGGGTTGATAACCAAACCCTGTCCCCCGGTTTCAAATGGGGAACCGCACGTCTCTTGCGGTCGGCGTAGATCTTGTATCGACTGGAGGCTTTTTTGAGGGAAACATGAATTCTTTTCCAAATGGAGGAAAACTGAGTCAGAGCAGTAGTGGCAGCAGGAACATCCATGTGAGGGAGTTCTTGGAATTCAGGTACTCGGGGATGTTGCCCATAGACTGCAAAGAATGGTGTCGTTTCTGTAGCAGTGTGGTAACGAAAGTTATGGGCAAACTCGGCCCATGGGAGCAGATTGAACCAATCATCCTGGGAGGATGTCACATATAACCTTAGAAAAGTCTCAAGTTCTTGATTGACTCTCTCTGTCTGCCCATTCGTCTGAGGATGGTATGATGACGAGAATTTCAATTTTATCTGCATGGCAGAACAGAGGGCCCTCCAAAACCTCGCTACAAACTGTACCCCCCGATCAGATATTATTTCGGAGGGTAAACCGTGTAAACGGAAGATCTCCTGTAGGAAGATCTGGGCAAGTTTCGGGGCAGAAGGGAGACCCTGGAGAGGAACGAAATGAGCCATCTTAGAAAATCTGTCCACTACAACCCAAATAGTGTTATGTCCCTGAGAAGGTGGAAGATCAGTGATAAAATCCATTGATAGGTGAGACCAAGGACGATTAGGGACAGATAAGGGTTGTAACTGACCTGCTGGAGACTGACGAGGAGTCTTGTGCTGCACACATTTCGGACAGGATGCCACGAAATCCTGGATGTCCACTTTCATCTTCGGCCACCAATATGACGCAGAAAGGAACTTGAATGTCTTCAGGACACCAGGATGACCAGTGAACTTGGATTGGTGGGCCCAAGCTAGCAACTTGGGACGGAGTTCTGGGGAAACAAAAGTCTTACCCGGAGGTGGAGCTGGAGAGACTTGAGAGGCAGCGAAAACCACGGAACTCAGGATGGAATGTGGCACAGAGTCAGATGTTCCCTCTTCTGATTCCATGGACCGGGATAATGCGTCGGCTTTCACATTCTGTGAACCTGGGCGGAAATGAAGCCTAAAATTAAAACGTGAGAAAAACATAGCCCACCTGGACTGGCGAGGGTTAAGGCACTGAGCTGCTTTTAGGTATAGCAGGTTTTTATGATCCGTGAAGATGTTAAACGGATGTTTAGCCCCTTCTAGGAGATATCTCCATTCCTCGAGAGCCAGTTTGATTGCCAGTAACTCTTGATCTCCCACGGAGTAGTTAGCTTCTGCGGGAAGAAACTTGCGAGAAAAGAATCCACAAGGGTGAACTTTCCCATCAGATCCCTTCTGGGAGAGAACAGCTCCAACCCCAACTGTAGAGGCATCTACCTCCAACTCGAACGGCCTGTTGACATCTGGCTGTGACAGCACTGGAGCAGACATAAAGGCTAGCTTGATCTTCCGGAAGGCTGCCAAGGCTTCTTCTGACCAGTTGGAATGATCTGCCCCTTTCCGAGTCAGGTTGGTAATAGGAGCGATGAGAGTGGAGAATCCTCGAATAAATTTTCTATAATAGTTGGCAAAACCCAGGAACCGCTGGATAGATTTGAGGGAGTTTGGAATGGACCAATTGGCAATGGCTTCCAATTTTGCCGGGTCCATCTGAAGATCCGATCCGGAAATTATATACCCCAGGAAGGGTATAGAGGGAACTTCGAAGGTACATTTAGATAATTTCCCGTAGAGACGGTTCTCACGAAGACGTCGGAGAACTTCACAGACTTGTAGGCGATGAGATGGAAGGTCTTGAGAAAAGATAAGAATATCATCTAAGTAAACAACAAGGTACTTATACAGGACATCACGAAAGATCTCGTTCACGAAGTGTTGGAATACTGCTGGAGCATTACTTAACCCAAATGGCATTACCAGGTATTCATAATGGCCATCTCGAGTGTTGAAGGCTGTCTTCCACTCGTCACCACTCCGGATTCTGATGAGATTATAGGCACCGCGGAGATCTAACTTGGTGAAGATGCGAGCCCCCTTAACTCTATCAAAAAGTTCGGTAATAAGTGGTAGAGGGTAACTATTCTTGATGGTAATGTCATTGAGACCCCGATAGTCAATGCATGGACGTAATCCACCATCCTTCTTTTTGACGAAGAAGAAACCTGCACCAGCGGGTGATGATGACGGACGGATGAATCCTTTCTGAAGATTCTCTCTGATGTAATTACTCATCGCCTCTGTTTCAGGAACAGACAAAGGGTAGGTGCGCCCCCTGGGTGGCTTCTTGCCAGGAAGGAGATCGATGGGACAATCCCATTCCCTATGGGGCGGCAGGATATCAGCAGCCTTTTCACAGAAGACGTCTGCGAAGTCTTGATAAGCTGCTGGGAGTGTTAGCTGTGACTTTACTTCGGTAGACTTGATGGGACACACTTGGGCTAAGCAGGAATGATGACAGTGTGAACTCCATGAGGTAAGCTGCAACGTTGTCCAGTCGAACTGTGGGTTATGTAGTTGAAGCCAAGGCATGCCCAAGACAATCTCCTGGGTGGCTTGAGGGATGACCAGGAACTTGATCACTTCTGAATGGAGAAATCCAACTCCCAGAACCACTGGGGTAGTTTGATGTGAAATGTTCCCTTTAGAGATTCTACTACCATCCACAGCAGTAATGTATACAGGATAAGAGAGTTCACAGGTAGACAAACAAAATTTGTTTACCGCAGCTTGGGTGATAAAATTTCCTGCAGCACCGCAGTCCACTAATGCTGACGCAGACTGGAGCCCAACGGAAGTTTCTAACGTCACTGGAAGAATGAGATCTTGTTGAGAAGGAGCTTGACTGAATGATCCTAACTTGACTCCTCCCTTACAAGTCAGGATCTGGCGTTTCCCGAACGCATCGTGCAGGAGTTAATTTGATGACCCGCAGCAGCACAGTATAGGCAAAGCCTCTCTCGTATTCTTCTTGCCCGCTCCTCAGGGGTTAGGCGGGACCTATTTACCTGCATAGGCTCGTCAGAAGAAGGAGGCTGAAACTGTACAGAAGGTATGAACCTTACTCTGCGAGGCTCACTCCGAGCGCGTTCATTATTGCGTTCGCGGATGCGAGAGTCCAGCTTTATACACAGGGAGATCAAGTCAGACAGTTGAACAGGAATGTCACGGGTTGCCAGTTCGTCCTTGATCCGATCCGAAAGTCCGTGCCAGAAGGTTGCTACCAGGGCTTGGTTGTTCCATTGGACCTCTGCAGCCAACGTCTGGAACTGGATGACATATTGTCCCATGCTTCGGTTACCTTGACGAAGTTGGATCAGGTCTGCCGAAGCTGATGTTGCACGACCAGGCTCGTCAAAGATCCGTCTAAAGGTTGACACGAAGTCTGAGTAGTTATTGATCAGAGGGTCAGCACGTTCCCACAGAGGAGACACCCAATTCAGAGCAGATCCAGAGAGTAAGGAAATGATGTAGGCAACCTTGGACCTTGGTGTAGGAAAGTTATGTGGCAATAACTCAAACTGTATTTCGCACTGATTAAGAAACCCGCGACATAATTTAGGACTGCCATCATATTTGCTCGGCACGGGCAGGTGCAGACGTGACACTGGAGCTGATGCAGCCGACATAGAAGAACTTACAGCACTGGCAGGTGCTGGGGTAACAGTAGGTGAGAGTACACTTGGCAGGGACTGCTGCAGTGTATCCAATCGGGAGGACATCCCTTGTAGAAAGTGAAGCATCTGCTGCTGCGCAACCTCTTGACCATCCAGACGGGAGACCAGATTTTGCAAGGCCTCTGACCCCACACTCCGTCCACCATCCGAGTCCATCGATCCTGGACTTACTGTCAGATTGTGTTTGGTCTGTGTCCCCGGAGGGGGCGCTAGTGGGTCAGTGGAGGTAGGAGGAAAGAGACGAGGAGGTTGTATCACGTTCTTGCGCATGAGCGCAATGGTATTTTATTTAGCAGATAAGTTTAAACAGAAATGCAGCAGAAATAATATATCAGATGAGAAAACACTTGGAATGATAACAAACAGTCTATGGCAATGGATGATAGGTGACTTGAGAAATCATATCCGGAAATAAAACAACAGAATGAATGTCAATGAAATGATTCTGGTTTGGGAACCAGAGCAGGGTTTTAAAACAGAGAACTAAGGCAGTAGATGGATATTGCAAACCTGAGCATAAGCAGGAGACCAACTCACAGTGCAGGTGATGAGGCACTGGCAGCAGCAAGCTGTGTCACAGGTGGAGGAATGAACACACCTGGAGTTTAGTCTTCAACTGCAGGCTGAAGCACACAAGGTGGTGATGAGTGTGAAGCCCAATGCAGGTTGCTGGTATTGCTGAGCCTTGAAGTTCCACGGGAGCAAGCAGAATCACCAGGAGTATAAGTTCTTAGCAGAGAACCAGGAACTCAGGAGAAACAGGAGCCGATCCTTTCATGCAGGTTGTCAGAATGACACAAAGTCCAGGATGCCTGTGAGGTGAAACAGTAGCCTCCTATATACCCCATGGTGTGCAGGGATTGGATGGAGGAAAGAACAGTGGGTGCGGCCACGCACCGGATTGGCCGCAGTATACTAGCTGTTTGGAAACTGTCATGGCGGCGCCCACGCCGCGGCCCAGCGGGGACGCGGCGCGCACACGCCCGCTGGCTCAGGAGTGTTCCCAGGACCTTGATGATGTCCCATGGCAGGGGCATAGGCGACAGGTGACCGCAGGGAGCCAGGACGGAGTCCGCAGCGGCGGACGGATGCCAGTCTGGTAAGTCGATTCCTGACAATAGGCAAGTAATAGTGACATTCCTTCAATTGTGCATCTCTAATAGAGCACCCGGGAGGGCAGCATGTGATTGGTCTTATCTCCTGTACTGGAGATAGCAGGCATTGGGCCATATGTCCCGTGGTGTTGAGTATCCGGGGCATTGTTTTTTTATATGTACATATCAGGGCAAGATAAAAATATTGGGGCTACTTGAACATCCACAGATCTGGTGCCTATAGACATGCATTTCTGTTTTTTATTACCGTTTCTATTACAGAGCACAGAATTCATTCTCTCCTCCAGCAGTGTAGAAAGACAGGAACTCATCAACATGGAAGTCATGTCACAGGCAAGGTAACTACATGGAGGCTTTGTGCTGGATATTACGAGCAGAAAAAAAGTAGAGCGATTTTAAGGGCCATCATATTTACTTTACTGATGTCTCAGGAAATTAAGTGCCAGACATTTAGAACAGTGGTGATATTTCTCTGGGACTGCACTATGTGTTTGGGGGCCTTGGGGCATTGCAAGAGACAGGTAACAAATAAGCAGCACTGACAGATTGCACCAATGCAATAGAATACTGTAAGATGGTGCCGCATAAGTGCAGTACTTGGGCAGGTGGCTTTCTTGGTACACGGATTGAAGCCTCCCTAGAGGATCAATATGGAGTCTGTGCAGTAGCGCTCTCCACTTTTAACAAGGTGTACATGAAGGGGGGCAGAGTGCTATGAGGTAGACATTGAAGGGGGGTAGTGCTGTGAGGTGGACAGTGAAGTGGGCAGTGAGTACACTGTGGGGATAGTGAGCGCGTTGAAGTGAACAGTAGATTATGTTATGGCAGAGTGTGTGTGTGTGTGTGTGGGGGGGGTACATGTGTGTCCTGTTAGGGGCTCTGTGCGCTGTGGGGGGTCAGTGAGTGAGCTAGGAGGGTTCAGTGAATGAGTGGAGAGAGGGTCAGTGAGTGCTATGGGGGGGTCAGTCAGCGCTGTGAGGAAGTCAATGTGATATGCATGTGAACTGGCAGTGAGAGAGAGCTATAGAAGGGGTAATGAGAAACAGCTATGGTGGAGGCAATCAGAGTGTTATGCAGGGAGAGCTCGATGATACAGCTATGGAGGGGGCAATCGGGGAGATGTGCAGGGAGGGCTCAATGAAACAGCTATGGATGGGGCAATCAGGGAGATGTGCAGGAAAGCGTCAGTGAGAGACATATGAGGGAGACAATAACATAGATATGGACTGAGAAATATTGTGGGATGGGGCAATGAGAGATATCCATGCATACTGTACTAATGCTTTATGTTGGCTGACAGCATCAAATTTCATGGAGAGAGCCCTAAATTGTTTGACAGTTTTTAAATGCAAGTATTTATTACCTATTTCTTTTCCAGACAGGTCTGAGATTTTCCAAGATTTAGACAACACCAATAGAACTTAAGCCGGGTACACACTAGGCGATACGCTCTATGAGCGATACCGCCTAGTGTTTTCCCTACCCTCCCGGGCTGCCGATAAATGCGTACACACTGAACGATATCGCTAATGATATCGTTCAGTGATGTCACCCCGCCGTCGGCTCTAACAGGCAGTATTGCCCGACATAGCCATAATTGACCTGCATGCGCAGACGAGAACAATATTGCTAACAACCTGCATGAGTGCGCCTAGTTAACGATATAATGTGTACACCCTGAGCGATATTACAAACTATATCCCTCAAAAGGGTGAAAATGAGCAATATAATTTCAAATATCGCCTAGTGTGTAGTTGTACCCAGCTTTAGAACACATGCTGACAAATGCATTAAGTTGTCAACGCTGCGAGTGCAGATAGAACATAACTTGCCTTGGCCTTGCTTATTGTACATACTTTACATGTTGCATGTTTGTGCTGGTGTTTTCTGTTTTAAAGTCTGGGCTGATTGGTGGGAGGGGGATAACATGTTTATTCATTTACTGCTTTTATCCAGCAATATGACAAGCCACCAAGGACCCTTACTCAACCCTCCTGCATGGTGCACCCCTTGTCATTTTGTTCTGGATACGCCACTGTTTGGCCCATATAGTATGCATATCGTGACTCTATAGCTTAAGTAAAAACAGTATGCAGTATTTATTGTTCTCCATTTGTGTTTTTTCCAATTATTTTGCTGCTGCATCTTAAAGTAGAATGCAATGTAAACATAATTTTGAAATATCTAATGTGTTGACAGTAAATTAAGGACTATCCCTATATCTATGGCTATTAACAGTACCAATCATTTTGAGCTCAAATAAGTCTTTAATGTCTCCATACAAATAGGATTTGTTGTTTCAGCTTATCCCTTTAGATTGAGTAATGCCTCCATGATGTATTGGGCTGTACAAAAGGACTCCAATGACTAGAGCATGTCATTCAGAGTCTGGGAGTGCTTAACTCTCTGATACTGTAGTCCAATGATGCTAGCATGGAATAAGCCAGGCCTGCTGTACAAGGAATAACCCTCAGAAATGTGAAAAGGGTAGAAGTCAAAATGTATCACCCACACAGGGTAAATTTCATTCCTGACTGGTGGGTTTCTTAGAATTCTGGTTAGTCTTTGTCCTCTAAACACAAAAAAACTCCTGACAATAATATGGAAGGTATTGTAAAGCTCTGAGTAATGTTTAGCAGCGCACCTAAAAGAGGAATGCCAATCCTCTTATAAAATCACAACTGCAAGGAAAAAAGCCATGCTTATACACACTGGGCCATCCACATGTAAACTACTAAATAAGTCATTTATTGTAAAAATATAACACACAGGGCGGGATGTACTAAACGGAAAATGCAGTAAACCCCCTGTTTACCACAATTTCCTAATGTACTTTCCCCTGGCCGCCAGGTCAGCGCCGTGGCGGGGTTTGCCATCTTTTGCAGGCGATACCCCATAGAAGCCAATGGGCTTCTCTCCGCAGCTCTGTGTGAGGGATCTGATTGGATCCCTCCCAGCATGCCTCGCGCCCGCTCTCGTCACCCCACGCATGCGCAGACTGACTCCTGGGGCCGAATCCCGGAAGTCAGGCTGCCGCTGCGCATCGCTGCTTCTCTATTTCTTCTTGGGTAACAGGGAGTTAGACTTTACAAAAATATGGGTGGGGCTGGGATTGGGGATTTCACTCAGTGCATGTCGTGCAAGATGTACGCGCACCTGGAGCAACCGTCCCAGTGTGATTACATCTGCACGAGGTGTGTGCGAACGGTTGCCCTGGAAGCACAGGTAACTGATCTAGAGCAAACCGTTACGTGACTGAGGGAGATTCACAATCTCGAGCGAAGTTTAGCTAGAACGGTGGAGGAGTTGAGGGAGGGGTCACTGGTAGATGAGGATGACCAGGCAGTTAGCTGGGTCACAGTTAGAAGGAAGAAAAAGAGGGGGAGGCTCGACATCTCTGAACTATCAAACCCGAATACGAGGAATTGGAGGATGATAGTGAGGAAATGACGGTGCCGGAGGAGACTGTTCCATCTAGCAACCAGAGGAGCGGTCCCTCTGGCGCAGTTGGGATAAAAGTTAGTAAGGTACCTAGTCAGATTGTGGTGATAGGGGATTCCATTATTAGGAAGACAGGTAGGGCAATCTGCTACCGGGACCATGATCGCCGTACGGTCTGTTGTCTCCCGGGTGCGGCACATCACGGACCTGGTAGATAGATTGTTGGGAGGGGCAGGGAAGGATCCAGCAGTCTTGGTGCACGTTGGCACCAACGACAAAGTTAGTGGAAGGTGGGATGTCCTTAAGAAAGACTATTGGGAATTAGGCAAGAAACTTAAGGCAAGCACATCTAAGGTAATATTCTCCGAATTATTACCCGTGCAACGCGCTAGTCCAGGGGGGCAGAGGGAGATTAGGGAGGTAAATGTGTGGCTTAGGGATTGGTGCAGGAAAGAAGGGTTTCTGTTCCTAGAACACTGGGCGGACTTCTCAGTCAGGCACCATCTTTTTTGTCGTGATGGATTGCACCTGAATCAGGAGGGGGCAGCAGTGCTGGGGGAAGGATGGTTAGAAGGTTGGAGATTTTAAACTAGGTACCTGGGTTTAGCAAGAAATCACTGGTCATTCAGTAAGAATAGCAGGGGTGGTGTTAGTGAACAAAATGGGGGAGGAGTAGGGGGGAGGAATAGAGCAGACGGCAAGGGTAGTAACATGGGAACTAAAAAGGGTTTTAGAATAACAGTAACCAATGACGATTATGGGTCATCTTTGCTGCATAAGAATTACGATGTCCCTACCATAAGGGGAAATACATATCTCCATTGTATGTATGTAAATGCTAGAAGCCTTACAGGTAAAAAAGGGGAACTAAAAATCCTCACAGCAAGCAAAGAATATGATATTATAGGCATTACTGAAACGTGGTGGAATGAATCTCACGATTGGACAGTCAATCTAGAGGGTTACACGCTGTACAGGAGAGACAGACTAAATCTAACTCTCTCTGCACGTGTTATATCTGCCTCCCCTGCAGTGCACATGGTCTTGCCCAATTGCTATCAAAAATCCTGCTGCGATCAACTTGGAATTACCCCCTATATGTTTTTAAACACGCTAAATGATAATTAGTTCAATTAATCGAGGAACCAACTAGGTACAATGCAATCTTAGACCTGGTATTAACTAACAGTGGGGAATTGGTAGGAGAGCCCAAAGGTAACAGCGACCACAATATGGTCACATTCAATATCAGTTTTCATAAGCAGTCCAATACTGGCTCAACTAGGACTCTAAACTTTAGCAAAGCCAACTTTGACATGATGAAGGAAGCGTTAAGGGACATTGAATGGGAAATTCTGTTTCAAGGAAAAAATACTACAGAGAAATGGGATGTATTAAAATCACTGCTAATTAATAATACTCGTAAATGTATTCCCACCAGCAGCAAAAAAAAGAATAAAAATCCCAAACCAATGTGGTTTAACAAAAATATAAAGGAATTACTGGACAAAAAAAGATGAGCATTTCAAAAATACAAATCTGAGGGGGATGCGGAGTCATTCCAGCACTATAAGGACTGTAACAAAATATGCAAAAAAGGAATAAGAGCGGCTAAAGTTGAAGCTGAAAAACTAGTAGCAAAGGAAAGCAATGCGAATCCCAATTTTTTTTTAAGTACATCAACAGCAAGAGACTAAAGAAGGAGAGTATAAGTCCTTTAAAGGACAAGAGGGGAGTCTTAATCAAAAATTATAATGACATAGCAAACAAGTTTTTTTCAACGGTATTTACCAGAGAGGACCAAATGCTGGGTCTAACACAAAATCTCAACAAAGATAATGTCCCACTGCTAAATGCTTATTTATGTGAGAAGGTAGTCTGTGACCGATTAAAAAAAGTTAAAGATTAATAAGTCACCTGGTCCAGATGGATTTCACCCGAGAGTTCTTATGGAGTTGCACGCTGAACTAGCAAGACTTCTATTTTTGATCTTCATGGATTTGGTTAAATCGGGTATGGTTCCCAAAGACTGGCGTATAGCAGAGGTAGTGCCGATATTCAAAAAGGGGAGCAAAGCTGAACCAGGTAATTATGGACCAGTTAGTCTTACATCTATAGTGGGGAAAGTATTGGAAGGTATTCTAAGGGACAGTATTCAAAAGTTCCTTGAAGCAAATAAGGTCATTAAAAGGAACCAACATGGATTGGTAAGGACATGTTAAAGCTGATTAACTTACAGGATGAAAAACCAATACCTTTTACACTAAAGTTCGAGCCGTTGCGGCTGCTGAATGTAATCCTTAACCTACATACTTTTTACCCACTTAGCGTACACAGGCCCGTACCGTGTACGCACTTTGCGTACACACGCCGCAACGGACGTACTAAGTACACACTTTGCGTACACACACACCAACACGCTGTAAGCACAATGCCGCTACACATGTGGCTAAAATACACTTTAAACCTTTAGCAGGAAAGGGACACGACACCAATTGTATTTAAAAATGTTGGGATCCAACCCACCAACAGTTATTTACTCAAAGGGGGTTACGATAATACAAACACAATTAGAGAAAAGGCTACAATCAATGATACATACATTTGTTTCGCCAGCGCCACCCGGTCCCGGTCCTCAGTCAATCAAGATAGATGACCTTCAGAGAATGTGTGTGGCCGGCCAGGCAGCTGGCCCTTTATGCATTTGTCCAAAACATGATACAATAGAAACTGTAATCTCTTCACCTATAGGTCACTGGGATGGTCATTTACAGTACAGGAGGGGTCATAGGTCGGTTTGAATAGGTGGGCGATGCCTGGCCCAGGTGTACTTGCAGTTGGTCTCCACTGGGTTCCCGCTGAATATCAGGAGTACAGTAAATACAGTGTGATACTAATATTCTGTTCCTGCGCATATCTATGCGCAGGAGCGTGCTATCTTCTGCAAACTGCTACCGGAATATTGATTTTAAAATACCTTACAGCTGGATACCAAACACCACCTCCTAGCCTAATTCTGTCCCCTCATATCCTGTAAAGGTGAATCCCTTTGTTGTTGTACCTTTTAAGCAAGTGTAACTCGCTGGTGTGGTGCATGTGGGCTATGTGTAAATCGTGCACTATGTGGATCAAATATGAAATGTGTCCTTGTGGCTTTTCCATGCAAATACATATGCTACCGTAATTACTCATACCACGCGCTAATACGCACTACCGCGTGAGCGGCTATATGCAACTTGCGAGTATGTGCACGCACGGCAGAACAAGTATGCGCACGGAGGCCATCTGTGTGGTGTTTGTACATGATGTGTGTACTGTAATATTTTTGACTTCGACAGACAGATCATGTCAAACCAACTTACTTGGCTTTTATGAAACAGTAAGTGCAAACCTTGATAAGCGTAAGGAGGTGGGTGTAATCTTTTTAGACTTTGCCAAAGCTTTCAACACTGTACCACACATGCATCTTATCTATAAGCTACAAGAAATAGGGCTAGGGAGCACAATATGCACTTGGGTCAGTAATTGGTTAGATAATAGGGAGCAGCGCATTGTGGTCAATTGATAATTTTCAAATTGGACTAAAGTACTAAGTGGTGTGCCACAAGGGTCTGTACTTGGACCACTTTTGTTCAACATTTTCATCAACGACCTAACAGTAGGTCTAGAGAGCATGGTGTCAATTTTTGCAGACGATACCAAATTGTGTAAGGTTATAAATACGGAGGGAGATGCTGAGTCGCTTCAGAACGACTGGAACCATGGGCAGCAAAATGGAGAATGAGATTCAACACAAACAAGTGTAAGGTAATGCACTGTGGGGGCAAGACCAAAAATTACACCTACATACTAAATGGGGTAATACTAGGGGATTCTGTACTGGAAAAAGACTTAGGGGTTCACATAGATAACAAATTAAGCAGCAGTACCCAAAGTAGGAGTGCCGCAAAGAAGGCTAATAAGATATTAGCATGCATAAAATGGGGAATTGATGCAAGGGACGAGAGTATCATACTCCCATTATATAAATCACTAGTGAGGCCACATCTTGAATACTGTGTGCAATTTTGGGCACCATATTACAAAAAGGATATCCTGGAGCTAGAAAAGGTTCAGAGGCGGGCGACCAAACTAATCAAGGGCATAGAGACGCTGGAATATGAGGAAAGGCTTGCAAGGCTAGGCATGTTTACACTGGAAAAGAGGAGACTAAGGTGGTCATTCCGAGTTGTTCACTCGTTGCCGATTTTCGCTATATTACAATTAGTCGCTTACTGCGCATGCGCAAGGTTCGCAGAGCGCATGCGCTTAGTTATTTTACACAAAAGTTAGGTATTTTACTCACGGCATAACGAGGATTTTTCATCGTTCTGGTGATCGGAGTGTGATTGACAGGAAGTGGGTGTTTCTGGGCGGAAACTGGCCGTTTTCTGGGCGTGTGCGAAAAAACGCTGGCGTTTCTGGGAAAAACGCGGGAGTGTCTGAAGAAACGGGGGAGTGTCTGGGCGAACGCTGGGTGTGTTTGTGACGTCAAACCAGGAACGAAACTGACTGAACTGATCGCAATAGCTGAGTAAGTCTGGAGCTACTCAGAAACTGCTAAGAATTTTCTATTCGCAATTCTGCTAATCTTTCGTTCGCAATTCTGCTAAGCTAAGATACACTCCCAGAGGGCGGCGGCTTAGCGTGTGCAATGCTGCTAAAAGCAGCTAGCGAGCGAACAACTCGGAATGAGGGCCTAAGAGGGGACATGATCAACATCTACAAATATATAAGGGGTCAATACACAGAGCTTGGGATGGACCTGTTTTCTATAAGATCAGCACAGAGGACACGTGGTCACTCGCTTAGGTTAGAGGAGAGGAGTTTCCGCACATTGAGGCAAAAAGGTTTTTTCACAGTAAGGACAATACGTGTTTGGAATTCCCTGCCTGGGAGAGTAGTAACTGCGGACTCAGTCAACACCTTTAAGAATGGGTTAGATAAATTCTTATTGGATAAAGATATTCAGGGTTATGGTGCGTAGGCACGCATTATAGTTAATATAACTAGTCCTAACTTAAAAATAACTAGTCCTATAATAAGACTGCATAGGAGACCACAAATAGGTTGAACTCGATGGACAATTGTCTTTTTGCAACCTTAGTTACTATGTTACAGCTCTTATCGGAAGATAAACAACACAACAACACAAATTATGTATTTGTCATCTATATTATTGCTTTGAAAACTGTAAGAGGCATCCTATACTTATTGCTTTTATTAACTGCACCTTGCTAGTTATCTCATTTACCTCAACTGTTTCAGCGCCTGGTTTATTGGGAGACTAAGGCCGAGTACACATCAGAATGATATCGTCATGAATTGCCATATCGGAACTACATATCGTGCATATCGTCTGATGTCTATGCCTGATGGTGAGCTCCAACGGATGGCATGCAATATCTTCTGGTTGCCCGTGCTGCACGTCGTCCCATCGTTCATTACATCGGGTAGTATGTATCGGCAATCTGTCATGGCCTAGGGTGACTGGAAATCGCTCTGACCATCGGCATAATTGCAGGCTGTACTGATGTATACCTGGCTATAGAACGGTGAATGAATGTTCATGCTATTGGTGCATGACTATAAGACAATGTATGCAACTGAAAACTTAGCATCTGAATTCCTTACTATTTCGGCCAGACTATTAATTTGTTTTAGAGATTTAATTTTATGTATGCTAATTCTGGTAATTGAAGTATTACTGTCCCACTCCTGGGAGTTCATTAAGTCCATAAGTCAGCGTGATTTACTGTATGTTTTTACAATAAATGACATAGTAGTTTGACCCCGTATGTATAAGTTCCACCTGTTTTTCCCTGTAGTCTTTGTCCCCTGCCTCTGAAATCTGTATTTCTATATTCAAGTGCCTGGCCTACAAACAGTTTGTATTTGTTATTTTAGATTCTTGAGCCCTATAACCCTATTTAAATAGTAGATGTTTTGCTATAAGAACAGATCAGTTTTCTAAATACATAAATAAGACAAAAGGTATTGTGTATGTCAAACAAGATTTTCTGCAATGTTTCATCTCCATTTTTATTATCCATAATTATTATCACTTTTGGTATGTGTCTCAAACAGTCCAAATCAAATCTGGTTATGCCATGGTCTTCTCATAGGTGTACTTTTTGATCTTGTCTACAACCCACTCCCTGTAGGATGACACTCTGGTGAAGACCTGAGGTTTTCTGTCCAACATACAATTTTTGGGCCCAAAGCTTGCAATTCCTTTAACTTCCCAGACAGTGCCTGGAGCAGATTTGCAGTGCAGCGCCCCTTCAGCCTCACCCTGAAAAAAAGAGAGTAATAGTTATAGCAACAGTTATTTTTAAAGACGCTACCATATACTGCGGAGTAATTCACTCCTGTCCTCTGCCTGCGGCATGGAACGAGCTACACAAAAGTACTGTTTTTATTACATTCTTTCAGCTCTGCCAATAATTCCCACTGATATAATGCCCGTTGTAACACTGCCCTTACCATGGCATGTGTCTCACATCATGGAGCCAACATGGATGGAAAGGTTACGCACATCTCGGATGATTTTGGATTTGTGCATGCACAGGATCAGTACTGTGTATGTGCTGATCTGTGGATGCAATAATGGCCGCAGTGCTGGCATGGATGGATGGTGACGGGTAGCATTCTCAAACGTGGGAGCATGTTGGTCCCATTTTTGAGGCATGCTGAGGCCAGTGTCTGTGTATGGGAAATGTGTGGACTCTTTTTTGTACAGTAGAGTTATAAGCACGTTAAATAATAAACTTGGGTTTATGGATTTAATGCCTTTTCTATTGTAAATATGTAGCACCCAAATGTGGCTATAGGTAAAGAATGAATGTTTCAGTAAGCTATTTTCAAGAAGGAAGTGTGTGTGTGTGTGTGGGGGGGGGGGGGGTGGGGGGGTTGGGGAGAGATATAAAGGGAAGATGGGGACATCTCCACCACTGGGTGGCTAATGCTCCACTAATCCAGTACTTTAGAGCGAATAGCGGCGGATTGATCTACAAGCTCTTGCAAATGGGCAGTGATGAATGTACGTACTGCATACTGTACACACAGACCAATGGTCAGATGGAGAGACTAAAGAGGATTTTGGACGCTAACATATCCCTAACATCAATAGACCATAATGTACCTGTAACACGTTCGTTTGCGTCTGTGTACACTATGGTTTTATTTGTTGATTTGTCTGCGGGACTTGGAAGTTCACATATTCTTAATGTCAATGGACTATACTGTGGCTTTATCACGTTCATTTGCATCTGTATATACTGTACTACTGTATTTACGTCTGTACACTGTAATATACTGTATGACATACTGTAGAATATTGTAGCATAATGAGACGCACCAGTAAAGTAGTTCTTACTATGTATTTCGGTATTATATTTTAATGGAGACCACACGCATGCGCAATGGTGATTTTAAAAAGTGACATCTGGTGGATGATCGCAGGTATTACACTTAAAGGTAACGTCAAACGCTCTGTGCGCCTCCCTACGACTAGGCGTGCCTCCTTATTCGCGATCAGGCTGCGTATGCCTGATCGCGACTAACGCCTCAGCCAGCCAAGATAACAGAGGCTGCATCTGTACAGCAATTATAAAGAAAACTAATGGAACACTGGAAAACACCAAGTGAAAGAAGTGGTAATTCTGATTCGAATCATCAACAAGTACTATGTAAAGTCTTCCCTCCTAAACATTCTTTTCCATATACAGGAGGTAGTAATAATTCTAAACTGTAGACTTCCACTTATCCTTCTAACAAGGTAAAATCTATATATCCGTCCACAGCCTGTATGTATTCACCTGCTTAGACCTTCCTTCCCACACAATAATTAGCAGTTTATTATATGCACTTGTGATACTAACTTGGTTACATACTGTATTTCCTTAACTTCCCCTCCTCTCCACAGAGTCTCAATGTCTTTCCTCACCCCTTTATCCGTGCCCGTCTTTGTCTCTCTTTGGTTAGCAGTCTCTACCATTTGAGACTGAATTGAAACATCTGCAACCAATTCTTATAAAATATATTGCTTTGATGTCTTTTTATGCACACTAAGGACAGGTACACATCAGGACAATATTGGCATGATTTGCTGTATCGGAATGACATATCATGCATATCGTCTGATGTGTATGCCTGATGGCACACTCGCATTTGGCACACTGCACATTATCTGTGTGCAGATTTTTTATTTGAATTACATTAAATTGCGACATTACTATTTAATGCGCAGCTCTTTTTATTTTTTATTTTTTATTTCCTTCATATTATTGGAGGTTTTTGCGTATTCCTTCTTCAGATGTATATATTTAGCGATGTTAGAGCCTAGTGAGACTTAATTTCTTCATTTTAGATTAGCAGTCTCTGCAAATAGTTTTTTAGGACCAGGAGCGATCGGGCTGGCTTTTAATTGATAGTTCCCGCATCTGTGAATTGCACATTGCACTTTCCATGCCGCTGAATATAACCTCAGTGTAACATGTTAAGACTAATCACAATGTGTACAATATTGCACATGTAACTAATAATAGATCATGCAGTGGATAGATTCCTAACTGGAAGCATACAGTATAATGCAGATCTAACCTAACATCTTACCTAGTGCTGTACTAGCTAATGAACCATGGGCAGAGGCGGATTGGCCATAGGGTCTACAGGGAAGATTCCCGGTGGGCCGACGCACCCGTGGGGCCTGTTTTGTTTGAGGACATGTGGTCATTTTATAGACATAATGAATAAGATGCAAAACAATTTGCATATATGAAAATGACTTTGCCACTTAGCCTGTGATTGCAGATGATCTAGTGTATGCTCTGTCTGCCTGCTTGGCTGACATATAAGATTGAGTGAATAGTGATTGGGACACGGTTGGTGTAATAAGCAAGAAAATATATCTTTCTAAAGAATTATATAGTTTCCTAAATTCTAAAGGTGTATCATATAATGTGCTCATAACATTTAATTTTATTTCCTTTTAACTTCCCTTTGATGCTGGACATCCCCACTATCTGGAAAGTCTTGGGGGGAGGGTGCTGCTGCCATGGCCCATGGCTAGACCTTACACCTCTGGTGCTGCCCAAGTGGGGCCACTAGTACAATTTTTTTCCAGGGCCGCTTTTTGTTCCCAATCCGCCCCTGACCATGGGCCTAATTCAGACCTGATCACAAAGGTGCGTTTTTTGCATCCCTGCGATCAGGTAGTTGCCGCCTACAGGAGGAGGGTATTACCTTTTTCCAGCAGTGCAATCACATTCATTGTCAGAGCTGCACAAACATAAGTTTGTGCAGTCTCTGCATTGCCCAGGACTTACTCAGCCGCTGCTATGATCGGGGCTGGAGCTGACATCAGAAACCCTCCTTCAAAACGCTGGGTCCCGCCTGCGTTTTTCCGGACACTCCCTGGAAATGGTCAGTTGCCACCCACAAACGGCCTCTTCCTGTCAATCACCTTGCTATCGCCGGTGTGTTCGTAATTTTCGCACCATCCCATCGCTGACTGGCGATCCCTGTTGCTGCAGTCCGACGCACCTGCGCATTGCGGTGCATATGCGTGCGCAGTTCAGACCTGATCGCCCGCTGTGCGAAAATGCACAGCAACGATCAGTTCTGAATTACCCCCCATATCCAGTGTACATATCCGGCACATTTCTGCTATAAATGCACTATCTGTGACCTAGGAAAATTGTTCATCCAGTGTAGACATCTTTTCAGTTGTGTGTATCTTAAAATAACATTAGAATTGTCCTTAGTACTAGACACCTCGGGTCTTGAAAGAATCCACATTTTCACTTAAAGTAAATGAAAATCCAGGTACATGATATAGTGACTTACCCTGCAACTAGACTTAAGTTTTTCAGGAGATTCAAAGCCAGCACAGACCATCGATGCAGTTAATTGGCTCTGCCAAAATTTAGACTGACTGCAACTTTCATAGGACATGACAGGTACTGGCACGTGAAACCTTGCCTTGGATGTAACAGAACTCGGTCCACCTACAAGAAAATATGTTTTAAATAAAAAAACAAAAGCAACATAAAAATTTAT
Organism: Pseudophryne corroboree; assembly: GCF_028390025.1. Lineage (NCBI taxonomy): Eukaryota > Metazoa > Chordata > Amphibia > Anura > Myobatrachidae > Pseudophryne > Pseudophryne corroboree. The sequence goes on from NC_086444.1 coordinate 757,111,402, forward strand.
AATAGTCCTGTGTTAAAGATACATGTTTACATGACAGAATAAACTATTTTTATTATATAGGTTTAATATGAGCATTGGATATATAAGGCCAAGTAGGAACCTTATTATGGAAGCCCACCACTAACTGAAAATTACATTGTGGTATAATATTTGAATTAATAAATAACATGGGAAATATATTTGGAGATTTTTTTTCTTCTTCTCATTAAAGGGAAGCCAGTCACCACTGTCATGTGTAATACCCTGTATTAGGCATACTTGAGGTGAACACTAACATTCAGGGTCCCTTCATATCCATCCTGAATGAGAGACATTTTTCCCTCATTGTGGAGCTCATGTAGAGATGGGTGTAAGTCCAAAACTAAGGCATGAAATGGAGGCATCTTTAAGTGGAGTATGGCGTAGTCTTTATGCAGGCTGAAACATATTTAGCCATTGCACCTCTGCAGTGGTTGGGCATGCTGGTGTTTGTAGTATAACAAGCTCCAACATACCTATTGCTATCAGGGTATTCTGGCTTTTCAGGAGCCACAAATGGCATTTTTTTGCCTATGGGGCCCACTGGGACCTGTACTGCGCCACACCCACACACTGAGTTTACAAATAGTTAAATAGAAGTTTAGACACTCTCACGCCATTTCTCATTCAACAATTTATTACACACCTAATTCCTGGGGTCAGGGGGAAGGGGTCTTCTTTGGTCTCTGTCGGTAGCCACAGGTGGAAAAAGAGCCTCATTGGTACTGCATGATTTGCTCCTTATGAGTCCCCAATATGAATGTGAAAGAACTAGTGTTTCCCATCTGTAGGGGCATTGGCATTTCTATAATGGGTGCAGTGTGTGCGGTGCACAAGGGAGGGCCCACACCGCACCCATTTCTCCTATACAGGGCCGGCTCTAGGCACGTTCGACTAGAGCGGCCGCGCGGGGCGCCACCCTTAATGGGCGCCGCGCGCTGGCGCCGCCATAGTCTTACCTGGAGCCGGCCCTGTACACTGCTGGCAGCTCTCCCCACCGTCCCCGGCCTTTCAAAACTGTGCGCTGCGCGGCGCCGGCGTCTGACGTCAGACGCCGCGCAGCGCGCACCAAGCAGCCGGGAACAGTCGGTGGCCCTCAGGCTCAACAGCAGCACGTCCCCTCCCAGCGTCGCCGCAGGTATGTTGGGATCGTCGGGGCCGGGCACTGGCACTGTGTGTGGGGGCACTGGCACTATGTGGGGGCATTGGCACTGTGTGGGGGCATATCTGCACTGTGGGGGCACTGGCACTGTGTGGGGGCATATCTGCACTGTGGGGGCACTGGCACAGTGTGGGGGCATATCTGTCGCTGTGGGGTCATATCTGCACTGTGGGGGCATTTATGAATCTTGCACTGTGGGGGCATTGGCACTATGTGGGGGCATTGGCACTGTGTGGGGGCATATCTGCACTGTGGGGGCACTGGCACTGTGTGGGGGCATATCTGCACTGTGGGGGCACTGGCACTGTGTGGGGGCATATCTGCACTGTGGGGGCACTGGCACAGTGTGGGGGCATATCTGTCGCTGTGGGGTCATATCTGCACTGTGGGGGCATTTATGAATCTTGCACTGTGGGGGCATTTATGTATCTGGCACTGTGGGGGCATTTATCTGGCACTGTGGGGGGCATTCATTTATCTGGCAGTGCGGGGGGGGCATTTATCTGTGCACTGTGAGGGGGCATTAATGTATCTGGCACTGTGGGGGCATTTCTGGCACTGTGGGGGCATATCTGCGCTGTGGGGGCATGTATGTATCTGCACTGTGGGGGCATGTATGTATCTGGCACTGTGGGGGCATGTATGTATCTGGCACTGTGGGGGCATGTATGTATCTGGCACTGTGGGGGTATTTATGTATCTGGCACTGTGGGGGTATATCTGCACTGTGGGGGCACTTATTTATCTGGCACTGTGGGGGGCATTTATTTATCTGGCACTGTGGGGGCATATCTGGCACTGGGGCATATCTGGCACTGGGGCATATCTGGCACTGTGGGGGCATATCTGGCACTGTGGGGGCATATCTGGCACTGGGGGCATTAATGTATCTGACACTGTGGGGGGAAATAATGCATCTGGCACTGGGGGCATTTATGCATCTGGCAATGTGTGGGCATTTATGTATCTGGCACTGGGGGCATTTATGTATCTGGCCCTGTGGGGGCATATCTGGCACTGTGGGGGCAATTTTATATATGGCACTGTGGGGACAATTTTATATATGGCACTGTGGGGACATATCTGGCACTGTGTGGGCATTTTTATATCTGGCACTGTGTGGGCACTTATGTATCTGGCACTCTGTGGCCATTTATGTAGCTGGCACTGCTGGGGGGGGCATGTCGCGTGTAGCTGGCACTGCTGGGGGGCATGTCGCGTGTAGCTGGCACTGCTGGGGGGCATGTCGCGTGTAGCTGGCACTGCTGGGGGGCATGTCGCGTGTAGCTGGCACTGCTGGGGGGCATGTCGCGTGTAGCTGGCACTGCTGGGGGGCATGTCGCGTGTAGCTGGCACTGCTGGGGGGCATGTCGCGTGTAGCTGGCACTGCTGGGGGGCATGTCGCGTGTAGCTGGCACTGCTGGGGGGCATGTCGCGTGTAGCTGGCACTGCTGGGGGGCATGTCGCGTGTAGCTGGCACTGCTGGGGGGCATGTCGCGTGTAGCTGGCACTGCTGGGGGGCATGTCGCGTGTAGCTGGCACTGCTGGGGGGCATGTCGCGTGTAGCTGGCACTGCTGGGGGGCTTGTCGCGTGTAGCTGGCACTGCTGGGGGGCTTGTCGCGTGTAGCTGGCACTGCTGGGGGGCTTGTCGCGTGTAGCTGGCACTGCTGGGGGGCTTGTCGCGTGTAGCTGGCACTGCTGGGGGCCGTGTCATGTAGTGTTCCCGCTAGGCGTCTGTGGCTAGGCAATGTGTCTCAGTGCTGTGCCTGGCGCAAAGTGTATAGGAGGTTCTACCTGGTGCAGTGTGTATTAGCTGCACTACTGTGTGGTGTAATGCAAATTGCCACTATTATGTGGCCACGTACCTTCCCCACGAAGTAACTCCCCTTAATTTTTGCTGCGCGCCTTCGGCGCGCACTGTCCATTCTTTGACATATAGGTATGGGAACAACAAGCAGTATGTACATCATTTTGCCCTCCTAACTTAAAAATGTGCCCTCCCTGTGATCAGCACCATGCCCTAAAAAGTGAACACTATCATGTGTAGCTGGCACTGCTGCGGGGCATGTCATGTGTAGCTGGCACTGCTGCGGGGCATGTCATGTGTAGCTAGCACTGCTGCGGGGCATGTCGTGTATCTGGCACTATACTGGAGACATTGTGTGTAAGGAACACTACTGTGGCTATGTGTAAGGCTGCTAATTGTGTGAAAATATGTTTATAGTTTGATGATATGAAGTTATGAGACCACGCCCACTTTTCCAGAGGCCACACCCACTTTTCCGGAAGCGCGCGCGCCTTCGGCGCGCGCATGGGGGGGGGGGGGGGGCGCTTTTACATTTTCTCGCTCAGGGTGCTAGTAGGCCTGGAGCCGGCCCTGCTCCTATACTTACCTTTCCGGAGTCCATCGCTGACCGTCTGTGGGCCCCCTCCTCTCACGTAGCCGTCGCGCTGCTGCTAGCGCAATGAACACTAGAGACTCTGGCACAGTGCCAAAGTCTACAGCATATGCGCAGGACTCTGAAAAAATGGTGCGGCTGCCATTTTCAGACTCCTGCGCATGCGCTGTAGACTCTGGCACTGTGCCAGAGTCTAGTTCGCTCAGAGCGCTAGCAGCGGCGCAACGGCTACGGGAGAGGAGGGGGCCCACACACGGAGACTGCACTCGGGTCCCCTCCTCTCTAGAGACGCCCCTGACTAGGGGATTCCCATGGTATAAAGTCATGTAATCAAAAGGTCGACATTCATAAAGGTGACGCCACAATGCCAACAGTTATGATGTTGACATTGTTAAATTGTCGACAGGCAACGTGTCAGAATGTTGACCAGTAGAAAGTTGACATTTTAACTGGAGGTCAATGAAGCACTAGAGAGAGGGTTACAGGTAGGAATTAGGGTTAGCGATAGAGGAGAAGTCACAGTCACATGACTGCTGGAACCCTGAAGATGCCGCTGGATTGGTTTGGAGCAAGTGAGTCACCGCTGGGCTACCAGGGACGATATGTCAACATTGTAACGTGTCAACATTTCATCACTTTCTACATGACGAATTTCGACATTATGACATATCATACCCAGGGGTAAATTTACTAAGATAGGAGTTCTATTTAAGATGGGATGTTACCCATAGCAACCAATCAGATTCTACATCTCATTTATCTAGCACCTTATAGAAGATAATATCTGGAATCTGATTGGTTGCTATGGGTAACATCCGATCTTTAACAGAACTCCCATCTTAGTAAATTTACCCCCCAGTCTGGTGTGAAAGTGGTGGGAAATTTTCATTGTAATACATTGAAGTGATACGCTGCTAGCATATATTATGCTGTTATCATACACAGTTTATGTAATATGCTCAGTTGCAGGCCTCTTAAGAAATCTGCGACTCTGCATATTGCACAAATTGTGCATTTTTCATGGACGCAATTTATGCCTAGATTTTTAGAGAAATTGCCTCCACCTCTATATCAGCCCCTGAGGGAAATAGAGGCTTCCATGTGAGACTGGTACACTGATGCAAGTTCCACCTTGGAAACCCCCTAGTCTAGAGCGACAGCTTCCGCTATGGTGAGGCCAATCCCAGTAGTAGCTACAGTACCTTCTTGTATCTATTACACATAAAAATAGCAACAGATTTGTAGACAATATATTTTTTATTATTCAGTTCCAGCTTCTCAGTTGTGTTTACTTTGGAAAAAGTAGTTTTGAAGGTTTAACTAATTAAACCTCTCTGTTTCGTAACACTTTTTACTTTAGAATAACCGCTCTCCCTGTATTTAGGGGTGTGGTATGTCTTGCTGGCGCTTGGGATCCCGGCGCCCAGCATACCGGCGCCGGGATCGTGACCACCGGAATGCCAGCAGCGGGGCGAGTGCAAAAGAGCCCCGCTGTGGGCACGGTGGCACACTATACTATTTATTCTCCCTCCGGGGGTGTCGTGGGCACCCCAAGAGGGAGAATACTTGTCGGTATACCGGCGGTCAGGATTCCGGTGTCAGTATGCTGAGCGCTGGGATCCCGACAGCCTGTATATGAAGTGCCACCCGTATTGAGGCAGCTAAATATTGGGACTTCTGTACCCCATATAAAGCCTTTAGTGTGATACTGTTTCTCAGACTGTAGATCTGTGTTTAAGTGAGTGGAGGTAAAGATAATCATAGTACCTGTGGCAGCCGCCCAACCAGTCCAGTAGCAGAGTTCCGTTGGTGGTGAGATATCTCCAGAATGAGGCAAGCAGACAGGTTGTATATGGGACACCTTCTCTGACAGATGCAACAGCGCTATGTCATGAGAATGGTCATTGCTCTGTGGATATGAAAACTCCTCATGTCTGATAAAAGCATCGGTTCCAACGCATTTCTGTGACATTTCAGATCCAAAGCAAACCCTCAAAGATTCAAGCTCCTGGTTACTGTGTGGGAAAAAAAAATATGCGAGGATTGTGAGGCAGATATGAGAGAAAGGGGAGATATTGATATGAGATTTGAGATGTATGATTGCATGATGCTGTTGTGGGGTTTGTAGGTGAGTGTAAGTAATGGCAGTTGGTTACAACTGTCTACCTTTACTTACATATTGGATATCTAATACCATTGAATCTTTTACTTATGTTTCAGTGGAACCAGTAACTAACCTCATCACATGCTTTATTCCTATATTGAACTGTCTCCTGGGATAACAAAATGTAAGTGACCTCTGGCTGGTTCTGCCTCCACAGTTGTGTAAGGGCCTGATTCAGATTAGCAAAGCAAAAAAGCCCACAATTGGGCCAGATGTACCATGTGCAGAGAGAGTTAGATTTGGGTGGGTTATTTTGTTTCTGTGCAGAGTTAATACTGGCTGCTTAATTTTTACGCTGCAATTTAGAATTCAGTTTGTACACACCCCACCCAAATCTAACTCTCTCTGCACATGTTACACAGTGCATCCGGAAAGTATTCACAGCGCTTCCCTTTTTCCACATTTTGTTATGTTACAGCCTTAGTCCAAACTGGAATAAATTTATTTTTTCCCTCAAAATTCTACACACAATACCCCATAAAGACAATGTGAAAAAGGTGTTTTTTTTTAGATATTTGCAAATTTATTACAAATAAAAAACTAAGAAATCACATGTACATAAGTATTCACAGCCTTTGCCATGAAGCTCAAAATCGAGCTCAGGTGCATCCTGTTCCCACTGATCATCCTTGAGATGTTCCTACAGTTTAATTGGAGTCCACCTGTGGTAAATTCAGTTGATTTGACATGATTTGGAAAGGCACACACCTGTCTATATATAAGGTCCCACATTTGGAAAGGCACACACCTGTCTATATATAAGGTCCCACACTTGACAGTGCATGTCTGAGCACAAACCAAGCATGAAGTCAAAGCAATTGTCTGTAGACCTCTGAGACACGATTGTCTCGAGGCACAAATCTGGGGAAGTGTATAGAAAAATATCTACTGCTTTGAAGGTCCCAATGAGCACAGTGCCCTCCATCATCCATAAATGGAAGAAGTTTGGAACCACCAGGACTCTTCCTAGAGCCGGCCGGCCGTCTAAACTGAGCAATCGGGGGAGAAGGGCCCTAGTCAGGGAGGTGACCAAGAACCCGATGGTCACTCTATCAGAGCTACAGAATTCCTCTGTGGAGAGAGGAGAACCTTCCAGAAAGATAACCATCTCTGCAGCAATCCACCAATTAGGCCTGTATGGTAGAGTGACCAGACGGAAGCCACTCCTTAGTAAAAAAAAAGCACATGGCAGCCCGCCTGGAATTTGCCAAAATGTACCTGAAGGACTCTCAGACCATGAGAAACAAAATTCTCTGGTCTGATGAGACAAACATTGAACTCTTTTGCGTGAATGCCAGGCGTCATGTTTGGAGGAAACCAGGCATGGTGGTGGCAGCATCATGCTGTAGGGATGTTTATCAGCGCCAGGAACTGGAAGTCAGGATATAGGGAAAGATGAATGCAGCAGTGTACAGAGACATCCTGGATGAAAACCTGCACCAGAGCGCTCTTGACCTCAGACTGGATGGTTCATCTTTCAGCAGGACAACGACCCTAAGCACACAGCCAAAACATCAAAGGAGTGGCTTCAAGACAACTCTGTGAATGTCCTTGAGTGGCCCAGCCAGAGCCCAGACTGGAATCCGGTTAAACATCTCTGGAGAGATCTGAAAATGGCTGTGCACCGACGCTTCCAATCAAACCCAATGGAGCTTGAGAGGCGTTGCAAAAAAGAATGGGCAAAACCGCCCAAAGATAGGTGTGCCAAGCTTGTGTCATCATATTCAAAAAGACTTGAGGCTGTAATTGCTGCCAAAGGTGCATCAACAAAGTATTGAGCAAAGGCTGTGACTACTTATGTACATGTGATTTCTTAGTTTTTTTTATTTTTAATACATTTGCAAAAATGTCAAAAAAAAACTTTTTCACATTGTCATTATGGGGTACTGTGTGTAGAATTTTGAGGGAAAAATAAATTTATTCCAGTTTGGAATAAGGCTGTAACATAACAAAATGTGGAAAAAGTGAAGAGCTGTGAATTCTTTCCAGATGCACTGTATCTGCCCCACCTGCACTGAACATGGTTTTGCCCATTTGTGAGCTTTTTTCATTGCTAACAAACCTGAATCAGGCCCTAAGTTATCAACTATAACCAAGTCTAAAGCTTAATACAATGGGCCTGACTCAGAGATGGACGAAAATGCAATGCTGCATACAAGCAGCATTGTATTTCTTGTCCGATCTCCAGGAGGGGCATGCAGGAGACGTCTCAGTAGAAGAGAAGCCTCCTGCATGTAGCTGCGATCCCAGCACTGCGACCGACGCTGCAAGCTGGGATCCCACATTGTGACCATCTCAGCTGACTATTGGAAGCGGGGGATTCGAGTTCAGGAACTCTGCATGATATCTCCAATTCTCCACCCCCTCAACGCCTTTGCTTGTCAGGCAGCGGCAGAGGGAAAGTTTTTACGAGACCGCAAGGCCCCATATGTGAATGTGCATAACGGACCTTGCGCAGCTGCACATTCACGATATTTAGGAATCTGCGTGCTGCAGCAGGCCACTGGTCAGGTCTGAATTAGGCCCAATTTGTGTTTATGTTTGGTTGCATGTTTCTGATTGTATTGCATACCTTTTATTGTATCTGTTAAGCTGGCAGTGCTAGTGGAAGTGCAAGAAGAAAGGGAAGTGTAGCTGATATCAGTTATAGGGGGAGGTACCAACCAATCATTAACTGTCATTTTACAGGCTGTGTTTGAAAACAAACAGACAGGAGCTGATTGGTTGGTACTTTATCTCTTTCTCCAAGCTTTTATAAATGTCGCCAACAGGGGGAAAGCATTGAAAAGAAGGATCGCTACAGAAAGAAGGGGTGAAGGTGGGGTCAGGGGTGTGTGCACAAGTAGAAATAAACAATATAGATTAGAGTTAAGTGGTGACATGCATAAGGTGGCATGGTGTGGGGAGCTGGGGGAGGGGGATTATGAGAATTCCAAGTAGGTGAAAACAGAATTGATAACAGGTATTGGAGAGCCCCCAAAACATTACACACTTTACCGAAGGCAAGGCATATGTGACAGCGATGAAGATGTATATGTTGGATGAGAACGCTCTGTGATGTCTCCTTATCTGTCTAGCGCTAGGACCCCCGAACTGCCAGAGGTGCAACCTCCTGCCCCTGAATGTCTTCTGAATGGAGACTGTTTAAAACCCCATCCCATATTACCACTGTGTCACAACCACTAGCTATAGTATAATCCACTGACACCACTGGATATATATACATACTGGGGTGTGCTTCACACTTGGATAAGCTGAATGGAGATACAGTTTTGGCACCTTACAATGGCACCACTGACCACTCTATGGAGCATAATACCCCAGAATCAGAGTCATCTCCATGATGGGTGCAGTGTGCGCGTTGCACATGGGCCCCTGAGACAGGGTCCCCTACACCGCACACCCTGCACCCATTTCCTCTTACATACTCACCTCTCTGAGTCCCTTATAGGCGGCAGCATCTCTGTAAGTCCCAGGGAAAATGGAGCAGTGGCCAGTTTCCAGTATTCTGCACATGAGCAGTGGGGAAATCGCTGGAAGCTCCTAGTGCTCATACTCTACTACGCTGCTGCTGGATAGAGAGGACGGGGCATGGACAGAGGCTGCACACGGGCCTCCTCCTCTCTTGCCCAGAATGTTACAGTATATATAACTACTCACATGTCCATACAATGCGCAGCTAGCAGGATCCATTGTGAGTTTATCAGTGACCCTGCACACCTATGCTGGAATGGTAGGTAAGGCCTGGAGCGGCTCTGCAACCAAAGGAAAGAAAATGCATTTAGTACACAAGTGAGAGAAGCAGAAACGGTGCATACAGTATCAGTGGTTCCCAAACTTTTCTGAATCACGGGGCCCAAGAGTATCAGAATCTCTTTCATGTTACCGCTAGGTTTAAAAGTTTCTTAATAAGAAATATAGATATTAAAAAATATTAAATTAAGTAAAATGAGTTTATATGTCATCCTTGGTTCAGTCATGTGGTGAGGGTCAGGATTCACACAGTGTTACAGATGGCACACAGTTTGGGAACCACTGCCTGGTCTCTACAGATCTGCAATCAACTATAAAGTGACTAAATGAAAATGTAACTGTTACTCTTTAGATAAATTAGGTTAAGAGAACATGCCTTCCAGAATTAACTCCATTGAACTACTGTACATGTCTGTTGTGCAGTAAAATATATATATATTTTCTTCAAAATTATACCAGTAAGTAAAAGTCAGTGGAGTAAATTTCTAACTGAATAATGTGCATGTCATAGTGGGGCTGATTCTAATGGTGCATACACATGGAGCGATTTCTACTATGAGCGATTTTGTCTGAGCGATTTACCTTTAACTGGCAATTTTGACTATCTGTACCAGCGATTTTGACTAAGTGTGCAATCGATTTTGGCTATGGGCGATTTTGACTAACTCATTTAAATAGGAGGATGCTTTTACTTTTCCAGCAACATAGTGAAAATTGACTTGCCTGCACAGTCTATTTTTCCCAGCAATAGCAACCTGGCGGGGACGCGCATCGCTATCACTCGCTGTGTACACACGGAGCAATATGCACTAACTTTCTTAGTGATTTTGACTATATAGTCAAAATTGCTGAGCCATATCACGCCGTGTGTACACACCTTAAGAGTGAAACAGAAAAAAAGCAAATAACTGTGCACCTTGGTAAATACATGTTGCTTTGCAGGTGGGGCAAATTTAAAAGCTTCAGAGAGTTAAGGTGCCGACACACTAGGACGATATTGTGCCTTTTGGCATGATATCGATGCATCGGGCTGATTTATAGCGAGTAATTGGACCACATCGAGTGTGGTTCACTTACGATTTCGGTCTGAGGCGCGCTCCCGAGGGTCATAAGCAGGGTTTTCAGATCTTATCTGCAGCAGGTAAGATTTGGCCCTGTCGCTTGCGATGATGTGCTTTACGCTAGATTGCATGCGATCTAACGTTAGTACATCGTGAGTGAGGTGACCTGGACTCACAATATCGTGAGTCCAGGAGCTGCCGGAGGCTGGCGGGTGGTTGAAGGGGTATCGCATGCGACGGAGTGCATGCGATACCTCTTCCTAGTGTATGGGCACCTTTAGATTTAAGAGGGGAATGTCCAAGGTTAAATCTAAATTACAGTGTAAAAATAAAGCTGTCCAGTGTTTGTGGTCTATCTGCAAAACAGCTAGTATTTACCATTGGATACAAAATAATAAATGTATTTGTATCTCTTGCATTGCAATATGGTTTGTTCCACATTTAAGGAGTTTTTTGATCTGCTCCCCACTCAGAATCAGCACTAGTGTACAGTATTTATGCTGTGTTTATTTTTTCTGGTTTGTGTAGGTGTAAGGATCAGTTGGCAAAGAAGTCCCCTTCCTTCCCGACTGCTTGGTTACCATCATAGGCGCTGGAACAGGGATAGGGGGGGGGGGGATATTTGAGAGATACCAGTCAAAGTGCTCGTAGCGGGCCACAGTGCACTCGTTATCTACAGTTAATATAGGCAGTGTCAAGACGGAGATAATAACCTTTCTGGCTGCTCCACATCCTCTTCCTCACAGCTTTTATCCGCCTGCAGCCAGGGCTCTACTCCCCCCTGCACCTAGCTCCAACCCCTGCAGTATGTGGTAATTTAATGTGGTCTGGCCCCTCCTCTGTGACCAGTCCTGTGCCCTTCTCATGTCCCACTTTATATAATCCTCACCTCTTTCCCCTCAGCTCCCCTGTGTATTCCCACCCCCTTCCCTCATGGCACCTCCCCCCATTTCCAGTCAGGTTCAGCTGAAAGTATACCCTGTAGAGTCTCATTACAGTACCTCAGTCACTCACATGTAAAATGTATGTATCCCTGTATCCCATCGCTATAGCGACTAAGGGGGTAATTCAGAGTTGATTGCAGCAGCAAATTTGTTAGCAGTTAGGCAAAACTATGGCCCTCATTCCGAGTTGATCGCACCAAGCAACTTTTTGCTGCTGGTGCGATCAACTAATCTCCGCCTATGGTTGGTCATTCCGAGTTGTTCGCTCGCTATCAGTTTTTAGCAGGCGTGCAAACGCTATGCCGCCTCCCACTGGGAGTGTATTTTAGTTTAGCAGAAGTGCGAACGAAAGGATCGCAGAGCGACTACGAAAAAATTTGGTGCAGTTTTAGAGTAGCTTCAGACCTACTCAGCGCTTGCGATGACTTCAGACTATTCAGTTCCTGTTTTGACATCACGAACACGCCCTGCGTTTTTCCTGGCACGCCTGCGTTTTTTTGAACACTCCCTGAAAACGGTCAGTTGACACCCAGAAACGCCCACTTCCTGTCAATCACTCTGCGGCCAGCAGTGCGACTGACCTTGTGTGAAACTACATAGTTTGTTGTAATAGTATGATGCGCGTGTGCGCATTGTGCCGCATACGCATGGGCAGAAGTGCCATTTTTTTGCCTGATCGCTGCGCAGCGACCAAAAACAGCTAGCGATCGACTCGGAATGACCCCCATGGGGGAGTGTATTTTAGTATAGCAGAGCTGCGATCGCTTGTGCAGCCCTGCTATGCTAAAAAAGTTTCACACAAAACAAGACCAGCCCTGGACATACTTATGACGGGTCCAGCGATGATGGTCACGGCTTTGACGTCAGACATCTGCCCTCCGTTCGCCTGGACACGCCTGCGTTTTTCTTACCACTCCCCGAAAACGGCTTCAAACGGTCAGTTGACGCCCCAGAATGCCTTACTGCTGTCAATCTTCTTGCGGTTGCCGCTGCGACCACTTTCTTCGCTGTCAGCATGCGCATTCCAGCCCCGATCGCACCGCTGCAAATGAGTGCAGCGTGCGATCGGGTCGGAATGAGGGCCCATGTGCACTGCAAGTGGGGCAGATATAACATGTGCAGAGAGAGTTAGATTTGGGTGGGTTATTTTGTTTCTGTGTAGGGTAAATACTTGCTGCTTTATTTTTACACTGCAATTTAGATTTCAGTTTGAACACATCCCACCCAAATCTAACTCTCTCTGCACATGTTATATCTGCCCCCCCCCCTTCCTGCAGTGCACATGGTTTTGCCCCACTGCTAACAAATTTGCTACTACAATCAGGTCTAATTTAGAACTGGTCGCACGCAGGCTATTTTTTGCACTGCTAACCATCCATAGCTTGTTCCATACCAACCTCCAATGCTGGCAGTCATCTCACCCAGAAACATGTATCCGTTTTGAGTGTGTGTTACCTAATTACACATGACATTGTAACACTATAAAACAAATATTTCCTGTAAAACATGTACCTGGTATGCTGCTCTTTTCTGAGGATGAGTCAGAGAATTGCACACTGTAGAAGCATTACATGTCAGTTGTAGTGGTGACTAAACCAGTACAGGAGAGGGAGGGGGTGGACAGAGCACATTGTGCTGGTAAGTTTCATCTGTCACCTGACATTAAAAATAAATCAAAACAAAACTTCTGTCAGTTCATTTACCTCCCATTCCCTGACGAGGCCTCTGAGAGCAGGGGCGGATCCAGAAAAAAATTACAGGGGGGGCACATAAGGGACGTGGCTTCGTTGGAATGGGCGTGGCTTCGTTGGAATGGGCGTGGTATTGCAGGAAAAGACTACCTTATACCCCAGTTTTGCAACCTGCACGCCCAGACGTTGGCCACCACAGAAAAGAAAAATAATCCTGAATCATGCCCCTTACATTATTTGTCATTTTTCCTCCTTATAGTAATGCCCAGTATACATTATTCCACATACTGCAATGGCCCTTAGACATTATTCCACACACAATAATGCACATGACACAATATGCACACACTGTAATGCCCCAGACACATTATGCCACACACCGTAATGCCTGTGACACATTATGACAGGAATCACAATGCCCGTTATACATTATGCTACACACTGCACTGCCCCTGATACATTATAGCACATACAATGTCTGGGACACATTATGCCACACACTGCAATGACCTTGAGACATTATACCACAATGCCCGTGATATAGTATACCATACACGTAATGCCTGTGACACATACCGCAATGCCCGTTATACCCTATGCCACACACCGCAATGCCCGTTATATATTATGCCACACTGTAATAACCCTGAGACATTATACCACATACCACAATGCCCGTGATATAGTATACCACACACCGTAATGCCTGACACATTATGACACACACCGCAATGTCCGTGATACATTATGCCACACACTGCAATGACCCTGAGACATTATACCACATATCACAATGCCAGCGATAGAGTATACCATACACCGTAATGCCTGCGACACATTATGACACACACCGCAATGTCCGTGATACATTATGCCACACACCGTAATGCCCATTACACATTAAGTCCTACAGTAAGGCTTCTAATTACTTTTCAAATACCTGCTCGTTGTCAGGGGTTTCATGCACTGGGTGTCATGCTCGTTGCCAGGGGTTTCATGCTCTTGGTTCCATGCACGGTGCCAGGGGTTTTCATGCTCAGGGTGTCATGCTCGTTGCCAGGGGTTTCATGCACTGGGTGTCATGCTCGTTGCCAGGGGTTTCATGCACTGGGTGTCATGCTCGTTGCCAGGGGTTTCATGCACTGGGTGTCATGCTCGTTGCTAGGAGGTAGTCCTTGTTGCTAGGGCTGTGCTCCCAGTGCCACATATGTCCCCAGTGCCAGATATTCCCCCACGGTGCCAGGTACTCACATGCCCCCAGTGCCAAATATAGCCCCCCCCATGTGCCAGGTACACATATACCCCCAGTGCCAGATATTCCCCGACAGTGCCACATATGCCCCCAGTGCTATATATGCCCCCATTGCCACATATGCCCCAGTGCCAGATATTCCCCCCCCCCCCCCAGTGCCACATATGCCCCCAGTGCCAGACAATGCCCCAGTGCCAGATATCCCTTCCCTGCCAGTTATTCCCCCCAGTGCCAGATATCCCCCCCCCCAGTGCCACATATGCCCCCAGTGCCAGATATCCCCCCCCCAGTGCCAGATATGCCCCCAGTGCCAGATATTCTCCCCAGTGCCAGATATGTCCCCAGTGCCAGATATTCGCCCCCCCCCCTCCCTGCAAATATGCCCCCAGTGCCAGATATTCCCCCCCAGTGCGTCCCCCGTCCCCCCCCTTCCTCCGCCGCCGCCGCCGCCGCCGCTGCTCCCCCCGCTCCCCTGCTGTTAGGAGGGACACGGAGGGCACAGTGCACGCCTCCCTGTGTCCCTCCTGGGTCTCCGGCGGCCGCGGGTCACTGTAATAAAGGAAGTGCTCACGAACGGCACTTCCTTTATGAGACCAGCGGCCGCCGGAGACACAGGAGGGACACAGGAGAGGCGCGCACTGTGCCCTCCGTGTCCCTCCTAACAGCAGGGGACGAAACGAGACCGCAGACTGACATGCGGACACTCGTCCGCATGTCAGTCTGCACTAAAAATGACAGGGGGGGCACGTGCCTTGGTGCCCCCCCCCTAAATCCGCCACTGACTGCTGCGATCATGTAATTGTTGCCTACAGGGGGGAGGGGGTAATCGCTGGGCAGGGGTGCGATCGGCTGTGCAGTCAGCTGAACAAACAAAAGTTTGTGCAGTTTCTGCACAGCCCAGGACTTACTCAGCCGCTGCAATGATCCTGGAAGAAGCTGACTTCAGGATCCCTCCCTGGAAACGGCCGGGCATGCCTGCGTTTTCCTGGACACTCCCTGAAGTGTCCCTGAAGTGAGTTGACACCCCCGGACAGCCTCTTACTGTCAATCTTTTTGCGTTTGCCGCTGTGAACGCTTTCTTCGTTAGTACCGTCGCTCGGTGGTGACGGCCATCACTGGTGGCCACGCGCCTGCGCATTGCGGCCCACGCGCATGCGCTGTTCAGACTCGATTGCACGGCTGCGAAAAAAGGCAGCGTGCGATCAGGACTGAACAACCCCGTAAGTTAGCTATTGTAGTCTATAGTCTAGTCTATATAATGCACAATTTACCAGGAGAAGGATTGTCCGGATTCTCACCCCCTTCCCTCGGTAACAGCCACTCGCACATCCGCTGCCTAATGACCACGCACGTGCAGTTGGTTTGCAGCATAAAGTAAAGTGATCCCTGATACAATCACTTTAGCTTACACGTTGCTGGAAGTGCCTGTTCCTGGATGTGACTTTTAAAACATCTGGACGGAAATGAATTTCTTATTGCCTGAATAGTGGCAATAAGAAATAATATTTATCAAGTCTACCTCAATAAACAGTAAATGGGCCCCTTAATGTTGTATTTTCTTGTAACACACTATTAGTTATATTTCCCATAGTGTCCTCTATGTTGTTTTTACATAAATGTGTGCATATGTGTGTATGTATGTATATAGAGATAGACAGACAGTTTGAACCATGTCGGCACGGTGGCATTGAC
This sequence comes from Pseudophryne corroboree, assembly GCF_028390025.1. Taxonomy (NCBI): domain Eukaryota; kingdom Metazoa; phylum Chordata; class Amphibia; order Anura; family Myobatrachidae; genus Pseudophryne; species Pseudophryne corroboree. Next base: position 757,127,539 of record NC_086444.1, read on the forward strand.
CTTATGAACACTGACATGGTTATTATCGATGATTCGCCCGGGTACCATACATAACATGTAGTGTAACATAAGTGCTGAATTTGTTATGAACATTGTGGGTAAGAAGAACAAGAACTGTAAGGATTCCTACACGTTGCTCTAATCGATAAAGAACGGGAACGGGCAGCACTTAAAACTAATTATTAATCATTTAATTAGAATTGTTTTCAAAATCATCACTCCGGGGGGTGGGGAGGGGTGGGGGGTGGGGGGGGGGGGTTCAAGGATCAAAATTTGTTAAGGGGCCCATAGTTCACATGAGAGGTCCTGATGAGACATAGTAATGTCCTCTATGTATCAGCAGTAATAATTCCCAATAATATACCAGAACTAGTAAAACCCAATATTTCACCAGATGTAGTAATGCCCAGTAATATGTCATCAGTCACAGAAATGCCCCCTCCCCCCCAGTAATAGGTCATCAGACACAGAAATGCCCCCCAGTAATATGTCATCAGTCACAGAAATGCCCCCCCCCCCCAGTAATATGTCATCAGACACAGAAATGCCCCCCCAGTAATATGTCATCAGTCACAGAAATGCCCCCCAAGTAATATGTCATCAGTCACAGAAATGACCCCCCAGTAATATGTCATCAGTCACAGAAATGTCCCTCAGTAATATGTCATCAGACACAGAAATGCCCCCCAGTAATATGTCATCAGTCACAGAAATGCCCCCCAGTAATATGTCATCAGTCACAGAAATGTCCCCCAGTAATGTCATCAGACACAGAAATGCCCCCCAGTAATATGTCATCAGTCACAGAAATGCCCCCCAATAATATGTCATCAGAAGTAGTAATTCCCCTCCCCCAGTAATAAGCCAACTGACCAGCTGTAGTAATGTTCAGTAATCAGATGTAGTACTGTCTAGTAGTATGATATCAGAAGTAGTAATGCCCAATAATACGTACAGAAATAGTAGTAATGGCCAATGGTACCAATACCAGCCAGTAGTACATTGCTACATCACCAGGAAACTAGACAATATTTACCTGTATAGAGACGTGCCACTGAGAGGAAAGGAGATGTACAGGAACGTCTGATGATTTGGATTGTGGATCACAGTTTGCAGGCCATTCTACAAATACAGTGTATGAATGAATTGCAATATTATATTACACAATATAAAAATACATATTTATCACTCTACAATATTGCTGCTATCTCCAAAACAGTTAACCCCTAATGAGAGTAAATGGTTGAATGTTACTTTTCAATTAGGACATCTTCCAGAATAACAATGGCTGGGATGTAATCGGAGCCGAGTTTTGCATCTTTTATACTCCTAATACAAATCAGATCCGACTTCTGATGGGATTTTTAAACCAATGGGAAAGTCTCATTTACTATAACAGTTGCACAGTGTGGGAGAAAGTCACCATTTGTCACCCAAATGTCCCATGATTGAAGCAACACACACCCTATCAAAACTGCCATCCTCCAGGACTCGCGACATGGCTATATTCAGTGTGAAATTGTGGCTATATTAGCATACCAAATGATGTTACAGTGTTTGGCAGGAAAACATTGTAGCATAACATGTCATATGCAGATACAGCCACAATTACACAATTACCAAATATAGGTATGCTGCATATCATTTTAATCAGCAGGACCCGCTTGTGCGTCCTATTAGCATCATTTTGAATCTAAAATGCATTTTTTCTGGGCAAAATTTACAAAAATGACTATTTTGACAGTTTTTTTTTTAAGGTTAGAAATAATTGACAAATGTTTATTTGTGGTAAATGTGCTATTATTGTGTACGTGTAATTGATTTTCAACATTGTCAAATATAAAATCCACCCCCCAAAAATAGCTCTATTTATGTCAAACTTTGTAGAGCTGTCTTGTGTAAGATTTCCAAACTCGGACTCCACTACATCAGCCGAGTTGTATGTGTAACATGGGCAAAACATCCGGATGCTACTTTTTACTGGGCTTTCTCTTAAGAGTAGAAAACATCCGACTTTGTTAGAGATGAGCGCCTGAAATTTTTCGGGTTTTGTGTTTTGGTTTTGGGTTCGGTTCCGCGGCCGTGTTTTGGGTTCGACCGCGTTTTGGCAAAACCTCACCGAATTTTTTTTGTCGGATTCGGGTGTGTTTTGGATTCGGGTGTTTTTTTTAAAAAACACTAAAAAACAGCTTAAATCATAGAATTTGGGGGTCATTTTGATCCCAAAGTATTATTAACCTCAAAAACCATAATTTACACTCATTTTCAGTCTATTCTGAATACCTCACACCTCACAATATTATTTTTAGTCCTAAAATTTGCACCGAGGTCGCTGTGTGAGTAAGATAAGCGACCCTAGTGGCCGACACAAACACCGGGCCCATCTAGGAGTGGCACTGCAGTGTCACGCAGGATGTCCCTTCCAAAAAACCCTCCCCAAACAGCACATGACGCAAAGAAAAAAAGAGGCGCAATGAGGTAGCTGTGTGAGTAAGATTAGCGACCCTAGTGGCCGACACAAACACCGGGCCCATCTAGGAGTGGCACTGCAGTGTCACGCAGGATGTCCCTTCCAAAAAACCCTCCCCAAACAGCACATGACGCAAAGAAAAAAAGAGGCGCAATGAGGTAGCTGTGTGAGTAAGATTAGCGACCCTAGTGGCCGACACAAACACCGGGCCCATCTAGGAGTGGCACTGCAGTGTCACGCAGGATGTCCCTTCCAAAAAACCCTCCCCAAACAGCACATGACGCAAAGAAAAAAAGAGGCGCAATGAGGTAGCTGTGTGAGTAAGATTAGCGACCCTAGTGGCCGACACAAACACCGGGCCCATCTAGGAGTGGCACTGCAGTGTCACGCAGGATGTCCCTTCCAAAAAACCCTCCCCAAACAGCACATGACGCAAAGAAAAAAAGAGGCGCAATGAGGTAGCTGACTGTGTGAGTAAGATTAGCGACCCTAGTGGCCGACACAAACACCGGGCCCATCTAGGAGTGGCACTGCAGTGTCACGCAGGATGTCCCTTCCAAAAAACCCTCCCCAATCAGCACATGATGCAAAGAAAAAGAAAAGAAAAAAGAGGTGCAAGATGGAATTGTCCTTGGGCCCTCCCACCCACCCTTATGTTGTATAAACAAAACAGGACATGCACACTTTAACCAACCCATCACTTCAGTGACAGGGTCTGCCACACGACTGTGACTGATATGACGGGTTGGTTTGGACCCCCCCCAAAAAAGAAGCAATTAATCTCTCCTTGCACAAACTGGCTCTACAGAGGCAAGATGTCCACCTCATCTTCACCCTCCGATATATCACCGTGTACATCCCCCTCCTCACAGATTATCAATTCGTCCCCACTGGAATCCACCATCTCAGCTCCCTGTGTACTTTGTGGAGGCAATTGCTGCTGGTCAATGTCTCCGCGGAGGAATTGATTATAATTCATTTTAATGAACATCATCTTCTCCACATTTTCTGGATGTAACCTCGTACGCCGATTGCTGACAAGGTGAGCGGCGGCACTAAACACTCTTTCGGAGTACACACTTGTGGGAGGGCAACTTAGGTAGAATAAAGCCAGTTTGTGCAAGGGCCTCCAAATTGCCTCTTTTTCCTGCCAGTATAAGTACGGACTGTGTGACGTGCCTACTTGGATGCGGTCACTCATATAATCCTCCACCATTCTATCAATGTTGAGAGAATCATATGCAGTGACAGTAGACGACATGTCCGTAATCGTTGTCAGGTCCTTCAGTCCGGACCAGATGTCAGCATCAGCAGTCGCTCCAGACTGCCCTGCATCACCGCCAGCGGGTGGGCTCGGAATTCTGAGCCTTTTCCTCGCACCCCCAGTTGCGGGAGAATGTGAAGGAGGAGATGTTGACAGGTCGCGTTCCGCTTGACTTGACAATTTTGTCACCAGCAGGTCTTTCAACCCCAGCAGACCTGTGTCTGCCGGAAAGAGAGATCCAAGGTAGGCTTTAAATCTAGGATCGAGCACGGTGGCCAAAATGTAGTGCTCTGATTTCAACAGATTGACCACCCGTGAATCCTTGTTAAGCGAATTAAGGGCTGCATCCACAAGTCCCACATGCCTAGCGGAATCGCTCCCTTTTAGCTCCTTCTTCAATGCCTCCAGCTTCTTCTGCAAAAGCCTGATGAGGGGAATGACCTGACTCAGGCTGGCAGTGTCTGAACTGACTTCACGTGTGGCAAGTTCAAAGGGCATCAGAACCTTGCACAACGTTGAAATCATTCTCCACTGCACTTGAGACAGGTGCATTCCACCTACTATATCGTGCTCAATTGTATAGGCTTGAATGGCCTTTTGCTGCTCCTCCAACCTCTGAAGCATATAGAGGGTTGAATTCCACCTCGTTACCACTTCTTGCTTCAGATGATGGCAGGGCAGGTTCAGTAGTTTTTGGTGGTGCTCCAGTCTTCTGTACGTGGTGCCTGTACGCCGAAAGTGTCCCGCAATTTTTCTGGCCACCGACAGCATCTCTTGCACGCCCCTGTCGTTTTTTAAAAAATTCTGCACCACCAAATTCAAGGTATGTGCAAAACATGGGACGTGCTGGAATTTGCCCATATTTAATGCACACACAATATTGCTGGCGTTGTCCGATGCCACAAATCCACAGGAGAGTCCAATTGGGGTAAGCCATTCCGCGATGATCTTCCTCAGTTGCCGTAAGAGGTTTTCAGCTGTGTGCGTATTCTGGAAAGCGGTGATACAAAGCGTAGCCTGCCTAGGAAAGAGTTGGCGTTTGCGAGATGCTGCTACTGGTGCCGCCGCTGCTGTTCTTGCGGCGGGAGTCCATACATCTACCCAGTGGGCTGTCACAGTCATATAGTCCTGACCCTGCCCTGCTCCACTTGTCCACATGTCCGTGGTTAAGTGGACATTGGGTACAACTGCATTTTTTAGGACACTGGTGAGTCTTTTTCTGACGTCCGTGTACATTCTCGGTATCGCCTGCCTAGAGAAGTGGAACCTAGATGGTATTTGGTAACGGGGGCACACTGCCTCAATAAATTGTCTAGTTCCCTGTGAACTAACGGCGGATACCGGACGCACGTCTAACACCAACATAGTTGTCAAGGACTCAGTTATCCGCTTTGCAGTAGGATGACTGCTGTGATATTTCATCTTCCTCGCAAAGGACTGTTGAACAGTCAATTGCTTACTGGAAGTAGTACAAGTGGGCTTACGACTTCCCCTCTGGGATGACCATCGACTCCCAGCGGCAACAACAGCAGCGCCAGCAGCAGTAGGCGTTACACGCAAGGATGCATCGGAGGAATCCCAGGCAGGAGAGGACTCGTCAGAATTGCCAGTGACATGGCCTGCAGGACTATTGGCATTCCTGGGGAAGGAGGAAATTGACACTGAGGGAGTTGGTGGGGTGGTTTGCGTGAGCTTGGTTACAAGAGGAAGGGATTTACTGGTCAGTGGACTGCTTCCGCTGTCACCCAAAGTTTTTGAACTTGTCACTGACTTATTATGAATGCGCTGCAGGTGACGTATAAGGGAGGATGTTCCGAGGTGGTTAACGTCCTTACCCCTACTTATTACAGCTTGACAAAGGGAACACACGGCTTGACACCTGTTGTCCGCATTTCTGGTGAAATACCTCCACACCGAAGAGCTGATTTTTTTGGTATTTTCACCTGGCATGTCAACGGCCATATTCCTCCCACGGACAACAGGTGTCTCCCCGGGTGCCTGACTTAAACAAACCACCTCACCATCAGAATCCTCCTGGTCACTTTCCTCCCCAGCGCCAGCAACACCCATATCCTCCTCATCCTGGTGTACTTCAACACTGACATCTTCAATCTGACTATCAGGAACTGGACTGCGGGTGCTCCTTCCAGCACTTGCAGGGGGCGTGCAAATGGTGGAAGGCGCATGCTCTTCACGTCCAGTGTTGGGAAGGTCAGGCATCGCAACCGACACAATTGGACTCTCCTTGTGGATTTGGGATTTCAAAGAACGCACAGTTCTTTGCGGTGCTTTTGCCAGCTTGAGTCTTTTCAGTTTTCTAGCGAGAGGCTGAGTGCTTCCATCCTCATGTGAAGCTGAACCACTAGCCATGAACATAGGCCAGGGCCTCAGCCGTTCCTTGCCACTCCGTGTGGTAAATGGCATATTGGCAAGTTTACGCTTCTCCTCCGACAATTTTATTTTAGGTTTTGGAGTCCTTTTTTTACTGATATTTGGTGTTTTGGTTTTGACATGCTCTGTACTATGCCATTGGGCATCGGCCTTGGCAGACGACGTTGCTGGCATTTCATCGTCTCGGCCATGACTAGTGGCAGCAGCTTCAGCACGAGGTGGAAGTGGATCTTGATCTTTCCCTAATTTTGGAACCTCAACATTTTTGTTCTCCATATTTTAATAGGCACAACTAAAAGGCACCTCAGGTAAACATTGGAGATGGATGGATTGGATACTAGTATACAATTATGGACGGGCTGCCGAGTGCCGACACAGAGGTAGCCACAGCCGTGAACTACCGCACTGTACTGTGTCTGCTGCTAATATATAGACTGGTTGATAAAGAGATAGTATACTCGTAACTAGTATGTATGTATAAAGAAAGAAAAAAAAACCACGGTTAGGTGGTATATACAATTATGGACGGGCTGCCGAGTGCCGACACAGAGGTAGCCACAGCCGTGAACTACCGCACTGTACTGTGTCTGCTGCTAATATATAGACTGGTTGATAAAGAGATAGTATACTCGTAACTAGTATGTATGTATAAAGAAAGAAAAAAAAACCACGGTTAGGTGGTATATACAATTATGGACGGGCTGCCGAGTGCCGACACAGAGGTAGCCACAGCCGTGAACTACCGCACTGTACTGTGTCTGCTGCTAATATATAGACTGGTTGATAAAGAGATAGTATACTCGTAACTAGTATGTATGTATAAAGAAAGAAAAAAAAACCACGGTTAGGTGGTATATACAATTATGGACGGGCTGCCGAGTGCCGACACAGAGGTAGCCACAGCCGTGAACTACCGCACTGTACTGTGTCTGCTGCTAATATAGACTGGTTGATAAAGAGATAGTATACTCGTAACTAGTATGTATGTATAAAGAAAGAAAAAAAAACCACGGTTAGGTGGTATATACAATTATGGACGGGCTGCCGAGTGCCGACACAGAGGTAGCCACAGCCGTGAACTACCGCACTGTACTGTGTCTGCTGCTAATATATAGACTGGTTGATAAAGAGATAGTATACTCGTAACTAGTATGTATGTATAAAGAAAGAAAAAAAAACCACGGTTAGGTGGTATATACAATTATGGACGGGCTGCCGAGTGCCGACACAGAGGTAGCCACAGCCGTGAACTACCGCACTGTACTGTGTCTGCTGCTAATATATAGACTGGTTGATAAAGAGATAGTATACTCGTAACTAGTATGTATGTATAAAGAAAGAAAAAAAAACCACGGTTAGGTGGTATATACAATTATGGACGGGCTGCCGAGTGCCGACACAGAGGTAGCCACAGCCGTGAACTACCGCACTGTACTGTGTCTGCTGCTAATATATAGACTGGTTGATAAAGAGATAGTATACTCGTAACTAGTATGTATGTATAAAGAAAGAAAAAAAAACCACGGTTAGGTGGTATATACAATTATGGACGGGCTGCCGAGTGCCGACACAGAGGTAGCCACAGCCGTGAACTACCGCACTGTACTGTGTCTGCTGCTAATATATAGACTGGTTGATAAAGAGATAGTATACTCGTAACTAGTATGTATGTATAAAGAAAGAAAAAAAAACCACGGTTAGGTGGTATATACAATTATGGACGGGCTGCCGAGTGCCGACACAGAGGTAGCCACAGCCGTGAACTACCGCACTGTACTGTGTCTGCTGCTAATATAGACTGGTTGATAAAGAGATAGTATACTCGTAACTAGTATGTATGTATAAAGAAAGAAAAAAAAACCACGGTTAGGTGGTATATACAATTATGGACGGGCTGCCGAGTGCCGACACAGAGGTAGCCACAGCCGTGAACTACCGCACTGTACTGTGTCTGCTGCTAATATAGACTGGTTGATAAAGAGATAGTATACTACTAATATTATATATACTGGTGGTCAGGTCACTGGTCACTAGTCACACTGGCAGTGGCACTCCTGCAGCAAAAGTGTGCACTGTTTTAATATAATATTATGTACTCCTGGCTCCTGCTATAACCTATAACTGGCACTGCAGTAGTGCTCCCCAGTCTCCCCCACAATTATAAGCTGTGTGAGCTGAGCAGTCAGACAGATATATAATATATATAGATGATGCAGCACACTGGCCTGAGCCTGAGCAGTGCACACAGATATGGTATGTGACTGACTGAGTCACTGTGTGTATCGCTTTTTTCAGGCAGAGAACGGATATATTAAATAAACTGCACTGTGTGTCTGGTGGTCACTCACTATATAATATATTATGTACTCCTGGCTCCTGCTATAACCTATAACTGGCACTGCAGTAGTGCTCCCCAGTCTCCCCCACAATTATAAGCTGTGTGAGCTGAGCAGTCAGACAGATAATCAGATATATATAATATTATATATAGATAATAGATGATGCAGCACACTGGCCTGAGCCTGAGCAGTGCACACAGATATGGTATGTGACTGAGTCACTGTGTGCTGTGTATCGCTTTTTTCAGGCAGAGAACGGATTATAAATAAAACTGGTGGTCACTATCAGCAAAACTCTGCACTGTACTGAGTACTCCTAATGCTCCCCAAAATTAGTAAATCAAGTGTCTCTCTAATCTATTCTAAACGGAGAGGACGCCAGCCACGTCCTCTCCCTATCAATCTCAATGCACGTGTGAAAATGGCGGCGACGCGCGGCTCCTTATATAGAATCCGAGTCTCGCGATAGAATCCGAGCCTCGCGAGAATCCGACAGCGTCATGATGACGTTCGGGCGCGCTCGGGTTAACCGAGCAAGGCGGGAAGATCCGAGTCGCTCGGACCCGTGAAAAAAAACATGAAGTTCGTGCGGGTTCGGATTCAGAGAAACCGAACCCGCTCATCTCTACTTTGCATATACCCAGAAGCTATTACATTGCCGGGTTTGCAAAATGTCTGATTTTTGCAGCAAACTCAGACATTTGTCAAACTCCGCTCATATTCGGCTCCCATTACATCCTGGTCAGTACCTTCAAATCATTCTCATATTAATAGTAGAATTCAATTGAAGAATGAGTTGCAGTATTCTTTACCTAGCTGCTTACATTATGTGGCTTGCTGTTTCTAAAACAGCTTGCAGAAAATGGTGCCATCGCTGCTGGCACTTACACTGATCTGTACTGGTGTAAAGGCAGCACAGGCTCCAGAGAGGGTGCCGGGAACAATGCAATTTGTTTCTTCGCATCTCAGTTACATACTGTACCATGTACATTATCTTCATTTTATGCTGTCACAAAGACTGTTTCCCAGCAGAGGGCAGCACAGGATAGTCATTGTAAGTGCATTTCTCTCCTGAGCACATTAGCACTATTAAATCCACGCACATTGGGCCTGATTCATGTTTGTAGGTAAAAAGAAAATGATCAAGCAACTGTGCAAAACCATGCTGCACTGCAGGTAGGGCAGATACAACAAGTACTGAGAGCGTTAGATTTGTTTGGGTTATATTGTTTCTGTGCAGGGTAAATACTGGCTGCTTCATTTTTACACTGCAATTTCAGTTTGAACACACCCCAACCACACACACAAGCACATCACAGACACATGTAGAGTGGGGGGGTAAAAGGTGTCACAAACACACAGACCGGGATAGAGCTGTAGAGGCAGTGGTGCAAGTAGAAAAAATTCTTAGTGGTACTGTGAGCGTGCGCCGAAGGCGCGCGTGCACCAAAATCTGGGTGTGGCCACATGCCAAATGGAGCGTGGCCAATGAAAATGGGGGCGTGATACACATATGAGGGACTTGATACACATATGACCCCAATAGTGCAGTGCCAGATACACATATGCCACCAATAGTGCCAAATACACATATGCCCCCAATAGTGCAGTGCCAGATAAACATATGCCCCCAATAGTGCCAAATACACATATACCTCCAGTAGTGCAGTGCCAGATACACATATGCCCCCATAGTGCCAGATATGCCCCCACAGTGCCATATACACATATGCACCCCCAGTGCCAGATACACATATGCCCCCACAGTGCCAGATATGCCCCCACAGTGCCAGATACACATATGCCCCCACAGTGCCAGATATGCATATGCATGCATGGTGCAAGACATGCCCCCACTGTGCCAGATACAAATATGTCCCCACAGTGCCAGATACACATATGCCGCCACAGTGCCAAATACACATATGCCGCCATAGTGCCAGATATGCCCCCACAGTGCCAGGAATGCCCCACTGTGCCAGATGTACATATGCCCCCACAGTGCCAGATACACATATGCCCCAAGTAGTGTAGTTCCAGATACACATATGCCCCTATAGTGCCAGATATGCCTCCACAGTGCCATATACACATATGCAACCACAGTGCCAGATACACATATGCCCCACAGTGCCATATATGCCCCCCACAGTGCCAGATGCCCCCACAGTGCCAGATATGCCCCCACAGTGCCAGATACATATATGCCCCCACAGTGCCAGATATACATATGCCCCCACAGTGCCAGACATGTCCCCACAGTGCCAGATACACACATGCCCCCACTGTGCCAGATACACATATGCTCCCACAGTGCCAGATATGCCCCCCCACAGTGCCAGATACACATATTCCCCCACAGTGCCAGATATACATATGCCCCCACAGTGCCAGATATGTCCCCACAGTGCCAGATATGCATATGCATGCATGGTGCCAGACATGCCCCCACTGTGCCAGATACACATATGCACCACAGTGCCAGATACACATATGCCCCCACAGTGCCAGATATGCCCGCATAGTGCCAGGTATGCCCCAGAGTGCCAGGTATGTCCCCACTGTGCCAGATGCACATATGCCCCCACAGTGCCAGACACACATATGCCCCAAGTAGAGTAGTACCAGATACACATATGCTCCCACAGTGCCAGATACACATTTGCCCCCACGGTGCCTGATATGCCCCCACTGTGCCAGATACACATATGCCCCCCAATAGTGTCAGATACACATATGCCCCCAGCAGTGCAACTCTCCGTTGCTGCTGCTGCCTGAGGCAGGCTCTGCAGCGTCACTGTGTCGGGGAGAGGAGAGTGCAGCATGTGCCTCTCCTGCCCCAATTCTGGCTTGTGGTCCAGCGGCGGAGGCTCCTGATTAGCTGCTGGTCCGCGAGGCCTGATTGGCTCACGAACTGGCATTTGTTTGTGATACACGGCGCTGCCACCGGAGGGAAAGAGACCGGACTGACTGGGCAGGAGAGGAGAGGCGCATGCTGCGCTCTCCTTTCCGGCTGCCAATTTCTTACTGGTACGCATTAGCGCCCCATACCACCATACTTGCAGCACTGGGTGCGGGATATCACATACAGGGTTAGGGTGGTACAGTGTGTCACACATGAAGGGTAGGGGGTACAGGGTGTCACACACACACAGGTAGGGGGTGTACAGTGTGTAATACACAGGGGGGTAGGGGGATACAGGATGTCACACTCACAGGGGTAGGGGGTGTACACTGTGTCATATGGGAGGGTTACAGGGAGTCATATGGGAGGGTTACAGGGAGTGAGTCACACACACACACACACACACACACACACACACACACACACACACACACACACACACACACACACACACACACACACACAGAGGTAGGGGTATACAGTGTGTCATACACAGACGGTACAGGATCTCACATACAGAGGTAGGGGGTATACACTGTATCAGACATAGGTGGGTACAGAGTGTAACACATAAACACAGAGGTAGGTGTGTCATACACACATGGATAGTGTGGTACATGGTGTCATAAACACAGGTGTAGTGGGGTGCAGGGTGACATGCAACATACACCTGGGAGGGGTTACATACTGGGGGTGAAGCGGGTCACACGCACAGATAGGAGGTACAGGGGGTCACAGATAGGAGGTACAGGGGGTCACACGCTCTGGAGTAGGTGGGTACAAGGCTCCCCCGGGCACTCACCACTCAGTGCTCTAAACCACCTTGGGGTGAGCTGTAGCGTGTCAGTGAGGGAGGCCCGTGGACCCAAGGACAGGCTGAAGGGAGGCTGGCGGCGGGGAGATCCAGACTGGACATGGAGCTCACCAAGATGCTTCGCAGCCCCGTAGTGCTGCCCGGCCGAGTCATCCCTGTGCGTAGGAACAGGAGACTGAGATCTGCCCCCCCCCTTCCCCCCATGGTTTGGCTGCTGGTGGAGGGAGGGTGCACTGCCAGGGATGCTGAGGGGAAAGGGCGGTTCAGATCTCCGACATCAAAAGGGGGGGGGGGGGGGGTGCTGGGCTACTGTTGCCTTTTGTGGGGTGCGGCGGGGGTCCCTTCTCTATATGCAGTGCAGTGTGACTAGATGTAGGGGTAGCCACAGGCCCTGGAGGCAGTCCGAGCCCAATAGAAGCCGCATTCCCTGAACCCACAGTCGTTATGCCACTGCTTACAAACATAAATCAGACCCATTAGGTTTAATAGGAACAGCTATTAGATCCAGATTACCCTATAATATTAGGAGCTGTAAAGGAGGAGATCCATTAAATAAACCTAGATGTCCCAAAACTTAATGATGAGAAGAAGAAGAAGAAGAAGAAGAAGAAGAAGAAGAAGAAGAAGAAGAAGAAGAAGAAGAAGAAGAAGAAGAAGAAATTATTATTATTATTATTATTATAAATATGAAAAAGCACAAAACTTTTAAAAATACTAGTGTGCTGACATTTACACTTCTATGTAAACAGAAGGTATTTCCCTTTTTGCCAGAAGAAGCAGTCGGGGAAAAAAAAAGTAAACCTCATTTTGGGGGCACTCTTATTAAATAAATACAGTTAAAATATAACTTTTAATAAATACTTCAGAAAATTTATATGACCAGACCTAGCTAAAATCTCAAAAAAAGGGAAAAAAGAAGAAAAATAATATAATTTTGTTGACTATTTCTCATTAGTATCAATATTATCAAGTATCAATACATTTCAAATGATCTAACTTGGTCCTTAAATAGCATTTTTTTGATCAAGAAGGCGCAGCAGCACCTTTTCTTTTTGAGGAGACTCAGAGCTGTTTGTTTGAGCACAAGTACCTTAGTTAGGTTCTATCGTAGTATTATAGAGTGTATTTTGACGTACGGAATGATAGTGTGGTTTGGAAATTGCACTGTAGCGGAACGTATTGCTTTTGAACGTGTGCTCAAAACTGCTAGTAGGAGAATTGGTTGTGTCCCTGCCATGTATGAAGGATTTTTATACTAGAAGTGTATTAAGGAAAGCTAGGTGTATACTAGTGATGAGCGGGTTCGGTTCCTCGGAAACCGAACCCCCCCGAACTTCACCCATTTTACACGGGTCCGAGGCATACTCGGATTCTCCCGTATGGCTCGGTTAACCCGAGCGTGCCCGAACGTCATCATCCCGCTGTCGGATTCTCGCGAGATTCGGATTCTATATAAGAAGCCGCGCGTCGCCGCCATTTTCACTCGTGCATTGGAAATGTTAGGGAGAGGACGTGGCTGGCGTCCTCTCCGTTTATTAATCTTGATGCAAAAATATTTGTGCTTATTCCTAAATTGTGGGGACTGGGGAGCAGCTCAGTGTGCTGCATATATCTGTGCTCACACTGCTTTATTGTGGGCACTGGGGACCACCAGTATATTATATAGGAGGAGTACAGTGCAGAGTTTTGCTGACAGTGACCACCAGTATACGTTGTCTGCCTGAAAAACACTCCATATCTGTGCTCAGTGTGCTGCATATATCTGTGCTCACACTGCTTAATTGTGGGGACTGGGGAGCAGCTGTATTATATAGGAGGAGTACAGTGCAGAGTTTTGCTGACAGTGACCACCAGTATACATTGTCTGCCTGAAAAACACTCCATAGCTGTGCTCAGTGTGCTGCATATATCTGTGCTCACACTGCTTTATTGTGGGCACTGGGGACCACCAGTAGATTATATAGGAGGAGTACAGTGCAGAGTTTTGCTGACAGTGACCACCAGTATACGTTGTCTGCCTGAAAAACACTCCATATCTGTGCTCAGTGTGCTGCATATATCTGTGCTCACACTGCTTTATTGTGGGCACTGGGGACCACCAGTATATTATATAGGAGGAGTACAGTGCAGAGTTTTGCTGACCAGTGACCACCAGTATACGTTGTCTGCCTGAAAAACACTCCATATCTGTGCTCAGTGTGCTGCATATATCTGTGCTCACACTGCTTAATTGTGGGGACTGGGGAGCAGCTGTATTATATAGGAGGAGTACAGTGCAGAGTTTTGCTGACAGTGACCACCTGTATACGTTGTCTGCCTGAAAAACACTCCATATCTGTGCTCAGTGTGCTGCATATATCTGTGCTCACATTGCTTTATTGTGGGCACTGGGGACCACCAGTATATTATATAGGAGGAGTACAGTGCAGAGTTTTGCTGACAGTGACCACCAGTATATATAGCAGTACGGTACGGAAGGCCACTGCTCTACCTACCTCTGTGTCGTCAAGTATACTATCCATCCATACCTGTGGTGCATTTCAGTTGTGCGCAGTATATATAGTAGTAGGCCATTGCTATTGATACTGGCATATAATTCCACACATTAACAAATGGAGAACAAAAATGTGGAGGTTAAAATAGGGAAAGATCAAGATCCACTTCCACCTCGTGCTGAAGCTGCTGCCACTAGTCATGGCCGAGACGATGAAATGCCATCAACGTCGTCTGCCAAGGCCGATGCCCAATGTCATAGTAGAGAGCATGTAAAATCCAAAAAACAAAAGTTCAGTAAAATGACCCAAAAATCAAAACTGAAAGCGTCTGATGAGAGGCGTAAACTTGCCAATATGCCATTTACGACACGGAGTGGCAAGGAACGGCTGAGGCCCTGGCCTATGTTCATGGCTAGTGGTTCAGCTTCACATGAGGATGGAAGCACTCATCCTCTCGCTAGAAAACTGCAGTGCCACTCCTAGATGGGCCAGGTGTTTGTGTCGGCCACTTGGGTCGCTTAGCTTAGTCACACAGCTACCTCATTGCGCCTCTTTTTTTCTTTTCATCATGTGCTGTTTGGGGACTATTTTTTTGAAGTGCCATCCTGTCTGACACTGCAGTGCCACTCCTAGATGGGCCAGGTGTTTGTGTCGGCCACTTGTGTCGCTTAGCTTAGTCACACAGCGACCTTGGTGCGCCTCTTTTTTTCTTTGCATCATGTGCTGTTTGGGGACAATTTTTTTGAAGTGCCATCCTGCCTGACACTGCAGTGCCACTCCTAGATGGGCCAGGTGTTTGTGTCGGCCACTTGTGTCGCTTAGCTTAGTCACACAGCGACCTTGGTGCGCCTCTTTTTTTCTTTGCATCATGTGCTGTTTGGGGACTATTTTTTTGAAGTGCCATCCTGCCTGACACTACAGTGCCACTCCTAGATGGGCCAGGTGTTTGTGTCAGCCACTTGTGTCGCTTAGCTTAGCCATCCAGCGACCTTGGTGCACCTCTTTTTTTCTTTGCATCATGTGCTGTTTGGGGACTATTTTTTTGAAGTGCCATCCTGCCTGACACTGCAGTGCCACTCCTAGATGGGCCAGGTGTTTGTGTCGGCCACTTGTGTCGCTTAGCTTAGTCACACAGCGACCTTGGTGCGCCTCTTTTTTTCTTTGCATCATGTGCTGTTTGGGGACAATTTTTTTGAAGTGCCATCCTGCCTGACACTGCAGTGCCACTCCTAGATGGGCCAGGTGTTTGTGTCGGCCACTTGTGTCGCTTAGCTTAGTCACACAGCGACCTTGGTGCGCCTCTTTTTTCTTTGCATCATGTACTGTTTGGGGACTATTTTTTTGAAGTGCCATCCTGCCTGACACTGCAGTGCCACTCCTAGATGGGCTAGGTGTTTGTGTCGGCCACTTGTGTCGCTTAGCTTAGCCATCCAGCAACCTTGGTGCACCTCTTTTTTTCTTTGCATCATGTGCTGTTTGGGGACTATTTTTTTGAAGTGCCATCCTGCCTGACACTTCAGTGCCACTCCTAGATGGGCCAGGTGTTTGTGTCGGCCACTTGTGTCGCTTAGCTTAGTCACACAGCGACCTTGGTGCGCCTCTTTTTTTCTTTGCATCATGTGCTGTTTGGGGACTATTTTTTGAAGTGCCATCCTGCCTGACACTGCAGTGCCACTCCTAGATGGGCCAGGTGTTTGTGTCGGCCACTTGTGTCGCTTAGCTTAGCCATCCAGCGACCTCTGTGCAAATTTTAGGACTAAAAATAATATTGTGAGGTGTGAGGTGTTCAGAATAGACTGAAAATGAGTGGAAATTATGGTTATTGAGGTTAATAATACTATTGGATCAAAATGACCCCCAAATTCTATGATTTAAGCTGTTTTTGAGGGTTTTTTGTAAAAAAAACACCCGAATCCAAAACACACCCGAATCAGACAAAAAATTTTCAGGGAGGTTTTGCCAAAACGCGTCCGAATCCAAAACACGGCCGCGGACCCGAATCCAAAACCAAAACACAAAACCCGAAAAATTTCCGGTGCACATC
This sequence comes from Pseudophryne corroboree, assembly GCF_028390025.1. Classification (NCBI taxonomy): domain Eukaryota; kingdom Metazoa; phylum Chordata; class Amphibia; order Anura; family Myobatrachidae; genus Pseudophryne; species Pseudophryne corroboree. The sequence continues at coordinate 757,144,261 of NC_086444.1, forward strand.
ACTAGTGTATACTCATTGATAAGAGTCATCCAAATTGTTTGATCTTCGAAAGATTGCCATCCTTAAAACGGTTCAGGAGTGTTCGTGCCCATACAAATCGTATGTCAAACAGGTTCTTTCCAACTGCTGTTCGGTTGTTAAATGATCACCAGGTTTTGTGTTAATGTTTAGAAATTTGGTATAGTTTTACTGTTCATCTTATTGCGCTGAATGCTCATATTGTATTTCATTGACATCTCGTTGCTGTTTTGTTAATGACTAATAAAGTTTATTATTATTATTATTATTGTTATTATTATTATTATTATTATTATTATTATTATATTATGTGTCAGTCAGGGTGAAAAATATTTTTTATGTATTTTATACCAATATAGCATTTATTAGTATAATACTTTTTAAAACTTCCAGGAACCTCTGAATTTATCCTTAATAGATCTCAAGAGGAAATCGATATTATTTGCATAATTTTCCACACAATTTCCAAAGATTATATAATAAAAATAATTTTATGGAAACAAGTTGAAGCACTTATATTCTGTCTATGTCAAGCAATAGTCTCCCTAGAGACACATTTGTTGTGTGTTAATAATTCACAATTTAAACACTCCTATGCTGATAATCACAATGATTGGACATCTTCATCCACCATGATATCCAAACTCACTGCCACCTTCAGTTTCACTATTGTGATTCACATAGACAACATATACTGTATATTAATAGCCTCAAAACAATTCATCACGATACCCTGCATCACAAAGTTGGTATTTTAGACATATAAATATGCATAGGCACATCAGATTTTACATAGATCTGCATCTAGATCCCAATCAAATAATAAACAATTTTTCAGTTTTGGCTTTAGTAAATCTCTTTAACACAGTGTGTTTTTCAACTCTGTGCAGCACACACATATGATACTTTGTGTCAGATTACTTTCTACTCAGCTGTTAGAATTAACTTGGATGTAACTTTATAAGTATTGACTGTCAAATCACTGTATCATGATACAGTGCCGTAACTAGACATTTTAGCGCTGTGTGCAAGAAACCGCATCGGCGCCCCCCCCCCCCCACCCGTCATGTTTGGAAATGAATAGGGGTGTGGCTTTGTGGGGCACCCATTAGTCACATTACACCGCACAGTAGCACCCATTAGTCACATTACTGCACTTAATTTTCCCATTAACCTCTACTGTCCTCCATGTGCAAAATATTGCAGTGAATGGATAATGAGAGGGTTAAAGGGTAAGCGCAGGGTGAAAGAGATTAGAGCCGTTTCTGCTTTCAGCTGGCAGTGCAGTTATTGCGCCCTGTTATCCAAAGACATTGCAGGGTCACGTCGCCGTTCCGTGCTGATGAGAGAACGGGGAAAAAGTAATGGATACCTGTGCTCGTATGTCTGTTAAGGGCCCTACTCATTTGACGATGCGCCGCCGAGGTGCCCGACGGCCGAAACGGCCGACGAGCGACCCGGCGGCCGAAACGGCCGACGAGCGACCCGGCGGCAGGGGGGCAGTGACGGGGGGAGTGAAGTTTCTTCACTCCCCCTGTCACGCGGCTGCATTGAAGTGCAGGCAAATATGGACGAGATCGTCCATATTGGCCTGCATGCACAGCCGACGGGAGACCAGCGATGAACGAGCGCGGGGCCGCGCATCGTTCATCGCTGGAGTCTCCACACTGAAAGATATGAACGAGTTCTCGTTCATTTATGAACGAGATCGTTCATATCTTTCAGAAAATCGGCCAGTGTGTAGGGCCTATTAGCGATGCGGATGGTAGCGGGGTGCAATTTTCCCTCAGGTGTCCTGAGCCCGTGACCGTGTGCGCACCACTGATCACCGGAAGCCGGAAGTACACCGGAAGTCTGACGCACATTTCACCCAATCGGGATTGTTCACAGCCTGGAGTGGGTATGCCTTTGTCCTCCTATTAGTTTAGTCCAAGGGCCAATCATGGTCCGTCCTTCCTATGATGGACATTGCTGTCCTTCCACTCAAAATGTGGGTGTTATCTAACAATCAGTAAACATAATACGTAATGTGATGGACTGCCATCCCGTCTCTCTATTGGTAGCCACAGTAGTCCCGGACAAACCAGAATGTTGTCAGTCTTAAAACAAACATAAATGTATTACTCAACATCCTTTATCTACATAATTAGAGTGATATGGGGGGTCATTCCGAGTTGATCGCTAGCTGCCGTTGTTCGCAGAGCGGCAATCAGGCAAAAAAATTGGCACTTCTGCGCATGCGTATGGTGCGCACTGCGCACGTGCGAAGTACTTTCATAAAAGCCGATGCAGTTTCACACAAGGTCTAGCGACGCTTTTCAGTCGCACTGCTGATTGGTGAGTGATTCACAGGAATGGGGCGTTTCTGGGAGGTAACTGACCGTTTTCCGGTAGTGTGCTGAAAAACGCAGGCGTGTCAGATAAAAACGCAAGCATGCCTGGGGAAACGGGGGAGTGGCTGGCCGAACGCAGGGTATGTTTGTGTCGTCAAATCAGAAATTAAATAGTCTGAAGTGATCGCAAGGTAGGAGTAGGTCTGCAGCTACTCAGAAACTGCTTGAAAATTTTTTTGCACTGTTCTGCGATCCTTTCGTTTGCACTTCTGCTAAGCTAAGATACACTCCCAGAGGGCAGCGGCTTAGCGTTTGTACGGCTGCTAAAAGCAGCTAGCGAGCGATCAACTCGGAATGAGGGCCATAGTACCCAGATCTTCTGTAGCGCCATCTCCCCAATCTATTAATTCATATACCATCATTGGTAAGTTTGCAGGGAAAGTTCGTTAGATAATTATTTTTGATCAAAGGATAAAGACATGTTACATTTGAAATGGATACATTACAGGAGCAGCAGTAACACAAAGGAGAGAGAGAGAGAGATTTTAACCTTAACCCTCCTATTTCCTCTCGCTTGCTCTTTCATTATTATTTCATATTTTTTACAATTGTATTAAACTCATGTTAATTAACCACAGCAATTTAAATAGATATCCATAAATGACATAGTTATCTTGCATACATATGCCACACAACATAACAGAATGACATAAAATGAAGCACATTACAGTAAATATATTAAAAAGTTGTAAGTATAATTACCGTATATGGATTCTTAACTCACCTACTATAACATGATCCCATGGTTTGAGATTCCATAAAGGTTCACTAGGAATATCAGTTAGATTAGTTGTCCAGTATCCATAGAAGCCTCTGGCATTTCGCTCATGATTGCTGATAAATTTAATGACAACAACATTTCCTGTTGTGTTTAATGGCTCTGGAATGTTGAGACCACAGAACTGACCTGCAAAGGATAACACACTTGCATATGAAATTCCTTAATATTATTACAGACTAGCATTTGCCAGTGGCTGCTCTCACATGCAGGGCCATTTCTAGACAATTTGGCTCACAGCGCAAACTCTAAAAAAATGCACCCAATATACATATAAAAAAATTATATTTGCAAGACCACACCCAGTACAGCAAGGCCATGCCCACTTTGGCACGTGCAAATATCAATTTGCAGGAAAAGGCTACTTTTCACTGACATAGTGTCCCTTACACCATATTATGCCCCCACTGCAATGCCCCTAACACCACAATATGCCCCCCATGCCCCTTTCACCATTATTATGCCCCCACTGTAATGCCCCTGACACCATATTATGTCCACACTGTAATGCCCCCACATGCCTCTGTCACCATATTATGCCCCCACTGTAATTCCCCCACATGCCCCTGTCACCATATTATGCCCCCACTGTAATGCCACAGTACCTGCTCATTGTCAAGGGGTTCTGCTAATTGTCAGGGGACCCCCTAGGCCGATGCCGCTCTCTGCAGTCCCCAGGCGCTGTTTGCGCCTGCTCCCAGTTCAAAGTGTTGAAAATTGCCTTCTCAAAATGTCTGCTGCCTCCTCTAGTATTCTTAAAAACTGTCTTCTATGAGGTGGCAGCCATATTTGGGAAGGACATTTTCAGTAGTATTCCAGACGGAATTCTGTAACATTCAGTTGCTGTTGCCGCGGCACACCGTGTGATTGCAGCTCTGTTCCGACTGTGTGGATCACAGGGCTTATAGATGCACGTGAACAAAATGCACTTGAGCAAAACACACCAACCAACCAGTACAAAAACAATATATATATATATATATATATATATATATATATATATATATATAAAATGTTTCTATTTTTAAACTAGTAGCTAGGTTAAAACTGCATGGATTACAGGGCTTATAGATGCACGTGAAGAAAGTGCGCTTATGTTAAGTGCACCAACAAACTAGTACAAAAACAATAGATATATTTTTTTTATTTTTCTATTTTTGATTTTTTTCTGGTTGATTGGTGCGCTTTACTCAAGTGCACTTTGTTCCAACTGCATGGATCACAGGGCTTATAGAGGCACGTGAACAAAGCCAGGGCCGTAACTAGGGGGGGGCTAGGGGGGCAGGCGACCTGGGCGCGGAAAGAGAGAGGGCGCTGTCGCGGGGGTTGAAGACGCGCCGGGGTTGAAGACGCGCTGCTCCTGCTCCTCTGCGCCGGGTTGCTCCGGAGATCTGTTTCCCGGAAATACGTGTGTGGAGCCTGGAGGCGGTAACCAGGGAATGCAGGACGGTGCAGGGTTGAAGAGGCGCCGTCCCCGCACCGCTGCGCCGGGACGGTCAGGAGAGCTGCTAACCGGAGACACATGCCACTTCACACACATGCAAGCCTCTGCCAGCGCTGTGTGTGTGACACTTCAGAAACTGAGAGGAGTCTGGAAAGGTAGGGACAGGCGGTCAGCTATACAGTATATGTACAATATGTGTGTGCTGTGTACTGTAACACAGTGTGTATGTGTGTGTTAGAGCAGGGAGCAGTGCAATGTAACCTTGTGTGTGTGTTGGAGCAGTGAGCAGTGCAGTGTAACCGTGTGTGTGTGTGTGTGTGTGTGTGTGTGTGTGTGTGTGTTGGAGCAGTGAGCAGTGCAGTGTAACCTTGTGTGTGTATGTGTTGGAGCAGTGCAGTGTAACCTTGAGTGTGTGTTGGAGCAGTGAGCAGTGCAGTGTAACCCTGTGTGTATGTGTGTTGGAGCAGTGCAGTGTAACCTTGAGTGTGTGTTGGAGCAGTGAGCAGTGCAGTGTAACCCTGTGTGTATGTGTGTTGGAGCAGTGCAGTGTAACCTTGAGTGTGTGTTGGAGCAGTGAGCAGTGCAGTGTAACCCTTTGTGTATGTGTGTTGGAGCAGTGCAGTGTAAACGTGTGTGTGTGTGTGTGTGCACTGTGTACTGGAGCATTGTAGAGTATCCTAGTGTGTGTCTGCTGGAGCAGTGCAGGGTAACCCTGTGTGTGTTGGAGCAGTGAGCAGTGCAGTGTAACCCTTTGTGTATGTGTGTTGGAGCAGTGCAGTGTAAACCGTGTGTGTGTGTGTGTGTGTGTGTGTGTACTGGAGCATTGTAGAGTATCCTAGTGTGTGTCTGCTGGAGCAATGCAGTGTAACCCTGTGCGTGGGTGTGTGCCAGTGACGTGCGGTGAGGTCACTGGTTGGGGAGGCACTGGCAGCTAACAAGCCCTCCAAACCCCCCCCCCCCCAAAAAAAAAAAAAAGTCTGGTCCCCCGACACATCAGTAAAACCAGCACTAGGCAGAACCTGCCAGGGGGAGTAATGCCATAGCAGGGGAGACACTCAGTGTGGGGTCCCCCTGCCATAACATTAATCTGCCCCCCCAGCCAGTCAGTCCAGGGTTGGAATTCCTCGGAAAGTGGGAACCCCAAAAAATAAAAATGGGGTCCCCCCTCCCGAGCAATAACCAGCACTGGGCTGATAGCCCAGTGCTATGCCCCGCACCCCTGGTGGCGGTGGGTGCGGGGTTCATTGTGTTAATATTGTTCTTTACAGGTAGCCTACAGGTCCCAGCAAGCCTGCCCCAGCATGCTGGCACTTGGAGAACCACAAGTGCCAGCATGTCCGGACATAAAGGGCCTGCTGGCACCTGTAGTCCACCTGCAAAGAATAGTAATATTGTTCTTTACAGGTAGCCTACAGGTCCCAGCAAGCCTGCCCCAGCATGCTGGCACTTGGAGAATCACAAGTGCCAGCATGCCCGGACATAATGGGCCCGCTGGCACCTGTAGTCCACCTGTAAAGAAAATATTAAAATAAAAACACCACACGTCTTGAAAATAAGCTTATATAAGTCAGCCGGAGGGGGCGGGGCGATGACGCGGCGAGCCGTGATTGGCTTGCGGCGGCTATCTTGAATTTCAAAAATGACGCTGAGGCGCCATTTTTGAAACTGGAACCGCTCCGCTGCCAAACTCTGCTGGATAAAGGTACATTTCCGCCGCCGCACCGCCGCCGCAACCCGCACCGCCGCCGCCCGCACCATCGCCGCATCCAGCCGCCCACACCTCCTCCGCCAGCGTCGCACACACAGTGATTGACAGCGGATCCAGTGACGGATCCGCTAGCCAATCACTGTGGCCTCACTGACAGGGACGTGCTTTCATAGGTTGAAAGCACGTCCCTGTATGAAAGCGGCACCACTAAAAATATATTTTCAATGGGCTTTTACAGCCCAAGGCTAGTCCCCGCCCGTGCCCGCCCCCCGCTCCCATACTTTCCCCAGTGACAACGGTAGGCACCACGATCGGTGCCTCCCAAACACATACAGAGGGGAGCAATCCTAAGAATAATATTAAGAAGATACATATGACACAGAATATGTATCATATGCATCTTCTTTGTATTATCTTAATCATTAATGATTAGTGCCTCCCCTGACTGCACGTCCCTGGTGTGTGCTGGAGCATTGCAGTGTAACCGTGTGTGTGTGTGTACTGGAGCAGTTCAGTATAACCCGATGTGTGTGCTGGAGCAGTGCAGTGTAACCAGGTGTTGTGTGTGTATGCTGGAGTACCCGGGGTGGGTACTTCATTTGTATGTATAGGAGGGGTGTATTTAATCACAGTATATTGGGGTATGTGTATATATAGGGGCATGTACACAGTATATGTTTAATATGTGGTGGTATGTGTATATTCAAGGGCCGTACTGTGTTTATTGATTGTGTGTACATGTACAGGAAGATGTGTTTCTGTATATTGGGGATGGGGTGTGGGTGTGCCAAATGACTGCCTTGCCCCGGGTGACAGATACCCTAGTTTCGGCCCTCACAAAGCGCACTAAACAGTACAATTTACAGCAGCGTATAGCGCAGCACACAGCACAGTCACTATATAGCACAGCCACTTGTGAGCCTGGACACAGCACAGACAGTATAGCACAGTATAGCACAGCACACAGCAGCATGCAGCATTACACCTATACATAGTCACTATACAGCACAGCCACTTGTGAGACTCTGGACACAGCACAGCCAGTTATAGCTGTGTATAGCACAGCACAGCACACAGCAGCATGTCACCTATACACAGTCACTATACAGCACAGACACTTGTGAGTCTAGACACAGCACAGACAGTATAGCACAGTATAGCACAGCACACAGCAGCATGCAGCATTACACCTATACATAGTCACTATACAGCACAGCCACTTGTGAGACTCTGGACACAGCACAGCCAGTTATAGCTGAGTATAGCACAGCACAGCACACAGCAGCATGTCACCTATACACAGTCCCTATACAGCACAGACACTTGTGAGTCTAGACACAGCACAGCCAGTATAGCGGAGTGTAACACAGCATGCATCAGCATGCAATGTGCCCCCTATACACAGTCAGTAGCCAGTACAGCCACTACAGCAAAGTATAATGCAGCCAATGGCAGCGTGCGTTCCAGTGAAATGGCACCGAGTCCCAGCTGCGGCGCCTTATATAGAATCCAACTCCTGCAAGAATCCAACACCAGGAAGATGTCTTTCGGCATCAAATGAAAATCAGAGTCTGGCGGGAAGCACACAAGCCGCGGCTAGGGTGGTCTTGGATCCCATTGTTCGGAGCGGCTCGGATTCCTCAAAATCCAAACCGCTTCTTTCTATTCATAATAGTGAAGTTGGACAACCATACCACTAACAAACTGGGTGCACATTGGCCGATAGAGAGGCAAATCCAGATAACCACGTTCACTTACCGATTGGCTGCTTGGTGTGTCAGTCTTGCATCACAGCTGGGTGGGGATATGAATTTGCCTGCCCAGCTGTGATATCTGAAGATATATTGGCCAATGGCTGCGATGCACAGCCGGTGCAATATGTCTGTGAACGACCTAGTTCACAGACATATTGTTTGCAAACACCTGGCAACCCGCTAGCAATATATCGGCACTTAGAAAACGTAAGCTTCCCATTTTACTCTACAGGGGTTGGGATGGGTGACTGGCGTTTGGGATCTCACCGGTCATCATACTGACACTGGGAACCCAAGGTTCAGATTGCCGGGGGAAACACAACAAAGCTCCTTGTGGGAGTATATATATATTTCACCAATATATCACCAAAAAATAGAGAGTAGCACCTAGGAATATCCTGACTGGACACAATTAGTGATTCTAAATAGTCCTTACTTTTTTACATAGAAGTACAACAATCCTCATAAATATAAATGAGTGGCAGCTCTTTCCCAATAAGTAAGTGTGAATGGAGCAAATATAGCGCAGAAGAGAGCCTAATAGTGTTTAGCACAATAGATTAGTGAAATCAATCACCCTGTGAATCGTGGAAACACACTGATATTAAAAGCAATAACTTAGCTTATTTAGAAGGTCTTCGGTCTGGTGACCCATAGATGCAGAAGCATGTGAATTAAAAGACAAAGAGAATCGAATATAGTGTGCACTGCTTTAGAAACATTAGCCTAATGGCTCTAATTTAGGAACCCTGCTGGTCCTAATAAATAATTTTAGGAGCAGGCTATATAAAAATATAAGGGATACTCAACCTGTATATACAATCCAGTAGCAAAGGCAGGTATCAAACGTACAAGATAAAAATATAAAAACAGTTTTTCTGTCCGCTGTGGGACTTTCATCCTTAAGTGAGGACTTCATCAAGGGGATGTTAGGTGGTATCAAAAACAGGATATTTATAGCAACAGTAAATGGTCACGTGTATTTGGAAAATGTGACCTCACTTCTTGTGCACAAATCAGTGTTCAATTAAACATATAGTAGTATACAAATAAATGTATTGTAGTACATAATGAAGGGAGCAGCAACTAAACACAATGAATCGGTTAAGGGGGCTTTAAAATAACAAACACAATGTTATGATTAAAGAAACGGCGGTGGAACGCAATGTGGAACACATTGCGTCACTTCCGCTGGTCTTACACAATATAAAGAGAAACCGCTTCCTATCTGGCGGTGAAACGCAATGTGGAACGCATTGCGTCACTTCCGCCTTGGTATGTAATGGGTATAGACGAGGCTTCTAGTCCGCGATAATCAAAATAAAGAAGGATTGCATTTTAAAAGACTTGATGTCCGATTTCTTTGGGGTGTAATATCATAGAGCGTTATACATGGTCCCACAGTGACGGAAAATGGGGTGTGTCTCGCGATCGCTGGGTCACTGTAATGTGCCACAATATGAACTGGCATAATATGAATTGGGGGTACTGGTGTTGCTTAATGTGCACTGGCAGCCCTACAATGTGACATACTGTAATGTGAACTAGGGCACTACTATGGGGCATAACAGTAAGGCCCTACTATGGTTCAGAAAATGAACTATTGTAGGGCACATTATAAATGAACAACTGTTGTAGAAAGGAGTCTGTCATTGCATTGGGACAGGGACCCTTTCAAAATATTGCTATGGGACTCAAATAATTCTGGCTACGCCACTGGAAAGTGACTATAATATGGAACTGGCAAATCAGCACATGGACCCCCATTTAGTGCACTGCGTCCCCTTGCATGGCTCGCTTCGCCAATCATAGTATTCGCAATCTTGTCCACGTGGATGGAAAAGTATAAAAAAGTTGAAAGAAATGAAGGAAAAAAACCTCAGGTCGACCATATGTGTCGACCATTGACATGTCAACCATTTGAACCCGTCAACATTTTGTACCTGTCGACCGTAAGCACTGTTGACCTTTCATAGGTCAACCTAATGACCATGACAACCTAATGCATGTCGATCATTTGATGTCGACCTATTGACTATCTAACTAGACACTGTAGATCTTTAGACCACAAACCAGCAGTCACTGTGCAATGAGGATGGTGATGTTTGGTTAGAATTAGAATGTGCGTGGACCCCCATATTTCTCTGACGTCCTAGTGGATGCTGGGAACTCCGTAAGGACCATGGGGAATAGACGGGCTCCGCAGGAGACTGGGCACTCTAAAAGAAAGATTAGGTACTATCTGGTGTGCACTGGCTCCTCCCTCTATGCCCCTCCTCCAGACCTCAGTTAGAATCTGTGCCCGGCCAGAGCTGGGTGCTCCTAGTGGGCTCTCCTGAGCTTGCTAGAAAGAAAGTATTTGTTAGGTTTTTTATTTTCAGTGAGATCTGCTGGCAACAGACTCACTGCTACGTGGGACTGAGGGGAGAGAAGCAAACCTACCTGCTTGCAGCTAGCTTGTGCTTCTTAGGCTACTGGACACCATTAGCTCCAGAGGGTTCGAACACAGGGCCTGACCTCAATCGTCCGTTCCCGGAGCCGCGCCGCCGTCCCCCTTGCAGAGCCAGAAGACAAAAGAGAAGCGATGAAATCGGCGGCAGAAGACTCCTGTCTTCATTAAGGTAGCGCACAGCACCGCAGCTGTGCGCCATTGCTCCCACAGCACACCACACACTCCGGTCACTGTAGGGTGCAGGGCCCTGGGGGGACGGCGCCCTGGGCAGCAATAAAAATACCTTTGGCAAAACAATACACATAATACAGTCTGTGACTGTATATGTGTAAAACCCCCGCCATTTTTAGTCAGGAACAGGACAGAAGCCCGCCGCTGAGGGGGCGGGGCCTTCTTCCTCAGCACACCAGCGCCATTTTCTCTTCACAGCTCCGCTGGAAGGAAGCTCCCCAGGCTCTCCCCTGCAGTATCCTGGTGCACAAAGGGTGAAAAGAGAGGGGGGAGCACATAAATTTAGGCGCAAAAATTGTATATACAGCAGCTACTGGGTAAACACTGAGTTGTAGTGTACATCCCTGGATTATATAGCGCTGGGGTGTGTGCTGGCATACTCTCTCTCTGTCTCTCCAAAGGGCCTTGTGGGGGAACTGTCCTCAAATAGAGCATCCCCTGTGTGTGTGGTGTGTCAGTACGCGTGTGTCGACATGTCTGAGGTAAAAGGCTCCTCTAAGGAGGTGATAGAGCGGATATGTGTGTGAGAGGGTGTCTCCGTCGACAACGCCGACACCTCTTTGGTTATGTGTAAGTGCTAAGGTGAATTTATTGCACAAATGGTTAGGGAACAGACAGGAAATCTACCCATGTCTGTCCCTATGTCACAGAGACCTTCAGAGTCTCACAATGCTCACTATCCAAAATAACAAACACTGGTATCGACATGGAGTTTAACTCCACTGTCGACTACGATAATGCAAAATTACAGCCAAGATGGCTAGAAGGTATTCAATATATGATTATTGAAATAAAAGATGATTTGCATATCACTGATGACTCATCTGTCCCTGACACGAGAGTACACATGTTTAAGGGGAAGAATGCTGAGGTAAATTTCCCTCCTCTCATGAGGAAAAAGAGCGTGAATCTCCAGACAAGAGACGACAGCTTCCCACAAGAGAATTCTCAGGCTGTATCCTTTCCCCACTAGGGCCAGGATGTGTTGAGAATCTTCCCCTAGGGCAGTGATTTTCAACCTTTTTTTACTCGCGGCACACCGGACAATATTTTAAAATTGCCAAGGCACACCATCAGTTCTCCACAGAAAAAAAAACAAAAAACACACATTGGACCTCACAGTTAAAAGAACAACACACATACATTGGCCTACACAGAAAAACAATCACATTGCTCCCCACATAAATCATGTTGCTCCCTACCTAAATCCTATTATTCCCCACATAAATCACGTTGCTCACACATACTGTAAATCAATCACATTTCTCCCCACATAAATCCTATTGCTCCCCACATGAATTATTCACATTATTCCCCCCATAAATCCATAAATCCTTATTCTCCCCACATAAATCCTATTGTTCCCCACAGGAGAAATAAAATAACAAATATTAGCCCCTACCGGTCAGCTGTCCTCCTCTCTGTCCCTCAGTGGTGGGGGTTGTTCATAGTGGAGTGCTGCAAATACTGAGCAGCGGGCAGTCGGGCAGGTGTGGATGTGGGTGGGCAAGGAAAGCTGTGGATGTGGACGGGAACTGGAAGATGTGTATGCAGGCAGGTGGGCTGGCTGGGTGGTGAGACGCAGCGTCCGTGACCTATGATATCACACCGCTGCGTCTTCAAGGCATATGTCACGGCCGGAGCATGAATGATCCTCTAAGAAGAGCCGGGCCAGCAGTTCGCTCTGAAGGTGCAGGAAGCTGCTCTGGCTCCGCGGCACACCTTGCAACTGGTCGCGGCACACTAGTGTGCCACGGCACACTGGTTGAAAAAGCCTGCCCTAGGGTGTCCTGTTTGCACAGACGGTAGCACTTGCTATTCTCAGGGATCCTGCAGATAGCGTGCACATTCTAGTATACTACCCAGACCGGCGATTGTGTCGGCATGGGTTTATAGCGCTGTGGCAGCGTGGACAGGTACCTTATCAGCAGAGATTGAGACCCTAGTAAATATATTAAAGATGCTGTCTTAAGTGATAGATATATAGTTATAAAGCATGCCCAAAGAGACATGAGTATACTGGGTCCTAGAGTCAAAGCTATGTCGATCTCTGCTTGACGTGTCCTGTAGAATATGCATTGGACAGATGATGCCGACTTAAGAGGCATATGGAAGGCTGAGGATTGTGTGGAGAAGGGTTCTCGGGCCTGGTCTCCACAGCTATAGCTGGTAATTCTGCTAGTTTGCCTTATATTCCTGCACAGCCTAAGAAAGCACGACATTATTAAATGCAGCCTTTCGAATAAAGAAACAAGAAAGTCTGAGGTGCGTCCTTTCTTGTCAGAGCCGGGATCAACACAGCTAGTTCCCAGGAACAGAAGTCATCCCCGGCCTCTACAAAAATCCACCGCATGTCGCTGGGGCTCCACAGGCGGAGCTAGGCCCGGTGGGGACACGACTTCGTAAGTTCAGCCACAAGTGGGTTCACTCCCTGTTAGGTCCCTGGGCAATAGATATTGTGTCTCAGGGATACAAGCTGGACTGTGAGAAGATGCCCCCTCACCGACGGCCCTGCGGGCTTCCCCCAAGAGAGGGAGCCAGTGTTAACTGCAATTCACAAATTGTATCTTTAACAGGTGGTGGTCAAGGGTCCCCTCCTTCAACAAGAGGGTGTTATTATTCGACCATGTTGTAATCCCGAAACCAGACGGTTCGGTCAGACCCATATTGAATTAAAAATCCCTGAACATATACCTGAGAAGGTTCAAGTTCAAGATGGAATCGCTAAGAGCGGTCAGGGCAAGCCTAAAAAGAGGGAGACTTTATCGTGAATCGGGTCATAAGGGATGCATACCTTCATGTCCCCATTCATCCACCTCATTAGGCGTACCTCAGAATTGCGATACGGGATTGTCATAATCAAGGTAATGGCGGATATGATTGTGAACCTGCGGAAGCAAGGTGTCACTATTATCACGTACTTGGACGATCTCCTCATACAAGCGAGATCAAGAGAGCAGTTGCTGAACAGCGTATCACTTTCTCTGGAAGTGTAACAGCAACACGGCTGGATTCTATATATTCCAAAGTCGCAGTTGGTTCCTACAGCTCATCTGCCTCTCCTAGGCACGATCCTAGACACAGACCAGAAAAGGGTTTATCTCCCGATAGAGAGAGCTCAGGAGCTCATGACACTGGTCAGGAATCTATTAAAACCAAAACAGGTGTCAGTACATCACTGCACTCGAGTCCTGGGAAGGATGGTGGCATCATACGAGGCCATCCCCTTAGGCAGGTTCCATGCGAGGACCTTCCAATGGGACTTACTGGACAAGTGGTCCGGATCACCTCTTCAGATGCATCGGTTAATCACCCTATCCCCCAGGGCCAGGGTGTCTCTCCTGTGGTGGCTGCAGAGTGCTCACCTTCTCGAGGGCCGCAGATTCGGCATTCAGGACTGGATCCTGGTGACCACGGATGCAAGCCTCCGAGGGTGGAGGGCAGTTACACAGGGAAGAAATTTCCAAGGTCTGTGGTCAAGTCAACTGACTTGCCTTCACATCAATATCCTGGAACTAAGGGCCATATACAACGCCCTAAGTCAAGCGGAGATCCTGCTTCGCGACCAACCGGTTCTGATCCAGTCAGACCGCAGGGGTTCATGTAAACCGCCAAGGCGGCACAAGGAGCAGGGTGGCGAGGGTAGAAGCCACCAGAATTCTTCGCTGGGCGGAGAATCAAGTAAGCGCACTGTCAGCAGTGTTCATTCCGGGAGTGGACAACTGGGAAGCAGACTTCCTCAGCAGGCACGACCTCCACCCGGGAAAGTGGGGACTTCATCAGGAAGTCTTCACGCAGTTTGCAAATTGATGGGAACTGCCTCAGGTGGACTAGATGGCGTCCCACCTCAATAAAAAGCTAAAAAAGGTTTTACGCCGGGTCAAGGGACCCTCAGGTGATAAATGTGGTCGCACTAGTAACACCGTGGGTGTTCCAGTCGGTCTATGTATTCCCTCCTCTTCCTCTCATACCCAAGGGCTGAGAATTGTAATAAAAGGAGGAGTGAGAACAATATTCTTTGCTCCGAATTGGCCAAGAAGGACTCGGTACCCGGAGCTGCAAGAAATGCTCTCAGAGGACTCAGGGCTTCTGCCTCTCAGACAGGACATGTTGCAACAGGGGCCCTGTCTGTTCCAAGACTTACCGCGGCTGCATTTGACGGCATGGCGGTTGAATGCCGGATCATAGCGGAAAAGGGCATTCCGGATGCAGTTATTCCTACGCTGATAAGGCTAGGAAAGACGTGACAGCAAGACTTTTTCACTGTATATAGCGAAAATAGGTTGCTTGGTGTGAGGCCGGGAAGACCCTACAGAGGAATTCCAGCGGGGTCGATTCCTGCACTTCCTACAGTCAGGAGTGACTATGGGCCTAAAATTAGGATCCATAAAGGTCAAGATTTCGGCCCTATCCATTTTCTCTCAAAAAGAACTGGCTTCACTGCCTGAAGTTCAGATGTTGTTCCGGGGGTGCTGCATATTCAGCCTCCTTTTGTGCCACCGGTGGCACCTTGGGTATCTTAACGTTGTGTTGGATTTCCTGAAATCCCACTGGTTTGAGCCACTTAAGACCGTTGGAGCTAAAATATCTCACGTGGAAAGTGGTCATGCTATTGGCCTTAGCTTCGGCTAGGCGTGTGTCAGATTTGGCGGTTTTGTCATGTAAAAGCCCTTATCTGATCTTCCATATGGACAGGGCAGAATTGAGGACTGGTCCCCAAATCCTCCCTAGGGTGGTATCATCGTTTCATTTGAACCAGCCTATTGTGGTGCCTGCGGCTACTAGGGACTTGGAGGATTCCAAGTTGCTGGATGTAGTCCGGGCTTTGAAAATTTATGTTTCCAGAACGGTGGGAGTCAGAAAGTCTGACTCGCTGTTTATTCTGTATGCAGCCAACAAGGTTGGTGCTCCTGCTTCGAAGCAGACTATTGCTCGCTGGATTTATAGCACGATTCAGCTGGTTCACTCTGCGGCTGGATTGCCGCATCCAAAATCGGTAAAAGCCCATTCCACAAGGAAGGTGGGCTCTTCTTGGACGGCTGCCGAGGGGTCTCGGCTTTACAGCTTTGCCGAGCTGCTACTTGGTCGGGGTCAAACAAGTTTGCTAAGTTCTACAAGTTTGATACCCTGGCTGAGGAGGACCTTGAGTTTGCTCATGCGGTGCTGCAGAGTCATCCGCACTCTCCCGCCCGCTTGGGAGATTTGGTATAATCCCCATGGTCTTTACGGAGTTCCCAGCATCCACTAGGACGTCAGAGAAAATAAGAATTTACTCACCGGTAATTCTATTTCTCGTAGTCCGTAGTGGATGCTGGGCGCCCGTCCCAAGTGCGGACTCTCTGCAATACATGTATGTAGTTATTGCTTAACTAAAGGGTTATTGTTAGGAGCCATCCGTTAAATGAGGCTCAGTTGTTGTTCATACTGTTAACTAGGTATGGTTATCACAAGTTGTACAGTGTGATTGGTGTGGCTGGTATGAGTCTTACCCTGGATTCCAAATCCTTTCCTTGTTGTGTCAGCTCTTCCGGGCACAGTTTCCCTAACTGAGGTCTGGAGGAGGGGCATAGAGGGAGGAGCCAGTGCACACCAGATAGTACCTAATCTTTCTTTTAGAGTGCCCAGTCTCCTGCGGAGCCCGTCTATTCCCCATGGTCCTTACGGAGTTCCCAGCATCCACTACGGACTACGAGAAATAGAATTACCGGTGAGTAAATTCTTATTTTTGCTTTGGCCAGATATGTCCTCTGTGTTTTGTTTTTGTCTTCTGGGTTTGGCAAAACCACCCCCACGTGTATTGGATCTGTTTTTTTTTCTTAATTCCTAAAAATAGCTAAAATCATGTCATTTGGCCCTGTTTTTGTTCCTAGAGTATTATTAACCTCAATAACATTCATTTCCAGTCATTTATAATATTGTTCCCCAATATTGCTGGCTGAGAGCAGCAGCACAAACACTCGGCAGTTACTTCTGCCTAAACATGTGTTGCAAATTAGTAATGTACATATTAGCGCTCGGAACTACCATAGTTTTACTTACAAATTAGAATCAGGCGCCCTGTGCACTAATGGTGTGTGAGGTATTTGTTCTAAATGTCTGCAATGGAGTGTATTTACACAATGTGCCCGGCAATGGAGAGTTTCTGTGCAGTGTGTTTGGCAACGAGGTTGAAGTAGTGCCTGTGCAATGTCACGTGCTATTGGTTGCAGATTTACAGATCAATAGAATATAGATAGACTGTCAGTAAGTCAACAGCATATTATCGACAGTAAATAGGTCGACAGGGCCGAAAGGTCACCATGAATTATGTCAACCTGATCAAAAGGTCGATATGCAAATGGTCGACACAGAAAAGGTTGCCACGTTTTGTTGTTGTTGTTGTTTTAACCCTAATCCTAACCCTCCACCTAGTGCCTAATCTTAACCATCCCCTTCTGCAGCCTAACCCTAAGCACTTGTACATTTTTGTGTGCCAAGTTGTAGTCAGGGGCCCCGCTATGACCAATGGGAGGAGATGTCACTAGATCCCTCCTTAAAAAATATAAAAATTATATTTTACGTGTGCATACAGTAGGTCACCGGTGTCCGATGCGGTGGGTGGCGGGGTGTGCAGGTGTGATCGCTTCCCCAGGCAGGGAGAGAGAGGACTGACTGCTGCTGTCTCTCTCCCCAGCCCAGCAAACAGTACTGAGCAGCATGTGTGGGGAGACAGGCTGGTGCAGCAGCAATAGTCAGTTCCCTCTTTCTCCCTGCCCAAAATGCAGCTCTCTGCAAAGAGGGGCCCAGTGGGACCTAGATCAAAGCCGGGTCCCTATAACAGGCTCGAGCCCGAGTAAAGAGTACCCGCTTCCCTCCCCTTTCGGTGCCACTGGCCTGGACCAATCACTAAAGTAAAATGTGCCACCTAGTGAAAGTGAAGCAGTAAATAATGCAATCTAGTGTCACTGAAGTAATAGGTAGTGCCATCTTCATTTCTGCATGCTGGGATATGTCACAACAATACTGTACATTTACAATGTCTGGTTATTATTGTTCATGTTCATTATCATATTAGTCTTACCCAACTTTACTGCTCCAGCTTTGTCACCGTCAAAAACCTCCACATAATCTTGACAAATTCCTAACAGGTTAGCAATCTGAAGCATAAAGTTAGTAAATACAATGTGGATTTGCTTTCCGGGATCAACAGTAATTTTCCAAGTACAAACATGACTTAATGGGTAGGAGGAATTTGGCCAATTTGGTGACATAAGCTCTCCTTTATCAGTACTGAATACACCTCCACAGGATGCAATGTCTGGAAAACATTCAATTAAACTGTTAAACATTTAATAGAACATTAATTATAATCCTTATGGAAGCCTGTAGAAGGCAACTACAATTGTTATAATTTCTCACAGTGCAAGGTGTTAAAATACACCTGTCGTCTACGCAATGCGGTGGCAGCCATTTTGTCAGCTGGGATCAAGAGAGAAAATTAATTTGATCAATTCAGTGATGTTAAGAGTTAATGACAGTCCAAGTGAATCTGTTAGCTGCATTAGTATTTGTTCATGGTATAAAATAACTGCCACCACCACGTATAAGGAATTGTGCAATTTATAGCTTTAATTGGAACATGGTAAAAACCAAACATTTTTACAACTTCATACTTTTGACCACCAGGTGTCAGCACAGTCACAAAATTCCATATCTCATGTTATATTGTAAGAGTAAGTACTCTATGAACTGTACATATGGGGCCTAATTCAGTTGCAGCTGTAATTGCGCTGCTTCCTTGGAAGCAGCAGTGATAGTGCTGTATGATAATGCAGCAGCAGGCGTCTATTACAAGCAGGTGCCTCCTGCTACAGTAGCGATCTGAGCTGCAAGCAAGACACCCATCACAGACGCCAGGAAATCTCTGTCCTATGACGAAGATCCCTGACTTCTTCCCGCCCCCTATACGGCGGCGACACGCCTCCGGTTTCAATCACTGACAGTTTGCTGTCATCCTTCTACCGTCGTTGCAGGACCCATTCACACACAGGTCCTGCGCACGTGCAAAGTACTGAACATCGGTACTTTGCACATGATAGTGTAACTAATATCGCACCTGAATGACCCCCATGCAGTTGATTTGCGTAAATGTATTTATTATTAAAAGTGAATAATAAGAACATCAAATTGTGTTAAGTACAAAATAAGTTTTACAAAAAAAATATTTGTACAATTCAACACAGTGTAATGTGATTGCGAATCAGTGCACAACCATTCCAGTACTTTACAACAGCACAGGCCAGAGATAACCACCCATAATAGTGCTTCTAATGCACTAATAAAATATGATGCATGCTACATTTATTGTCATATTTAGGGGCATTGTTGGAAAGTTAGAAAACTTCATTACTGTGTATGCTTTCTTATTTGTATTCTGACATGCATGCATACGTTTGTTGAGCGTGAATTTGCACTGTGCAAACTCCAGAAATGAGAGCAAGTGAAGCTATGTTTTGAGGAGACAGAAGTATGGAGGAATAAATAAATTGATGACATTTCCAAGGAACTGACATGGGGGGTAATTCCAAGTTGATCGCAGCAGGAAATTTTTTAGCAGTTGGTCAAAACCATGTGCACTGCAGGGGAGGCAGATATAACATGTGCAGAGAGAGAGTTAGATTTGGGTGGGTTACTTTGTTTCTGTGCAGGGTAAATACTGGCTGCTTTATTTTTACACTGCAATTTAGATTGCAGATTGAACTCACCACACCCAAATCTATCTCTCTCTGCAAATGTTATATCTGCCCCCCCTGCAGTGCACATGGTTTTGCCCAACTGCTAAAAAATTTCCTGCTGCGATCGACTTGGAATTACCCCCCAATGTGCACTGTAGGAGGGGCAGATATAACATTTGCAGAGAGAGTTAAATTTGGGTGGGGTGTGTTCAATCTGCAATCTAAATTGCAGTTTAAAAATAAAGCAGCCAGTATTTACCCTGCACAGAAACAAAATAACCCACCCAAATCTAACTCTCTCTGCAAATGTTATATCTGCCTTCCCTGCAGTGCACATGGTTTTGCCAACTGCTAAAAAATTTCCTGCTGCGATCAACTTGGAATTACCCCCATGGTGTGGATTAGAAATTACTTTGGTTCACTGGGAAATAGCATTTGCCTTGTAGTTCAACTGTGATACCATCATGTGAGCGTTCAGTTGACCTCCACCCCTTTGCAATCTGGTGAATGAAGTCTGGGTTGAAGCAATCATTTTCTATAAAAAAAAACTATCCCTGCTAGGAATGGCCATTGATCATCAATGAATACAATTCATCTATAGTTAATGGCCAACGGTAGATAGTTTTGACATTGATGGCAGAGAACCAATGTTTCACCACCATCGATGGTAAAGAGTCCCTACATTTTTTTTTCTTCCACTTAATGTTGGGAATTGAGCTTAGCTCCATCCCCATTGCTCCCGTGAAGCCCTTCCTCTGGCTCTGATTTGCCAGCAACGTATTTACAGATGGGTCCATGTTTATCTTGACCTTTAATAGGATTAACTGAGACTGGGCAGTCGCACTTAATCCCCTGCTATAATGACTTAATCCCCTGCTGTATTGTTCTCTGTATTGTATTCCAGCTGAGAACAATAGATGAAGGGTTTATGTTAATAAACCATGTAGCTTCCAACTCTTAGCTAATGAACGCTTCTCTATATATTGACAATGCCAGTGACCCACAGGAGAACTATTATTTTGTATACTCGTGGGAATGAATGGCCAGTTTGTTTTTTTGCTAAGAGCAGTGGACTACTTCATTGAAAGAAGAGGACCAAGCGCAGCTAACGAGTTGGTAGGCATGTAGTGTATGTTTTTTTATTTTTAATAATTATTACAATAATCAGTATGCATGTCCTGTCATTATGGTAATATTTTCTTGACAGTGATACTACAGGTGGCAGTGTGCCCTTAATGTACAGCATAATGGCACTTGTGGTTTTCCAAGTGCCGGGATGCCGAGGCATGCTTGCTGGGACCTTTAGTTCTACTGTCAAGAAGGATATTCATTCTATTTTTACACTATGAACCCCACATCCACCACCATCAGGGATCCCGGGCATAGCCCCAGGCTTTTAGCCCAGGTGTGTGGGGTTTGTTTATTGGGGAGTCACCACTTTCCAAGGAATTCCAGGTCTGGCCTGACCAGTTTGGGGGTGGTTTACATAATGATGCGTGTCTTCCTACTGGCTACTGGAAAATTGGCGGGATCCCACGCTGGTCCCCACAACCCCCCACCATTTTCCAGTACCAGATCGGGTTCAGATGTCCAGGGCTTGTTATGCTTTTTTTTGGGAGGGGAGATCCATGTGATTTTTATTAAACATTTTTTAAACCTATAGTTTACTTTTAACCCTAAGAAACACTGTGCATATCATAGTGATCTGTGCATTGCTACTCTCAGACTTTACTGCTACAGGCAGCTCTGTTGTTTGGGTGGATTGTCTGTAGAATTTCAGTACGATTTTTGGTCAGGACCTCGAAAGTAGCGTAGTTTATGCAGAATGGGTAAAGCATAGTCTAAAACTGGGAAAATCTTAAGGAGGATTTGGGTATATCTTATTTTTTAATGATTCTGCTGTCTTAATATTAATGGTTTGTAAAAAATGTTGGGTAATGAGATTGCAATTTCAGTATGCAATTTTAATTTGAATAACTTTGATAAAGGTAATAATGTATTTTGAAGAAGGAGAAAAATTCAGCTCAGTGCTATAGAGAATATAGAAATAATCTACAGTATATGTAATTTGGTTGCGATCTAATTTCCAGATGTTACAGTACACTTATATCAGCAATTTGTGTTCAGTAGGTTACATTCAGTATCTGGGGTGATCCCACAGGTCGCTAGACAGGTCTTCTGTCGTCTGTACATGCAGGTAAATTTTGGCTATGTCGTTAACGATAAAGTTAATATAGTCCAGTGTGTACGCTATGATCCATGAAATGACTACCTAGTAGCTGAGAAACCCTAGTATCGGATGACTCCTGTATATCGTTGGTCATTTGTAAAAATCGCTCAGTGTGTACGCTCAATATCGTTTTTCCGGACTCCTGGAAGTTCAAGGGAAATAAACTAATGATATCTCTATTGGAGCGTATCGTCTAGTGTGTACCCAGCTTTAGTCTTTGTAGTTGCAGAGCGAGAACCACATCAGTAAAAAAACTGGAACAGGGGAACAACTGAGGCAGAGGACAATCAGGTAACAGTATACTGGAATTAACTTCTCCATGGGACCTTAGACAACTTACCTGGAATTGTAACTGGATCCACAAAATCCCAGGATGCAGAAAACCCTGCATCTACTACCCTGTTGTTGGAGGTAAAACTCACAGACAGCGTATTGCTGTAACTAACAAGATCAGATGGGATAGATTCTCCACAGTGTGCACCTAAAGAAGAGAAGAAAACTTTATGAAAACAGTAACATTCCTGTAAATCCCACCCCTTACAAATGTAATATTCATGTCATAAGCAGTAGGTGTTATTTCTCACCTTGGAATATTGCTGTTGTGGAAAGTTACTTGTCTATACAAAGTGTCCCAGCCACTTATGGTGCCTACACATTAGACAACAGGTTCTCAAACTCGGTCCTCAGGACCCCACACAGTGCATGTTTCGCAGGTCTCCTCACAGAATCGCAAGTGACATAATTAGCTTCACCAGTGGACCTTTTAAAATGTGTCAGTGAGTAATTAATACACCTGTGCACCTGCTGGGTTACCTGCAAAACATGTACTGTGTGGGGTCCTGAGGACCGAGTTTGAGAACCACTGCATTAGACGATATGCTCCATGAGAGATATCATCTAATGTTTTCCCTACTGTCCCGGGCGGCTGATACTTAACGATATCGCTAACAATATTGTTCAGTGACGTCACCCAATGGCCACGACGAGCGTGCAGTTTTGGCCGACACAGTCCAAATCTTACTGCATGCACGGACAAAAGAGAGGTCGTTAATGATGCACGGGAGCGCACATCGTTACTGATATAGGGCATACACATTAGACGATATGCATGGAAATATCGTTAACAATATCTATGTCGTGCATATTGTTTTAAAGTATCTACTAATGTGTACCCACCTTTAGATACTTTACTTTGGAGTAGTGGAGAAACTTTCTACCATGAGTCAATTTCTCCATGTGCCATCCCCAGCTCCAAGTCTCCTACCTCTGGAGTCAGTAGGTCAGGTCTAGGATCAGTTGCACAGGGCAGATTAATGCTGGTTAACTGTTGTTGACCTGTAGTTAAATTGTTAAATGCTACAAGCTATCTTTTAACTGAGTGTTATTGTGCATGACTCATCAGCCACAATAATATCCATGTCTCTGGTATTGTACATGAGTCACTCATAATAACATCACATGTCTGATTCACCAGACTTAACAGTCAGACTGATTAGACTGCGGGTGGCTCTAAAAGGGTCTGCTCAAGCCTGTCACTGTGTTATTGGAGTGTCACAGTGTTGTCTGGCTGTACAGTACTAAGCTCAGGAGAGGTTGATACTATAAGGAGGGATACAGCACCCCTTTATAGACTACACACCCTCAACAGTCCCCGCCCCCATTAGGGTTGCTTCCATAAATTTCCCGGGTTGGTTTCCATTCTAATCTGTCACTGTAGGCATCTGCCAATAACTGTCTCATAAACTTTCACCTGGCATAAAGTGTGGCCCCAGTCTCTAAATATGTACTTATACTACACAGGCTGGATTTATACTGTATAAAGATGCAGCTGCTCAGCTCCTCAGTGCCTCCAGTGACCCCCGACACATGGGGCCTGAATCAGAGTGGTTGGGGTACTATCGCTGCTGCTTACATGGAAGCAGCAGGGGTAGCACTAATATGTTAATATAGCAGAAGATGTCTCATATAATTAGACACCTCCTGCTTGCATTAGTGATCTGTACTATGTCCTGGGATGCAGCATCAGATCACCAGTGACAGCATGGGGTCGTGCAAGCAAGCTGCCGCAGATCCAACAAAGAGTGGGAAATGACATCCATCGCTGACCCCTCCCCACCCATTCCCAAACGGCAGCAGATTATCAATCACTGACAGTATGTTGCCAATCTGTGTCTGACTTTGCAGACCTATACTGCACGTAAGAGTCCAGCGCATGTGCATTGCATGCGCCGCAGATCCAACAGGACCTGAATCAGGCACCAGGTGCACAGAGGCCAATGGTCCACACTTTCCGGGAGTTTATGCTACTATGTTAGAGGACAGTTACATTTTACATGACGATTGACAGATTTGCATTAAAAGGGCCAATGCAGAGTTAAATGCATTAGCAAGTCAGTTGCAATGACTTCCACAAAACTACATATGTATATGCACCAGTATGTATAGTTGTAAACATCTCTGCTGCTGCACCCTACCCTATCCGTGTGCTTAGCTTTATACCTGCCATCATCTTCAGTGTGCACTTGCAACACACCCATACTAGATGTAAAATATGCATGTGACACCGGTCATATTTACTGTGCAGAGCCTGAAGCTGAAGCCCCTACAGTCACGAGTGGAGACCCCGAAGTATGTGTAAGGCGAAAACACACAAAATACTTTGGTCAAACTGACTTACTGTATGTTTAACTCTGTATCAACCCCAACAGTATAAGTTATCCATAGGTAAACACTTTTGACATATTACTCTAACCAAAAGTTGGTTGCATTATGTTGATAACATTATACACAGGCCTAAAACAGGGAGTTCGGAAAGTCCCTCTCCAGTGAGCGCTGTCTCTGGCTGCATATCTCCTCTGCAGCTGTCAGAGGCCAGAGAGTGTCAACACTTAATGTAGATAAATACATAACAAATTATGTTTTATTTCATTTAATTAAAGTGTTTAAAAACAATTATGTCATCATATTACTTAGCACACATTCTCTGAGGGGAGAGTTGCTTAGAATACAGTCACTATGGAGGGACTTTGTAAACTCCTTGTGTAACATTCTGTAGAAGAAAAATAATATGTATTTTCAGTTAGCTCTTCCGGACTCCTTAGGAAGTGAGTTGGTCTCCCTCATGCTGCCTACTTACTGAGTGCATTGGGCGATCTAGGGCATTTCATTTAGTCATCAAAGTCACACTTAGTCCCGCCATGATTATGCAGTTGTACTGCCACATCCCACTTTACTCCCAACGTGATTGCTCTTTCTTGGACCCTCCAAGAGGGGGGATTCTAGTGGGAGTATTCAATTAGCGTGGCTAATTGTCAGCTACAATCAATTAAATAGCCTTTCTCCGTGCCTAAAAATCATGATTCAGGTGCAGAAATCCACTGATTCTGCGTAAAAACTAGAGATGAGCGGGTTCGGTTCCTCGGAATCCGAACCCGCCCGAACTTCAGGGTTTTTTACACGGGGCCGAGCAGGCTCGGATCCTCCCGCCTTGCTCGGTTAACCCGAGCGCGCCCGAACGTCATCATCACGCTGTCGGATTCTCGCGAGGCTCGGATTCTATATAAGGATCCGCGCGTCGCCGCCATTTTTCACACGTGCATTGAGATTCATAGGGAGAGGACGTGGCTGGCGTCCTCTCCGTTTATAGAGATTCGAGAAGAGAGTGAGACAGTCTCACTAGAGAGAGACACAGTAGTAATTTTGGGGAGCATTAGGAGGAGTACTACTACTACTAGTACTTGCTGAAGTGAAGTGATAGATAGTGTGACTGTATTGTATTATCTGACTTGTGGGGGAGACACTGACAGTGGGTAGCAGTTAGAGTCTGAGAGCAGGACTCAGGACTCAGGAGTACATACTACATATAACGTACAGTGCACACTTTTGCTGCCAGAGTGCCACACCAGTATAATATATATTGTGATTGTATGCTTAGGAGTACTACTTGCAAGTTGCTGATAGTGTGACCAGTGACCTGACCACCAGTTTAATAATCACCACCAGTTTAATTAATATATATATATATATATATAATTGTATATAATTAATATATATATAATATTATAATTGTATACCACCTACCCGTGTTTTTTTTTCTTCTTTCTTCTTTATACATACTACTATAGTAGCTTACTGTAGCAGTCTGCGGTGCTGCTGAGCTGACAGTGTCCAGCAGGTCCGTCATCAGTCATTACATAATAAATATATATACCTGTCCGGCTGCAGTACTAGTGATATTATATATACATATATATATTGATTTCATCTCATTATCATCCAGTCTATATTAGCAGCAGACACAGTACGTTAGTCCACGGCTGTAGCTACCTCTGTGTCGGCACTCTGCAGTCCATCCATAATTGTATACCACCTACCCGTGGTTTTTTTTTTTCTTTCTTCTTGATACATACTACTATAGTAGCTTACTGTAGCAGTCTGCGGTGCTGCTGAGCTGACAGTGTCCAGCAGGTCCGTCATCAGTCATCATTACCTAATAAATATATATCTACCTGTCCGGCTGCAGTACTAGTGATATTATATATACATATATATATTGATTTCATCTCATTATCATCCAGTCTATATTAGCAGCAGACACAGTACGTTAGTCCACGGCTGTAGCTACCTCTGTGTCGGCACTCGGCAGTCCATCCATAATTGTATACCACCTACCCGTGTTTTTTTTTTTCTTTCTTCTTGATACATACTACTATAGTAGCTTACTGTAGCAGTCTGCGGTGCTGCTGAGCTGACAGTGTCCAGCAGGTCCGTCATCAGTCATCATTACCTAATAAATATATATCTACCTGTCCGGCTGCAGTACTAGTGATATTATATATACATATATATATTGATTTCATATCATTATCATCCAGTCTATATTAGCAGCAGACACAGTACGTTAGTCCACGGCTGTAGCTACCTCTGTGTCGGCACTCGGCAGTCCATCCATAATTGTATACCACCTACCCGTGTTTTTTTTTTTTCTTTCTTCTTGATACATACTACTATAGTAGCTTACTGTAGCAGTCTGCGGTGCTGCTGAGCTGACAGTGTCCAGCAGGTCCGTCATCAGTCATCATTACCTAATAAATATATATCTACCTGTCCGGCTGCAGTACTAGTGATATTATATATACATATATATATTGATTTCATATCATTATCATCCAGTCTATATTAGCAGCAGACACAGTACGGTAGTCCACGGCTGTAGCTACCTCTGTGTCGGCACTCGGCAGTCCATCCATAATTGTATACCACCTACCCGTGGTTTTTTTTTTTTCTTTCTTCTTGATACATACTACTATAGTAGCTTACTGTAGCAGTCTGCGGTGCTGCTGAGCTGACAGTGTCCAGCAGGTCCGTCATCAGTCATCATTACCTAATAAATATATATCTACCTGTTCGGCTGCAGTACTAGTGATATTATATATACATATATATATTGATTTCATATCATTATCATCCAGTCTATATTAGCAGCAGACACAGTACGGTAGTCCACGGCTGTAGCTACCTCTGTGTCGGCACTCGGCAGTCCATCCATAAGTATACTAGTATCCATCCATCTCCATTGTTTACCTGAGGTGCCTTTTAGTTGTGCCTATTAAAATATGGAGAACAAAAATGTTGAGGTTCCAAAATTAGGGAAAGATCAAGATCCACTTCCACCTCGTGCTGAAGCTGCTGCCACTAGTCATGGCCGAGACGATGAAATGCCAGCAACGTCGTCTGCCAAGGCCGATGCCCAATGTCATAGTACAGAGCATGTCAAATCCAAAACACCAAATATCAGTAAAAAAAGGACTCCAAAACCTAAAATAAAATTGTCGGAGGAGAAGCATAAACTTGCCAATATGCCATTTACCACACGGAGTGGCAAGGAATGGCTGAGGCCCTGGCCTATGTTCATGGCTAGTGGTTCAGCTTCACATGAGGATGGAAGCACTCAGCCTCTCGCTAGAAAAATGAAAAGACTCAAGCTGGCAAAAGCAGTAGCACCGCAAAGAACTGTGCGTTCTTCGAAATCCCAAATCCACAAGGAGAGTCCGACTCCAATTGTGTCGGTTGCGATGCCTGACCTTCCCAACACTGGACGTGAAGAGCATGCGCCTTCCACCATTTGCACGCCCCCTGCAAGTGCTGGAAGGAGCACCCGCAGTCCAGTTCCTGATAGTCAGATTGAAGATGTCAGTGTTGAAGTACACCAGGATGAGGAGGATATGGGTGTTGCTGGCGCTGGGGAGGAAATTGACCAGGAGGATTCTGATGGTGAGGTGGTTTGTTTAAGTCAGGCACCCGGGGAGACACCTGTTGTCCGTGGGAGGAATATGGCCACTGACATGCCTGGTGAAAATACCAAAAAAATCAGCTCTTCGGTGTGGAAGTATTTCAACAGAAATGCGGACAACAGGTGTCAAGCCGTGTGTTGCCTTTGTCAAGCTGTAATAAGTAGGGGTAAGGACGTTAACCACCTCGGAACATCCTCCCTTATACGTCACCTGCAGCGCATTCATAATAAGTCAGTGACAAGTTCAAAAACTTTGGGTGACAGCGGAAGCAGTCCACTGACCAGTAAATACCTTCCTCTTGTAACCAAGCTCACGCAAACCACCCCACCAACTCCCTCAGTGTCAATTTCCTCCTTCCCCAGGAATGCCAATAGTCCTGCAGGCCATGTCACTGGCAATTCTGACGATTCCTCTCCTGCCTGGGATTCCTCCGATGCATCCTTGCGTGTAACGCCTACTGCTGCTGGCGCTGCTGTTGTTGCTGCTGGGAGTCGATGGTCATCCCAGAGTGGAAGTCGTAAGACCACTTTTACTACTTCCACCAAGCAATTGACTGTCCAACAGTCCTTTGCAAGGAAGATGAAATATCACAGCAGTCATCCTACTGCAAAGCGGATAACTGAGGCCTTGGCATCCTGGGTGGTGAGAAACGTGGTTCCGGTATCCATCATTACTGCAGAGCCAACTAGAGACTTGTTGGAGGTACTGTGTCCCCGGTACCAAATACCATCTAGGTTCCATTTCTCTAGGCAGGCGATACCGAAAATGTACACAGACCTCAGAAAAAGAGTCACCAGTGTCCTAAAAAATGCAGCTGTACCCAATGTCCACTTAACCACGGACATGTGGACAAGTGGAGCAGGGCAGGGTCAGGACTATATGACTGTGACAGCCCACTGGGTAGATGTATGGACTCCCGCCGCAAGAACAGCAGCGGCGGCACCAGTAGCAGCATCTCGCAAACGCCAACTCTTTCCTAGGCAGGCTACGCTTTGTATCACCGGTTTCCAGAATACGCACACAGCTGAAAACCTCTTACGGCAACTGAGGAAGATCATCGCGGAATGGCTTACCCCAATTGGACTCTCCTGTGGATTTGTGGCATCGGACAACGCCAGCAATATTGTGTGTGCATTAAATATGGGCAAATTCCAGCACGTCCCATGTTTTGCACATACCTTGAATTTGGTGGTGCAGAATTTTTTAAAAAACGACAGGGGCGTGCAAGAGATGCTGTCGGTGGCCAGAAGAATTGCGGGACACTTTCGGCGTACAGGCACCACGTACAGAAGACTGGAGCACCACCAAAAACAACTGAACCTGCCCTGCCATCATCTGAAGCAAGAAGTGGTAACGAGGTGGAATTCAACCCTCTATATGCTTCAGAGGTTGGAGGAGCAGCAAAAGGCCATTCAAGCCTATACAATTGAGCACAATATAGGAGGTGGAATGCACCTGTCTCAAGCGCAGTGGAGAATGATTTCAACGTTGTGCAAGGTTCTGCTGCCCTTTGAACTTGCCACACGTGAAGTCAGTTCAGACACTGCCAGCCTGAGTCAGGTCATTCCCCTCATCAGGCTTTTGCAGAAGAAGCTGGAGACATTGAAGGAGGAGCTAACACGGAGCGATTCCGCTAGGCATGTGGGACTTGTGGATGGAGCCCTTAATTCGCTTAACAAGGATTCACGGGTGGTCAATCTGTTGAAATCAGAGCACTACATTTTGGCCACCGTGCTCGATCCTAGATTTAAAGCCTACCTTGGATCTCTCTTTCCGGCAGACACAAGTCTGCTGGGGTTCAAAGACCTGCTGGTGACAAAATTGTCAAGTCAAGCGGAACGCGACCTGTCAACATCTCCTCCTTCACATTCTCCCGCAACTGGGGGTGCGAGGAAAAGGCTCAGAATTCCGAGCCCACCCGCTGGCGGTGATGCAGGGCAGTCTGGAGCGACTGCTGATGCTGACATCTGGTCCGGACTGAAGGACCTGACAACGATTACGGACATGTCGTCTACTGTCACTGCATATGATTCTCTCACCATTGAAAGAATGGTGGAGGATTATATGAGTGACCGCATCCAAGTAGGCACGTCACACAGTCCGTACTTATACTGGCAGGAAAAAGAGGCAATTTGGAGGCCCTTGCACAAACTGGCTTTATTCTACCTAAGTTGCCCTCCCACAAGTGTGTACTCCGAAAGAGTGTTTAGTGCCGCCGCTCACCTTGTCAGCAATCGGCGTACGAGGTTACATCCAGAAAATGTGGAGAAGATGATGTTCATTAAAATGAATTATAATCAATTCCTCCGTGGAGACATTGACCAGCAGCAATTGCCTCCACAAAGTACACAGGGAGCTGAGATGGTGGATTCCAGTGGGGACGAATTGATAATCTGTGAGGAGGGGGATGTACACGGTGATATATCGGAGGATGATGATGAGGTGGACATCTTGCCTCTGTAGAGCCAGTTTGTGCAAGGAGAGATTAATTGCTTCTTTTTTGGTGGGGGTCCAAACCATCCCGTCATTTCAGTCACAGTCGTGTGGCAGACCCTGTCACTGAAATGATGGGTTGGTTAAAGTGTGCATGTCCTGTTTATACAACATAAGGGTGGGTGGGAGGGCCCAAGGACAATTCCATCTTGCACCTCTTTTTTCATTAATTTTTCTTTGCGTCATGTGCTGTTTGGGGAGTGTTTTTTGGAAGGGCCATCCTGCGTGACACTGCAGTGCCACTCCTAGATGGGCCCGGTGTTTGTGTCGGCCACTAGGGTCGCTTATCTTACTCACACAGCTACCTCATTGCGTCTCTTTTTTTCTTTGCGTCATGTGCTGTTTGGGGAGTGTGTTTTGGAAGGGCCATCCTGCGTGACACTGCAGTGCCACTCCTAGATGGGCCCGGTGTTTGTGTCGGCCACTAGGGTCGCTTATCTTACTCACACAGCTACCTCATTGCGCCTCTTTTTTTCTTTGCGTCATGTGCTGTTTGGGGAGTGTTTTTTGGAAGGGCCATCCTGCGTGACACTGCAGTGCCACTCCTAGATGGGCCCGGTGTTTGTGTCGGCCACTAGGGTCGCTTATCTTACTCACACAGCTACCTCATTGCGCCTCTTTTTTTCTTTGCGTCATGTGCTGTTTGGGGAGTGTTTTTTGGAAGGGCCATCCTGCGTGACACTGCAGTGCCACTCCTAGATGGGCCCGGTGTTTGTGTCGGCCACTAGGGTCGCTTATCTTACTCACACAGCTACCTCATTGCGCCTCTTTTTTTCTTTGCATCATGTGCTGTTTGGGGAGTGTTTTTTGGAAGGGCCATCCTGCGTGACACTGCAGTGCCACTCCTAGATGGGCCAGGTGTTTGTGTCGGCCACTAGGGTCGCTTAGCTTAGTCATCCAGCGACCTTGGTGCAAATTTTAGGACTAAAAATAATATTGTGAGGTGTGAGGTATTCAGAATAGACTGAAAATGAGTGGAAATTATGGTTTTTGAGGTTAATAATACTTTGGGATCAAAATGACCCCCAAATTCTATGATTTAAGCTGTTTTTTAGTTTTTTTGGAAAAAAACACCCGAATCCAAAACACACCCGAATCCGACAAAAAAAATTCGGTGAGGTTTTGCCAAAACGCGGTCGAACCCAAAACACGGCCGCGGAACCGAACCCAAAACCAAAACACAAAACCCGAAAAATTTCCGGCGCTCATCTCTAGTAAAAACTGTGGAATAAGTGTTTTTTTCCCCCCCAAACATGACAAACTTCGGGGATTCACGCGCAGGGCAATCCTTACTAAGTAGATTGCTCCGGCGCGCAATCAGCCGCAGGGTTTATAAATATGTCCTGTGTATGTGCTTCAATACACACAAGCACATACATTTTGCACCGAAAAATGGCAGTGTCCGTAGTTATGCAAATGTTACATGTCCTGTTAGGAAGTGTTGAGAGCAACCTCAATGATTTTTTTGCGGAATGGCATTATATGTATAAATGGCACTGAAGGGATTTAGTGGAGGATCGTTGAATGTTCCAGGACCATTCTATATGGGAAAGTAAATTGATATCCAATTTCACCAATGTAAAAATATGTTCAAATATACAATATTTGCTTAAGCAGGATTTCCACCAGGCACATTTCCAGTTGGTTCTGCAATCCTGCAGCAGTAGTCCCAAAAACTGGATCTTGGAACCTATCTATGGGAACAAGTAGGTGCAGTGTCGGACTGGGGCATGAAGGGCCCACTGGGGAAATGCAGTGGTAGGGGCCCATGTTTACAGGCTTGGCAAACCATTAGTGTATGGTCTGGACCCCTTGATAAATATATACAGTAAATACTGCTAGTGAATACATGATAGTGTACCAGATTAATAACAGCAATATACTGTAGTGAATACACCATAGTCCTGTGCAGTATCAGGTAACCTATATATAGTGTATAACTCAAGTGCTCAGTCTGGAACCTGATCCCTAGAGGAGGGGGTGGTGTCCCAGGCAGTGGGGCCCACCGGTGGTTTCTCCTGTACCCCTGAGTAGGTAGAATTGTGCAAAGTGAGAGGGTCTACAGGCCTGTATGATCTACAGTTGAATAAAGTACTGTACTCTAATTGATTGCATTGTCAAATGAGAGAGAATTAATAAAACGGTACATGCTTTATAGACAGATGACTATAATACCCACCGAGACTGCCGAGCTCATCAGATATCGCAACTTTGTCATTGTTGCAGTTAGTACTCTCTTCAAGCAGGAAGTTGTTAAAATGCAAATAAATAACTTTATCAGCTGGTGCTACAATACTCCATGAGCACCTGGCATCATTACTATATGTGGAAGGATATCTCATTGATGTGAAGGACCCTTTCTTGTCGCTGAGGTCTTTGGCACTGCCACAGCCAGATGCTGGAAATAGAAAAAAAAAATCTTTGTTTAGGGATCATGTTACAGACTTTATTTTTTAAGGTACATTACACTCTTCAATGGTATATGCAATATTGTAAAATGTCAAGAAATGGGAACTATTTTTGCAGCAGTCACATTTTAAATACATGCTCATTTAGTGTGAAAAGTGGTGCCACAACATTTCTGGGCTGGGAGAGGACAAGATATAATTTCATTTTGAACCCCTAACTTGCTGATTATCGCCCCCTCAGGGGTAGCTAGACTTCCTGCCAGACCACCTACCTGACAACTGAGATACAGTGTTTTTTGATTGACTTCACCCCCGATTGGAAGTCCCAACTACAGTGCCAATACGTGCGTTTACACCTATACAATCATACTTGCAACTTCGATCCCTGTCTGCCCAAAATATTGAAAGACAAGATTGTACTACTGTACACACTCTCACGATTCCAGGCTATTCTCATGACAGATGTACAGTACCAAGAATTACCATATTGGGCTGGAAATGGGGAGTGATTACAAAACAAACACAAACCTCCCAGACGAGAACAGGGGAACTGAAAAAAAAAAAAATACTGTAAGGAAGGTGTACACAGGGTGTATGCATTTAGCCACTTTCAATACATTGGCACGTACATACTAGAGATGAGCGGGTTCGGTTCCTCTGAATCCGAACCCGCCCGAACTTCAGGCTTTTTACACGGGTCCGAGCAGGCTCGGATCTTCCCGCCTTGCTCGGCTAACCCGAGCGCGCCCGAACGTCATCATCACGCTGTCGGATTCTCGCGAGGCTCGGATTCTATCGCGAGACTCGGATTCTATATAAGGAGCCGCGCGTCGCCGCCATTTTCACACGTGCATTGAGAGTCATAGGGAGAGGACGTGGCTGGCGTCCTCTCCGTTTAGAGAAGAGAGAGACACAGTATTTTGGGGAGCATTATTAGGAGGAGTACCAGTGGCGTCACAAGGCGGGTGCGGGGGGTGCGGCCCACACCCGGGTGTGACACCAAATGTCAGCTCCTCCGTAGTGACAGGAGCCAGGTGCTGCAGTGTGAAATTCCGCTACAGCACCCGGCTCCTGTCATAGCAGAGGAGCCGACAGCACACTGAGACCGTCTCTGGGGGAAGCCCAGCATCTCCGGAGATGCTGGGCACGCCCCCAGAGTGACGATACCAGTATCCCCGCGAAGCCACGCCCCCTAGCTGTAATGCCACGCCCCCTTTTTTGCCGCGATCGCGGCAGTATATCAGGGGTGCGCACCGGGTGTCACCACACCTGGTGACGCCTCTGAGGAGTACTACTATACTGTATACTACTATACTACTTGCTGAAGTGATATTTATACTAGATTAGATAATAGATAGTGTGACTGTAAGTGTATTATCTGACTTGTGGGGGAGACACTAACAGTGGGGAGCAGCTAGAGTCTGAGAGCAGGACTCAGGAGTACATATAACGTACAGTCACAGTGCACACTTTTGCTGCCAGAGTCAGTGCCACACTGCCATTGTTGTGACCACACTGACCACCAGTATAATAATATATTTTGTGATTGTCTGCTTAGGCCTCGGAGTACTAGTTGCAAGTTGCAACGTGACCTGAAGTGACCACCAGTTTAATAATCAATCACCACCAGTTTAATATATATATATATATATATATATATATAATTGTATATAATATATATATATATATATATATATAGAGAGGAGAGGTACGGCACTCCCAAAGCTAACAGTCTTAATATCGGCCGGTGCCTCCGTCAAAATCGAAGTAAATGTAGTACAATATAAACGTGGCACTCACGGCAATTAGCAAGAATTCACACCATCAACGAAAGTTGTAATAACGTTTCAGTGGACACCCCACTGTCGTCAGATTTTTATTAAACAAAACATAAAACATACCTTTATAGAACCACCCACATGTGTTTTCCCAATCAGGTCCGGTACTGCAAGAACCGGAAATGTACACGGAAATGATGTAAAAGTATCAGGTGTACTGATAGAGGAACAGAAACCATCACCATGGTAACCAAGTAATAACGGCAAGAATGTAACAAGCCGTTTCATAGGGAAGGATACACAAATGATATTAAATCCACCATACAAAACATAAAATTTTTTACATGAACTAATGATACAATAATTGTAAAAGAAATATAAATCATGAAATACAATGAAAAAATACAAAAATGTACATTAACAACCAAACTCCAAACGTTAGGAAGAAATAGGCAAAACAAGTATATCAGAAAACACGGTATGTCAAATATTGCAGAGCGACTCACCAATAGAGAGTCATTACACACCCACGAGCAGAAGACTAAAAATAGAGGCTATATAGGCTATTTAAAGGAAACAAGCAAATGAAAATTGTTCATTTAATCCCTTTGGATAAATTACATCTAAAAACGCTATCCATTTAGCCTCAGTTTGTAAAAGACGCAATGCCCGATTACCTCCCCTGATGTTTGCGGGGATATGGTCAATCATTCTGTAGCGAATGCTACTAACGGGATGTTTAAACGCCAAGAAATGTTTAGCTACAGGCTGATCACATTTACCGGTTTCAAGTGCGATTCTAATCGTGGACCTATGACACGTCATCCTTTCCTTAAACTTACGTTCAGACTTGCCAACATAGCTAAGCCCACAAGGGCATATTATCTGATAAACGATAAAAGCTGAATTACAAGTTAAACGATGTTTAATCATTATCTTTTTACCTGTGTGGGGATGGTTGAAAGAGTCCCCTGCTATTAAATATTGGCAAGTCACACATGTACACCTAAAACATCCCAACTTGGAATTAGATTGTGACAAAAAATGAGTTACAGAGGTGTCAGTGTGCGTTAACATTTTAGAAACATCAGTTTTCACTAAATAATCCTTTAAATTTTTACCTCTCGAAAAACAAGGCATCAGACTTGAACCAGATAGATGCAAATGAGGATCCGTTTCCAGTATAGGCCAATGTTTTTTGGCAATTTTTGTGATACTATTGGATTTGATATTGAATTTATTCACCCAAGGAAATTTATTGAGTTGTTTAGGATTCTTCTTTTTACTCTGTAAAAGAGACACTCTGTCTAGGGACATTACTTTATTTTTGGCTGTTTGGAGAAGGGTTTTAGAATAACCTCTGAGCAATAACTTCTCAATTAGGCTGTCAATCTGACGTAATGCCCCCTCAGCTTCACTGTTAACTCTTCGAATCCTAATCATCTGTGAAAAGGGTAAACCTCTTTTCAGAGAGGAAGGATGGCAACTGTTGGCATGTAGAAATTGGTTGCGATCCGTTGGTTTGGTAAAAATTGATGTATGTATAGACCTGTTCAAAATCGATACCTTAACATCTAGAAAGCTAATCATCTCCTGACTAAGCTGGAATGTAAATTTAAAGGTACTCACACCTGCATTATGCCGCTCCAATAAATCAATTAAGGTCTTATCATTACCCTTCCACAGGATGAATAAATCATCTATGTAACGATTGAATAACAAAGCCTCAGATTTAAATATCTCGTTACTGTAAAACAAATCCTGTTCAACTGAAAACATCACTATATTTGCATATGTCGGAGAGACAGCAGACCCCATAGCGCAACCTTGCACCTGAAGAAAAAATTGTTTACCATAAAGGAAAAAGTTATTAGTCAAAATTAATTCCAATAATAGTATAATCACCTCAATTTTAGCTTGATCAAAAGCATTTTTTCGGGACAAAAAACGTTTTACAGCTGAAAGACCTAACTCATGGGGGATTGAAGTATACAAGCTGACCACATCAATTGTGGCCAGCCAGCACCCTTCTGGTACTGTAGCAAAATTTTGTAAATTATTGAGAAAAGTTGTAGTGTCAACCAAAAAACTAGGTTCCGTGCTTAAGAAAGGTTGTAATAACCAATCGAGAAAAACAGACAAAGGTTGTAGTAATGATCCCCTGGCTGACACAATGGGACGCCCTGGGGGGGGGGGGGGAAAGCCCTTGTGAATTTTTGGGAGTAAATAAAACAACGGAACCACCGGAAATTGAGGAATTAACACTTCAAGTACTTCAGAAGAAATTAATTTGACATCTAATGCTTGCA
The DNA here is from genome assembly GCF_028390025.1 of Pseudophryne corroboree. Lineage (NCBI taxonomy): Eukaryota > Metazoa > Chordata > Amphibia > Anura > Myobatrachidae > Pseudophryne > Pseudophryne corroboree. Next base: position 757,181,264 of record NC_086444.1, read on the forward strand.
GCAAAATTTCTTTCAATTTTTTCTTACACAAATTGGTAGGGTTCTGTGATAATTTCATATAGATTTCAGTGCATGACAACTGGCGCAACGCTTCAGAGTTGTAGTCACTGAAATCTTGTAATACAACAGAGCCCCCCTTATCTGCTGGTCGAATAATTAGCTGATCATTACTAGACAATGTTTGCAAAGCATTACGTTCTTCCTTAGTTAAATTATGATGAACCTTATCTTTAGAATCTGTTACAGCTTTTACCTCATGGTCAAGGATTCTCATAAATGTTTTTAAACTGGAATTATTAGATAATGGGTCAAACACAGATTTAGGACGGAAAGCCTGTAATTTAGCTGGTATAACCCCCACAGAATCAACATTCAAACAGTCACCAAAATGCTCTCTCAGTTTTACTTTGCGTTGTAATTTATACTTTTCAGTATTCCATTGCAAATTATTAAAGGGTACAGACGGCACAAAGGATAAACCCTTATTAAGCAATTTAGTCTCTGAGTCCGACAAAATGTATGAAGATAAATTGCAGATTACTTCTTGTTGTGTCTGGGCGGTCTGCCCACTCGGCCTCTGCCTTTGGCACTGTCTCCCTCTGCGTGTAAATCTGCGTTTCTTAAATTGGAAGAAGCCTTTGGTGTAACCCCTAAAGGGGCTGATGCCTGGTTAGATTTATCTGATTCACTTGTAGATTCTAATGATGAATCAATACCTCCACGAGGATTGTGTTTGTACTGGCGTCTGAAAAAAGGACGTTTTCTTTCTGACGGATTGGACCCAGAGAGCCAACGATAGACTGTATGTCTCTCGTAGTCTTCTTCTACTTTAGAAAGCTTCTGTTTTTTAAAGTCAATTAATTCTTTCTTATATTTAGTTACCTGAATTTGTAACTTATTGATCCAATCTCCGTCTGTATCTGCCACCAAGATAGGTAAATTGGAGTGTTCAAATGCAGTGATCTTCGTTTTAACAGCTTCTAATTCTTTGTTGGATTGCTCGATTACCAATAAAATAAGGTCTAATGAACACTTATTTAAAATAGCAACCCAACGCCGACAGAACAAAGCATCGTGTCTCCCTATAGTTGGACAATTGCGCACCCGGAAACCCCTCGGGATCTTCTTGGACCTGAAATAGTCACTTAGGGAAAGTCCATGGAGATCAAAGTCCACTTCTTTCTTTTTTAGATTAAACAAATCTCTGAAAATGATGTTAGGGGCTAAAGCCTGAGCTTCATCCTGTATACCCCTTTTGCGCAGGATAGCCTCTGCATCTGATTCCGAAAAAGAGTGGACATCTCCTACTGGGAAGTTTGAGTGACCCCATTGGTTATGGATTTCCTCCATCTTGGCTTGATGTTAACAAACTGCACCACCAAAAGTATCCTTCTCTAAAAAACTTTGGTCATCCGAAATACAACACCTAGATAAAGGTGTACTGTTAAAATGTCCGTATGCACAGACCCATAGAGAAGGATACTTTTGGTGGTGCAGTTTGTTAACATCAAGCCAAGATGGAGGAAATCCATAACCAATGGGGTCACTCAAACTTCCCAGTAGGAGATGTCCACTCTTTTTCGGAATCAGATGCAGAGGCTATCCTGCGCAAAAGGGGTATACAGGATGAAGCTCAGGCTTTAGCCCCTAACATCATTTTCAGAGATTTGTTTAATCTAAAAAAGAAAGAAGTGGACTTTGATCTCCATGGACTTTCCCTAAGTGACTATTTCAGGTCCAAGAAGATCCCGAGGGGTTTCCGGGTGCGCAATTGTCCAACTTTAGGGAGACACGATGCTTTGTTCTGTCGGCGTTGGGTTGCTATTTTAAATAAGTGTTCATTAGACCTTATTTTATTGGTAATCGAGCAATCCAACAAAGAATTAGAAGCTGTTAAAACGAAGATCACTGCATTTGAACACTCCAATTTACCTATCTTGGTGGCAGATACAGACGGAGATTGGATCAATAAGTTACAAATTCAGGTAACTAAATATAAGAAAGAATTAATTGACTTTAAAAAACAGAAGCTTTCTAAAGTAGAAGAAGACTACGAGAGACATACAGTCTATCGTTGGCTCTCTGGGTCCAATCCGTCAGAAAGAAAACGTCCTTTTTTCAGACGCCAGTACAAACACAATCCTCGTGGAGGTATTGATTCATCATTAGAATCTACAAGTGAATCAGATAAATCTAACCAGGCATCAGCCCCTTTAGGGGTTACACCAAAGGCTTCTTCCAATTTAAGAAACGCAGATTTACACGCAGAGGGAGACAGTGCCAAAGGCAGAGGCCGAGTGGGCAGACCGCCCAGACACAACAAGAAGTAATCTGCAATTTATCTTCATACATTTTGTCGGACTCAGAGACTAAATTGCTTAATAAGGGTTTATCCTTTGTGCCGTCTGTACCCTTTAATAATTTGCAATGGAATACTGAAAAGTATAAATTACAACGCAAAGTAAAACTGAGAGAGCATTTTGGTGACTGTTTGAATGTTGATTCTGTGGGGGTTATACCAGCTAAATTACAGGCTTTCCGTCCTAAATCTGTGTTTGACCCATTATCTAATAATTCCAGTTTAAAAACATTTATGAGAATCCTTGACCATGAGGTAAAAGCTGTAACAGATTCTAAAGATAAGGTTCATCATAATTTAACTAAGGAAGAACGTAATGCTTTGCAAACATTGTCTAGTAATGATCAGCTAATTATTCGACCAGCAGATAAGGGGGGCTCTGTTGTATTACAAGATTTCAGTGACTACAACTCTGAAGCGTTGCGCCAGTTGTCATGCACTGAAATCTATATGAAATTATCACAGAACCCTACCAATTTGTGTAAGAAAAAATTGAAAGAAATTTTGCTGCAAGCATTAGATGTCAAATTAATTTCTTCTGAAGTACTTGAAGTGTTAATTCCTCAATTTCCGGTGGTTCCGTTGTTTTATTTACTCCCAAAAATTCACAAGGGCTTTTTTCCCCCCCCCAGGGCGTCCCATTGTGTCAGCCAGGGGATCATTACTACAACCTTTGTCTGTTTTTCTCGATTGGTTATTACAACCTTTCTTAAGCACGGAACCTAGTTTTTTGGTTGACACTACAACTTTTCTCAATAATTTACAAAATTTTGCTACAGTACCAGAAGGGTGCTGGCTGGCCACAATTGATGTGGTCAGCTTGTATACTTCAATCCCCCATGAGTTAGGTCTTTCAGCTGTAAAACGTTTTTTGTCCCGAAAAAATGCTTTTGATCAAGCTAAAATTGAGGTGATTATACTATTATTGGAATTAATTTTGACTAATAACTTTTTCCTTTATGGTAAACAATTTTTTCTTCAGGTGCAAGGTTGCGCTATGGGGTCTGCTGTCTCTCCGACATATGCAAATATAGTGATGTTTTCAGTTGAACAGGATTTGTTTTACAGTAACGAGATATTTAAATCTGAGGCTTTGTTATTCAATCGTTACATAGATGATTTATTCATCCTGTGGAAGGGTAATGATAAGACCTTAATTGATTTATTGGAGCGGCATAATGCAGGTGTGAGTACCTTTAAATTTACATTCCAGCTTAGTCAGGAGATGATTAGCTTTCTAGATGTTAAGGTATCGATTTTGAACAGGTCTATACATACATCAATTTTTACCAAACCAACGGATCGCAACCAATTTCTACATGCCAACAGTTGCCATCCTTCCTCTCTGAAAAGAGGTTTACCCTTTTCACAGATGATTAGGATTCGAAGAGTTAACAGTGAAGCTGAGGGGGCATTACGTCAGATTGACAGCCTAATTGAGAAGTTATTGCTCAGAGGTTATTCTAAAACCCTTCTCCAAACAGCCAAAAATAAAGTAATGTCCCTAGACAGAGTGTCTCTTTTACAGAGTAAAAAGAAGAATCCTAAACAACTCAATAAATTTCCTTGGGTGAATAAATTCAATATCAAATCCAATAGTATCACAAAAATTGCCAAAAAACATTGGCCTATACTGGAAACGGATCCTCATTTGCATCTATCTGGTTCAAGTCTGATGCCTTGTTTTTCGAGAGGTAAAAATTTAAAGGATTATTTAGTGAAAACTGATGTTTCTAAAATGTTAACGCACACTGACACCTCTGTAACTCATTTTTTGTCACAATCTAATTCCAAGTTGGGATGTTTTAGGTGTACATGTGTGACTTGCCAATATTTAATAGCAGGGGACTCTTTCAACCATCCCCACACAGGTAAAAAGATAATGATTAAACATCGTTTAACTTGTAATTCAGCTTTTATCGTTTATCAGATAATATGCCCTTGTGGGCTTAGCTATGTTGGCAAGTCTGAACGTAAGTTTAAGGAAAGGATGACGTGTCATAGGTCCACGATTAGAATCGCACTTGAAACCGGTAAATGTGATCAGCCTGTAGCTAAACATTTCTTGGCGTTTAAACATCCCGTTAGTAGCATTCGCTACAGAATGATTGACCATATCCCCGCAAACATCAGGGGAGGTAATCGGGCATTGCGTCTTTTACAAACTGAGGCTAAATGGATAGCGTTTTTAGATGTAATTTATCCAAAGGGATTAAATGAACAATTTTCATTTGCTTGTTTCCTTTAAATAGCCTATATAGCCTCTATTTTTAGTCTTCTGCTCGTGGGTGTGTAATGACTCTCTATTGGTGAGTCGCTCTGCAATATTTGACATACCGTGTTTTCTGATATACTTGTTTTGCCTATTTCTTCCTAACGTTTGGAGTTTGGTTGTTAATGTACATTTTTGTATTTTTTCATTGTATTTCATGATTTATATTTCTTTTACAATTATTGTATCATTAGTTCATGTAAAAATTTTTATGTTTTGTATGGTGGATTTAATATCATTTGTGTATCCTTCCCTATGAAACGGCTTGTTACATTCTTGCCGTTATTACTTGGTTACCATGGTGATGGTTTCTGTTCCTCTATCAGTACACCTGATACTTTTACATCATTTCCGTGTACATTTCCGGTTCTTGCAGTACCGGACCTGATTGGGAAAACACATGTGGGTGGTTCTATAAAGGTATGTTTTATGTTTTGTTTAATAAAAATCTGACGACAGTGGGGTGTCCACTGAAACGTTATTACAACTTTCGTTGATGGTGTGAATTCTTGCTAATTGCCGTGAGTGCCACGTTTATATTGTACTATATATATATATATATATATATATATATAATATTGTATACCACCTACCCGTGGTTTTTTTTTTTTCATTCTTCTTTATACATACTACTATAGTAGCTTACTGTAGCAGTCTGCGGTGCTGTGCTGACCTGACAGTGTCCAGCAGGTCCGTCATCAGTCATTACATAATAAATATATATAGTACCTGTCCGGCTGCAGTACTAGTGATATTATATTGATTTCATCTCATTATCAATAATTTATCATCCAGTCTAGACTCTATATTAGCAGCAGACACAGTACGTTAGTCCACGGCTGTAGCTACCTCTGTGTCGGCACTCGGCAGTCCATCCATAATTGTATACCACCTACCCGTGTTTTTTTTTCTTTCTTTCTTCTTTGTACATACTACTATAGAGTATAGTAGCTTACTGTAGCAGTCTGCGGTGCTGCTGAGCTGACAGTGTCCAGCAGGTCCGTCATCAGTCATCATTACCTAATAAATATATTATCTACCTGTCCGGCTGCAGTACTAGTGACATTATATATACATACATATATATATTGATTTCATCTCATTATCAATCATCCAGTCTATATTAGCAGCAGACACAGTACGTTAGTCCACGGCTGTAGCTACCTCTGTGTCGGCACTCGGCAGTCCATCCATAATTGTATACCACCTACCCGTGGTTTTTTCTTTTCTTTCTTCTTTGTACATACTACTATAGTATAGTAGCTTACTGTAGCAGTCTGCGGTGCTGCTGAGCTGACAGTGTCCAGCAGGTCCGTCATCAGTCATCATTACCTAATAAATATATTATCTACCTCTCCGGCTGCAGTACTAGTGATATTATATATACATACATATATATATATATTGATTTCATCTCATTATCAATCATCCAGTCTATATTAGCAGCAGACACAGTACGTTAGTCCACGGCTGTAGCTACCTCTGTGTCGGCACTCGGCAGTCCATCCATAATTGTATACCACCTACCCGTGGTTTTTTTTTTTCTTTCTTCTTTGTACATACTACTATAGTATAGTAGCTTACTGTAGCAGTCTGCGGTGCTGCTGAGCTGACAGTGTCCAGCAGGTCTGTCATCAGTCATCATTACCTAATAAATATATTATCTACCTGTCCGGCTGCAGTACTAGTGATATTATATATACATACATATATATATATTGATTTCATCCCATTATCATCCAGTCTATATTAGCAGCAGACACAGTACGGTAGTCCACGGCTGTAGCTACCTCTGTGTCGGCACTCGGCAGTCCATCCATAATTGTATACCACCTACCCGTGGTTTTTTTTTTTCTTTCTTCTTTGTACATACTACTATAGAGTATAGTAGCTTACTGTAGCAGTCTGCGGTGCTGCTGAGCTGACAGTGTCCAGCAGGTACGTCATCAGTCATCATTACCTAATAAATATATTATCTACCTGTCCGGCTGCAGTACTAGTGATATTATATATACATACATATATATATTGATTTCATCTCATTATCAATCATCCAGTCTATATTAGCAGCAGACACAGTACGTTAGTCCACGGCTGTAACTACCTCTGTGTCGGCACTCGGCAGTCCATCCATAATTGTATACCACCTACCCGTGGTTTTTTTTCTTCTTTCTTCTTTGTACATACTACTATAGTATAGTAGCTTACTGTAGCAGTCTGCGGTGCTGCTGAGCTGACAGTGTCCAGCAGGTCCGTCATCAGTCATCATTACCTAATAAATATATTATCTACCTGTCCGGCTGCAGTACTAGTGATATTATATATACATACATATATATATATTGATTTCATCTCATTATCAATCATCCAGTCTATATTAGCAGCAGACACAGTACGTTAGTCCACGGCTGTAGCTACCTCTGTGTCGGCACTCGGCAGTCCATCCATAATTGTATACCACCTACCCGTGGTTTTTTTTTTTCTTTCTACTTTGTACATACTACTATAGAGTATAGTAGCTTACTGTAGCAGTCTGCGGTGCTGCTGAGCTGACAGTGTCCAGCAGGTCCGTCATCAGTCATCATTACCTAATAAATATATTATCTACCTGTCCGGCTGCAGTACTAGTGATATTATATATACATACATATATATATATATATATATATATATATTGATTTCATCTCATTATCATCCAGTCTATATTAGCAGCAGACACAGTACGGTAGTCCACGGCTGTAGCTACCTCTGTGTCGGCACTCAGCAGTCCATCCATAAGTATACTAGTATCCATCCATCTCCATTGTTTACCTGAGGTGCCTTTTAGTTGTGCCTATTAAAATATGGAGAACAAAAATGTTGAGGTTCCAAAATTAGGGAAAGATCAAGATCCACTTCCACCTCGTGCTGAAGCTGCTGCCACTAGTCATGGCCGAGACGATGAAATGCCAGCAACGTCGTCTGCCAAGGCCGATGCCCAATGTCATAGTACAGAGCATGTCAAATCCAAAACACCAAATATCAGTAAAAAAAGGACTCCAAAACCTAAAATAAAATTGTCGGAGGAGAAGCGTAAACTTGCCAATATGCCATTTACCACACGGAGTGGCAAGGAACGGCTGAGGCCCTGGCCTATGTTCATGGCTAGTGGTTCAGCTTCACATGAGGATGGAAGCACTCAGCCTCTCGCTAGAAAACTGAAAAGACTCAAGCTGGCAAAAGCACCGCAAAGAACTGTGCGTTCTTCGAAATCCCAAATCCACAAGGAGAGTCCAATTGTGTCGGTTGCGATGCCTGACCTTCCCAACACTGGACGTGAAGAGCATGCACCTTCCACCATTTGCACGCCCCCTGCAAGTGCTGGAAGGAGCACCCGCAGTCCAGTTCCTGATAGTCAGATTGAAGATGTCAGTGTTGAAGTACACCAGGATGAGGGGGATATGGGTGTTGCTGGCGCTGGGGAGGAAATTGACCAGGAGGATTCTGATGGTGAGGTGGTTTGTTTAAGTCAGGCACCCGGGGAGACACCTGTTGTCCGTGGGAGGAATAGGGCCATTGACATGCCTGGTCAAAATACAAAAAAAATCAGCTCTTCGGTGTGGAAGTATTTCACCAGAAATGCGGACAACATTTGTCAAGCCGTGTGTTGCCTTTGTCAAGCTGTAATAAGTAGGGGTAAGGATGTTAACCACCTCGGAACATCCTCCCTTATACGTCACCTGCAGCGCATTCATAATAAGTAAGTGACAAGTTCAAAAACTTTGGGTGACAGCGGAAGCAGTCCACTGACCAGTAAATCCCTTCCTCTTGTAACCAAGCTCACGCAAACCACCCCACCAACTCCCTCAGTGTCAATTTCCTCCTTACCCAGGAATGCCAATAGTCCTGCAGGCCATGTCACTGGCAATTCTGACGAGTCCTCTCCTGCCTGGGATTCCTCCGATGCATCCTTGAGTGTAATGCCTACTGCTGCTGGCGCTGCTGTTGTTGCTGCTGGGAGTCGATCGTCATCCCAGAGGGGAAGTCGTAAGCCCACTTGTACTACTTCCAGTAAGCAATTGACTGTCCAACAGTCCTTTGCGAGGAAGATGAAATATCACAGCAGTCATCCTGCTGCAAAGCGGATAACTGAGGCCTTGACAACTATGTTGGTGTTAGACGTGCGTCCGGTATCCGCCGTTAGTTCACAGGGAACTAGACAATTTAATGAGGCAGTGTGCCCCCGTTACCAAATACCATCTAGGTTCCACTTCTCTAGGCAGGCGATACCAAGAATGTACACGGACGTCAGAAAAAGACTCACCAGTGTCCTAAAAAATGCAGTTGTACCCAATGTCCACTTAACCACGGACATGTGGACAAGTGGAGCAGGGCAGGGTCAGGACTATATGACTGTGACAGCCCACTGGGTAGATGTATGGACTCCCGCCGCAAGAACAGCAGCGGCGGCACCAGTAGCAGCATCTCGCAAACGCCAACTCTTTCCTAGGCAGGCTACGCTTTGTATCACCGCTTTCCAGAATACGCACACAGCTGAAAACCTCTTACGGCAACTGAGGAAGATCATCGCGGAATGGCTTACCCCAATTGGACTCTCCTGTGGATTTGTGGCATCGGACAACGCCAGCAATATTGTGTGTGCATTAAATATGGGCAAATTCCAGCACGTCCCATGTTTTGCACATACCTTGAATTTGGTGGTGCAGAATTTTTTAAAAAATGACAGGGGCGTGCAAGAGATGCTGTCGGTGGCCAGAAGAATTGCGGGACACTTTCGGCGTACAGGCACCACGTACAGAAGACTGGAGCACCACCAAAAACTACTGAACCTGCCCTGCCATCATCTGAAGCAAGAAGTGGTAACGAGGTGGAATTCAACCCTCTATATGCTTCAGAGGTTGGAGGAGCAGCAAAAGGCCATTCAAGCCTATACAATTGAGCACGATATAGGAGGTGGAATGCACCTGTCTCAAGAGCAGTGGAGAATGATTTCAACGTTGTGCAAGGTTCTGATGCCCTTTGAACTTGCCACACGTGAAGTCAGTTCAGACACTGCCAGCCTGAGTCAGGTCATTCCCCTCATCAGGCTTTTGCAGAAGAAGCTGGAGACATTGAAGGAGGAGCTAACACGGAGCGATTCCGCTAGGCATGTGGGACTTGTGGATGGAGCCCTTAATTCGCTTAACAAGGATTCACGGGTGGTCAATCTGTTGAAATCAGAGCACTACATTTTGGCCACCGTGCTCGATCCTAGATTTAAAGCCTACCTTGGATCTCTCTTTCCGGCAGACACAAGTCTGCTGGGGTTCAAAGACCTGCTGGTGACAAAATTGTCAAGTCAAGCGGAACGCGACCTGTCAACATCTCCTCCTTCACATTCTCCCGCAACTGGGGGTGCGAGGAAAAGGCTCAGAATTCCGAGCCCACCCGCTGGCGGTGATGCAGGGCAGTCTGGAGCGACTGCTGATGCTGACATCTGGTCCGGACTGAAGGACCTGACAACGATTACGGACATGTCGTCTACTGTCACTGCATATGATTCTCTCACCATTGAAAGAATGGTGGAGGATTATATGAGTGACCGCATCCAAGTAGGCATGTCACACAGTCCGTACTTATACTGGCAGGAAAAAGAGGCAATTTGGAGGCCCTTGCACAAACTGGCTTTATTCTACCTAAGTTGCCCTCCCACAAGTGTGTACTCCGAAAGAGTGTTTAGTGCCGCCGCTCACTTTGTCAGCAATCGGCGTACGAGGTTACATCCAGAAAATGTGGAGAAGATGATGTTCATTAAAATGAATTATAATCAATTCCTCCGTGGAGACATTGACCAGCAGCAATTGCCTCCACAAAGTACACAGGGAGCTGAGATGGTGGATTCCAGTGGGGACGAATTGATAATCTGTGAGGAGGGGGATGTACACGGTGATATATCGGAGGATGATGATGAGGTGGACATCTTGCCTCTGTAGAGCCAGTTTGTGCAAGGAGAGATTAATTGCTTCTTTTTTGGTGGGGGTCCAAACCAACCCGTCATTTCAGTCACAGTCGTGTGGCAGACCCTGTCACTGAAATGATGGGTTGGTTAAAGTGTGCATGTCCTGTTTATACAACATAAGGGTGGGTGGGAGGGCCCAAGGACAATTCCATCTTGAACCTCTTTTTTCTTTAATTTTTCTTTGCGTCATGTGCTGTTTGTGGAATGTTTTTTGGAAGGGCCATCCTGCGTGACACTGCAGTGCCACTCCTAGATGGGCCCGGTGTTTGTGTCGGCCACTAGGGTCGCTTATCTTACTCACACAGCTACCTCATTGCGCCTCTTTTTTTCTTTGCGTCATGTGCTGTTTGGGGAGGGTTTTTTGGAAGGGCCATCCTGCGTGACACTGCAGTGCCACTCCTAGATGGGCACGGTGTTTGTGTCGGCCACTAGGGTCGCTTATCTTACTCACACAGCTACCTCATTGCGCCTCTTTTTTTCTTTGCGTCATGTGCTGTTTGGGGAGGGTTTTTTGGAACGGCCATCCTGCGTGACACTGCAGTGCCACTCCTAGATGGGCCCGGTGTTTGTGTCGGCCACTAGGGTCGCTTATCTTACTCACACAGCTACCTCATTGCGCCTCTTTTTTTCTTTGCGTCATGTGCTGTTTGGGGAGGGTTTTTTGGAAGGGCCATCCTGCGTGACACTGCAGTGCCACTCCTAGATGGGCACGGTGTTTGTGTCGGCCACTAGGGTCGCTTATCTTACTCACACAGCTACCTCATTGCGCCTCTTTTTTTCTTTGCGTCATGTGCTGTTTGGGGAGTGTTTTTTGGAAGGGCCATCCTGCATGACACTGCAGTGCCACTCCTAGATGGGCCCGGTGTTTGTGTCGGCCACTAGGGTCGCTTATCTTACTCACACAGCTACCTCATTGCGCCTCTTTTTTTCTTTGCGTCATGTGCTGTTTGGGGAGTGTTTTTTGGAAGGGCCATCTTGCGTGACACTGCAGTGCCACTCCTAGATGGGCCCGGTGTTTGTGTCGGCCACTAGGGTCGCTTATCTTACTCACACAGCTACCTCATTGCGCCTCTTTTTTTCTTTGCGTCATGTGCTGTTTGGGGAGGGTTTTTTGGAAGGGCCATCCTGCGTTACACTGCAGTGCCACTCCTAAATGGGCACGGTGTTTGTGTCGGCCACTAGGGTCGCTTAGCTTAGTCATCCAGCGACCTAGGTGCAAATTTTAGGACTAAAAATAATATTGTGAGGTGTGAGGTATTCAGAATAGACTGAAAATGAGTGGAAATTATGGTTTTTGAGGTTAATAATACTTTGGGATCAAAATGACCCCCAAATTCTATGATTTAAGCTGTTTTTTAGTGTTTTTTAAAAAAAACACCCGAATCCAAAACACACCCGAATCCGACAAAAAAAATTCGGTGAGGTTTTGCCAAAACGCGGTCGAACCCAAAACACGGCCGCGGAACCGAACCCAAAACCAAAACACAAAACCCGAAAAATTTCAAGTGCACATCTCTAGTACATACCGGCCCTCATTCCGAGTTGATCGGTCGCAAGGCGAATTTAGCAGAGTTACACACGCTAAGCCGCCGCCTACTGGGAGTGAATCTTAGCTTCTTAAAATTGCGACCGATGTATTCGCAATATTGCGATTACTAACTACTTAGCAGTTTCTGAGTAGCTCCAGACTTACTCTGCCTGTGCGATCATTTCAGTGCTTGTCGTTCCTGGTTGACGTCACAAACACACCCAGCGTTCGCCCAGGCACTCCCACCGTTTCTCCGGCCACTCCTGCGTTTTTTCCGGAAACGGTAGCGTTTTCAGCCACACGCCCCTGAAACGCCGTGTTTCCGCCCAGTAACACCCATTTCCTGTCAATCACATTACGATCGCCGGAGCGAAGAAAAAGCCGTGAGTAAAAATACTTTCTTCATAGTAAAGTTACTTGGCGCAGTCGCAGTGCGAACTTTGCGCATGCGTACTAAGCGGATTTTCACTGCGATGCGATGAAAAAGAACGAGTGAACAACTCGGAATGAGGGCCACCATGCTTTATAGCAGAGAGCAGATTAGCGGTGACAAATAATAAATGTATTGGAGTTTTAGTATCACTAGGACAAATACAGTTGTGGCAAACGATAAAAGGGCGAATATTTACAATAACATGGCTGTATTTTCTATAGTATTTTATATAGTGATGAAGGAAAGTTTATATGAGACTACGTAGCAAGCCGCCTGACATGGTAACTGTGCACACCCACAGAGGTGGTGCTACTGCTGGTAGAGAATCTCAAGAACGGTTGGAAGAATGGATGAAAGAAATCTTGAACGTGTGTACACACTACACTTTTGGGTGGTCATTCCGAGTTGTTCGCTCGTTGCCGATTTTCGCTATGCTGCGATTTGTTGCTAAATGCGCATGTGCATGGTACGCAGTGCGCATGCGCTTAGTTATTTAAATAAAAACTTAGTAGATTTGCTGTGGATCCTGCAGCGCTTTTCAGTCGCACTGCTGTTCGGTGAGTGATTGACAGGAAAGGGGCGTTTCTGGGTGGTAACTGTGCGTTTTCCGGGAGTGTGCTAAAAAACGCAGGCGTGTCAGGGAAAAACGCGGGAGTGTCTGGAGAAACGTGGGAGTGGCTGGCCGAACGCAGTGCGTGTTTGTGACGTCAAACCAGGAACTAAACGGACTGAGGTGATCGCAATCTAGGAGTAGGTCTGGAGCTACTCAGAAACTGCAAAGAATTATTTATTAGCAGTTCTGCTAATCTTTCGTTCGCTAATCTGCTAAGCTAAAATACACTCGCAGAGGGTGGCGGCCTAGCGTGTGCAATGCTGCTAAAAGCAGCTAGCGAGCGAACAACTCGGAATGAGGGCCTTGGTCTGATGTGGCTGGTCGAACCAGATGAATATTTAACAGCACAGGGGGGGATAATTCATGTGTGATTGGAGTAGCTATAGCTGCTGCTTCCTTGGAAGTAGTAGCAATAGCTCTGTATGGTAATGCAGCAGGAAGCATCTATTAATGCAGTATGGTAATGCAGCAGGAGGCGTCTATTACAAGTAGATGCAGTAGTGATCCGACCTGTATCCTGGGATGCAGCATCAGGTCACTGACTCACCTTTGGGTGGCTTGTGGCACCAATGGGGAAGCACAAGCCGCCCATTGTAGAGGTCAGGAAATGTCTGTCCAATGATGGGGAGGCCCCCTCGCTGCCCCCAAACTGCTTCAGACTGTCAATCACTAACAGTCTGATGCCATCCCTGAGTCCTGTGTCACAGGACTCATTCGTGCACATGCAGAACAGGTCCCCGAACATTGATACTTTGTGCATCAGGCCGCCGTAACAACCGGACCTGAATTAGGTCCAAGATGCAATCCTTCAATTTGGCTAGTTTTCCTCTGACAAAATATGACTGAAGGTGTATGTATACACACTCTTGCAATATCAAAAGAACAGGATTAAATCGAAAGAATGGCCTGACGATTGTATAGGTGTGTACCCAGCTTTAGCTACATAACCAATAACTTAAATCTATCACAAAAACATGTGTTAAACAGTGGAACATACAGTACGTGTCATTTCCACTTCCAATCATGAGCTCAAAACATTTAAAGTGCTTAAAATGGGAGGAAGTCAATGGACCGCCTGTCGGGATCCCGGCGGTCAGGATACCGACGCCGGAATCTCGACACCAGCTGAAATACCGGTGGTCGGAGTCCTGACTGCCGGCTGGTTACCCCTCTTGGGTGGTGTTCCATGCCACCACCTGGAGGGGAATAGAAACCTGTGGCGACCGAAGGACACCACCGGGCTCGAAGCGTGGCGAGCGCAGTGACCCCGCTAGGGGACACACTGCGCTCGCTGCCGGGATCCTGGCTGTCGGGCTCCCGGCGTCGGGCTCCTGATCGCCAGGATCTCGTACTGATCCGCTTAACATACCATAATACAGGTGTGTCCTCTCGTATATCTTTGCTGCAGTCACACCAAACAGCCCCTCTTGGCATGCAAGACTGCTAGCGTTGGGCATCTTATTTGCACCTTTTTCTGCCAAAAATGCATCTTGCAACTGCAACAATGCGGTGTGACTAGGATGTACCAAGTAATGTAACAAATGGATGTAGCTATATATGTAGTCGGTCACAATACCGACGCCGTATCCTGCCACCTCACAATCTTGACAGTTGGCATGCTGACTGTCAGGGACTATTCCCACTCTCAGGTGTCCACGACACCCATAGAGTGGAAATAGAACCTGTGACGAGCCCGCAAAATGCTTCGTTGTGCTCGCCCCCCTGCTTAGCATCTAAACGCCAGGATCCCGGTGTCGTTATGGTGACCGGCGGTCTCCCAACTGCCGGTCACACATACCCAACACTTAACAAACTACAAATCCATAATATTAAAAAATAATGTTCCACAATCCTCACCCATAGGTTTAGTAGTCTCTGAAAAGCAATTATATGGTGATTCACTTAATAACTTAACCTATAGCTGAGGTCCTTAAAACTATGTGATATTTTTTTCAATAAAGTAAGTTAAAATAATTTTGCAAGTTTGTTGGTGCTGATCCTTCCCCTACTGTGAACTTGGGTGAGTCTGCTTCATGTCTAGTCGTGTGTAATACCGCATGGCCAGGGCATTGACGCATCACGTTAGCTTATCACAAATAATTGTCATTACACAGTGCACATTAAAAAATGATCACATTGTGAAATCTACAGAATAAACTCACACAAGAAACAGAAATAAGGGAAGTCTGGGAGAGGGTCACAGCATGATACAACAGCAATAAACACCACAAGGGAATTGCCGGGGGCCTAAGGGCTGCATAAATCCCAGAAGTTTAAAGGATTTTTGTTGGTGTGAAATCAATTTTAGCTGCTTTCTTAACGCTTCTGTATAACCAGTTGAGACTCAAAATTTAAGACTACAGTAGATAACATTTAGAATTTAGAATTAGCTTAAGAACATGATGGACAAACATCATGAGCAGTATGCATTGTGTTAGTTTGTTTGGGATAGTAAATACAGAGCTACATGCATATCTCACAAATGTGCTGGTTACTCATTTATCCAAAGATTTCAAGATCTTAATCTGGCACTCGTGTTCAATCAATTATCAATAACATTTTTAGTATCCTAAACCTGAATTTAAATAAAGCGTAATAAAATGTTATATTACCCCTCCCAACCCGTTGCAAATTTGTGGCGTTTCCCCTGATTTGTGTCCTGGGCAGGTTGCTTCTTCTTTGGAGACAGGTTGGATTAATCAAGGACTTACTTATCGAATGTGAACTAACGACCGTATTCAGCATGGATCGCAAAATTGAGAATACGCAATCGAACGTCTGCGTATGCACAGCGTTTGTATTGCAAGTGCGCACCTGTGGTTTACGATTATTTCTGCGAATGCATTGTGCTTCAATGCAATTGCATTTTGATTGACAGGAAGCCAGTGTTTAGGGGAGGAAACATGACGTTTTGTGGGTGTGTTTGTAAAAATGCAGGCGTGGCAAGGCGTTAATCGGGTGGGTCCCTGACATTAGCGATGACCACTGCCAGCATCTTGCATATGCAGAATTGTGGATGACCTTGCCTGGCGCAAATGGAAAAACTCTTCTATGTTCCGGTATTTGCATATGGGGGGTCATTACGAGTTGTTCGCTCGCAAGCAGTTTTAGCAGCCGTGCAAACGCTATGCCGCCTCCCACTGGGAGTGTATGTTAGCTTAGCAGAAGTGTGAACGAAAATGTTTGTAATGTGAAATATTGTCTGTGGTTGAGCGGAGTGCATTTAGCTCTTGCCTGCAAATATGTCAACAGAGTCGTATTGATAATTTTATATAAATTCCCTGCTGTTCTCTTCCATCTTTGATGTGCAACCTGCTGTTTCACTAGGGATGAATGAGGGGTGCAAGACGCATATGGCTGTCACCTTCTGAAGGGTGACACCAAAATGCCGGCACCTCCCCAGTGACAGGGAGCCGGGTGCTGCACTGTAACATTATGTGCTACGCTCGAGTCCTGTCTCAGAGTCGGCAGTGCAACCACACAAGTCTCCTGGGTCAGCTCAGCATCACCGGGAATGCTATGCACGCCCCTTACAGTTATGAAATGAGGTCAGGCCATGAGGCCATGCCTCCTTCCCGTAAAGCTATGTTCCTTTTTCATCGGCATTGGATGTCTGAGTCCCAGTGACACCCATGCATGCAACCAATGATTTTTATTTTTTGTCCTTCCTGTAGACTAGTTGAGGTATCAAAGAAAGCTGTCATTTCCTGCAGGTTGCATTGCGGCAAAGCTTCTGCACTGAAAATATTTTCATTTGCCTCATGAGTAGGTCATGACTTCCAAAATAACAACGGTTAGAATGCTGAAGTTTCATGTTCAACCACCGTAAACGCTTTATACTGTATATACAGTGACAAACATTTAAAGCTTTCAAAATACTTCTAACTAACATGCTGACAAGAAAATATTTTTTTTTTTTTACAGAGAGCGCTGACTTGCCTCTTCTAATTTAGTCTGTCAGACAGGTGCTATTTATATCCCACGTACACACTGGGGAAGAAGCCTTCTCCCCTATGATTCATTTTGTAAGGACCCAGAGCAATTTGCAAATGTAAGATTTCATGGTAATAACTACCAAGAGGGATTTTGACCTTTAAGAGTCATAATAATAATCCCCCAACACAACATGTATTATGTCAGATTTTAAAGAGGTAAAAAGGAATTCATCTACTGTAAAACAGAGTCAGATTTAAAAATATTACATATTAAAATGTATTTTTAACATTTAAATTTTTTATTGTATTTATTCAGCATTGCACGCATCCGCAATGCGATCGTATTATGCCATTCTAACACCCAATGCGTATGCGCAGCCCGCTCAATGCCATCACATTGCATTGGTGCAAACACCACTGCCTGATTGAAACAATAACCACAAAGTGTCCAATAGTCCGATTTGCTGCTGCTGACCTGAGGGATACTCAGACCTCAACAAACTAATAAAGAAAGTGAATATATGTCACAGCGCACTGGAATTAAACAAAAGAAAAACTTTATTGATTGACTGGCAGAGGCGTTCACAGGGCGGTCGGGGAAGGTGACGCAGCATTGCAGGGGCGGTGCGGCGAAAATGGGGGTGGGAGTGGGCCATTTTTGGGTGGACCCATGATATCACACACGGTTGCTGCGACAGAAAACATGGCCAACCTGCGCCGCCTTCGCCTTCACAGCCAGGGGACTTCCCTTATTAAGCAATGCGATTGCAAATGAAATGCAATCGCATCCCTGGGGCCATTTGAATGCTGGACTGCCTTGCCCTGTGCTTGCCAGCCCCCAGCATGCAATCGCAAGCAGTTGCAGTTTTGCTATTTCAGCAAAACTGCAACTGATGCTGAATAAGGTCCTTAGAGCCTGATCGCATACTGACGATTTTATAAGGAGTGAGCACGTGCAGTGCCGGATCTCCGCATGTGTGGGTCTGGCAATGTGTTTGCATCGCATTGATTCGAACAGCTCTGTCTGATTGACAGACAGAGGCGTTCTCAAGGCGGTCGGGGGCGGTGTTGTGGGGGCGTGGTGTCAGGAACGCAGGTGGGTCTGGGCCATTTTCAACATGGGCCTTATTCAGCATAACTCGCATCTGAGATGCAATCACATTGCCCCGCTTTATAGCCTAATGTGCACGCCCGGGGCCTGCACTGCGCGTGCACAGACAGGGTAATGCGGTCACATCTCAGTAATGCGAATGCCTCTGCCTGATTGATAGTCACAGGCATTCTCGGGGCGGCAGTTTTGCTAATTTAGCAAAACTGTAACTAAAGCTGAATCGGGTCCTTAGTAAATTGAATATATGTTTCAATATTTAAGCTTCCAGGCAGTGAAAGGTATTTTAGGTTTCTGTGGTTACGGTCGTACAACACGCACAAAATGATCAAAGTATTTAAGCACTATCTGTTACTGTCTGTTTCAGAGCTGAAAATTGAACTGTAACAGATAATGAATACTCAGCGAAGCATAATTAATCTAGCCACAAACAAGCAGCACCTGATGACTATAAAGACCCTGACTTTGTGATGGTGGGATTTCCTTATGATGCAAAATCATGGTAATCATGGTAGAAGTGAGTGCCTGCTGTCCCCTGCATCCTTACATAAACAACGAGAACACAAAGAACACCATATATTGCTAAATTGTATGAATACCTACAGTATATATCATATATATCCTTCTTCATGATGCCATCTATCCAATCAAGATGAGCAGATGCACGGGTGAAAACACTGGGTTTTTTATCCACAACACAGCCGACAGCTCCAAAACTGGTAATTCCATGAACTTCCCAAATTGAGCTGTTAGTGGTTGATGGGCAGAGCAGTGGTCCGCCTGAATCCCCCTGTTTACAATAAAAAAGATGGGACATACAGTATTACATGAATATTACAGTTACAGGGGTGTACATGATGTAACCTTACTAACGTGATACAAATGTCACAAGTACTTCTATGCAACCAATCAGATTTGAGCTATCATTAACTTGCATTAACTTACACTAAATTAAGGGGTCTATTTACTAAGTCTTGGATGGCGATAAAGTCGCTGGAGATGAAGTACCAACCAATCAGCTCCTAACAGCCATTTTTCAAATACAGCCTGTGGCATAACAATTAGGAGCCGATTGGCTGGTACTTTGGGGGTCATTCCGAGTTGATCGCTCGCTAGCAGTTTTTAGCAGCCGTGCAAACTCTAAGCCGCCGCCCTCTGGGAGTGGATTTTAGCTTAGCAGAAGTGCGAATGAAAGGATCGCAGAGCAGCTACTAAAAAAAAAATTGTGCAGTTTCAGAGTAGCTCCAGACCTACTCAGTGCTTGCGATCACTTCAGACTGTTCAGTTCCGGATT
This sequence comes from Pseudophryne corroboree, assembly GCF_028390025.1. Taxonomy (NCBI): domain Eukaryota; kingdom Metazoa; phylum Chordata; class Amphibia; order Anura; family Myobatrachidae; genus Pseudophryne; species Pseudophryne corroboree. The sequence continues at coordinate 757,200,804 of NC_086444.1, forward strand.
TGACGTCACAAACATGCCCAGCGTTCGGCAAGCCACGCCTGCATTTTTCCTGGCACGCCTGCGTTTTTTCGAACACTCCCTGAAAACGGTCAGTTGACACCCAGAAACGCCCCTTTCCTGTCAATCACTCTGCGACTGGCATTGCGAATGAAAAGCGTCGCTAGACCTTGTGTAAAAATACATTGGTCGTTGTGAAAGTACATCACACGTGCGCACTGTGCCGCATACGCATGCGCAGAAGTGCCGCTTTTTCACTTAATCGCTGCGCTGCGAACATTTTTCACTAGCGATCAACTCAGAATGACCCCCCTTATCTCCATCAACTTTATCTCCATCCAAGGCTTAGTAAATAGACCCCTAAGTGTGATGTTTTAATTGCAATAAAAGCACATTAGGTTTGATGTAATACTGTAAATCTGTAATACTGTAAGTATGATTTTTACTAACATATATACAGGTTGAGTATCCCTTATCCAAAATGCTTGGGACCAGAGGTATTTTGGATATGGGATTTTTCCGTATTTGGGAATAATTCCATACCATAATGAGATATCATGGCGATGGGACCTAAGTCTAACACAGAATGCATTTATGGTTCATATACACCTTATACACACAGCCTGAATGTCATTTTAGCCAATTTTTTTTATAACTTTGTGCATTAAACAAAGTGTGTGTACATTCACACAATTCATTTATGTTTCTTATACACCTTATACACACAGCCTGAAGGTCATTTAATACAATATTTTTAATAACTTTGTGTATTAAACAAGGTTTGTGTACATTGAGCCATCAAAAAACAAAAGTTTCACTATCTCTCTCTCACTCAAAAAAGTCCGTATTTCGGAATATTCCGTATTTCGGATATTTGGATATGGGATACTCAACCTGTACTAATAAATAGTTGCATACAAAAACATATATTAATTATATAAGCTAGAAAAAATAAATCTTGGCCCTTGCTCACTTTCATTAATAGGTTATAGTTGTATACCACAGAAAACAAGTAAAATGTACGAAGGCATAACACATACTGTACATTATGTTATCTCTGTGTAGAGGAGAGACGAAGCAGAGAGTAGCAGATAATACTCAACAAGGCATCATTTAAGACACATTTTATTAAACATAAGTACTTTAGATATGCATGGAACCTATTCTTAATTCATGTGATAATATAAAGTAATATATAAGTGCTACTCAGTGGGATGTACAGTAACTGAGCCATATTGCAATAAAACACATAGGGACTTATTCCGATTTGTATGTAAACCCGATGGATTATGTACAAATACAATGGCGTGGATCCTCAGACAGAACACTCAGATCTCGCAAATGCATGCAGGAGGTGTCTATCTCCTACAGACGCTTCCTGATACATTTACATTTTAATTACACAGAATTGCACAGCTGCAATTCCTTACAAACATGAATTAGACCCATTGTAGTTGATGTTTTTCTTTGGTATAAACATAACCATATAGTCAACCTAAAACAAATAATGACACAGATAAGTGATGTAATGAACAGAAAACCTACAGTCTATTTATAACTGAACTAGTAGTTTTGGACCCATCCTACAATGTGTCTTGGTCCATCCCAGTTCTATTCCTGTTTTCTCATTCATACCACTCCTGCCCTCTGTCTTCACCTCCTCCTCCACTGACACTGTCCTAAGTTATGGACTTACCCTTCCTTCCTTTTCTGTCATGTCTTGCCGGTGGCGGAAGCTCTTGCAGGAATGGGGCTTCCGGCTGCCATTGTGCATTTCAGAGACATGATGGACTATTAGGGTTACCACAGGCCCGCTGGTGCAGCCCAAGTTGTATGAAAGGATAGAAGGTGTTCAGGTCCCTACTTACAGGTTGTGGCTAAATTGTACTCCTACCCAGGTCAGTTCTCTATAACTACTACCTATGCCATGTGTTAATGCTGACAACACAAATTTAGAGGCTACTTGCGCCACACACATTTGATGTCAGCTCAACCATAAAGAACTTTCCAAAACCACTTGTAGACTATCTCAGAAGATAACACAGTTGTATGAGTCCACTAGGTCATGATTTCTACAAAATCAAACTTAATTTGCCAGATCAAGTCAATATTTTTCCTCTTACTAAGATTTTTACCACTAAAAATAGACAACCAACCAATCCCGCAGTTAGCAGCAGCTGAATAGTTATTAGCAGATGAATACTACACATTCTACACATATCAAACCATATCCAAGCATGTTTAGATACTACAAAAAATGACAGCATCTGTAGTAAGATAAATCTACATCAACACACCATACAAAAAAACAGTAGCATAAAGCAGTTGCAGCAAACTAAAAAACAATAAAACAAGGTGGTCCGAATGGTGGATTTTGCACAATACTGCCCAGTTACATATCTGCTGGTTGTATACTAGCCCCTTTCCTGTGGCAATTGACTCCCCTACATTTAAATACTCCACAAAAGCCAAAGTTGAAGCCTCCCAGATCAATCATCTTGAGTGTCCATTGCCACTTTCTGCACAGCTGCAATTTAAATACAGTATGACCTTTTTAATAGACCTATGCTTGTCCATTGCTTTAGGACTGTCCCTTATACAACCCTGCAGTCCTTTGGCTGTCAGGAAACCCGTAGTCGGATCAAAGTGGCCATGCAATTTGGAAAATAATGTAATGTCAGCTAAACCTGAGACTATGACAGCCTTGGAACACCCCCTTGAGAGATCTGCCCAAACACAGGCCAACATATACTGTTGGTCCATCTTTACCTCCTGCCTGCACGATGAGCACATCCACCAAATCCAACTCAGGCTGCTTTGAGGGCCCATAACATAGCTGGAGCAATGTTCCTTTGAGCAAGACCATCTGTGCTGGCCTGATAATCCTCTAGACATGAGGACAGGATTATGCCATTTGAGCAGTTTCTGATGCAAGTGCCCTGAATCTCACCCAGTCCCTGAATGACAGTGTATCTAATATCCAATTCTCAGTGCTTGCCACAAAACCAGATGTTGGTTTCCACACAACTGAAGCAATTGTTTTTAACCTGCACAGTGCCGAGATTGTAGTACCAAAAAAAAACCACATCCCTATCCCAAAACCTATGGTAGCAGCAATAAATAAGCCACCACTATTGGAAACTACTCTAGCAGAAACCGTTCCGATTTAATGTCAAGGTGGCATACTCCAGGCCTAACCAAAAGCCCCAGATACAGTGGAGCCAGTGGGTTCTGTAAAAGCAAGGGACTCATCATCAGAGAGGGAGGCCAAGTAAGTCTACTCCTTATTAATTGACTGTAGTAAGTATTACCACATCAGTAGATCTTTATTACTTTCACAGCCAAGCAAAATGAGATGACTTTCTAACCACTACAGTATACCTTGAAAAATGTCATGCAAAATATGCACCCCACTGAGATAATCCTACATTAAAAATTCCACAGCTCTAGCTTTATGACTTTGTTCACTGGAAGGTGACAAAATCCCAGTACCATATTGGTCTCAACTCCCAGATAAGACAGCCACGTGGTAGGCCCCATTATCTTAATATGGGTGACTGTGGCACCAAGGGTGCTGTAAAGTACCTGCATAGAGGACCTTGCTGCAAACATCTGACTCACCCAGGCCCAAGAAATTATCTAAGTAATGATCCAAACCATTGTGCACCATACCTGCCTGCATACACTAGTGTAAAAAGAAGCTAAAGCGTTTAAAGAATGTGCAAGACACAGCACACCCCATGGGCAAGCAAATATGCTTGAAACAGGCCCATCCCTAAAGAAACCCATTAAACAGAATGATCTGGGTTGTAAAGGCAGGTGGTATAAGGTTGACTCAACATCAACCTTGGCCAACAGGGCGCTCAAAACAAGAGTATGAACCAGATGCAGAGTGGTCTCTAATGACTGATATACTACGTGGCAATGGAGCTCATTGATAGCCCCCCTTCCTTATGTGTAAGACAAATGCTGGCTCAGCAGGTAATTTCCCAACCCCCTCTTTGACCCACACCCATGGGAGCTATAGATCCTAAGTTAAGGAGGATTGGAGATCAGCAAACAGAAACCCTCTGCAAAACCTGCAAACAAAAATGTAGCTTTCCAACTGAGCACTGAGGATGAGCACTGAGTCCTAGGTCAGGGAAACAGGGGAGTACTGGCCAGGCAAGAGATGAGGGTAAGAAGTTTGTGCAGGGAAGCAAACTGGGAGAAACGTTGGGCAGCCTGGTGGCAAAATAAGCACCAATAGGAGCCACAGGAAAAATGGGCTGGGGAACCAGATGTGGAGGGGTGGCAGATGGGCAAAGTATTAGTGACTAAGTGAAGGGCAGAAACATGGCAGTAAGAAATGCACAGAGGCCAAGGCCTGGCAGATAACTTGAGGAGGGTCAGTCACTAAGCCCACAGGCAACAGCGAAGGAGCATCAGCAGCACAACAGGACTGGAGGGGAAGAAGAGAGTATGATGTGGCAATGCCATGCACACCAGGAGGGGAGGGGGAGTGTGCAATAATATAGGGGTGCAACCTGCTCATAGCATGCAGTCGCATGCTGCATGACAGGCTATGATGTAAAACAGGGGAGGTCACCAGATGTTCAGAAGATGTGCATAGAGAGATGGAGGAGGGAGAGAGTCACAGCAGAGAAAATATGCGTGTAAATATAAAGGAGAAGAGAGAAAAACAAGGAGACAGCAGGAGGAAACACCAAAGCAGAACAGAAAATCAGGAGAAAGAAGAAAAAATGGAGAGTATAGGAAGAAATTGCAGTAAAGACACAGGAAGAAAAGCAGGCTCCTTATAAAAGGACAGAATTCATCACACTTCTCTCTAGTACTGAAACCTCTCCCACACAGTTGCAGGGATAGTAATGGAATTAAGTTGCTTCAGCATCATAAGGCATTGAGGGGGTCATTCTGACCCGCTCGCACACAGCGGTTTGTCGCTGCGTTGCGAAAGGGTCTGGAATGTGCAGGCGTGGCGGCCGCACTGCGCGTACACGATGTTGCCTGGCGACAGGGGTCGCCGGGTTACGTCGCGTCCTGCGAAGAAAGCGGTCGCAGAGCCGACCACAAGAAGATTGCCAGAAAGAAGGCGTTCCTGGGCGGATCCAGACCGTTGGCTGCCATTTTCGGGGAGTGGTAAGGAAAACGCAGGCGTGTCCAGGAGAACGGAGGGTGGATGTCTGACGTCAAAGCCGGCTCCAGCAACGCAGAGATCGTCGCACAGGGTAAGTATGTCCAGGGCTAGTCATGTTTTGCTTGAAATTTTTTTAGCTTAGCAGGACTGCACAAGCGATCGCAGCCCTGCTAAGCTAAAATACACTCCCCAATAGGCGTGGACTAGTTGATCGCAGCAGCAGCACAAAGTTGCTGGCTGCGACCAACTCGGAATGACCACCTGAGATCCTTCCTTCTGCAATGACAAAATGCTGACTTTAAACCATACCACTGCAATGCCTTTCAGAACTACCATAAAATATTCTGTCTTTCAGGTATTCTAAAAATATTTTCATCAGTGCAACAGAGAGGGTTGGGATAGCATAATGCTTAACTTCAGTTAAAGATAGAGGTTTATTAAACTGCATTATACTGTCTAGTCTTATATTTAATGACTAGGTACCAGCCAAAATAACAGGAACAAAATAACATTAAGATCATGATGGACTCTTGTCGTACCCGTCCCAAAGTAATGGGTGCGACGCAAAAAATCCCGCTTGAGTGCTCAAATGGGTTACTTTTAGCTAATTTCTGCTGGCCAGCTCAGGGGGCTGCGAGTGGTAATGTCAGCGCTGGCAGAGCAGTGGTAAGCTTTTTATTATATAGGATTGCATGATGTATTGGGAAATGTATATTTTGATACATAACATGACTGGCAATCCTGTGTCAGGTGACATTGTAAATAAGTGAAGTGCTTTAAATTTATTGTAACCAATACCTGAATATGTATTTTGAAAGTGAAATTTAAACAAAGTACAGATTAGGGAAGGTTGAAGCAAAATAAGTAAGCTTCACACGGAGAAGTTACAACCGGAGCAAGTTGGATATAGGAACATTGGAATGTACGTAACACATACAGTATTGTTGGCTCTGGAACATTTGTGTCTTAATAATCTTATTAGTTACAGACTGTCCCTAGCCCAGCTACTTACATCAAAGCTACTTACAATAAAGAAACCAAATAAAATAAGTATCCATACCCAAGTAAAACAATAAAATCTGAAATATCGAAAAAGGAACAAGATATATAATAAGTAGTGATCCAGATGAGAAACAGAATTTACAGTAACAGAGCAATATTTATTGTCCCAATGTATTCTGAAGGCACTTAGTATCAACATGTTTCCTCCAATCAAATTATTTATAGTATGCATAAACCTTTCAGAAATATATGCTTTTTCCTCAGTGACACAGATTGAAAAATATGTAGGTCAATGTCATTGCTACAAAATGGGCTTCATAATCTCACTTTTAATAGTAGCTGTAAATCAAGCAAAAACAATTCCTGTACTAACTCATATCATGCCTTATGACTTTTCGAATACAGCATCAATAAATGCTTTTATTATATTTTTCTTTGATGTATAATTCACCTACAGTAATCACAGTGTTTGTAGCCATTTTGTGGACTGAAATTATAGCCCATCAATTCACTAGAAAGGAACTAGTTACATTAAAAAGTTCCACATGATGGCACTACTTCCTTGTGTAGGATGAATATTGTTTCAGACCAGGGCCGTCTTTTCATATGGGCTCAAGGGGCAGTTACTCAAGGGCCCCAGGAGTATAAGGGCCCTAGGCTGATAGCTGAGGGTCCTCTTTTTCCAGGGGTACCAGATTTTTTCAAATCGGCCCTAAGGAACCAGAGATATCTGAGCCTGTTAATTGCTCTTCCCAGCCAGATATCTCGGGTTCTGTCTGACTTAGAGTTTTTCTGAGGGTATACTACAAAAACTGGGCTTTTCTCTTTCAGTGGACACTGGCAGCTTGCCTCTCCTAGGCCCAGAACCAGAGATATCCGCTTTCCAGCAGCTGGCCCCGGCTCCAGCTCCACACGCCTGGTATGCAGTTTTATATTTTTGTGGTTGGATTGCTCTGGCTCCTGAATTCTGAGCCCTATTTCCCCAGTACTACCTTAAAGGTGGGACTCTCTAGTTTTTTTTAGGGGCCCAGTGCATTACTTTGCCCATGGGCCTACACTGTTGTTAAGATGGCCCTGTTTTAGGCCACAAAATTACTGACTTCATTGTGTTAAAGCAACATGTACACAATTATACAGTTCAAGTTATATATTTTTCTGCACTCCAGGGAGAGTAGAACAATATCATCCATGTTGTGGCAATTAGCACCATTGTGGCTTTGCAGCATGAGCTGGGGCTAAACTGTGGAGATTCATGATGCCACACCTAGGGTGGCCAGTCCTGAGCCATTTTTTCAATCTCGGGAATCGGGATTCAAAAATGATCAATCACGGGATTCCCAGGATACCAGGGATTGGTTTGTTTTTAATGAAGAGCAACGAGCTAATGCTAATTTATCCCATATTATAATAATGAAATTAGTTTTTCTGGTAATATGTTGTGATTTGGGTGAAAACTACAGATTCCTCATAGCAAATTCAAAACCCTTCAATAGATAATAAATAAGCATGAATATAGGGCCTAATTCAGGTTTGCTAGCAAACCAAAAAAGCAAGCAACTGGTCAAAACCATGTTGCACTGCAGGTGGGGCAGATGTAACATGTGCACAAAAATGTAGATTTGGGTGGGGTGTGTTCAAACTGAGGGGCAGATGTATTAAGCCTGGAGAAGAGGTAAATAAGTGATAAGTGCAAGGTGATAACGCACCAGCCAATCAGCTCCTAACTGTCATTTTTCAAATATGTAATGATTGGCTGGTGCGTTATCACCTTACGCTTATCACTGCTTTATCACTTCTTTATCCCTTCTCCAGGTTAATACATTTGCCCCTGAAACCTAAATTGCAGTTTAGAAATTAAGCAGCCAGTATTTACCATGCACAGAAACAATATAACCCACCCAAATCTAACGCTCTCTGCACGTTACATATACCCTGCCATCAATGCAACATGGTTTTGCCCAATTGCTTACTTTTTTGGTTTGCGAGCAAACCTGAATAACCCCCATAGTGCTGAATATAGTGTTATGCCGATTGCTAGTCTCAGACTAAGCACATACTGTATACAGGAATAACATATAAATAAATACTTTTGAGAGTATCTTAGTAACCGTAGCAAAATATACTAACCTGACACACTGACTTTAACTCATCAGGTAGAACATATCCAGCACAGATCATTGACTCCTTTATTTGAAACCACCAATACTGGGGTGTTTTGCAAACCTCATATGAAATAACCGGCAGTGCCACCTGATTTAACCCTTCAGCAGCTTTTGGTGCTAATGAATTTCCTGCATGGGTTGATATAATAGAAGGATTAGTTATATAACAAGATTTTTTATATGTAACAATGTTTCATTTTTTTTTTTTTTTTTACATATCTATTCACGTAAATTGAAATTATTATTATTTTTGTTACTTTTACTGGCTGTGGTAAACTTGCCTGTTTCATCTCCCCATCCAGTTGCATGACACCTGTAATTTGCAGACAGAACCTGATCATGGGGTGGTAGACAAGCAAAATCTATAACATCACTGGCCACCACCTCTCCGTCCAGCTTCACCAAGGCAATGTCGAACTCTAGGGCAGGGATTTCCGGATAGACAAAGCCTTCATGACGATAGATACCAAGAATTTTGTAGCATTTCTCTGTGGGTTCTTCAATAGTCAGGTTGTGTTTCCCAAGGCACATCTGCCATCGGTACAATTCATCTGCATAACTTAAAATATAAGTCTCATTTAGTCACAGATGATATTAGTAGAGTATTGGGAGATAGTCTAATACTTTGTCACTATATAAGAATATACCTGCCTAATCAGTATATTGTACTACAAGCTACAGTCATAGAGGTATATTAGGAGCCAGCATCCTCTACTGTAAATTATAATAGTATGAGTCCATGACATCACCTTTATGCAGGTCATTGATAGCTGATCTTCTAATATCTGTAATAATTTACAGTTGGGGATGCACAATAACAAGTTTTCAAATAATTTCATATAAAACATTGATGACATCAGAACTCACTGTTTCTAAGCAATGACATCATAACTTACTCTTTATACATAAATTAATTATATTGACATCATTTGTTTACTTCACATAAGGGTTGGCATCGATATCCTAAAGCACAGATTCCTGACAGTCAGAATGCTGACAATGGCATCCTGAAGTTCAAAATCACGATGGATTTTGGTAAGTAATTTGACCCTAACACACCCCTCCTGCAGTCTAACCCTAACCATCCCCTACCACAGTCTAACCCTAACCATCGTCTACCTCCAGCCTTACCCTAACCCTCCTGCTCACTTAGAACTGACCGTTGCCAGTTCTTTGAAATCCGGTAATTTATCTATTTCCAGCCCCATGTCGGCTTGATCACATTTGTTTATGAATTTTTATGTAAGAGGCCATTTTTAATGTTTATTGTGTGTTGATATTTATTAAAAACTTACTATACTATGCGTTTTTCCTCTCACATTGTATAGGGTTTGGATAATACTGACAGAGAATATCCACGATGTGGAGAGATTGGAGGTCCATGTGACGAGGGTACCCCATTGAAAGTCGTATTTGGGAGAAGTGGAACGTAATTGTTTGAATAGGGATGTATTATCTTTTGCACCGATAAAGGCTTACTCATTTCTATTTTGCTAAATGTTCTGAGGGTTTTGAGGAACATGTCGGTAGTTTGTCCTTGTCTGGCTGCATTGAGGTGCACAATATATAGATCACCCACAACTTACCTGTATTACCCTAACCCTCCCCCCAGTGCCTTACCTTAACCCCAGTACTTATTGTCGGGATGCCACTGTCAGCATTCTGTTGGGATACTCAGCACTAGGATATTAACTACATCCCGCACATAATGATGTTATTCAATTGTATTTCTGGATGAATGATCATTTGGGCTCACACAAAACACAAAATCCTGATTACAAAAGTGTAATGTGTCATTTCATTACCTCATGTGTGCAGATCTAACAGGTTAGTTTGCACGTTTTATTTTCTCTATCTTGTGTCTTCCTGGAATATGCAGGGTTCTAGTACAGTATTGTAGGAAAAAGAATTACCAAGGTAATAGGCCCGGCGCTATCAAGATGAGATGCTTAACTTTAAGCTGCTGTTTAAAGGGGTAGTTAGTCCCTGGAGATAGCAATAGGAAACAATTTTTATGTAATAAAATACAATTGGTTTTCCATATCCAGTTTTAAAGCGCTGTATATATCCTTTCCTATTTCTAGTACAGTATGTCTGATTTTCCTGCAGCTCTCCTCTTTAGAAACACAAACATGTCTCACTGACTCAGTATCACACATCAGGTGTACAGGATGAAAGGGGCCTGATGCCTAAAACTCACTCCCATGGATGTAAAAGTATGCTCAATTTTTAATCACATCATAAAAATGTATGCTGTATAGCTGAACTGAAATCAGAGTGCCCTTGCTATGTGTACATTATTTATTTAAACTCTACATCTTAAAATGTACCCTGAATAAACCGGCATTTACCATCGTTATGCATTAGAAAGATGCAAGGGGGTACTCAGTGGTTGTTGATGTGCGGCTGCTCACATCACCGACATTGCAAATTCTCCACTGTACCAGTATGGGATGCAAAGAAAAATCTGCAATGTTGGTGGTCGCGAGGTGATTGAGAAATGGTTGGAATGCCAGCACCTCATGACCATCTGCAATAATGAAATGATCCCCATAAAGTAAGAAAACTACTAGATTCTATCATGGTGACAATATGCTGCTCTTATGTCCTTAGTGAATTGTGGAAACTAAGGGGGAAGGTATCCTATTGGCTGCAGAAATTTTTCACACAGAAAAAACAGGCTTTTATCATGATTTATAGCCTGTTTTTTTCCGTGAGAAAACAGGTAACGTGTTTCTGTGGCCGCACACATGGAAAACATGGAAAAAATTGTTATTGGGCAATTGGTTTCATCTGTCTGAGGCAGGTGATGAAAAATCCCTGATAAGTACCGGCATCTGGGCTAATAATATGGTCCCAGGCGAGTAAATTAGCCGTGGTAAATTACAGTGGCCAATTGGATACCACTCTAAGTGTTTCATAGGCATCATCAGAAGTTATCGATGAAAGAAGAATATTGGAAACTTTGTGAATCATCAACACAGTGAGTATAATTATAATGATGGCATCTTTCTTCCAGTGTTGGCACTTCTCACTTTGCTTTTCTATATTTAAGACTATTTAAAAATGTTGATTAATATTATTGACTAGCTGAATATCCGTGCTTCGCTACGGGATGAGGATGGTAAATTAGAATTATAGTTGTTTGTTGATTTACGTTGGTTGGAGATCTAGTATATAGGCATATCTTGCTTCCCTGACCCACTTTGTGTTGTGGCTAGATCCCTTTTTGGTCCCTCAAGGGACCCTGCTCTTCCCACTATACAACTCTCAGTCTGTGGCTTCTTGCTGCCTCCATTCCCCTCCTCACATCAAGTCAGTGCCCCTGTGAAATGATCGATTTATTTACAGTTTCTTATATAGCGTAGCACATTATGCATTGCCTGATGTACTCTGTGCTGCTGGGAGACCCTACTACTTCCACTATATAACTCTCAGTGTGTGGGTTCGTGCTACCTCCATTCCCCTCTTGACATCATGTCACTGCCCCTGTCACATGCAGCCCTGTCCTTTCTGAGATATCATGCATCTCCTGATATACTCTGTGCTGCTGGGGACCCTGCTCCTCCCACTATATAACTCTCAGCATGTGGATTCCTGAGACCTCCATTCCACTCCTCACATCATGTCACTGCCACTGTCACATGAAGCGCTGTCGTCACTGACATATCATGCATGTCCTGGTATAGTCAGTGCTGCTGGCCTACCCTTAGGGGTGCTAGGGGTGTGTTAACCCCACAGTGTTTGTTCCCAGAGTGTAAGTCATATGTGTACCAAGTTTGTTGTAAATTGCACCAGGCATTACAGAGTTATGCTGTCTGCTGACATACTCTGTGCTGCTGCCTCACTCCAAGGGGTGCTAGGGGTGTCTTACTTGCACAGTGTTTGTTCCCCAATTGAAAGTCATATGTGTAGCAAGTTTGGTTTAAATTGGTCCAGGCATTCCAACGTAATGCTGTCTCCTGAAATACTCTGTGCTGCTGTCCAACCCCTAGGGGTGCTAGTGGTGTCTTACCCCCACAGTGTTGGTTCCCAGATTGTAAGTCATATGTGTACCAAGTTTGGTGTAAATTGTTCCAGGCCTTCCAGAGTTATGCTGCCTACTGAAATACTCTGAGCTGCTGCCACACCCCTATGGGTGCTAGGGTTGTGTTACCCCCACAGTGTTTGTTCCCAGATTGTAAATCATATGTGTACCAAGTGTGGTGTAAATTGGTCCAGGCATTCCAGAGTTATGCTATCTACTGAAATACTCTGTGCTGCTGCCTCACCCCTAGGGGTGCTAGCGGTGTGTTTCCCCCACAGTGTTTGTTCCCAGATGGTAAGTCATATGTGTACCAAGTTTGGTGTAAAATGCTGCAGTCATTCCGGAGTTATGCTGGAACATAGATACATACATACATACATACATACATACATACACGCATCCATTTTTGCCGCTTTCCATGGATGGGCAGTGACATTTGTAAAACCGATTCTTAGCAAGCACCTGGGACCTAAGGAGAAGCTACCTGCCAAGTTTCAAGATTGTAAGCCTTGTGGTTTAAGAGATTTCGTGATGAGCGAGTCAATCTCCTTTTTTGCCTTTTATATATATAGATATGTGCATGCACTACAGCACCATTCACAGCAGACCATGTTGTTGCAAAGCTGTACTCTGAATTAAGGGGGTAATTCCGACCTGATCGCACGCTAGTTTTTTTTTTGCAGCGCTACGATCAGATAGTCGCCGCCTATGGGGGAGTGTATTTTCACTTTGCAAGTGTGCGAATGCTTGTGCAGCTGAGCGGTACAAAAACAGTTTGTGCAGTTTCTGAGTAGGTATGAAACTTACTCAGCCGCTGCGATCACTTCAGCCTGTCCAGTGCCGGAATTGACATCAGACACCCGCCCTGCAAACGCTTGGACACGCTTGCGTTTTTCCAAACACTCCCTGAAAACGGTCAGTTGACACCCATAAACGCCTTCTTCCTGTCAATCTTCTTGTGATCGGCTGTGCGAATGGATTCTTCATTAAATCCATAGCCCAGCACCGTTCTGCTTTGTACCCGTAAGACGCGCCTGCGCATTGCAGTGCATATGCATGCTCAGTTTTGCCGAGTTTTGACCTGCTCACAGTGCTGCAAAAAATAGCTAGCATGCGATCAACTCGGAATGACCCCCTAAGGTTGATTGATCCTTTCCACCTGTTTGCATAGATTTATTCGCTATTTAGTACTTTTAGTACAATTGTGTTGTGTTTAGTTTGGAGTGACTGTCCAATTTTTTAACAGCTGCTTAGGAGAACCAGCCCTGTCAAGCGCAAGGTACACCCACTTCTTTGAGTGAGGAGAGGTCTTTTTGGTCGTTGCAGTACACATAGTCATTACCACGCTGCCGACATGAGCTGTTTCTCCAGCTTTGACAATAGGACTACTAGGAAGCAAACCTATCTGTCCAAATGGGGAGGAGTAGAAAAGGAATGTTTAGGTACTATTGATGAAAATCCCGAATTAAAGGGAAATTTTTATAAACTGGAAGATCTCATTAAAATGGAAACAAAAAATTGGTTAGATGCTGAAAATTTACAGAAATATCTAGATGCTAAAATGATTCCAAGAGGGCTGCGTATAACAAAACCATCTATCTTTGGTGATAATAAGGATTACCAAGACAGATGGGAAGCCATCTTGGATGAGTGTTCCTATGCATTAATAGACCTGGTGATTAAATTTAGAAATGAGAAAGTTAAGCTATTAGAAAAAGATATTGAATTATTGAAACAGGAATTAGAACCCCTAAGTGCTACTACAGAGTTTAAAATGAGAGATCAACGTATAACAGATATGATTTTAAAATTTGAGTGTGAGATTACGGATAATAAATCCAAGAAATTTAAAAGAGATTTGGAAGATTACCAAAGAGGAGAGGTATATACTTATAATAAAATTTAAAAAAACCCATTAGACCAGGCTTTTTCAACCAGTGTGCCGTGGCACACTAGTGTGCCGCGACCAGTTGCAAGGTGTGCCGCGGAGCCAGATCAGCTTCCTGCACCTTCAGAGCGAACTGCTGGCCCGGCTCTTCTTAGAGGATCATTCATGCTCCGGCCGTGACATATGCCTTGAAGACGCAGCGGTGTGATATCATAGGTCACGGACGCTGCGTCTCACCACCCAGCCAGCCCACCTGCCTGCATACACATCTTCCAGTTCCCGTCCACATCCACAGCTTTCCTTGCCCACCCACATCCACACCTGCCCGACTGCCCGCTGCTCAGTATTTGCAGCACTCCACTATGAACAAACCCCACCACTGAGGGACAGAGAGGAGGACAGCTGACCGGTAGGGGCTAATATTTGTTATTTTATTTCTCCTGTGGGGAACAATAGGATTTATGTGGGGAGAATAAGGATTTATGGATTTATGGGGGGAATAATGTGAATAATTCATGTGGGGAGCAATAGGATTTATGTGGGGAGAAATGTGATTGATTTACAGTATGTGTGAGCAACGTGATTTATGTGGGGAACAATAGGATTTAGGTAGGGAGCAACATGATTTATGTGGGGAGCAATGTGATTGTTTTTCTGTGTAGGCCAATGTATGTGTGTTGTTCTTTTAACTGTGAGGTCCAATGTGTGTTTTTTGTTTTTTTTTCTGTGGAGAACTGATGGTGTGCCTTGGCAATTTTAAAATATTGTCCGGTGTGCCGCGAGTAAAAAAAGGTTGAAAATCACTGCATTAGACGGTTTAATGAGCAGATTCCCACAAGACCTTTCAATAATAGAAACAGGTTCCAGTCCTATAAACAACAGTCATCAGAACCAATTTATGAGGATTATAGAAAGAACCCAAGATGGAGAAATGCTGGTGGATCTCCATCAAGGGCCGAAATGGAAACCTATACACAGGCGACCAGTAGGAGACCAGTTAGAAGTGAAGATGGCTTCACTGACTCTGGGACAAGACCTAAAACTGATGTAAGAGCAGGACCCTCTAAAAGAATGGATCAACAGGAATCTTTTTTAGATCAGAGAACAAACGCACCTCGAGATTGGGGAAGAAATCTAGGTGAACAATGTCACACTCCCAAAAGAAATCGAAATTTAAGTGCCGTGGAAAAAGAGGAGGGAAAAAGGAGAAATACAAGGTTCTGAATAAACAGAAATTAAATGAGCTAGCAGCCTCTATACATAATTTGTCATCTAAAAGTTTTTCTAAAAATGAAACATTGCTGTTAATTAAAGGGTTAAAATTTTCCCCTTCAACTGAACCAAATTTGTTCGACCTGTTTGTCGAACTAAATAGATTCATACGCTCCCTCTGCAGGAAAAGGTATTTAGCTAAAAAAATATTAAACAGATTAGGAGACGATGCAGAGCCGATTCTCCTTAATTCAACAGATGAGCCGTTTGTTCAAATGTTGAAAGAACTACAAGAAGAGGGTACTACTGGGGATCTGTGTAAAACACAAAAAATATTTGATATAAATATAGATAGAAGTAGATTTAGGTCAAAATCAGAGTTTTTTCCCATTTCATCAAAAAGTAGCTCAATTGAAAGTTTTTATAAGACTACGCTGGATAGCTTTAGGTCACTATGTACAACTGACCCTAAAAAAGCTAGAGTAACAGGAAACCTTAACAAATGGGAGAGAAAGGCACTCTGTAAACTCAGTAAAGATACCTTGTTGGTCATTAAGCAGGCCAAAAAAGGTGGCGGTCTAGTTATTCAGGACCGTGGTGATTATATTAAAGAAGCTTGTAGGCAATTAGAAGATACCAACTTTTACACTAAGCTTGATCATGATCCCACGTTGGAATTTAAATTAGAACTGAAACATCTACTTGATAAAGCAGAATCTTTGGACATTATTTCTAAGGAAGAATATCTTTTCTTGTTACCTTTATTTCCAGTCACCCCGATCTATTATCATCTTCCAAAAATCTATAAATCTCTCAACTCTCCACCAGGTCGCCCCATCATATCGGGCATTCAGTCACTGACATCAAATTTATCTTTCTTTGTAGACAGCTTTCTTCAACCTAGAGTACCTCAGTTAAGATCACATATCCGTGACACTACTCATTTTCTACAATTAATTCTTAATATAGTATGGAAACCAACATATGCATTTCTAACACTTGACATCCAAAGTTTATATACGAACATCCCCATTCAAAAGGATTAAAGGTAATTGATGATCAATTAAGAGCGGATGGTGATTTAACCGATATACAAATCCAATTTCTCCTGGATTCCATTGCATTTATATTGAATCATAATTATTTTCTTTTTTCCAAAACGTATTATTTGCAGACTATGGGGACGGCCATGGGGACCAGGTTCGCGCCGAGCTATGACAACCTCTACATGGGTCAGGTGGAGGACCAGCTTGTGTGTGTGGGGGGGGGGGGGGTGCGTTCGGCACGAGCCTGGTCCTCTATGGCCGTTTCATTGACAATCTTTTCTTTATATGGGATGGGGATCAAAATTCAGCCACTCAATTTGTAGCCCACCTTAACAAAAACCTATTTAATTTACAGTTCACCTCTAATTTCCATCCATCAACTATACATTTTCTAGACATTACATTGAAAATTGTGGATGGAAAAATTGAAACCTCTAATTTTGTTAAAGAAGTAGGGAAGAACGCTTATCTGAATTATGCCAGTGCTCACTATGCCCCCTGGAAAATAAATATTCCAAGGGGACAGCTACAACGCCTCAGGCGTAATTGTTCAGAACATACAGTGTTCTTGGAACAAGCATCTGAAATGGTGAAATCTTTCAGAATGCGTTATTACCCTGAGGGTGCATTAAGAGATGTAGAAAAAATGAATAGGAAAGAACTACTGATAAGTAAAACAACGGTTAAGGAATCTATGGATAGAGAATCGAAAGACATCTTATTTATCTCCAAGTTTAATACCAAATCAAATGAGATTAAGAAAATGATTCAACATAATTATCCTATATTAAAACAAGATCCGATTTTAAGAGAGATTATCCCCATTAATCCAAGAGTGGTTTTCAAGAAGAACAAATCCTTAAAAGATACCTTAGCTCCAAGTCTCCTGAAAGAGACCCCAATATTGAATACTACTAGTAAAGAGATGTGGCTTCCATCAAAACCACATGGCTTTTATAAATGTAACAAATCAAGATGCCTGACATGTAATCATGTAATGAATCGAACTAAAAACATAAAGTGTCCTCTTGATGGAACTAACTTCATACTGAAGGAGTTCATGAATTGTGAAACCAGCTGGGTAATATATTTATTACAATGTCAATGCAATCTTGGTTATATAGGAAGAACCACCCGTAAAGTTAAATTAAGATTTCTAGAACATAGAAGAAACATTGTAAACAAGAAAATTGATCATAGCGTTTCTAGACACTTTTTTGAATGCCATCAAAGTAATCCGGACTCCTTAAAATGAACGTGTTTAGAACACATCAAGGAAACACAAAGGGGAGGAGATATGTTCAACAGATTGCAAAGACAGGAGATACATTGGATTTTTAAAATTAATACACTTCATCCATATGGATTGAATGAGGGAATGGAATTAAATGCAGTGATTTAAAAGCCCTAGGGAGACAAGTTTATATTTGGAGCTACCGTTTCTGTATAAAAATTGTTATTCTATATTGAGGTATTATGTATCATTAATATGATGATACTGAATAAATATTATAAATGCCAATGATATAGGAGTAAAATATGACTATTGTCTGCAATATTATTGACTCCCTTAGAGAAGTGCAATAACATACATCTGTGATAATTTGTTTATTATGGAATTATGATGAATTTATATTTACTAATTGAAACTGTATATTATAAGATTTAGTTTCCAGTTTATTACTATTGCACAAAGATTCAATAAGGATGTTGGAAATAATGGTAGATAATCGAAACACTGGTTACCCTGAATTAATTCTCTGGATACACCTTCTCTATTTATTGTGTGAATGTATCAAAAGCATTGGTAACCATGGTAATGGTGATGAGGGCTGGGTTGGTATAACAATATTTATATATAAGATTCAATGCCCAATAGGAATGATTCCTTGTAGAGCCGTACGTCCAATGAATGGGGCCGAAAGTGAACCAATGGATTGAATGACTCCGGAGCGTGTGACCGGGTCACATGACCGTGGGTCACACATTGTGACTCCGGGACGCGGGATTGGGTCGCGGGCTCCCGGGTCATTCACTATGTGGTAGAATGGGCCACGATTAGATGACTATGAGCCATGTGACCATGATGGTCATAACTGTTTATCATGCTCTGATTGGCAATGCGGTCCACGTGATGTATGACACCTATCCCACGTGACCGCATAATGTATAGCCACTATAGTGTAAAATGGAAGTGAAGACAGTGAAGCCTAGTGGATCTATGCATACATCTATCCCCCTTGATTTTATGAAAGTAGATATTTAGTTTGAAGTATATGGTATTATACATTGAAAACATCATTATTAACACTCGTTTTTAATAATAAAAATAAGGATTTAAAATAGGTTTGCCTCCTTTGTTAGAATTAGGTTTTTAAATTGTATTTTGAATGAATTTATATTTAATTGTTACTGCAGACAGGTGATGTGGATTAATCAATTTATGCCCTATATAAGGGATGACCATTATAGAAAGCATTTACCTTTGACAAAGCTGCCCCCTGAAGACAGCGAAACACGTAAGGACTTACCTGCTGGACATTGAGACATATATTATCCAGGACCATTTGGACGGCGGACCTTCAAACAAGCCTGGGACTTTTCCCCCACTACCATCCCATTGCTAATGGAGGACTAACCAATTCCCTTCAACTGGTGCTGAGATCTTCATTTGCTGAGATATTGCCAGGGAATTCTGCATTTGCACTTCCAGGATTGGTAACTATTTGTGGAGAGACTTACATCTTTTGTGGCTTAAGGAAAATTGAGGTCCACTAACCACTGGATATTATAAATATTTATGTCCTGTTTCAGATTTCATTTGGCTTTCTACAACTAGCAATGGTTTTTTAAATGCTCTTCATGTGCACTAGTGATTTTTAATTGTCACAACAGGTATTACGATACCCACTTTTATATATTAAATTGTTGATTGATCCTTTCCACCTGTCTGCATAGATTTATTCTTAGCGCTGTTTAGTACTTTTAGTACAATTGTGTTATGACCCCCTAAGGGCCTTATTCAGCTTCAGTTGCAGTATTGCTAATTTGCATTAGTGAGATGCGATCTCATCTCCCTTCCCGTGCATGGGAAGGGTTAAGCGATTGCATCTCAGATGTGACTCATACTGAATTAGGCCCTAAATGTAGGGAATACAGGAGAGAGATATTAGACCGATTTGGGTGTGAGAAGGGCAATCATTTCTTGATGGATTTTAAGGAAAAAAGTAAGCTATGGAGTATTCTGGATTTGCTAAATATCTCTGCTGTAATTAAATGTGGTCTTACCACACAAAAAATACCAAACGGAAAGTAATACAAAGTAGTAATACAGCATTGATAATAAATACTGTATATACTGTATAGTAATATCACATCTGAACAAAAACGTGTTATTGCATTTCAGATGTATTAATACTATATAAAAAAACATAGCAGATATTTACATTGAATATGAACCCCAATTATTATAGTGGGTCCATGATTTCTATTTGATTTCTTACTGCAGGACATCAGAGTAAGTGCCATTTGACTTGAGCAAAGCCACTGTTTCCTACAGTGTTTAAGCTGTGTATGTTGTGTAGTATTTCTAGTGTATTATTTACTAAACTATCCCTGTGTGCAAAGAATGGGGTTTTAGATCTGTGATTGTGGCAGAGGCGGAACTACCGCCAGTGCAACCAGTGCGTTGCACTGGGGCCCGCCTCTGTCCAGGGGCCCAAAGCATGTAATGAGTCAAACTGACTCATTACATGCCGTTGTGCGCTGCGGGCAACCGCTGCCCGCAGCGCACAGCTGCCCGGAGAGAGGAGAGGAGCAGCGGTACGGGGGAAGGAGGAGGAGGGAGGTGGAGGAGGGAGCCGCAGCAGCGCTTTGTTACTGGTGGTCCAGTGGTGGAGGCGCTGCTGCTGCTGCTCCTCTTCTTCACTATAGGCTGTCTTCCGAGAACAGCCTATATAGTGAAGGAGAGGTGCAGCAGCAGCAGCGCCTCCACCAATAACACAGCGCTGCTGCGGCTCCCTCCTCCACCTCCCTCCTCCTCCTTCTCTCCTGCCCGGGAATCGTCAAGCTGCACCGAGGAGCCTGAGCCTGCGGAGAGGGTAAGTATAATTCTTCTTTCTTTCTTTCTTTCTTTCTTTCTTTCTTTCTTTCTTTCTTTCTTTCTTTCTTTCTTTCGACTGCCTGCCACAATGTGTAAAAATGGGGGACTGCCTGCCGCAATGTGTAAAAAGGGGGAATCTGCTTGCCGCTATGTGTAAAAATGGGGGACTGCCTGCCGCTATGTGTAAACAGGGGGAATCTGCCTGCCGCAATGTGTAAAAAGGGGGAATCTGCCTGCCGCAATGTGTAAAAAGGGGGAATCTGCCTGCCGCAATGTGTAAAAAGGGGGAATCTGCCTGCCGCAATGTGTAAAAATGGGGGACTGCCTGCCGCAATGTGTAAAAATGGGGAATCTGCCTGCCGCTATGTGTAAAAAGGTGGAATCTGCCTGCCGTAATGTGTAAAAAGGGGGACGCTGTCTGCCGTAATGTGTAACAAGGACACGCTGTCTGCCGTAATGTGTAAAAAGGGGACGCTGTCTGCCGTTATGTGTAAAAAGTGTACGCTGTCTGCCGTAATGTGTAAAAAGGGGACGCTGTCTGCCGTAATGTTTAAAAAGGGGGACGCTGTCTGCCGTTATGTGTAAAAAGTGTACGCTGTCTGCCGCTATGTTTAACAAGGGCACGCTGTCTGCCGTTATGTGTAAAAAGTGTACTCTGTCTGCCGCTATGTGTAACAAGGGCACGCTGTCTGCCGTTATGTGTAAAAAGTGCACGCTGTCTGCCGTAATGTGTAAAAAGGGGGACGCTGTCTGCCGTAATGTGTAAAAAGGGGATGCTGTCTGCCGTAATGTGTAAAAAGAGGAATCTGTCCGCTGTAAGGTGTAAAAGGGTCTCTACCTGGTGTAGTGGTGCTACTGTGCGGCGTAATTTAAATAATGGAGACTACTGTGCACCGTTTTTCATGCAGGGGTGGGGCTCCGATGCCGTTTCTTGCACACAGTGCTAAAATGTCTAGTTACGGCAGTGTTGCTAGGTATCCATTTCTCTGGCCCTGAGCAGGTCCCCCTCACCAGATCCTCTCCAGGGGTGAGGGGGTGGACTTGGATGGGATGTAGGGGGGGGGGGGGCAAAGCATTGTGTCGCACCTGGGCCCGCCGCTCGCTAGTTCCGCCACTGGATTGTGGTGTATACCAGCTTTAGGAAAATGATACATTAATCAGCATATTCTATATTTCAGCTAAATGAATTGATGTGGGTTACATTTATAGTTTCTATTCAAACTGAATCATTTACCTTCATGACGCACTAACCAAACAGTAATAGAGAGACAATCCAGTGTGTAAATGTTTCTGTGAAGGACAGACTTACTTAATAAAACAGTGGGCTGCTGTGAGTACCCAGTTCTTATGGATGAGAGTGGCTCCACATGTGTGGAAGAAAATCGTTTCATTTCGGGAACTTGGCCAAACCTGAAAATACAGAAAATCATATTAATTTACTAGTGTGTATATAATACTGCAGGACAATGCTAAAATCATGTGTGCAGAGCACAGGGCCAGTCAGAGATGTATGCACATGCCTTCGCAGCTGTGATTCAGTTTGCGTCATCTGTGCGAAAATATGCAAATGTGGCAGGTGGCAGGATTTGTATAAACACAACCACTGGAGGCGTCTCAGATCTGCCGCTTGTGTATGAAGATGCAGACACCGGACATCGATAATCAAAGAGCTGTTTACTGGATCTCAGTCGCAAGCTGTGACGTGCCCCAGAAATTGTTGCCACTTGCCTGCATGTGAGTGGCCATTCCCTGTTACTGGCAACAAACGCTCCCCGACTGTCACTCACTTTGCAAATACTGTAAATCCTCATTGCATTGCGACTGCTATTGCAAGACCATCAGAGTACACGCGCAGTGCAACTTATATGCTTGCGCTGTGTACAATAACGACATTGTGTACACATCTGAATCAGGCCCACGATGTACTTACCAGCATTGCATTGGAATTCTATCTATATTTTACTCTGTTTCAATTTAATCAAATTACATGTAAATAAGTACAGTAGAACTGGGACAAATTGTGAAAGATCACCTACTGCTGCTAATTTATAACCTTTAACGGAGTAAAAACTTGATGAATTGTAGCTATTTTGTGTAAGATTTCATGATTTGTGTGTAAATTCACAGTTCAGATGAGTTTTCTTCCTTTCATGACTGTAATAATTGCTTTGTATTGTACAAGCTCATGTCAGACCTGTGACAGACATGTCCATCTTTTGGCACTAGAAAAAAACTTTAACAACATTTTCTTAACAAAATAAACATTTATTTTCAATTGAACATATTGTTCAAATATTGAATTCAGAACCATAGCTTACTGTTTGCTTTAATAGCTATAACTTCTTCATATATATGCTCTCTAAGAATAACACAAAGGGCCTGATCTGAGTCATACCCAATGCCAATGTTCACGGAGTTGAGTGATTTCGGGGTCTATTCATGAAGCAGTGAAAACTAGTGTGGAGAAGTGAGCCAGTGAAGAAGTTGCCCATGGCAACCAATCAGCTACGTATAATTTTATAGAATGCACTTTATATATGTTACATCAACACTGATTGGTTGCCATGGGCAACTTCTCCACTAGCTCACTTCTCCAGTCTTTTCACTGGTACGTGAATAGACCCCTTTGTTACACTGCATGCGTGAAAAGCCTTATAACCTTTTACAATGCTTGCGTTACACAGAGTGTGTGCACAAAGACTCTGTGGCTATTGAGGCGCACCGTAAAGAGGCGTATTGGAAATGAGCTCGGGCAGTGACTGGCAGGTGGCTATTAAGATGCATGGAGATGTACTGTCTTATGACAGACGCTTCATTGTTCACTTTGGAGGCCATAATCAGATGGAAAATCTGCACCTATCAAAGGGCTAGAGCAAGTTTTGATGGTGCAACAGATAGTGCCTCCTAAAAACAGCATTACATCCTCTATACAAATTTATTGTGGGCGTCTCAGTCCTTGCACATTCATACGAACAAAAGTAAAGCAAGCTTTATATAAGCATTTGCATAAAGTTGCAGTCCAGCGACCGCCAAAAGAGGCTGACACAAATGTGATGTGACTGCGTCCTAATTATAAGCAGTTGGAAAAGAACAACAGTTTTGGTTGCTTTAATGTATGCTCTTCTTGTGTGATATGGCAGGCAATCGTCCTGATTGCCAGGGCCATCTTAACGTAAAGGCACTCTGGGCAGCTGCTCAGGGCCCCACAATTATAGGGGCCTCCGAGCAGTGTCAGGTGGTGGTCAGACAATCAGAACGGCTAGGCAGCATTCTCTCCCTGCCTCCTAGCCTGCAGTACAGACAGTGAATGGCTGTGAGCATGCTGATTAGTAGATGGCTGGAGCTATCCTCCAATCAGAGTGCTGACAGCCATTTATTGTATGGATGCATGTGTAGAGACGGTGCAGGACCACAGAAGGAGCATGTTATCAGTTTTGTTTTTGTTTCCCTGAATGGATAGGTAGAGGCCCCAGTGGATTGCTTTGTCCAGTGCCTACAATGCTGATAATTTGGCCTGCTGATAGCCCCCCTGGATCTGCTATATGGTCAAAATCATAAGGAAAGTTAGTGCATATTGCACCGTGTGCACACAGCTTGCGATGCCGATGCGTGGTCCGGCGCGATCGGCATCGCAAGAAAAAATAGACTGCTCAGGCAGCCCAACATTGACTATATCGGCTGGGCAGGACTCCGGCCCCGTTGAATAGTCAGTGTTGGGCAAACACCGCATGGCGCTGTGTGTACATGGCTTTAGATGAAACAGTGTTGATTTGTGCTGCAGTTAAAGACCTGAAACACTGCCCCCATTCACAGCTACTCTCACTCTGCAACTGTGCATTATTTTTATCACTTTTATTATTGGGCCATTTTATGTGTTCATTTAGGGCCCACAGAAAACCACCAGTTTCTGAAAAGCTTTGCCACTGTCTCAACAAGAGGATTTTGAATAAATGACCCTGAATATAAATCTAACATTGTTGCGAATAATGGCAATATCAGACGGAAATTATCAGGTTCTCCATAATAAGCTGTGATCTCTATAATTGAAAAAAATTCACACTGGCGCCTTTGAAGCACAAGCATATGCAAAAACACACTTCAATCCTGATAGGTCAGCGTCTGAGACATATGAAATAAGTACTAAGATATAACTGTGACTCCAATTTTGCCTTACTTGCACAATTGGCTTGTATGTTCATCCAAGATTTAATATGGGATATGGTGGCATGTGACTGGATGAAGAACGGGGTTCAGTAATTGTTTCAATTCGCCTATCCCATTGCCTTTTAGTTGCAGAGTCAAAAGTAGCAAACAGCTTGCATGAGGGAATATAATCTCACAATGACACAATTTTTGTGTGTGTGTAGTTTACATAGTTAATAACACATTATGTAACAACGGTTTTCGATCAGTTACAGCGGAATGTCATGTGCGGTGGGCATAGGTGTGCGCAGGGGGGGTTCCTGGTGCGCACAGGCACCCCCTAATGTCCTGCACCCCTATCTCACATGCCTGATGCAGCGATCGCTGAGCAGGCTGATTACTGTCCCCTCTGCGCTGCACCCTGTCAGGACTGTATTACTGACCGGATGCCTGGGTTAATCAAGGGTGCCACTGCCACCGGCTTTCAAACTCTTGGCTCCACTTCCATGTACAAAAACAGCGTGATGTGATGTGATTACGTCATGCTGATTGCACTCCCACCCACCACACCCGCCACATGCCCACCTCTCTCATTCTATGCTATGCCAACGCCAGCCACTGATGAGGATCAGCATGCAGCCAGCGGTCCTCTTAGGAAGACAAATTCAATACTGGCAGGCGGATGGCAGCAGCATTGACACGTCACTCGTTTTTCCAGCAGCAGCAGTACTAGTCTGCGACTGTCAGTGTCAGTGAGTTACTGCAGCTTGCAGGGGAAAGAGAGGGGGAGCCAGACCAGGCTGAGGAGGAGCAGTGTCATTGCAGTGAGTTCCATCAGGGGTGTTTGTTTGGTGCACACCACAATATCTGACAATGTATCTGCTTTATTAGGATTGGTACAAGGGTGGTATGTTATATTGCGTTGACCGTCAATAGATGGTGCTAGACACGCCCAAAATGTGGCGCTAGACACACCCCTACGACGGTGCACCCCCTAATAAAATGTGCTGCGCACGCCTATGGCGGTGGGACTATAGCCAGAACACTTATGTCTAGTCAAATGTTTGAGAGTATCTTTATGTTTGTGAGCTGGCTGGAAGTAATTACACTTAGTGAGGGACATTAAACTTTATCTTTTCTCTGTGCACTAGCACACTATACATATTCACTTTAATCTTTCCCTGGGGTTATGCAATTAATCTGAGTTGTATTGTGACCAAGCACTTCTGCACTTCTCCATCTGATCTTTTGCTGTCTCGGCTACATTACCTGCATGGACACTTGCCAAGGCCAGGTGTGAGGAATAGCAGGTTCTCCATTGACGATCCTGGAATTAATCTGGGGACGATACGTGGGCTGTCCACACTTGGTTGGCCAGTCTGAAAACAACAAAGTTAAACTACCATTTGATTTCGAAAATAAAATGTATCACTTGCCTTTATTGCTTTAATAATAATAAGATGGAATACAAAGCAAACCTGGTGTTAAAGGAAGGGTATCATTAAAAGGGCAATCAACCAGATTTTTTCTTTCATATACCTTCCTGCAATAAAGTAGCACTAATGGTCTAATATTAAGGTCTAAAAGAGCTTCTCTTTCCCCCATAGTAGAGTCTTGGAAACTGCATGCCAAACATTAGCTTAAGGTGGGTACATACGGAGAGATCAGTGCTTAAATTCTAAGCAATCTGTATCTCCAGGACACTATTTTACTCGGTATCCGTTTGGATGGTCGACCATGTTATGGTCGACAGTCATTAGGTCGACCACGATTGGTCGACATGGACACATGGTCGACACATGAAAATGGTCGACACATGAAAGGTCAACACATGAAAATGTCAACATGAGTGTTTCACATTTTTTTTCTTTTGTGGAACTTTTCCATACTTTACGATCCACGTGGACTACGATTGGGAATGGTAATCTGTGCTGAGCGCAGCGAGGCACCTTGCCCGAAGCATGCCGAGCAAAGCGAGCGCAGCGAGGCGACGCGGTGCACTAATTGGGGTTCCCTGTCACTTTACACAAAAAATGACACCAAAAAAGTAAAAAAACTCATGTCGACCTTTTCATGTGTCGACCATTTTCATGTGTCGAACTTTTGTCCATGTTGACCATGCCGATGTCGACCAATAGTGGTCTACCTATTGACCGTCGACCATAACATGGTCGACAATTCATACCGGAACCATTTTACTCACAAATACTGGCCATATGTTATTTTATTTCTTTGAAAAGTGGCAAAAAATAAATAAAAAAATCAGATATATGACTACTATGGGGTCACTGATAATAAATAATAATAAATAGGCACCATGGTGTTTGATTATCTGTACTAGTCTCTATAATCACCACTGTCATGAAATAAGAAACTCTAATATCAGTAAGCAGTAATATAAGGGCTGATAGACAATACCTATTGCTATGCTGTCCCACGGATTGGGGACTGGAGGGGCTACAGTGGGAGGTGCCTGCAGGGGATCAGTAGACCAGTAGGCTCGGAAACCTTTTGACTCTGTGAACAGGTCACTGTAGAATCGTACTGTAATGATGTTACTCTGACTGGTAATGGCATCTGGCAGGTTAGTTCCACAGAAAGGACCTAAAATAGGGAAAATGACAAAAAATTTAATCAGCATAACGCTTCTTCCTACACATTTTGTTCTTGCACAAGGCAATATGTTGGTCATTAATAGAGATAAAATAAAATGGCAATCTTATTCAAATAATGTTGGTGCTAAATATGACAGCAAAGTTACTGATACATAAATAATGCAAGCCTAATGCCTAAGGTTAACTATTTCAGTATAAATGTGTCCTTGTCATGGTGAATTACACATATTACATTCAGCTATACCAAAATGTTACCAATTATAAAACGTATAATACATAAAGAATTTAACACATTGACCCTTAGCTGGTCATATACTGAACAGCTATAATAAATAAATAAATAAATAAATAAATAAATATATCTATATATATATATATGATGCAAAGTGAATCAACAGAAGAGAATTCTAAATCAAATCAATATTTTGGGTTACCACCCTTTGCCTTCAAAGCAGCATGAATTCATCACTTGCACACAGGTACACTTGCACACAGTTTTTGAAGGAACTCGGCAGGGAGGTTGTTCCAAACATCTTGAAGAACTAACCACAGATCTTCTGTGGATGTAGGCTTGCTCAAATTCTTCTGTCTCTTCATGTAACCCCAGACAGACTTGATGTTGTTGAAATCAGGGCTCTGTGGGACCCATACCATCACTTCCAGGACTCCTTGTTCTTATTTATGCTGAAGATAGTTCTTAATGACATTGACTGTATGTTTGTCCTGCTGCAGAACAAATTTGAAGCCAATCAGACGTTTTCCTGATGGTAATGCATGATGGATAAGTGCCTGCCTTTATTTCTCAGTATTGAGGACACCATTAATCCTGACCAAATCCCCAACATTTGCTGAAATGCAGCCCCAAACTTGCAAGGAACCTCCACCATGCTGCCTGTTGACACTCATTATTGTACCACTCTCCAGCCCTTCGTGAACAACCTGCCTTCTGTTACAACCAAATATTACAAATTTTGACTCATCAGTCCAGAGCTCCTGCTACCATTTTTCTGTACCCCAGTTCCTATGTTTTCATGTATAGTTGAGTCGCTTGGGCTTGTTTCCACATCGAAGGTATGGCTTTTTGGCCACAGTTCTTCCATGAAGACGACTTCTGGCCAGACTTCGTCTTCCATGAAGACGACTTCTGGACAGACTTCTCCAAACAGTAGATGGGTGTACCGGGGTCCCACTGGTTTCTGACAGTTCTGAGCTGATGGCACTGCTGGACATCTTCCGATTTTGCAGGGAAGTAAGCATGATGTATCTTTCATCTAATCCACTAAGTTTCCTTGGCCAACCATTGCATGCAAGATACTCAACGTTGCCCGTTTCTTTGTGCGTCAATACTGAGATAAACAGGCAGGTACTTATACATCTTGCAATACCATCAGGGAGGGGACTATTTCAAATTTATTCTGCAGGAGGACAACGACCCCAAAGATACAGGAGGGCCACAACTAGAGGGAGCTAAGGGGGCATGCGACACAGGTGCCAGATTTGAGGGGACGCTGAGACCTCTGCCTGACTCCCTTGGCCAGCTGCTTCCACCCGCCATGATCACCTCCCGTCATGATCACATCTGATTGAAAAGAGTGCCTGCAAGCACTTTGTCCTCTTAGAAACTCTGCACTCAATTCATCCAGAGTGTGGCAGACTTTACAATAAAACTAAAATCCTCACAGCAAAGCACTGCTTAACAATCAGTGCTTTGCCATGAGGATTTTAGATTGATTGTAAAGTCTGCCAGAGTCTGAATGAATCAAATGCTGAACAACGGATACAGAATTTAGGGGCAGTGCAGTGGGTTGCTGTGTGCGGGGACCTGCTCCCGAATCCTGTCTGTCACTGTCTGCATCATCAGGGAGCTGTGTGCTGTGACTGGTGGGAGTCTGCATATGTGACGCAGTGTGCGTTAAATATACTGTATATTTAGTTTAATTGCCATTCCAAGCATCTGTCTCTCTCTTTATCTCTATCACCCCTCTACCTAGTCTCTCCCATCTCTCTCTCTTTCCCATCTCTCTCACTATCACCCCCCTCTCTCTCTCCCTGACCTTTCTCTCTCTTATCTCTCCCATATGTCACACTCTCTTCTTTCTCCCATCTCCCTTTCACCCCCCCTCTCTCTCTCTGTCGCCAGTCTATCTCTCTCTCCCATCTCCCTCTCTTCTATCCCATCTCTCTCCTCTCTCCCATCTCTCTCTCTGCCATTCATCTCTCCCCTTTCTCTCCCATCTCTTTCCTTCCCTCACCCTTCTCTCTCTCCTCTCTGTCATATGTCTCTATTCTCTCTCCCATTTCACTCTCCCTTTTAATCACCACTCTCTCCTCTCTCCCATCTCTCTCTCCCCATCACCCTCTCTCTCCCCTCTCTCTCTCCCCCTCACCCCTCTCTCTCTCTCCATCTCTCTCCCTCTCTCTTTTCCCCTTTCCCTCCCCTCTCTCTCTATGTTTCTTCTCTTTTTCTCCTCTCGGAGAAGAGAGGTGAGTATAATTAAATTGGTGCAGGGTGTGCGGTGTGTGGGCCCCATTGGCCCTGATCTCAATATCATCGAGTCTGTCTGTGATTACATGAAGAGACAGAAGGTTTTGAGCAAGCCTACATCAACAGAAGATCTGTAGTTAGTTCTCTAAGATGTTTGGAACAACCTCCCTGCCAAGTTCCTTCAAAAACTGTGGACAAGTGTACCTAGAAGAATTAATGCTGTTTTGAAGGCGAAGGATGGCCACACCAAATATTAATTTGATTTAGATAGTGAAACCCTCCTCCTCTCCAATGCTAGAGGGATTTCACCTCTTCATGATTGGGCCAATTTCAGTTTCATCACAGACATTGATCTTCTCCAATTCATCAATCCCGATAGCTAACATCATCTTGCAAAAAATCACAGGTATTTGACATGGATGCTACCATGTTTGAAAAACACAGAACAAATCGAACACAAATAGGCAACCACCTGGTTATCTACATGACAAGACATTTGTTAACTTTTGTTTTGTAACTGAAACACATACCATATTTTACTGTTTTTCCTGAACTTTCTTCATATGCTGCTACATAGTCATAACAGTCCCTAGTCATGAAGTCTGGATCTTCCAAGTCGAAATGAGTGAATTTCAGTGTCATCTTTTTCTCCTGAGGCACCTCCAGGTGCCATACACACAGTCTGATGGGTGCATAATTATTAGGCCAGTTGGGAGATTTAATCACCCCGCTCTCCTCGGTGGAACTTCCGCCACAGGATTGTATTTCTGTGAAAGAACAACATTATTTCACATACATCTGCACTGTTTGTTTTTTTTTAATTGGAGCATAGGGAGGTTGCCTCTAGACTCAGCAGTGTCGGTCTTGGCTTTAAGGTCCATCTGCTTGGCAGGCTCCACTGCAAGAACCTGTCCCTTATTAAAGATCCTGCTGGTGACAGTATTAAAACCAAGCAGGCAGGTCAGGAAAACATGTAAGAGAGAGCAAAAGAGTTTTCTAGTTTTTACGATTGCTGAGGGAAAGACATGATTTTAGGGGCTGTCTTGCACTGTCAGGATTTTGTATTGCTTGTGAAAGGAGAGTCATGTGTGTATTACACTAGTGGTGCTGACACTATAAAGGGGGAGGTCTGTGTAGAGTAGAAAAAGACAACAACAATTATGCGCTCCAAGTTATAAATGCAGCCACGTATTGGATGTTAACCTGCTCCACCCTTTATAATTAGACACAAAAAATAGAGGACTGGTGCAAATGAAGTAGGGGTATTCACAGATTTAACTGCTGTTTTCAAATAAAAGACCACTTTCACAGTCTTAATATAACATTGGAGGTATCCTCCTCCTCTTTATAGTCTCAGTTCTCTGTATCTTAGCCCAGGTGTATTCACGCCGGAATCCCGACGCTGGAATCCCGACAGTGGAAACAATGCCGGCGGTCGAAATCCCAACAGATGCCCAGTATTCCCTCTAGGGTGGTGGGCCATGGCACCACCCGAGGGGGAAAAGAATAGTGTGGCACCCAAAGCGTGGTGAGCGCAGTGAGTCCGTAAGGGACTATGCTGCGTTCGATGTCAGGATTTCGACTGTGGGGATTCTGGTGTCGGACTCCTAACTGCCGGGATCCCGATAGTCGGGAATTCATACTGAATCCGCCACAAGAGATGCTGTTACATCTCTTGTGACGGATTGTGGGACTAATTAAAGCTTTCAAAAACCTAAGATCAGGTTCTAAATGGTAAAATAAATAAAATATAAATGAAAAATAGTAGGGCTTGTTCCTTTTAGGAACACATTAAATGATATCACTTATTTCAGATGCTATAACCTCCAAAGAAATTTAGATCTCTGAATAAAAGTGGGATGATGTGATGTCACACACTAAGGGGTATAAATACCCCACAGTGAGAGAAACCTGTCATTCTGTTTGAATTGTAGGGAGGATACACATCCTGTTGTAATTGGTGAGTAATGTTCTTCTTGGGAGCTCTTGCTAAGATATTGATATGTAATTTAAATAGTAGGGAATGATTTATTGTATATTAAAATGGTCCCTTAGTAAGATCATCCAAATTGTATGTGGGGGAGTGTTGAATATTGAAAATTAAAAGAATATTATAATTATAATAATTTTTATAGTATCAATAATTCTTCTCTGCTTCTGATTAAATGACAAAATGATAAAGTCTTGAAGTTATATTGTTTTCATGTGATTTACACACTTGATAACTAGATCTTATTGTTTGATTGTAAAAATGAAATTTTTTGTATAATAGGATGATTGTTTGATGTTTTTAATCTCTCAACAACAAAAAACACACTGGTAACCCACTGTGGTAAGGTGAATTTGATATGTATCTTATTAAATGAAACATCTATTTTAGAAAAGGTCGATTTGTGAGAAATTAATTCATTATATCCTAAATAGGCTTTATTAAAGCCATCTTGGAAAATCGGTGCTTGCTATAACGAGATTATCATCATCAACTAGTACCTATTAAAGATACTGTTTGGTACGTATCAAAGGAAGACTGATGTATCATCTATCCTCCTAAATTAAGTTGTTTCTATCACCTTGCACAGTCTAAGGTTATTACAAAAGTTATACCGCATAATTAAGAGCACTCTTTATTGGTGATTGGGTAAACGCCTTATTATATCTCCTCTAAACATAATGATTTGTTCAAATTTATTTAATTCAGCCTCCTCAGTCTGTCTATCTATCTATCTATCTATCTATCTATCTATCTATCTATCTATCTATCTATCTATCTATCTATCTATCTATCTATCTATATATGTGTGTGTGTATGTGTAGAGATGTGCGTATGTGTAACACACACTAAATATGCCGGTTATGTATATGAATATATTAATACTATTATGTCACTTTATATGCCTAATTGTTTGTACAGTATTACTGTGGAAAAAAAGTATTTATGTTATTTTCTATATATTTTTTAAGATTGGTACCCCTGGTGAAGTCCCGTAGTGGACAAAACACGTTGGGTCGTTAATACTACAGCCTGTACAACTATACGCGATATCCACCTTCTATACATATCTATAAGGGTGAAGTGGAAAACTATACTTCCTAATTAAGTGGCCAGGTACATGTCAAACTATATATTGTACATTCAGTTTTATGCAACAATTATCTTTTAAATTATGTGAATTTTTTTATTGTATACCAAGAATAAACATTCCGGTATGAAATTATTGTTTTTATTGCGAGTGATATTATAGTAAATAGGGTGTATAATCCCAAAGAGACTACCCTTTCATACAATAATACTTCAGTAGCGCACCTTAGGTAATTTTTTGTTATTATATATATATATATATAATTCCCCCTAGGAATTTTTGAGGACAGGGTGCCGGTCTGTGGGGGCACATGTGCACGCGTCTGAAAATGGGGCGTGGCTATGTAAATTGTGGCCTCCGGCGTCACTTAAGGGGGTGTGGGCAGGCGGCGGTGTCACTAAAGTGGGCGGCTGGTGGCATCACTAAAGGGGCGTGGGCGGCTGGCGGCGTTACTAAAGGGGGCGTGGGCGGCTGGCGGTGTCACTAAAGGGGGCGTGCCTAGTACCTATGGACGTGCTGGGCTTCCCCCAAGCGCTCTCCCATTGTGTGAATCGATGCTGTGCACATGCGCATGGCATCCATACATGCTGGGAGAGCAGGAAGCGGGCAGGCTGCAGATGCAGCATGCGTGTTGTTTCCCCCCGCCGCCGCCCCCCGATGTTGCTCCCTTCCCTGCTGGCATCGGGAAGTGTGTATGCACTTGCCAATGCCGGCACCCCGTCGAGTACCCGCTGTTGCCAATATCAGTGTCGGTGGGGGCTCGGCTAGTGTGTATGGGGCTTTAGCCTTATTGACATAAGTGCTTTGACAAGTACCTTCAATATCTTCAGGGTGAACCTCTTCCCATTTTGCTTCAAACCCACGATCTGTTCTAATTTTGTCTGTTGAAAAACTCAGGAAAAGTTGGTTGCTGGAACTGATGATCACTGGAGGTTTCAAATATCCACAGTAACTCCCTGAAATAACAACATGGAGAACATTGCAAAAATAAATTTAGATATGAATCTTAGTCTTGCTAGTCATACAATGCTATTCTTCTGCAGAACTGTCTCTGAGGACCTTGAAGAGGATGACGTCTCTTGAAACACTAAGGGGCATATATTTTATGTACTGGCACTTGGTGCAGATAATTTCTTAATACCATTTATTTCAGCAACAAAAAATTAAGGGCCTAATTCAGACCTGATCGCAGCAGCAACTTTGTTAGCTAATGGGCAAAACCATGTGCGCTGCAGGTGGGGCAGATGTAACGTGCAGAGAGAGTTAGATTTGGGTGGGTTATATTGTTCCTGTGCAGGGTAAATACTGGCTGCTTTATTTGTACATTGCAACTTAGATTTCAGTTTGAACACACCCCACCCAAATCTAACTCTCACTGTACATGTTACATCTGCCAACCCTGCAGTGCACATGGGGGTCATTCCGAGTTGTTCGCTCGGTAAAAATCTTCGCATCGCAGCGATTTTCCGCTTAATGCGCATGCGCAATGTCCGCACTGCGACTGCGCCAAGTAAATTTGCTATGCAGTTAGGAATTTTACTCACGGCTTTTTCATCGTTCTGGCGATCGTAATGTGATTGACAGGAAATGGGTGTTACTGGGCGGAAACAGGCCGTTTTATGGGCGTGTGGGAAAAAACGCTACCGTTTCCGGAAAAAACGCAGGAGTGGCCGGAGAAATGGGGGAGTGTCTGGGCGAACGCTGGGTGTGTTTGTGACGTCAAACCAGGAACGACAAGCACTGAACTGTTTGCAGATGCCGAGTAAGTCTGAAGCTACTCAGAAACTGCTACGAGGTGTGTAATCGCAATATTGCGAATACATCGTTCGCAATTTTAAGATGCTAAGATTCACTCCCAGTAGGCGGCAGCTTAGCATGAGCAAATCTGCTAAAATCCGCTTGCGAGCGAACAACTCGGAATGACCCCCATGGTTTTGCCTATTAGCTAACAAATTTGCTGCTGCAATCAGGTCTGAATTACCCCCTAAGTATTCAAGTATTCACATGAAGGGGCAGGTAGCCCTTCCCTACAATGTGTTAGAAGTAAAGTGATTGCGAATGTGATAACTTTACTTCCGGGTTGAAACCTGACAGCACTAGTACACATGTGGGAGCAACCATTGCTAGAGAGAGATCTTATGGATCCTGTTCAGAAAATGTTGTGATCTGCAGCCAATAGGCTCATTACGATAGCTGCAGGGCTCAAGATTTGGAATGCTTTGCTTTACAGAGCTTGGTAAATTCAGCATTCTAGCAGCCCCATAGAATCCCTTTGGGGACTACTTTTGCAATCAAAAATGTGTTCGCAATATTTGTTGTGGTGACCTCTGTTGGCAGAGTGTACTGGATTCCTTGGTGCAGTGACGTCAGTCCATACACTTAATGACTTAAACAGTAATGCAGGTTTATTCAGTGAACACAGGCGATGAGATGTAATACTAATACAGGTAAAGGCAATTAGGAGCCCTTATATCATACAAGGTAATAGCAGTGGTAGCGGTACTTATCAGGAGTTGTCTCCGGTGGTGAGGGACGGAGGACTACACAACCATGCAGTCTGACTCCCGCTGTAGAGAAGATGCGGCGCCCGGCTCAGCGTCAGCTCTGGAGCCGCGATACATGCAATGGAACGCTGCGTGTCTCTGTAGCTGAGATCCACATTGGTCTCAGCTCTGCACGCTTGCACACACCAGGACTCAGTCTCTCTTACTCTAAGATGGAGGAGCAGGAATTACATCACATAGCTCTGCCAACGAGTGACTCTTGGCACTAGGGAATTAACACTAGGGGATGCGCCCATAGACTGCTGTGTAGAAGGGGACAGGCACAGAGCGCACCATGGGGGTCATTCCGAGTTGATTGCTAGCTGTTTTCGGCCGCTGTGCAGCGATGAGGCAAAAAAATGGCACTTATGTGCATGTGTATGCGGCGCAATGCGCACGCGCAATGTACTATTACAACAAACGATGTAGTTTCACACAAGGTCTAGCAAAGCTTTTCAGTCGCACTGCTGGCCGCAGAGTGATTGACATGAAGTGGGCGTTTCTGGGTGGCTGGCGTGCCAGGAAAAATGCAGACGTGGCTGGGCGAACGCAGGGCGTGTTTGTGACGTCAAAACAGGAACTGATCAGTCTGAAGTGATTGCAAGCGCTGAGTTGGTTTAGAGCTACTCAGAAACTGCATAAAAAAAATTTGTAGCCACTCTGCGATCCTTTCATTCGCACTTCTGCTAAGCTAAAATACACTCCCAGTGGGTGGCGGCCTAGCGTTTGCACGGCTGCTAAAAACTGATAGCGAGCGATCAACTCGGAATGACCACCCATATCCTAACAACCTCTACATATATTTCTTAGTATTTGCGTGTACAGTACCAAGGGAAAATGCAGGATTTCGTGTGTGTGTGTGTGTGTGTGTGTGTGTGTGTGTGTGTTTGTGTGTGTGTTTGTGGGGGGGTTGGTTGGAATTAAAATGCTTGATTTTAGCATAATTGGCACTTAATAAGCTATAGTCTGCTTGATGCAAATTTCAGTAGCAGACAGAACTGAGTTTTGCAAGCACACATTTTCCCACCTCATGACATGACACCTGTCTCTTCTTGCTAGCAACTACTCTCTGGTCTTTCTAGTCAAATCTCTACAGCAAACTCGGTAGGAGAAGCTGATTCCACTGAACATATGCAGAAGCTCTTTTCCACCCCTTAAACTGTATATATTCAATTGGAAGCTTTATAAAAATCATATACTACTGCTATTGTGGCCACAAATCGGACCAGGGATGTAACTCCAGACAACTGAAAAACCCCATATATTGTCCTATGGGTACCCCCAGAAAACACCTATACAGTACAGTATAGCCCACAAATATTTTTTTGCCCCAGTACTGAAAGATTCTGGGAAGTATTTTTTTCAGAGAAAAATAATTTAGCATTTTTCATTAATTTTGTTAATAATTTCTATGAAATCATGATGTCAAAAGTAGAATATTACAGTACTTAGCTAAATAATATGAACTTGATCTTATAAGATTATCAGCAACATCTTAAAAGCAGCAATGCATTCAATTTCAATAAACACTTTTACTTAAATCGATGCTATAAATAGAATTTTTGTAGTTTATTTTTATGCGTAACTAATGCTGGGTACACACATATAGATATATCTGCAGATCAACTGATCTGCAGATATATCTACAGACGGAATGGGCAGGTGCCCATCCAGTTGCCCTGTCAATCACCACCAGCTTGTGCAGTGAGTGTACCCACCTGTACACACTGCATGATGCGCTGTTGGTACACACTGGCTGACGGACCAGTGATATATTGGCAGTTCAATTTAAGCCTAAGATATATTTATTTCATAATTTTAAGCAAACATGTTACTGTTTATATATGCTGTTTACTTTGCTCCAAGCAATAATGGGATTCTTGCACTTGCGTTAAACACTTCTCCAATTCCATGGCGGACACTGGAATACTGTGGTATAGAAATTGGTATGAGGAGCATGGGCAATTTAAAATTTACCAACTTTACTGAGGCTTCTCTCTCAGTATAAACTTGTTGGCTGCCTCTCATGTCAGTGATTTGACTAACAAATGCATAAGGACACATGAGGGATATTAGAGGGAATAGTAGAGAAAAAAATCTGTCAAAAAAAAAAAAGCTACTTAGGACAGGACAAGAAACAGATCATATCAGAAAATGTGTGCCCGTGGGCGTGGCCTGACCTGCATCCTGAGAAGATGTGCCCTGCATGAGCTCCTGCCGGCCCTGCATTTAAAGTGCATATATCTCCGGCTATCCCCTCTGATTTTCCCCCCTGACGAGTATTCATCGCATCCAGGACCCGAAGAGGCTGGAGAGGTGCCCCTGGCACTGTTTTAAAGCTGAGGCCTACGCTTCGTCCCGAAGCCGGGACCTCGGGTTTGGGGCCTACCCGGGCGCGGGATCCGGGACCGGAACGCGGCCGCACCGGGACCCCTGGCGGCTCCCCCATACCTCCAAACCGGCTCACTCAAGGCCCCTCTCCTGCCCCAGACCATCGGGGACGGCGGTGAGGATCAGGCTCCCGCTCCCTGCCCTCCGGAGCCGCGGCTGCGGCCTCCTTGCTCTCGCACCCATCCCGGCGGCAGCCATCTTGCTACACCCGGCCCGCCGGTCGACTGCACCCCCCCGCCCCCACGGGCCTGACATGCTCCCCCTGAGACCTCCTGCCACATAAATACCCCCTCCGTGGGGAAAACGAGGGGTCTGCTGCCCTTTTTGAAGCCCCCGGGAGTTGAGGCCTACAACAGCACCGGGATCCGGGGCCTAAATTAGCTGCACAAACCCGCCTGCTGAGCCCTGCCAGTGTGGAGGCCTGTTAATAGCCACTTATCCCCCCTTGCAGCTGTGGATGGACTGGCTCCTTCTCTGTGCTCCCTCCTCATACTCCTCGACCCTGCACAGTACCGTGGGAATATCCCAGGAGGAATGAGTGTTTGCCCAGGGTGGCACTGGCTGCCCGACCCCTGTGACGCTGTGCTGCTGGCTGTTGTCTGGGTACCTGGCTCCCGCTCTCCCTTGCTCGCTGGAGACCTGCCCCTTGGGCACTGCTGGAGGGTGATGACCGGATGCCGGGCCTCTGGTGATGCCGTTCTTCTGATGTAGTCCAGACCGTTTACACACCACCACCTGTGACCTCTATGCTTACCTAACCTTTCACCATATATTCTCCGGGATCCATCGCTTCAGAATGCCGCCGAAAAAGGTTAAAGAGGTGCTACCTCCTAGAGTATCTTTTCCGTCTCAGAAAGCGGCTCCTGCCCCCTCTACTGCACGGAAGTCCCCTATAGCCACCTCTGCAACAGACCCTCCCTGCAGTCCTGCTTCTGTCCCGGGGTTTGACCCGGAATCCGATGCCCCTCTCACGGTCAAAACTCTGTATCAGGCTCTATCAGCGTTTAAAACAGAGCTGACTCAAGATCTCACAGCGGCTGTCCGAGAGGTTAAGACGGAATTGCATGCTATAGGGGAACGCACAGATAATCTGGAACGGAAAGTCGAGGAATTGGTCCCGTCTCACAACAACCTCATAGCGGCTCATGATCAACAGGCGTTTAAACTCAAGATTGCGGATATCGAGGACAGATCTCGGCGCAATAATATCAATATCCGAGGCATTCCCGACTCCGTGCAAAATTCCGAGCTTGAAGATTACGCCACCGTGTTATTTAGGAAGCTCTTGCCCAGGGCTTACCCCAGGGAGCTGCTTATAGACAGGATCCATAGACTACCTAAACCACGCTCGGTTCCTCCCTCGCTCCCGCGAGACACGCTCATGAGAGTGCACTTCTTCACGACGAAAGAACGCATCCTAAAGGCGGCAAGAGACTCTGATTCTGATGCGCTTGGTGGAGAAAATGTGTGCCCCATGGAATTGGAGAAAATTATTTAAAAGTACAAAAAAAATTTGCTCCATCCTTAAGGGACATTGGAAAATTGGGGGCAATCCTGGATGATGTTCGCACCTTAAACCTAAAACTGGCATCATTAGATCCAAAGCTGTTATATTTTATTTACTTAATTTGTGCACAGAAGACCAGGTGCCCTTAAATAAGTGTAGTGTGATTGTCACGTATCCATAGTCTGCTAGACAGACATAAGTGTTTGATAAACATCCATGTAGTAAAGAGAGCCCTCATCATCATCATCATCATCATCATCATCATCAACAACAGGATGATCCCAGCATATAGCTAAAACAACAATTTCCTGATTCATTATTTATTTATTAACAGTTTCTTATATAGCGCAGCAAATTCAATTGCGCTTTACAACTGGATTCATGTAATGAAAGGTAATTGGCTGGAGAGAGCTCACAGTTCCAACATCCACCTCACTGTATAGCTAGAAAAAAACAACAGTCTTTCAGGTAAGAAACTGAGTGCAGGGGCTCAAAGTTGAGGCATTTCAAAGTGCTAATTACCGGGTTAAGGTCCAAAGGTACTGTCAGAGGGATGAAAGGAGCCTGGACTTCCAGCACTCCAAGAAAGAATGTCTGGATCACTGGTATTAAAGCCAGCTTCCAGTAGAAAGAAACTGACAGTGCAGACACTTTGAGCTTTTAGGAATTAATGTGTAAGCCCGCATCTAGCTGCTCTTACAAGAAGAGAACTAGTCTCATCATGGAAAAGGATGACATGGGGAACTCCTGCTCACCCCAGCAAATATAGGTCTACCAAACCTGCTGATAATTCTGACTACACTGTCTGTAAAATCCTTAGCTTTAAGGATAATGTAATAAATAGTCATGCCATTAAAGTCAAATAAGATAAAGCTAGGTGCATGAGAGTGGCCTCACTTAAAGGTCCAGTCACAGAAGCAGGCATCATGGAGGACCCTCTGTGATGTTGGGAACATCTGAATATCAGGACCTTCAGGGCCAATCTAGGAGAATCAGAATGACACACACTCCTTTTCCTTTTACTTTTTTTTAGTGCCTTTCATAACTATTGGAGGGAACAGGGAAATAAGGGTGTCATATTCTGGAGTCCAGGACCCCATGACTGGGTTTGGTGCTGTCATCCTTCTGGTCGCCTGCGGCAGCCCCAAAGTGTTTGGCACTTATCTATTATTGTGACTGTCATTCTAATTCTTGTGATTCCTGCCATTCTGAGCCATGGACACTGTCATCTTGGAATGGATCACATGACCTGCTCTGTTGCAACTTCTGTCAGCAGGGGCGTAGTCAGAACTTTGTGGGCCCCATAGCAACATTTTTGAAGGGGCCCACGTCCCAATGCTTCTAGAGCGACACTTCTGTGCAGCAGTTGTTAATTTTATGCCATATAATAGTGCGCTAGTTCATTTTCTGAATTATAGTAGAGCCTTATTTAATGTTATGCCCCATAGCAGTGCCCTAGTTTCTTTTATGAATCGCAGTAGTGCTTACGTTCACCCTATGTCACATTTCAGAGCTGCCAGTACACATTATGCCGCACAGTACCACCAATTCACATTGTGATATATAGTGCGCCCCATTCATATTGTGCCTGATTACAGTGCTCTGGTTTATATTATATAACATTAAAATGCCCTCCAGTTCATTTTATAGCTCATTACAATAAGCAGGTCCAGGGCCATACCTAGATATATTGCAGGCCCCAAGGAAAAAGTTTGAAAGGACCCCTACGTGCCACCCGCTGGCAAAAAATGTATATAACACATGTAACTTGACAGGGAAGATGGGACCCTCTCAGCTCCGGGCCCCATAGCAGCTGCACTGCCTGCACCTATGGTAGCTACGCCCTTGTCTGTCAGATGTCCCTCAGTGTTTTCCAGCAACCCTGCTTTGGTATTTCAGTCACAGCATTCTGGCTGGGAGTATACCAGCAAACCTGCTGCAATGTTTGCTTAACATAATTTAGCCTGAGTGTGTTCGAACACACCGTATTTGCTTCATTTGCTCCAGAGTAATCCAGCATACCTGCTCCAGCTTTGGCATTGCTTCACAGCATATATCACTGTAGCATGCTCCATTAGTACTTCAACACCCAGTTTCACTGTTTCCTGCAGTATGCTTCAGTTCCAATATATTCTTGCAGCCTGTTTTAGTCATGTCTAGCACTCAGTTCCCGTGTTTTCTGCAGCCTGCTTCAGTTGTGATTCCGGCACCCAGTTCCAGTGTTTCCTGCAGCCTGCTTCAGTTGTGCTTCCGGCACCCAGTTCCAGTGTTTCCTGCAGCCTGCTTCAGTTGTGCTTCCGGCACCCAGTTCCAGTGTTTCTTGCAGCCTGCTTCAGTTGTGATTCCGGCACCCAGTTCCAGTGTTTCCTGCAGTCTGCTTCAGTAGTGCTTTCAGGAACCCAGTTCCAGTGTTTCCTGCAGTCTGCTTCAGTTGTGCTTCTGGCACCCAGTTCTAATGTAATTGCAGTCTACTCCAAGATATCCTACATGCTGCTACAGCTGTAGGCTTTTCTGCTATCTTGCACTTGATCTCAATATCTGCCCTACCTATTATGCAGCATCAGTCTTCTGCTACGACGAGTGGCCTGCATGTGGAATTAACATTATTAGGCCAACCAGCTTCTCCAACACCCCAATACATACAGTTAGCCCAAGGGGCCAGACACAAATCAACAAACACCTAGTGTTGTGACAAAAGGAACTGCCATGGCATTCAC
This sequence comes from Pseudophryne corroboree, assembly GCF_028390025.1. Classification (NCBI taxonomy): domain Eukaryota; kingdom Metazoa; phylum Chordata; class Amphibia; order Anura; family Myobatrachidae; genus Pseudophryne; species Pseudophryne corroboree. The sequence goes on from NC_086444.1 coordinate 757,242,858, forward strand.
ACTTGTGGGCCAGATGAACAACATCATTTTGCCTTCTAGCCAATACCACTTGTCCACCAGGAGATGGAAGACCTCTGAATGAAAAGTACATTTTCCTGGGTGCAGATTCTGTCTACTAAAGTCTAGTCTTTCAGTTGTAGATGAATAAGCACTGCTGTAATGGCTTATTTGCACTCCAAGGAGGACCACATTGATGGCAGGTAACACAAGTAGACTGAAGCCACCCTGATGTATACAACAGCAGTGAGTAGATTCCCCATGGCACTATCAGTTGGAGCTGTTTATTCAGACATTCTGCCCACTGCTCCACAGCCCTGTTTATCTAGGTGGTGGCTAGGATAGGCCTGAGAAAAGCACCTATTCCCAAACTTTTTGGAGTCACTGTGCCCTAGAGTGTCATAATTTTTTTCACGGCACCCCAAAGCCAAGAGTTTCTTATTAAGAAATTTAGATAAAAATATAAAATTAAGTAAATTGCATTTATATATCATCCTTAGGTTCAGTTATGTGATGAGGGACATGATTCACTTATGTTTGTCCACATATTTCATGATTGGAAGCCACAAGCACCTTTTTTGTCTATTATATTGATCATAGATAATTAGAATTGTTCCTGGACCGTCAACCCAGGACACCCCTGCAAGCACTCCAAGGCACCCCATGGAGCCACGGCACACAGTTTGAGAACCACTGTATTAACATGAAATTGTTTTTTAGGATATTTTTTCTATCAGAGCTATCCCTGAGGTAAACCGCATTTGTAAAAAGAATGGCATTTGTCTGTGAGAGGCAAGTTATGTGGTGTCTACCATAAAAGGATATTCCCATATTCCCATCTTGCTCTGTCCACACTAGGAGATAGAGAGACTATAAACTTTAAGACAACAAAACAAAATGAAAGGACTGCGCTTTACACTATTTGATGTCCAAGCTGCTATGGGGGTAAGAAAAGAGGGGGGAATCCACGTTTCCCAACAACAATACAGTACACAAAAATAACCTCCAAGCGCTAAAGTCTCAAATAATAGTTATGCACTCTTGATTTTGAATTAAGATTTTATTATTATTTTAAAAGTTTTTATCATATATGTACAGAAATTCATTTATTGTATAAATATGAAAATATATAGATAAAAAACGTGAGTCCTAATACCGGTATACTACACATAAAAAACAATACAACATTAAACATATAATATTGGTGATGTGCCTTGGCAAATTATTCACCTTAAAAGGCAACACCTTATTTTATACCAATTGGATATGTCCCTTATGAGGTATAGGGTATTTAGCGTTTGATCTTAAAAGTCTTTATCGGAATCTGGAAAGTTCAGAAAAAAAGGTCCATAGTTCTTCCAAATCTTTTTTAGCCACAAAGTTAGAGTTTGACTTTAGCAAGTTGATTCCTCCTCTCAAAATAAAACTTACTTGTAAGTCCGTTTGTTCAAGGGAGCCAGAGCAATCTGAGTCTGCCGGCAGACGTGTAGAGGTGCTCTCAGATCGACTAGTTTCGCCTGACTGCGCAGGCTTCATCAGGATAACTGAATGCACCATATCCTTTTGCTTTTAAAGGCTCCCTCCGGCAATTTGTTGCCACGGAGACGGATTGATACTTCCGCCCCCCGTCTGGATCTTACTTCCGCCCTTCTCGCCGTCTATGCACTTCCGCCCTTTCTCCTTAGTATTTCCGTCTTAGGCTCTTAACAGTCAGGGTTCTGACGTATGGGCATTTCCGCCCTCAATCTATGTTATAGCACTTCCGCCCTTTCTGTTATGGTAATCTCCCACTGGTCGCGTCACTTCCGTCTTCCGGCTAACGGTGCCGCGTTTATCACGTCGCCATGGTAATCACATCTATTAGCTGTCACCAGCTAATTGTATCCAGAGGACGGGCGCTTTATTTGTATCTTCACTTAGTGGTTTACATAACCTTCCCATGTACATCCTCATTGATTGGCCTGCCCTTTATAGTGATTTTCAAGAAAAACTCTCTATATATATGGGGGTCTGCTTTGTGATAATTCATTCATTTCGCAGACTCGTAGAGAGAATAGTATATATTATAGAATAATAAAATTATATTAAAAATTACATATAACACAGACAGTCACAAACATACATAGAGACAGTGATTTGATAAAGTAAAATACAATTTAAACTGTTAATAACTAAATACTCATAAATGATAATAGTAATAAGAGACAGTAAAAATAGAAAAATGATAATATTATTTGATATTTTGCTACAATTGTTTTCTAATATTTATCATTTTATTTTTAATGGTGGTACTACTATATTAGTAGAAAAAAATGATATAGTTCAACTTCCTTTCAAAAATGGACAGAGATCCCATTCCACATTAAGTCCTTCGGGTATTAATGTTCCCAGATTAAAAATTGTTCTCGCTTCTTCTTTTAATAGTAAATTATTCCAATTTCCCCCTCTCCATGGCCTTTCCACTCTTTTTATGCCTATGAATTTCAATACAGAAGGATCACTGTTATGTATTTTTGTAAAGTGTTCTGGAACACTGTGGTTTTCCTTATTGTTTTTTATGTTATTTAAATGTTCATTAATTCTTATTTGTAGATTCCGATACGTCTTTCCTACGTATTGTAACCCACATGGGCATATAAGTAAATAAATTACCCCTTTTGAATTACAGGTAATTTTTTCATTTATTTTATATTCTTTGCCTGTTGTATTCGATGTATATTGACGAACCGGTTTCGTTGATGCATTCTTAGTTTTTTTACATGCCATACAGTTATTGCAATTATAGAAGCCAGGATCTAATTCTCCTAACCATGTTCCTTTTCCCTTTATTTCTTTCTTAGAAATTCCCTTCACAATTTTGTTTTTAAAAAAGTTTTGTACTAAAAAAGTTCTTTAAGCGGAAAGAAAAAGAGAATGAAAATGAAAAAGAAATAAAAATGGATGAGTTCAAACATTCGAGTCTAAAGGAAAAGTCCACGTTCTATCCTACATACCTAAAAGGTCATTACCTCACTACATTCCAAAGAATGGTAGAAGATGATATCAGAAGGATTCCTGACAGTATTAAACAAAAAGGAAAATGGAATCTAACTAAAAAGGAAAATGAGGCACTTAAAACACTCCAAAAAAATGAAAACATCGTGATTAAACAAGCGGATAAGGGAGGTGGTATAGTCCTCATGGACAAAGACCAATATGATGGAGAATCAAGAAGACTTCTAAGTGATGCAACTACTTATCATGTTTTACAAAAAGATCCCACAGACGTTTTTAAAAAAGAACTAGAAAAAATTCTTAAGAGAGCACTAGAGAAAGGAATCCTGACAAAAGAAGAATTTAAATTTATCTACCCAGATTATCCAATGATGGCCTACTTTTACCATCTTCCAAAAATCCATAAGGATCGAAATAACCCCCCTGGAAGGCCAATAATAGCAGGAATTCAATCACTAACATCACATTTGTCCTGCTATATAGACGTCTTTCTTAAACCACTTGTAACAAATCAAAAAAGTTACATTAAAGACACCACACAGATTCTAAATATACTAGATGGAATTAAATGGGAAGAAACCTATCTATTAGCTACATGTGATATTAAATCACTGTACACTTCAATACAACACGATCAGGGGATGGAAAATGTACGAAAGATAATGACAAAGGAATCCAGTTTGAAAAAAGAACAAATCGATTTTATCTTGGAAGGAATACACTTCATTTTAAATCACAATTTTTTCCAATATATAGATGAGTACTATATCCAAACCCAGGGAACTGCCATGGGTACGAACTTTGCTCCTTCCTATGCAAATCTTTTTCTCGCTCAGTGGGAAAATGAACATATATGGAAGAATAATATATATCTAAATAAAATCGTCCTGTGGGCCAGATATATTGACGATGTTATTCTCATCTGGAATGGAACCACCACTGATCTAGAGAACTTCTTTGAACAGATTAATAATAATAGGTTCAATTTGGAATTTACAAAAGAAATGAGCAACTCTAGTGTTAATTTCCTAGATTTAACCATTTTCATAAAGGACACCAAAATAGAGACCAGAACCTTTACCAAAGACGTGGAGTGCAATAGTTATCTGAACTTTGAGAGCAACCACCATCCACAATGGCTGTCAAGTATTCCAAAAGGACAGATGAAGCGTATAAGAAGAAATTGCTCGAGGAAGGAAGATTATGAAGTACAAACCAAGACACTGATAAAACAATTCGAAGAAAAGAATTATGAAAGATTCGATTTGGAGAAGAATAAGAAAGAAGTGGACAAAATAAATAGAAAGGATCTTCTCTGCTATAAAGAAAAAAATAAGGACTTTAAAGAAGAACCCCTGTTCCTAACTAATTATTCAAGTCAACAAAATTTCTTGGAAAGAAGTATCTATAAACACTGGCACATATTAAAAGCTGATAAAGAGCTTGAAGATATTTTGCCCAAAAAACCAAGGATCATCTTTAAAAGAGCTCCGACAATTAAAAACAAAATTGTGAAGGGAATTTCTAAGAAAGAAATAAAGGGAAAAGGAACATGGTTAGGAGAATCAGATCCTGGCTTCTATAATTGCAATAACTGTATGGCATGTAAAAAAACTAAGAATGCATCAACGAAACCGGTTCGTCAATATACATCGAATACAACAGGCAAAGAATATAAAATAAATGAAAAAATTACCTGTAATTCAAAAGGGGTAATTTATTTACTTATATGCCCATGTGGGTTACAATACGTAGGAAAGACGTATCGGAATCTACAAATAAGAATTAATGAACATTTAAATAACATAAAAAACAATAAGGAAAACCACAGTGTTCCAGAACACTTTACAAAAATACATAACAGTGATCCTTCTGTATTGAAATTCATAGGCATAAAAAGAGTGGAAAGGCCATGGAGAGGGGGAAATTGGAATAATTTACTATTAAAAGAAGAAGCGAGAACAATTTTTAATCTGGGAACATTAATACCCGAAGGACTTAATGTGGAATGGGATCTCTGTCCATTTTTGAAAGGAAGTTGAACTATATCATTTTTTTCTACTAATATAGTAGTACCACCATTAAAAATAAAATGATAAATATTAGAAAACAATTGTAGCAAAATATCAAATAATATTATCATTTTTCTATTTTTACTGTCTCTTATTACTATTATCATTTATGAGTATTTAGTTATTAACAGTTTAAATTGTATTTTACTTTATCAAATCACTGTCTCTATGTATGTTTGTGACTGTCTGTGTTATATGTAATTTTTAATATAATTTTATTATTCTATAATATATACTATTCTCTCTACGAGTCTGCGAAATGAATGAATTATCACAAAGCAGACCCCCATATATATAGAGAGTTTTTCTTGAAAATCACTATAATGGGCAGGCCAAACAATGAGGATGTACATGGGAAGGTTATGTAAACCACTAAGTGAAGATACAAATAAAGCGCCCGTCCTCTGGATACAATTAGCTGGTGACAGCTAATAGATGTGATTACCATGGCGACGTGATAAACGCGGCACCGTTAGCCGGAAGACGGAAGTGACGCGACCAGTGGGAGATTACCATAACAGAAAGGGCGGAAGTGCTATAACATAGATTGAGGGCGGAAATGCCCATACGTCAGAACCCTGACTGTTAAGAGCCTAAGACGGAAATACTAAGGAGAAAGGGCGGAAGTGCATAGACGGCGAGAAGGGCGGAAGTAAGATCCAGACGGAGGGCGGAAGTATCAATCCGTCTCCGTGGCAACAAATTGCCGGAGGGAGCCTTTAAAAGCAAAAGGATATGGTGCATTCAGTTATCCTGATGAAGCCTGCGCAGTCAGGCGAAACTAGTCGATCTGAGAGCACCTCTACACGTCTGCCGGCAGACTCAGATTGCTCTGGCTCCCTTGAACAAACGGACTTACAAGTAAGTTTTATTTTGAGAGGAGGAATCAACTTGCTAAAGTCAAACTCTAACTTTGTGGCTAAAAAAGATTTGGAAGAACTATGGACCTTTTTTTCTGAACTTTCCAGATTCCGATAAAGACTTTTAAGATCAAACGTTAAATACCCTATACCTCATAAGGGACATATCCAATTGGTATAAAATAAGGTGTTGCCTTTTAAGGTGAATAATTTGCCAAGGCACATCACCAATATTATATGTTTAATGTTGTATTGTTTTTTATGTGTAGTATACCGGTATTAGGACTCACGTTTTTTATCTATATATTTTCATATTTATACAATAAATGAATTTCTGTACATATATGATAAAAACTTTTAAAATAATAATAAAATCTTAATTCAAAATCAAGAGTGCATAACTATTATTTGAGACTTTAGCGCTTGGAGGTTATTTTTGTGTACTGTATTGTTGTTGGGAAACGTGGATTCCCCCCTCTTTTCTTACCCCCATAGCAGCTTGGACATCAAATAGTGTAAAGCGCAGTCCTTTCATTTTGTTTTGTTGTTTGAAAGTCTATTTCCACCAAGAAAGGACAGCAGCTATTCGCATAATGGCACTTAAGAGAGAAGAACGGCTACGATTGTTAAATGACCTAATACCAATACCAGGAAGAAACCCACAAACAACAGTGGAAGTAACAGATGAAACATTTTTTGAATTATATACCAAATTAGAGAAACTAGAAATTTTAGAAATAAAGCAATGGTGGGAAAGTACTACCCTAGGAAAATATATCGAAAAACAGATGATTCCCAGAGGTTTGAGAATGACTAAAGCACCATCATTTATATCAAAAAATGGAGATTTTCTAAATAAATGGAATGATGCATTGGATGCTTGTTCCTTTCGTTTGATGAAATTAATCATTGAAGATAGAGAAATATCTATTAAAATGATAGAGGAAGAAATTACCAGCATAAGAAATAAATTCAAACCCCTAGAAAAATTAATGGATTTCCAGAACCTAGAAACCCTCACTAAGAATAAACTTCTAAAAATAGAGCATGAAGTAATTGAACAAAAACGAAAAAAACTTGCTAGAGATTTGGAAGATTATAAGGGGGATTTTAGAAACTGGAAAATAGAAAAACAAACGACCAGAATAGAAAATTGGCCAAAAAATGATTACCATCTGATCCATCAACGAAATATAAATCAAGAAAGGAATTATACCATACAAAGTAAAGATATCAAAAATCAACGTAAGGATAATGATAGAAATAGGACTTATCCCGATCGAAGAGAGAATGAGTACTATGGATATACTGTAGAAGTAGAAATTCTACGTTTGAGAATAACAGACATCATGAATATCAAGAAAAAAGAATGAGACCCTCACCGATCAGAGGACAAAGGCCAGATAATTACACAAGCTATTGGAAAGGAGAAGAGCCCCATCGGAAACTTAGACGAGAAGAATCCACATATGAGGTCCCCGATAGATTTAAGAAGGCAAAGTATCCCTCGGCAGAGACCTTGAAAAGAAGCTACAATTGGGGAAAAGAAGACTACCAAGAAGCACTTGATGTCTCGGCACGAACCCTAATGGCAAGATTAAACAATTGGGGTAAAAACAACCCTACAAGAGAAGAGAAACACTCAATTGAAGAGAATGAAGGAGAAATAGAAGATACAGAAGCCTTTCTGGATGCTTTTTTAGCACTAGCACAGAGAAACAACTCCTCCTCAAACCTAGGAGCAATACCAAAGAGATCACCAGACCTAGAGATGAGGAAAAGAAGAAGACGAAAAAGAACCTCAAATACAACAGAAGGGGAAAGCGAGGTGGAACAAAGAACAGGCCAAAAGAAAAAATTGAAAAAAACCATGAAGAAGCCTCAACGCAAGTAATCTTCAATCTAAGCAGATATAAACTGAGTACCTTCGAAAAATCACTACTAGAAAAAGGCCTAAAATTCTCACCAACGAATACATTGGACAAATTTAATACTTTTGTCGATCTTGAAAAATTCATCAGAAAAATTGTACTAAAAAAGTTCTTTAAGCGGAAAGAAAAAGAGAATGAAAATGAAAAAGAAATAAAAATGGATGAGTTCAAACATTCGAGTCTAAAGGAAAAGTCCACGTTCTATCCTACATACCTAAAAGGTCATTACCTCACTACATTCCAAAGAATGGTAGAAGATGATATCAGAAGGATTCCTGACAGTATTAAACAAAAAGGAAAATGGAATCTAACTAAAAAGGAAAATGAGGCACTTAAAACACTCCAAAAAAATGAAAACATCGTGATTAAACAAGCGGATAAGGGAGGTGGTATAGTCCTCATGGACAAAGACCAATATGATGGAGAATCAAGAAGACTTCTAAGTGATGCAACTACTTATCATGTTTTACAAAAAGATCCCACAGACGTTTTTAAAAAAGAACTAGAAAAAATTCTTAAGAGAGCACTAGAGAAAGGAATCCTGACAAAAGAAGAATTTAAATTTATCTACCCAGATTATCCAATGATGGCCTACTTTTACCATCTTCCAAAAATCCATAAGGATCGAAATAACCCCCCTGGAAGGCCAATAATAGCAGGAATTCAATCACTAACATCACATTTGTCCTGCTATATAGACGTCTTTCTTAAACCACTTGTAACAAATCAAAAAAGTTACATTAAAGACACCACACAGATTCTAAATATACTAGATGGAATTAAATGGGAAGAAACCTATCTATTAGCTACATGTGATATTAAATCACTGTACACTTCAATACAACACGATCAGGGGATGGAAAATGTACGAAAGATAATGACAAAGGAATCCAGTTTGAAAAAAGAACAAATCGATTTTATCTTGGAAGGAATACACTTCATTTTAAATCACAATTTTTTCCAATATATAGATGAGTACTATATCCAAACCCAGGGAACTGCCATGGGTACGAACTTTGCTCCTTCCTATGCAAATCTTTTTCTCGCTCAGTGGGAAAATGAACATATATGGAAGAATAATATATATCTAAATAAAATCGTCCTGTGGGCCAGATATATTGACGATGTTATTCTCATCTGGAATGGAACCACCACTGATCTAGAGAACTTCTTTGAACAGATTAATAACAATAGGTTCAATTTGGAATTTACAAAAGAAATGAGCAACTCTAGTGTTAATTTCCTAGATTTAACCATTTTCATAAAGGACACCAAAATAGAGACCAGAACCTTTACCAAAGACGTGGAGTGCAATAGTTATCTGAACTTTGAGAGCAACCACCATCCACAATGGCTGTCAAGTATTCCAAAAGGACAGATGAAGCGTATAAGAAGAAATTGCTCGAGGAAGGAAGATTATGAAGTACAAACCAAGACACTGATAAAACAATTCGAAGAAAAGAATTATGAAAGATTCGATTTGGAGAAGAATAAGAAAGAAGTGGACAAAATAAATAGAAAGGATCATCTCTGCTATAAAGAAAAAAATAAGGACTTTAAAGAAGAACCCCTGTTCCTAACTAATTATTCAAGTCAACGAAATTTCTTGGAAAGAAGTATCTATAAACACTGGCACATATTAAAAGCTGATAAAGAGCTTGAAGATATTTTGCCCAAAAAACCAAGGATCATCTTTAAAAGAGCTCCGACAATTAAAAACAAAATTGTGAAGGGAATTTCTAAGAAAGAAATAAAGGGAAAAGGAACATGGTTAGGAGAATCAGATCCTGGCTTCTATAATTGCAATAACTGTATGGCATGTAAAAAAACTAAGAATGCATCAACGAAACCGGTTCGTCAATATACATCGAATACAACAGGCAAAGAATATAAAATAAATGAAAAAATTACCTGTAATTCAAAAGGGGTAATTTATTTACTTATATGCCCATGTGGGTTACAATACGTAGGAAAGACGTATCGGAATCTACAAATAAGAATTAATGAACATTTAAATAACATAAAAAACAATAAGGAAAACCACAGTGTTCCAGAACACTTTACAAAAATACATAACAGTGATCCTTCTGTATTGAAATTCATAGGCATAAAAAGAGTGGAAAGGCCATGGAGAGGGGGAAATTGGAATAATTTACTATTAAAAGAAGAAGCGAGAACAATTTTTAATCTGGGAACATTAATACCCGAAGGACTTAATGTGGAATGGGATCTCTGTCCATTTTTGAAAGGAAGTTGAACTATATCATTTTTTTCTACTAATATAGTAGTACCACCATTAAAAATAAAATGATAAATATTAGAAAACAATTGTAGCAAAATATCAAATAATATTATCATTTTTCTATTTTTACTGTCTCTTATTACTATTATCATTTATGAGTATTTAGTTATTAACAGTTTAAATTTTATTTTACTTTATCAAATCACTGTCTCTATGTATGTTTGTGACTGTCTGTGTTATATGTAATTTTTAATATAATTTTATTATTCTATAATATATACTATTCTCTCTACGAGTCTGCGAAATGAATGAATTATCACAAAGCAGACCCCCATATATATAGAGAGTTTTTCTTGAAAATCACTATAATGGGCAGGCCAAACAATGAGGATGTACATGGGAAGGTTATGTAAACCACTAAGTGAAGATACAAATAAAGCGCCCGTCCTCTGGATACAATTAGCTGGTGACAGCTAATAGATGTGATTACCATGGCGACGTGATAAACGCGGCACCGTTAGCCGGAAGATGGAAGTGACGCGACCAGTGGGAGATTACCATAACAGAAAGGGCGGAAGTGCTATAACATAGATTGAGGGCTTCTATAATTGCAATAACTGTATGGCATGTAAAAAAACTAAGAATGCATCAACGAAACCGGTTCGTCAATATACATCGAATACAACAGGCAAAGAATATAAAATAAATGAAAAAATTACCTGTAATTCAAAAGGGGTAATTTATTTACTTATATGCCCATGTGGGTTACAATACGTAGGAAAGACGTATCAGAATCTACAAATAAGAATTAATGAACATTTAAATAACATAAAAAACAATAAGGAAAACCACAGTGTTCCAGAACACTTTACAAAAATACATAACAGTGATCCTTCTGTATTGAAATTCATAGGCATAAAAAGAGTGGAAAGGCCATGGAGAGGGGGAAATTGGAATAATTTACTATTAAAAGAAGAAGCGAGAACAATTTTTAATCTGGGAACATTAATACCCGAAGGACTTAATGTGGAATGGGATCTCTGTCCATTTTTTAAAGGAAGTTGAACTATATCATTTTTTTCTACTAATATAGTAGTACCACCATTAAAAATAAAATGATAAATATTAGAAAACAATTGTAGCAAAATATCAAATAATATTATCATTTTTCTATTTTTACTGTCTCTTATTACTATTATCATTTATGAGTATTTAGTTATTAACAGTTTAAATTGTATTTTACTTTATCAAATCACTGTCTCTATGTATGTTTGTGACTGTCTGTGTTATATGTAATTTTTAATATAATTTTATTATTCTATAATATATACTATTCTCTCTACGAGTCTGCGAAATGAATGAATTATCACAAAGCAGACCCCCATATATATAGAGAGTTTTTCTTGAAAATCACTATAATGGGCAGGCCAAACAATGAGGATGTACATGGGAAGGTTATGTAAACCACTAAGTGAAGATACAAATAAAGCGCCCGTCCTCTGGATACAATTAGCTGGTGACAGCTAATAGATGTGATTACCATGGCGACGTGATAAACGCGGCACCGTTAGCCGGAAGACGGAAGTGACGCGACCAGTGGGAGATTACCATAACAGAAAGGGCGGAAGTGCTATAACATAGATTGAGGGCTTCTATAATTGCAATAACTGTATGGCATGTAAAAAAAACTAAGAATGCATCAACGAAACCGGTTCGTCAATATACATCGAATACAACAGGCAAAGAATATAAAATAAATGAAAAAATTACCTGTAATTCAAAAGGGGTAATTTATTTACTTATATGCCCATGTGGGTTACAATACGTAGGAAAGACGTATCAGAATCTACAAATAAGAATTAATGAACATTTAAATAACATAAAAAACAATAAGGAAAACCACAGTGTTCCAGAACACTTTACAAAAATACATAACAGTGATCCTTCTGTATTGAAATTCATAGGCATAAAAAGAGTGGAAAGGCCATGGAGAGGGGGAAATTGGAATAATTTACTATTAAAAGAAGAAGCGAGAACAATTTTTAATCTGGGAACATTAATACCCGAAGGACTTAATGTGGAATGGGATCTCTGTCCATTTTTGAAAGGAAGTTGAACTATATCATTTTTTTCTACTAATATAGTAGTACCACCATTAAAAATAAAATGATAAATATTAGAAAACAATTGTAGCAAAATATCAAATAATATTATCATTTTTCTATTTTTACTGTCTCTTATTACTATTATCATTTATGAGTATTTAGTTATTAACAGTTTAAATTTTATTTTACTTTATCAAATCACTGTCTCTATGTATGTTTGTGACTGTCTGTGTTATATGTAATTTTTAATATAATTTTATTATTCTATAATATATACTATTCTCTCTACGAGTCTGCGAAATGAATGAATTATCACAAAGCAGACCCCCATATATATAGAGAGTTTTTCTTGAAAATCACTATAATGGGCAGGCCAAACAATGAGGATGTACATGGGAAGGTTATGTAAACCACTAAGTGAAGATACAAATAAAGCGCCCGTCCTCTGGATACAATTAGCTGGTGACAGCTAATAGATGTGATTACCATGGCGACGTGATAAACGCGGCACCGTTAGCCGGAAGACGGAAGTGACGCGACCAGTGGGAGATTACCATAACAGAAAGGGCGGAAGTGCTATAACATAGATTGAGGGCGGAAATGCCCATACGTCAGAACCCTGACTGTTAAGAGCCTAAGACGGAAATACTAAGGAGAAAGGGCGGAAGTGCATAGACGGCGAGAAGGGCGGAAGTAAGATCCAGACGGAGGGCGGAAGTATCAATCCGTCTCCGTGGCAACAAATTGCCGGAGGGAGCCTTTAAAAGCAAAAGGATATGGTGCATTCAGTTATCCTGATGAAGCCTGTGCAGTCAGGCGAAACTAGTCGATCTGAGAGCACCTCTACACGTCTGACGGCAGACTCAGATTGCTCTGGCTCCCTTGAACAAACGGACTTACAAGTAAGTTTTATTTTGAGAGGAGGAATCAACTTGCTAAAGTCAAACTCTAACTTTGTGGCTAAAAAAGATTTGGAAGAACTATGGACCTTTTTTTCTGAACTTTCCAGATTCCGATAAAGACTTTTAAGATCAAACGTTAAATACCCTATACCTCATAAGGGACATATCCAATTGGTATAAAATAAGGTGTTGCCTTTTAAGGTGAATAATTTGCCAAGGCACATCACCAATATTATATGTTTAATGTTGTATTGTTTTTTATGTGTAGTATACCGGTATTAGGACTCACGTTTTTTATCTATATATTTTCATATTTATACAATAAATGAATTTCTGTACATATATGATAAAAACTTTTAAAATAATAATAAAATCTTAATTCAAAATCAAGAGTGCATAACTATTATTTGAGACTTTAGCGCTTGGAGGTTATTTTTGTGTACTGTATTGTTGTTGGGAAACGTGGATTCCCCCCTCTTTTCTTACCCCCATAGCAGCTTGGACATCAAATAGTGTAAAGCGCAGTCCTGTCATTTTGTTTTGTTGTTTGAAAGTCTATTTCCACCAAGAAAGGACAGCAGCTATTCGCATAATGGCACTTAAGAGAGAAGAACGGCTACGATTGTTAAATGACCTAATACCAATACCAGGAAGAAACCCACAAACAACAGTGGAAGTAACAGATGAAACATTTTTTGAATTATATACCAAATTAGAGAAACTAGAAATTTTAGAAATAAAGCAATGGTGGGAAAGTACTACCCTAGGAAAATATATCGAAAAACAGATGATTCCCAGAGGTTTGAGAATGACTAAAGCACCATCATTTATATCAAAAAATGGAGATTTTCTAAATAAATGGAATGATGCATTGGATGCTTGTTCCTTTCGTTTGATGAAATTAATCATTGAAGATAGAGAAATATCTATTAAAATGATAGAGGAAGAAATTACCAGCATAAGAAATAAATTCAAACCCCTAGAAAAATTAATGGATTTCCAGAACCTAGAAACCCTCACTAAGAATAAACTTCTAAAAATAGAGCATGAAGTAATTGAACAAAAACGAAAAAAACTTGCTAGAGATTTGGAAGATTATAAGGGGGATTTTAGAAACTGGAAAATAGAAAAACAAACGACCAGAATAGAAAATTGGCCAAAAAATGATTACCATCTGATCCATCAACGAAATATAAATCAAGAAAGGAATTATACCATACAAAGTAAAGATATCAAAAATCAACGTAAGGATAATGATAGAAATAGGACTTATCCCGATCGAAGAGAGAATGAGTACTATGGATATAGAAGTAGAAATTCTACGTTTGAGAATAACAGACATCATGAATATCAAGAAAAAAGAATGAGACCCTCACCGATTAGAGGACAAAGGCCAGATAATTACACAAGCTATTGGAAAGGAGAAGAGCCCCATCGGAAACTTAGACGAGAAGAATCCACATATGAGGTCCCCGATAGATTTAAGAAGGCAAAGTATCCCTCGGCAGAGACCTTGAAAAGAAGCTACAATTGGGGAAAAGAAGACTACCAAGAAGCACTTGATGTCTCGGCACGAACCCTAATGGCAAGATTAAACAATTGGGGTAAAAACAACCCTACAAGAGAAGAGAAACACTCAATTGAAGAGAATGAAGGAGAAATAGAAGATACAGAAGCCTTTCTGGATGCTTTTTTAGCACTAGCACAGAGAAACAACTCCTCCTCAAACCTAGGAGCAATACCAAAGAGATCACCAGACCTAGAGATGAGGAAAAGAAGAAGACGAAAAAGAACCTCAAATACAACAGAAGGGGAAAGCGAGGTGGAACAAAGAACAGGCCAAAAGAAAAAATTGAAAAAAACCATGAAGAAGCCTCAACGCAAGTAATCTTCAATCTAAGCAAATATAAACTGAGTACCTTCGAAAAATCACTACTAGAAAAAGGCCTAAAATTCTCACCAACGAATACATTGGACAAATTTAATACTTTTGTCGATCTTGAAAAATTCATCAGAAAAATTGTACTAAAAAAGTTCTTTAAGCGGAAAGAAAAAGAGAATGAAAATGAAAAAGAAATAAAAATGGATGAGTTCAAACATTCGAGTCTAAAGGAAAAGTCCACGTTCTATCCTACATACCTAAAAGGTCATTACCTCACTACATTCCAAAGAATGGTAGAAGATGATATCAGAAGGATTCCTGACAGTATTAAACAAAAAGGAAAATGGAATCTAACTAAAAAGGAAAATGAGGCACTTAAAACACTCCAAAAAAATGAAAACATCGTGATTAAACAAGCGGATAAGGGAGGTGGTATAGTCCTCATGGACAAAGACCAATATGATGGAGAATCAAGAAGACTTCTAAGTGATGCAACTACTTATCATGTTTTACAAAAAGATCCCACAGACGTTTTTAAAAAAGAACTAGAAAAAATTCTTAAGAGAGCACTAGAGAAAGGAATCCTGACAAAAGAAGAATTTAAATTTATCTACCCAGATTATCCAATGATGGCCTACTTTTACCATCTTCCAAAAATCCATAAGGATCGAAATAACCCCCCTGGAAGGCCAATAATAGCAGGAATTCAATCACTAACATCACATTTGTCCTGCTATATAGACGTCTTTCTTAAACCACTTGTAACAAATCAAAAAAGTTACATTAAAGACACCACACAGATTCTAAATATACTAGATGGAATTAAATGGGAAGAAACCTATCTATTAGCTACATGTGATATTAAATCACTGTACACTTCAATACAACACGATCAGGGGATGGAAAATGTACGAAAGATAATGACAAAGGAATCCAGTTTGAAAAAAGAACAAATCGATTTTATCTTGGAAGGAATACACTTCATTTTAAATCACAATTTTTTCCAATATATAGATGAGTACTATATCCAAACCCAGGGAACTGCCATGGGTACGAACTTTGCTCCTTCCTATGCAAATCTTTTTCTCGCTCAGTGGGAAAATGAACATATATGGAAGAATAATATATATCTAAATAAAATCGTCCTGTGGGCCAGATATATTGACGATGTTATTCTCATCTGGAATGGAACCACCACTGATCTAGAGAACTTCTTTGAACAGATTAATAACAATAGGTTCAATTTGGAATTTACAAAAGAAATGAGCAACTCTAGTGTTAATTTCCTAGATTTAACCATTTTCATAAAGGACACCAAAATAGAGACCAGAACCTTTACCAAAGACGTGGAGTGCAATAGTTATCTGAACTTTGAGAGCAACCACCATCCACAATGGCTGTCAAGTATTCCAAAAGGACAGATGAAGCGTATAAGAAGAAATTGCTCGAGGAAGGAAGATTATGAAGTACAAACCAAGACACTGATAAAACAATTCGAAGAAAAGAATTATGAAAGATTCGATTTGGAGAAGAATAAGAAAGAAGTGGACAAAATAAATAGAAAGGATCTTCTCTGCTATAAAGAAAAAAATAAGGACTTTAAAGAAGAACCCCTGTTCCTAACTAATTATTCAAGTCAACGAAATTTCTTGGAAAGAAGTATCTATAAACACTGGCACATATTAAAAGCTGATAAAGAGCTTGAAGATATTTTGCCCAAAAAACCAAGGATCATCTTTAAAAGAGCTCCGACAATTAAAAACAAAATTGTGAAGGGAATTTCTAAGAAAGAAATAAAGGGAAAAGGAACATGGTTAGGAGAATCAGATCCTGGCTTCTATAATTGCAATAACTGTATGGCATGTAAAAAAACTAAGAATGCATCAACGAAACCGGTTCGTCAATATACATCGAATACAACAGGCAAAGAATATAAAATAAATGAAAAAATTACCTGTAATTCAAAAGGGGTAATTTATTTACTTATATGCCCATGTGGGTTACAATACGTAGGAAAGACGTATCGGAATCTACAAATAAGAATTAATGAACATTTAAATAACATAAAAAACAATAAGGAAAACCACAGTGTTCCAGAACACTTTACAAAAATACATAACAGTGATCCTTCTGTATTGAAATTCATAGGCATAAAAAGAGTGGAAAGGCCATGGAGAGGGGGAAATTGGAATAATTTACTATTAAAAGAAGAAGCGAGAACAATTTTTAATCTGGGAACATTAATACCCGAAGGACTTAATGTGGAATGGGATCTCTGTCCATTTTTGAAAGGAAGTTGAACTATATCATTTTTTTCTACTAATATAGTAGTACCACCATTAAAAATAAAATGATAAATATTAGAAAACAATTGTAGCAAAATATCAAATAATATTATCATTTTTCTATTTTTACTGTCTCTTATTACTATTATCATTTATGAGTATTTAGTTATTAACAGTTTAAATTTTATTTTACTTTATCAAATCACTGTCTCTATGTATGTTTGTGACTGTCTGTGTTATATGTAATTTTTAATATAATTTTATTATTCTATAATATATACTATTCTCTCTACGAGTCTGCGAAATGAATGAATTATCACAAAGCAGACCCCCATATATATAGAGAGTTTTTCTTGAAAATCACTATAATGGGCAGGCCAAACAATGAGGATGTACATGGGAAGGTTATGTAAACCACTAAGTGAAGATACAAATAAAGCGCCCGTCCTCTGGATACAATTAGCTGGTGACAGCTAATAGATGTGATTACCATGGCGACGTGATAAACGCGGCACCGTTAGCCGGAAGACGGAAGTGACGCGACCAGTGGGAGATTACCATAACAGAAAGGGCGGAAGTGCTATAACATAGATTGAGGGCTTCTATAATTGCAATAACTGTATGGCATGTAAAAAAACTAAGAATGCATCAACGAAACCGGTTCGTCAATATACATCGAATACAACAGGCAAAGAATATAAAATAAATGAAAAAATTACCTGTAATTCAAAAGGGGTAATTTATTTACTTATATGCCCATGTGGGTTACAATACGTAGGAAAGACGTATCAGAATCTACAAATAAGAATTAATGAACATTTAAATAACATAAAAAACAATAAGGAAAACCACAGTGTTCCAGAACACTTTACAAAAATACATAACAGTGATCCTTCTGTATTGAAATTCATAGGCATAAAAAGAGTGGAAAGGCCATGGAGAGGGGGAAATTGGAATAATTTACTATTAAAAGAAGAAGCGAGAACAATTTTTAATCTGGGAACATTAATACCCGAAGGACTTAATGTGGAATGGGATCTCTGTCCATTTTTGAAAGGAAGTTGAACTATATCATTTTTTTCTACTAATATAGTAGTACCACCATTAAAAATAAAATGATAAATATTAGAAAACAATTGTAGCAAAATATCAAATATTATTATCATTTTTCTATTTTTACTGTCTCTTATTACTATTATCATTTATGAGTATTTAGTTATTAACAGTTTAAATTGTATTTTACTTTATCAAATCACTGTCTCTATGTATGTTTGTGACTGTCTGTGTTATATGTAATTTTTAATATAATTTTATTATTCTATAATATATACTATTCTCTCTACGAGTCTGCGAAATGAATGAATTATCACAAAGCAGACCCCCATATATATAGAGAGTTTTTCTTGAAAATCACTATAATGGGCAGGCCAAACAATGAGGATGTACATGGGAAGGTTATGTAAACCACTAAGTGAAGATACAAATAAAGCGCCCGTCCTCTGGATACAATTAGCTGGTGACAGCTAATAGATGTGATTACCATGGCGACGTGATAAACGCGGCACCGTTAGCCGGAAGACGGAAGTGACGCGACCAGTGGGAGATTACCATAACAGAAAGGGCGGAAGTGCTATAACATAGATTGAGGGCTTCTATAATTGCAATAACTGTATGGCATGTAAAAAAACTAAGAATGCATCAACGAAACCGGTTCGTCAATATACATCGAATACAACAGGCAAAGAATATAAAATAAATGAAAAAATTACCTGTAATTCAAAAGGGGTAATTTATTTACTTATATGCCCATGTGGGTTACAATACGTAGGAAAGACGTATCAGAATCTACAAATAAGAATTAATGAACATTTAAATAACATAAAAAACAATAAGGAAAACCACAGTGTTCCAGAACACTTTACAAAAATACATAACAGTGATCCTTCTGTATTGAAATTCATAGGCATAAAAAGAGTGGAAAGGCCATGGAGAGGGGGAAATTGGAATAATTTACTATTAAAAGAAGAAGCGAGAACAATTTTTAATCTGGGAACATTAATACCCGAAGGACTTAATGTGGAATGGGATCTCTGTCCATTTTTGAAAGGAAGTTGAACTATATCATTTTTTTCTACTAATATAGTAGTACCACCATTAAAAATAAAATGATAAATATTAGAAAACAATTGTAGCAAAATATAAAATAATATTATCATTTTTCTATTTTTACTGTCTCTTATTACTATTATCATTTATGAGTATTTAGTTATTAACAGTTTAAATTGTATTTTACTTTATCAAATCACTGTCTCTATGTATGTTTGTGACTGTCTGTGTTATATGTAATTTTTAATATAATTTTATTATTCTATAATATATACTATTCTCTCTACGAGTCTGCGAAATGAATGAATTATCACAAAGCAGACCCCCATATATATAGAGAGTTTTTCTTGAAAATCACTATAATGGGCAGGCCAAACAATGAGGATGTACATGGGAAGGTTATGTAAACCACTAAGTGAAGATACAAATAAAGCGCCCGTCCTCTGGATACAATTAGCTGGTGACAGCTAATAGATGTGATTACCATGGCGACGTGATAAACGCGGCACCGTTAGCCGGAAGACGGAAGTGACGCGACCAGTGGGAGATTACCATAACAGAAAGGGCGGAAGTGCTATAACATAGATTGAGGGCGGAAATGCCCATACGTCAGAACCCTGACTGTTAAGAGCCTAAGACGGAAATACTAAGGAGAAAGGGCGGAAGTGCATAGACGGCGAGAAGGGCGGAAGTAAGATCCAGACGGAGGGCGGAAGTATCAATCCGTCTCCGTGGCAACAAATTGCCGGAGGGAGCCTTTAAAAGCAAAAGGATATGGTGCATTCAGTTATCCTGATGAAGCCTGCGCAGTCAGGCGAAACTAGTCGATCTGAGAGCACCTCTACACGTCTGCCGGCAGACTCAGATTGCTCTGGCTCCCTTGAACAAACGGACTTACAAGTAAGTTTTATTTTGAGAGGAGGAATCAACTTGCTAAAGTCAAACTCTAACTTTGTGGCTAAAAAAGATTTGGAAGAACTATGGATCTTTTTTTCGGAACTTTCCAGATTCCGATAAAGACTTTTAAGATCAAACGTTAAATACCCTATACCTCATAAGGGACATATCCAATTGGTATAAAATAAGGTGTTGCCTTTTAAGGTGAATAATTTGCCAAGGCACATCACCAATATTATATGTTTAATGTTGTATTGTTTTTTATGTGTAGTATACCGGTATTAGGACTCACGTTTTTTATCTATATATTTTCATATTTATACAATAAATGAATTTCTGTACATATATGATAAAAACTTTTAAAATAATAATAAAATCTTAATTCAAAATCAAGAGTGCATAACTATTATTTGAGACTTTAGCGCTTGGAGGTTATTTTTGTGTACTGTATTGTTGTTGGGAAACGTGGATTCCCCCCTCTTTTCTTACCCCCATAGCAGCTTGGACATCAAATAGTGTAAAGCGCAGTCCTTTCATTTTGTTTTGTTGTTTGAAAGTCTATTTCCACCAAGAAAGGACAGCAGCTATTCGCATAATGGCACTTAAGAGAGAAGAACGGCTACGATTGTTAAATGACCTAATACCAATACCAGGAAGAAACCCACAAACAACAGTGGAAGTAACAGATGAAACATTTTTTGAATTATATACCAAATTAGAGAAACTAGAAATTTTAGAAATAAAGCAATGGTGGGAAAGTACTACCCTAGGAAAATATATCGAAAAACAGATGATTCCCAGAGGTTTGAGAATGACTAAAGCACCATCATTTATATCAAAAAATGGAGATTTTCTAAATAAATGGAATGATGCATTGGATGCTTGTTCCTTTCGTTTGATGAAATTAATCATTGAAGATAGAGAAATATCTATTAAAATGATAGAGGAAGAAATTACCAGCATAAGAAATAAATTCAAACCCCTAGAAAAATTAATGGATTTCCAGAACCTAGAAACCCTCACTAAGAATAAACTTCTAAAAATAGAGCATGAAGTAATTGAACAAAAACGAAAAAAACTTGCTAGAGATTTGGAAGATTATAAGGGGGATTTTAGAAACTGGAAAATAGAAAAACAAACGACCAGAATAGAAAATTGGCCAAAAAATGATTACCATCTGATCCATCAACGAAATATAAATCAAGAAAGGAATTATACCATACAAAGTAAAGATATCAAAAATCAACGTAAGGATAATGATAGAAATAGGACTTATCCCGATCGAAGAGAGAATGAGTACTATGGATATAGAAGTAGAAATTCTACGTTTGAGAATAACAGACATCATGAATATCAAGAAAAAAGAATGAGACCCTCACCGATTAGAGGACAAAGGCCAGATAATTACACAAGCTATTGGAAAGGAGAAGAGCCCCATCGGAAACTTAGACGAGAAGAATCCACATATGAGGTCCCCGATAGATTTAAGAAGGCAAAGTATCCCTCGGCAGAGACCTTGAAAAGAAGCTACAATTGGGAAAAAGAAGACTACCAAGAAGCACTTGATGTCTCGGCACGAACCCTAATGGCAAGATTAAACAATTGGGGTAAAAACAACCCTACAAGAGAAGAGAAACACTCAATTGAAGAGAATGAAGGAGAAATAGAAGATACAGAAGCCTTTCTGGATGCTTTTTTAGCACTAGCACAGAGAAACAACTCCTCCTCAAACCTAGGAGCAATACCAAAGAGATCACCAGACCTAGAGATGAGGAAAAGAAGAAGACGAAAAAGAACCTCAAATACAACAGAAGGGGAAAGCGAGGTGGAACAAAGAACAGGCCAAAAGAAAAAATTGAAAAAAACCATGAAGAAGCCTCAACGCAAGTAATCTTCAATCTAAGCAAATATAAACTGAGTACCTTCGAAAAATCACTACTAGAAAAAGGCCTAAAATTCTCACCAACGAATACATTGGACAAATTTAATACTTTTGTCGATCTTGAAAAATTCATCAGAAAAATTGTACTAAAAAAGTTCTTTAAGCGGAAAGAAAAAGAGAATGAAAATGAAAAAGAAATAAAAATGGATGAGTTCAAACATTCGAGTCTAAAGGAAAAGTCCACGTTCTATCCTACATACCTAAAAGGTCATTACCTCACTACATTCCAAAGAATGGTAGAAGATGATATCAGAAGGATTCCTGACAGTATTAAACAAAAAGGAAAATGGAATCTAACTAAAAAGGAAAATGAGGCACTTAAAACACTCCAAAAAAATGAAAACATCGTGATTAAACAAGCGGATAAGGGAGGTGGTATAGTCCTCATGGACAAAGACCAATATGATGGAGAATCAAGAAGACTTCTAAGTGATGCAACTACTTATCATGTTTTACAAAAAGATCCCACAGACGTTTTTAAAAAAGAACTAGAAAAAATTCTTAAGAGAGCACTAGAGAAAGGAATCCTGACAAAAGAAGAATTTAAATTTATCTACCCAGATTATCCAATGATGGCCTACTTTTACCATCTTCCAAAAATCCATAAGGATCGAAATAACCCCCCTGGAAGGCCAATAATAGCAGGAATTCAATCACTAACATCACATTTGTCCTGCTATATAGACGTCTTTCTTAAACCACTTGTAACAAATCAAAAAAGTTACATTAAAGACACCACACAGATTCTAAATATACTAGATGGAATTAAATGGGAAGAAACCTATCTATTAGCTACATGTGATATTAAATCACTGTACACTTCAATACAACACGATCAGGGGATGGAAAATGTACGAAAGATAATGACAAAGGAATCCAGTTTGAAAAAAGAACAAATCGATTTTATCTTGGAAGGAATACACTTCATTTTAAATCACAATTTTTTCCAATATATAGATGAGTACTATATCCAAACCCAGGGAACTGCCATGGGTACGAACTTTGCTCCGTCCTATGCAAATCTTTTTCTCGCTCAGTGGGAAAATGAACATATATGGAAGAATAATATATATCTAAATAAAATCGTCCTGTGGGCCAGATATATTGACGATGTTATTCTCATCTGGAATGGAACCACCACTGATCTAGAGAACTTCTTTGAACAGATTAATAACAATAGGTTCAATTTGGAATTTACAAAAGAAATGAGCAACTCTAGTGTTAATTTCCTAGATTTAACCATTTTCATAAAGGACACCAAAATAGAGACCAGAACCTTTACCAAAGACGTGGAGTGCAATAGTTATCTGAACTTTGAGAGCAACCACCATCCACAATGGCTGTCAAGTATTCCAAAAGGACAGATGAAGCGTATAAGAAGAAATTGCTCGAGGAAGGAAGATTATGAAGTACAAACCAAGACACTGATAAAACAATTCGAAGAAAAGAATTATGAAAGATTCGATTTGGAGAAGAATAAGAAAGAAGTGGACAAAATAAATAGAAAGGATCTTCTCTGCTATAAAGAAAAAAATAAGGACTTTAAAGAAGAACCCCTGTTCCTAACTAATTATTCAAGTCAACGAAATTTCTTGGAAAGAAGTATCTATAAACACTGGCACATATTAAAAGCTGATAAAGAGCTTGAAGATATTTTGCCCAAAAAACCAAGGATCATCTTTAAAAGAGCTCCGACAATTAAAAACAAAATTGTGAAGGGAATTTCTAAGAAAGAAATAAAGGGAAAAGGAACATGGTTAGGAGAATCAGATCCTGGCTTCTATAATTGCAATAACTGTATGGCATGTAAAAAAACTAAGAATGCATCAACGAAACCGGTTCGTCAATATACATCGAATACAACAGGCAAAGAATATAAAATAAATGAAAAAATTACCTGTAATTCAAAAGGGGTAATTTATTTACTTATATGCCCATGTGGGTTACAATACGTAGGAAAGACGTATCAGAATCTACAAATAAGAATTAATGAACATTTAAATAACATAAAAAACAATAAGGAAAACCACAGTGTTCCAGAACACTTTACAAAAATACATAACAGTGATCCTTCTGTATTGAAATTCATAGGCATAAAAAGAGTGGAAAGGCCATGGAGAGGGGGAAATTGGAATAATTTACTATTAAAAGAAGAAGCGAGAACAATTTTTAATCTGGGAACATTAATACCCGAAGGACTTAATGTGGAATGGGATCTCTGTCCATTTTTGAAAGGAAGTTGAACTATATCATTTTTTTCTACTAATATAGTAGTACCACCATTAAAAATAAAATGATAAATATTAGAAAACAATTGTAGCAAAATATAAAATAATATTATCATTTTTCTATTTTTACTGTCTCTTATTACTATTATCATTTATGAGTATTTAGTTATTAACAGTTTAAATTGTATTTTACTTTATCAAATCACTGTCTCTATGTATGTTTGTGACTGTCTGTGTTATATGTAATTTTTAATATAATTTTATTATTCTATAATATATACTATTCTCTCTACGAGTCTGCGAAATGAATGAATTATCACAAAGCAGACCCCCATATATATAGAGAGTTTTTCTTGAAAATCACTATAATGGGCAGGCCAAACAATGAGGATGTACATGGGAAGGTTATGTAAACCACTAAGTGAAGATACAAATAAAGCGCCCGTCCTCTGGATACAATTAGCTGGTGACAGCTAATAGATGTGATTACCATGGCGACGTGATAAACGCGGCACCGTTAGCCGGAAGACGGAAGTGACGCGACCAGTGGGAGATTACCATAACAGAAAGGGCGGAAGTGCTATAACATAGATTGAGGGCGGAAATGCCCATACGTCAGAACCCTGACTGTTAAGAGCCTAAGACGGAAATACTAAGGAGAAAGGGCGGAAGTGCATAGACGGCGAGAAGGGCGGAAGTAAGATCCAGACAGAGGGCGGAAGTATCAATCCGTCTCCGTGGCAACAAATTGCCGGAGGGAGCCTTTAAAAGCAAAAGGATATGGTGCATTCAGTTATCCTGATGAAGCCTGCGCAGTCAGGCGAAACTAGTCGATCTGAGAGCACCTCTACACGTCTGCCGGCAGACTCAGATTGCTCTGGCTCCCTTGAACAAACGGACTTACAAGTAAGTTTTATTTTGAGAGGAGGAATCAACTTGCTAAAGTCAAACTCTAACTTTGTGGCTAAAAAAGATTTGGAAGAACTATGGACCTTTTTTTCGGAACTTTCCAGATTCCGATAAAGACTTTTAAGATCAAACGTTAAATACCCTATACCTCATAAGGGACATATCCAATTGGTATAAAATAAGGTGTTGCCTTTTAAGGTGAATAATTTGCCAAGGCACATCACCAATATTATATGTTTAATGTTGTATTGTTTTTTATGTGTAGTATACCGGTATTAGGACTCACGTTTTTTATCTATATATTTTCATATTTATACAATAAATGAATTTCTGTACATATATGATAAAAACTTTTAAAATAATAATAAAATCTTAATTCAAAATCAAGAGTGCATAACTATTATTTGAGACTTTAGCGCTTGGAGGTTATTTTTGTGTACTGTATTGTTGTTGGGAAACGTGGATTCCCCCCTCTTTTCTTACCCCCATAGCAGCTTGGACATCAAATAGTGTAAAGCGCAGTCCTTTCATTTTGTTTTGTTGTTTGAAAGTCTATTTCCACCAAGAAAGGACAGCAGCTATTCGCATAATGGCACTTAAGAGAGAAGAACGGCTACGATTGTTAAATGACCTAATACCAATACCAGGAAGAAACCCACAAACAACAGTGGAAGTAACAGATGAAACATTTTTTGAATTATATACCAAATTAGAGAAACTAGAAATTTTAGAAATAAAGCAATGGTGGGAAAGTACTACCCTAGGAAAATATATCGAAAAACAGATGATTCCCAGAGGTTTGAGAATGACTAAAGCACCATCATTTATATCAAAAAATGAAGATTTTCTAAATAAATGGAATGATGCATTGGATGCTTGTTCCTTTCGTTTGATGAAATTAATCATTGAAGATAGAGAAATATCTATTAAAATGATAGAGGAAGAAATTACCAGCATAAGAAATAAATTCAAACCCTTAGAAAAATTAATGGATTTCCAGAACCTAGAAACCCTCACTAAGAATAAACTTCTAAAAATAGAGCATGAAGTAATTGAACAAAAACGAAAAAAACTTGCTAGAGATTTGGAAGATTATAAGGGGGATTTTAGAAACTGGAAAATAGAAAAACAAACGACCAGAATAGAAAATTGGCCAAAAAATGATTACCATCTGATCCATCAACGAAATATAAATCAAGAAAGGAATTATACCATACAAAGTAAAGATATCAAAAATCAACGTAAGGATAATGATAGAAATAGGACTTATCCCGATCGAAGAGAGAATGAGTACTATGGATATAGAAGTAGAAATTCTACGTTTGAGAATAACAGACATCATGAATATCAAGAAAAAAGAATGAGACCCTCACCGATTAGAGGACAAAGGCCAGATAATTACACAAGCTATTGGAAAGGAGAAGAGCCCCATCGGAAACTTAGACGAGAAGAATCCACATATGAGGTCCCCGATAGATTTAAGAAGGCAAAGTATCCCTCGGCAGAGACCTTGAAAAGAAGCTACAATTGGGGAAAAGAAGACTACCAAGAAGCACTTGATGTCTCGGCACGAACCCTAATGGCAAGATTAAACAATTGGGGTAAAAACAACCCTACAAGAGAAGAGAAACACTCAATTGAAGAGAATGAAGGAGAAATAGAAGATACAGAAGCCTTTCTGGATGCTTTTTTATAACTAGCACAGAGAAACAACTCCTCCTCAAACCTAGGAGCAATACCAAAGAGATCACCAGACCTAGAGATGAGGAAAAGAAGAAGACGAAAAAGAACCTCAAATACAACAGAAGGGGAAAGCGAGGTGGAACAAAGAACAGGCCAAAAGAAAAAATTGAAAAAAACCATGAAGAAGCCTCAACGCAAGTAATCTTCAATCTAAGCAAATATAAACTGAGTACCTTCGAAAAATCACTACTAGAAAAAGGCCTAAAATTCTCACCAACGAATACATTGGACAAATTTAATACTTTTGTCGATCTTGAAAAATTCATCAGAAAAATTGTACTAAAAAAGTTCTTTAAGCGGAAAGAAAAAGAGAATGAAAATGAAAAAGAAATAAAAATGGATGAGTTCAAACATTCGAGTCTAAAGGAAAAGTCCACGTTCTATCCTACATACCTAAAAGGTCATTACCTCACTACATTCCAAAGAATGGTAGAAGATGATATCAGAAGGATTCCTGACAGTATTAAACAAAAAGGAAAATGGAATCTAACTAAAAAGGAAAATGAGGCACTTAAAACACTCCAAAAAAATGAAAACATCGTGATTAAACAAGCGGATAAGGGAGGTGGTATAGTCCTCATGGACAAAGACCAATATGATGGAGAATCAAGAAGACTTCTAAGTGATGCAACTACTTATCATGTTTTACAAAAAGATCCCACAGACGTTTTTAAAAAAGAACTAGAAAAAATTCTTAAGAGAGCACTAGAGAAAGGAATCCTGACAAAAGAAGAATTTAAATTTATCTACCCAGATTATCCAATGATGGCCTACTTTTACCATCTTCCAAAAATCCATAAGGATCGAAATAACCCCCCTGGAAGGCCAATAATAGCAGGAATTCAATCACTAACATCACATTTGTCCTGCTATATAGACGTCTTTCTTAAACCACTTGTAACAAATCAAAAAAGTTACATTAAAGACACCACACAGATTCTAAATATACTAGATGGAATTAAATGGGAAGAAACCTATCTATTAGCTACATGTGATATTAAATCACTGTACACTTCAATACAACACGATCAGGGGATGGAAAATGTACGAAAGATAATGACAAAGGAATCCAGTTTGAAAAAAGAACAAATCGATTTTATCTTGGAAGGAATACACTTCATTTTAAATCACAATTTTTTCCAATATATAGATGAGTACTATATCCAAACCCAGGGAACTGCCATGGGTACGAACTTTGCTCCTTCCTATGCAAATCTTTTTCTCGCTCAGTGGGAAAATGAACATATATGGAAGAATAATATATATCTAAATAAAATCGTCCTGTGGGCCAGATATATTGACGATGTTATTCTCATCTGGAATGGAACCACCACTGATCTAGAGAACTTCTTTGAACAGATTAATAACAATAGGTTCAATTTGGAATTTACAAAAGAAATGAGCAACTCTAGTGTTAATTTCCTAGATTTAACCATTTTCATAAAGGACACCAAAATAGAGACCAGAACCTTTACCAAAGACGTGGAGTGCAATAGTTATCTGAACTTTGAGAGCAACCACCATCCACAATGGCTGTCAAGTATTCCAAAAGGACAGATGAAGCGTATAAGAAGAAATTGCTTGAGGAAGGAAGATTATGAAGTACAAACCAAGACACTGATAAAACAATTCGAAGAAAAGAATTATGAAAGATTCAATTTGGAGAAGAATAAGAAAGAAGTGGACAAAATAAATAGAAAGAAACTTCTCTGCTATAAAGAAAAAAATAAGGACTTTAAAGAAGAACCCCTGTTCCTAACTAATTATTCAAGTCAACGAAATTTCTTGGAAAGATGTATCTATAAACACTGGCACATATTAAAAGCTGATAAAGAGCTTGAAGATATTTTGCCCAAAAAACCAAGGATCATCTTTAAAAGAGCTCCGACAATTAAAAACAAAATTGTGAAGGGAATTTCTAAGAAAGAAATAAAGGGAAAAGGAACATGGTTAGGAGAATCAGATCCTGGCTTCTATAATTGCAATAACTGTATGGCATGTAAAAAAACTAAGAATGCATCAACGAAACCGGTTCGTCAATATACATCGAATACAACAGGCAAAGAATATAAAATAAATGAAAAAATTACCTGTAATTCAAAAGGGGTAATTTATTTACTTATATGCCCATGTGGGTTACAATACGTAGGAAAGACATATCGGAATCTACAAATAAGAATTAATGAACATTTAAATAACATAAAAAACAATAAGGAAAACCACAGTGTTCCAGAACACTTTACAAAAATACATAACAGTGATCCTTCTGTATTGAAATTCATAGGCATAAAAAGAGTGGAAAGGCCATGGAGAGGGGGAAATTGGAATAATTTACTATTAAAAGAAGAAGCGAGAACAATTTTTAATCTGGGAACATTAATACCCGAAGGACTTAATGTGGAATGGGATCTCTGTCCATTTTTGAAAGGAAGTTGAACTATATCATTTTTTTCTACTAATATAGTAGTACCACCATTAAAAATAAAATGATAAATATTAGAAAACAATTGTAGCAAAATATCAAATAATATTATCATTTTTCTATTTTTACTGTCTCTTATTACTATTATCATTTATGAGTATTTAGTTATTAACAGTTTAAATTTTATTTTACTTTATCAAATCACTGTCTCTATGTATGTTTGTGACTGTCTGTGTTATATGTAATTTTTAATATAATTTTATTATTCTATAATATATACTATTCTCTCTACGAGTCTGCGAAATGAATGAATTATCACAAAGCAGACCCCCATATATATAGAGAGTTTTTCTTGAAAATCACTATAATGGGCAGGCCAAACAATGAGGATGTACATGGGAAGGTTATGTAAACCACTAAGTGAAGATACAAATAAAGCGCCCGTCCTCTGGATACAATTAGCTGGTGACAGCTAATAGATGTGATTACCATGGCGACGTGATAAACGCGGCACCGTTAGCCGGAAGACGGAAGTGACGCGACCAGTGGGAGATTACCATAACAAAAAGGGCGGAAGTGCTATAACATAGATTGAGGGCGGAAATGCCCATACGTCAGAACCCTGACTGTTAAGAGCCTAAGACGGAAATACTAAGGAGAAAGGGCGGAAGTGCATAGACGGCGAGAAGGGCGGAAGTAAGATCCAGACAGAGGGCGGAAGTATCAATCCGTCTCCGTGGCAACAAATTGCCGGAGGGAGCCTTTAAAAGCAAAAGGATATGGTGCATTCAGTTATCCTGATGAAGCCTGCGCAGTCAGGCGAAACTAGTCGATCTGAGAGCACCTCTACACGTCTGCCGGCAGACTCAGATTGCTCTGGCTCCCTTGAACAAACGGACTTACAAGTAAGTTTTATTTTGAGAGGAGGAATCAACTTGCTAAAGTCAAACTCTAACTTTGTGGCTAAAAAAGATTTGGAAGAACTATGGACCTTTTTTTCTGAACTTTCCAGATTCCGATAAAGACTTTTAAGATCAAACGTTAAATACCCTATACCTCATAAGGGACATATCCAATTGGTATAAAATAAGGTGTTGCCTTTTAAGGTGAATAATTTGCCAAGGCACATCACCAATATTATATGTTTAATGTTGTATTGTTTTTTATGTGTAGTATACCGGTATTAGGACTCACGTTTTTTATCTATATATTTTCATATTTATACAATAAATGAATTTCTGTACATATATGATAAAAACTTTTAAAATAATAATAAAATCTTAATTCAAAATCAAGAGTGCATAACTATTATTTGAGACTTTAGCGCTTGGAGGTTATTTTTGTGTACTGTATTGTTGTTGGGAAACGTGGATTCCCCCCTCTTTTCTTACCCCCATAGCAGCTTGGACATCAAATAGTGTAAAGTGCAGTCCTTTCATTTTGTTTTGTTGTTTGAAAGTCTATTTCCACCAAGAAAGGACAGCAGCTATTCGCATAATGGCACTTAAGAGAGAAGAACGGCTACGATTGTTAAATGACCTAATACCAATACCAGGAAGAAACCCACAAACAACAGTGGAAGTAACAGATGAAACATTTTTTGAATTATATACCAAATTAGAGAAACTAGAAATTTTAGAAATAAAGCAATGGTGGGAAAGTACTACCCTAGGAAAATATATCGAAAAACAGATGATTCCCAGAGGTTTGAGAATGACTAAAGCACCATCATTTATATCAAAAAATGGAGATTTTCTAAATAAATGGAATGATGCATTGGATGCTTGTTCCTTTCGTTTGATGAAATTAATCATTGAAGATAGAGAAATATCTATTAAAATGATAGAGGAAGAAATTACCAGCATAAGAAATAAATTCAAACCCCTAGAAAAATTAATGGATTTCCAGAACCTAGAAACCCTCACTAAGAATAAACTTCTAAAAATAGAGCATGAAGTAATTGAACAAAAACGAAAAAAACTTGCTAGAGATTTGGAAGATTATAAGGGGGATTTTAGAAACTGGAAAATAGAAAAACAAACGACCAGAATAGAAAATTGGCCAAAAAATGATTACCATCTGATCCATCAACGAAATATAAATCAAGAAAGGAATTATACCATACAAAGTAAAGATATCAAAAATCAACGTAAGGATAATGATAGAAATAGGACTTATCCCGATCGAAGAGAGAATGAGTACTATGGATATAGAAGTAGAAATTCTACGTTTGAGAATAACAGACATCATGAATATCAAGAAAAAAGAATGAGACCCTCACCGATTAGAGGACAAAGGCCAGATAATTACACAAGCTATTGGAAAGGAGAAGAGCCCCATCGGAAACTTAGACGAGAAGAATCCACATATGAGGTCCCCGATAGATTTAAGAAGGCAAAGTATCCCTCGGCAGAGACCTTGAAAAGAAGCTACAATTGGGGAAAAGAAGACTACCAAGAAGCACTTGATGTCTCGGCACGAACCCTAATGGCAAGATTAAACAATTGGGGTAAAAACAACCCTACAAGAGAAGAGAAACACTCAATTGAAGAGAATGAAGGAGAAATAGAAGATACAGAAGCCTTTCTGGATGCTTTTTTAGAACTAGCACAGAGAAACAACTCCTCCTCAAACCTAGGAGCAATACCAAAGAGATCACCAGACCTAGAGATGAGGAAAAGAAGAAGACGAAAAAGAACCTCAAATACAACAGAAGGTGAAAGCGAGGTGGAACAAAGAACAGGCCAAAAGAAAAAATTGAAAAAAACCATGAAGAAGCCTCAACGCAAGTAATCTTCAATCTAAGCAAATATAAACTGAGTACCTTCGAAAAATCACTACTAGAAAAAGGCCTAAAATTCTCACCAATGAATACATTGGACAAATTTAATACTTTTGTCGATCTTGAAAAATTCATCAGAAAAATTGTACTAAAAAAGTTCTTTAAGCGGAAAGAAAAAGAGAATGAAAATGAAAAAGAAATAAAAATGGATGAGTTCAAACATTCGAGTCTAAAGGAAAAGTCCACGTTCTATCCTACATACCTAAAAGGTCATTACCTCACTACATTCCAAAGAATGGTAGAAGATGATATCAGAAGGATTCCTGACAGTATTAAACAAAAAGGAAAATGGAATCTAACTAAAAAGGAAAATGAGGCACTTAAAACACTCCAAAAAAATGAAAACATCGTGATTAAACAAGCGGATAAGGGAGGTGGTATAGTCCTCATGGACAAAGACCAATATGATGGAGAATCAAGAAGACTTCTAAGTGATGCAACTACTTATCATGTTTTACAAAAAGATCCCACAGACGTTTTTAAAAAAGAACTAGAAAAAATTCTTAAGAGAGCACTAGAGAAAGGAATCCTGACAAAAGAAGAATTTAAATTTATCTACCCAGATTATCCAATGATGGCCTACTTTTACCATCTTCCAAAAATCCATAAGGATCGAAATAACCCCCCTGGAAGGCCAATAATAGCAGGAATTCAATCACTAACATCACATTTGTCCTGCTATATAGACGTCTTTCTTAAACCACTTGTAACAAATCAAAAAAGTTACATTAAAGACACCACACAGATTCTAAATATACTAGATGGAATTAAATGGGAAGAAACCTATCTATTAGCTACATGTGATATTAAATCACTGTACACTTCAATACAACACGATCAGGGGATGGAAAATGTACGAAAGATAATGACAAAGGAATCCAGTTTGAAAAAAGAACAAATCGATTTTATCTTGGAAGGAATACACTTCATTTTAAATCACAATTTTTTCCAATATATAGATGAGTACTATATCCAAACCCAGGGAACTGCCATGGGTACGAACTTTGCTCCTTCCTATGCAAATCTTTTTCTCGCTCAGTGGGAAAATGAACATATATGGAAGAATAATATATATCTAAATAAAATCGTCCTGTGGGCCAGATATATTGACGATGTTATTCTCATCTGGAATGGAACCACCACTGATCTAGAGAACTTCTTTGAACAGATTAATAACAATAGGTTCAATTTGGAATTTACAAAAGAAATGAGCAACTCTAGTGTTAATTTCCTAGATTTAACCATTTTCATAAAGGACACCAAAATAGAGACCAGAACCTTTACCAAAGACGTGGAGTGCAATAGTTATCTGAACTTTGAGAGCAACCACCATCCACAATGGCTGTCAAGTATTCCAAAAGGACAGATGAAGCGTATAAGAAGAAATTGCTCGAGGAAGGAAGATTATGAAGTACAAACCAAGACACTGATAAAACAATTCGAAGAAAAGAATTATGAAAGATTCGATTTGGAGAAGAATAAGAAAGAAGTGGACAAAATAAATAGAAAGGATCTTCTCTGCTATAAAGAAAAAAATAAGGACTTTAAAGAAGAACCCCTGTTCCTAACTAATTATTCAAGTCAACGAAATTTCTTGGAAAGAAGTATCTATAAACACTGGCACATATTAAAAGCTGATAAAGAGCTTGAAGATATTTTGCCCAAAAAACCAAGGATCATCTTTAAAAGAGCTCCGACAATTAAAAACAAAATTGTGAAGGGAATTTCTAAGAAAGAAATAAAGGGAAAAGGAACATGGTTAGGAGAATCAGATCCTGGCTTCTATAATTGCAATAACTGTATGGCATGTAAAAAAACTAAGAATGCATCAACGAAACCGGTTCGTCAATATACATCGAATACAACAGGCAAAGAATATAAAATAAATGAAAAAATTACCTGTAATTCAAAAGGGGTAATTTATTTACTTATATGCCCATGTGGGTTACAATACGTAGGAAAGACGTATCGGAATCTACAAATAAGAATTAATGAACATTTAAATAACATAAAAAACAATAAGGAAAACCACAGTGTTCCAGAACACTTTACAAAAATACATAACAGTGATCCTTCTGTATTGAAATTCATAGGCATAAAAAGAGTGGAAAGGCCATGGAGAGGGGGAAATTGGAATAATTTACTATTAAAAGAAGAAGCGAGAACAATTTTTAATCTGGGAACATTAATACCCGAAGGACTTAATGTGGAATGGGATCTCTGTCCATTTTTGAAAGGAAGTTGAACTATATCATTTTTTTCTACTAATATAGTAGTACCACCATTAAAAATAAAATGATAAATATTAGAAAACAATTGTAGCAAAATATCAAATAATATTATCATTTTTCTATTTTTACTGTCTCTTATTACTATTATCATTTCTGAGTATTTAGTTATTAACAGTTTAAATTTTATTTTACTTTATCAAATCACTGTCTCTATGTATGTTTGTGACTGTCTGTGTTATATGTAATTTTTAATATAATTTTATTATTCTATAATATATACTATTCTCTCTACGAGTCTGCGAAATGAATGAATTATCACAAAGCAGACCCCCATATATATAGAGAGTTTTTCTTGAAAATCACTATAATGGGCAGGCCAAACAATGAGGATGTACATGGGAAGGTTATGTAAACCACTAAGTGAAGATACAAATAAAGCGCCCGTCCTCTGGATACAATTAGCTGGTGACAGCTAATAGATGTGATTACCATGGCGACGTGATAAACGCGGCACCGTTAGCCGGAAGACGGAAGTGACGCGACCAGTGGGAGATTACCATAACAGAAAGGGCGGAAGTGCTATAACATAGATTGAGGGCGGAAATGCCCATACGTCAGAACCCTGACTGTTAAGAGCCTAAGACGGAAATACTAAGGAGAAAGGGCGGAAGTGCATAGACGGCGAGAAGGGCGGAAGTAAGATCCAGACAGAGGGCGGAAGTATCAATCCGTCTCCGTGGCAACAAATTGCCGGAGGGAGCCTTTAAAAGCAAAAGGATATGGTGCATTCAGTTATCCTGATGAAGCCTGCGCAGTCAGGCGAAACTAGTCGATCTGAGAGCACCTCTACACGTCTGCCGGCAGACTCAGATTGCTCTGGCTCCCTTGAACAAACGGACTTACAAGTAAGTTTTATTTTGAGAGGAGGAATCAACTTGCTAAAGTCAAACTCTAACTTTGTGGCTAAAAAAGATTTGGAAGAACTATGGACCTTTTTTTCTGAACTTTCCAGATTCCGATAAAGACTTTTAAGATCAAACGTTAAATACCCTATACCTCATAAGGGACATATCCAATTGGTATAAAATAAGGTGTTGCCTTTTAAGGTGAATAATTTGCCAAGGCACATCACCAATATTATATGTTTAATGTTGTATTGTTTTTTATGTGTAGTATACCGGTATTAGGACTCACGTTTTTTATCTATATATTTTCATATTTATACAATAAATGAATTTCTGTACATATATGATAAAAACTTTTAAAATAATAATAAAATCTTAATTCAAAATCAAGAGTGCATAACTATTATTTGAGACTTTAGCGCTTGGAGGTTATTTTTGTGTACTATAAACTTTAAGAGACCTGGAATTGCTGCTTATGTATTTGGGGTGTGAACTCATAATCTAACATCCTTTTGAGGGAGGAAGAGATCTGTACCAAGCTTTGCACTGAATGAGCCAAGCCCAAAGCATATACTGGTTCATCTGTTGCTATTGGAGGGTGCACCAGAGGTCCCTTTTCCTGAGCAATGGTGGGGCAGATGTGCCGATGAGGGTGGCTCTCTGCTGAGGTATCAGGCCAACAACTTGACTGGAGAGCTCAGACATAGCATGAGTGAGGTGCTTTTGTTGGCTCTGCTGCACCCTGTGGGACATCTACAATTAATTGAGCATGTATGGCCTCTGCCTCGCATGCCATTCAAAGGACATTCTGGTTTACTCCAGCTCAAAGAATTTAAAGTCATGGTATACCGGTGTCTACGTCCCTTCTAGAGTAATTACTTCGGATCATCAGTACCAGCATCATTCTCCTTTTCTTCTTTATCTTCATCCTCGAGTATTACACACTTCATGCGAAGGAATTTTATTCAACCAGCCCACTTCCATCCCGGAGAGACCGCCTCCCAATCAGAACTTAGTTCGGAGATAACAGTTTCAGCCGTAACCTCAGTGTCAACTAAGAACTTTGTCCAATCAGCCCACTTCCATCCCGAAGAGCAGGGCTCCCAACCTGAACCCAGCTTGGAATCACCAGTCCCAGCTAGTACTTTACTGACAGGGCTCCTGCAACTTTCAGCAATGATGATCTGAGTCAGTACAGATGTGTCCTCTAACATCTTTGCTCCATGCGTTACAAGTCACGTTACACATAACACGTCAGTGCCATGTGACTCGGTAGCACAGAGCGTCTTGTTTTGAGGTTTTTCCTTGAAAATGCGTCTTAGACGCAAAGTAATGTAATAAGACGCACAAGCAGCTTCTGCTGATTAACATTATATGCAGCATGCCTATATTCTTTGTGTGACTACGACTGTATTTGCATACTGTACAAACTGCTATGCTACAGTGTTTTCATGGGAAATACTGTAACGTGGGATTTCAGATGCAGATAGAGCCACAGTCACACACAGAATTTAGGCATGCTGCTTTTAATCAGCAGAAGCTGCTTGTGCTTCCTATTACATTACTTCGCGTCTAAGATGCATTTTCGTGGAAAAAACGCAATAAAGATGCTTGGCGCCACCGAGTCCCGCCACGGCATGACGCGACTTCAAAGGCTGTTTAGCGTAACTGCAGCAAGGATATAAGAGGACACATCTGTATCTGTATGTACAGTGCCACTCACAGTGTGATCCACTGTGGAACACAAATTCTGTTAAAGCCCCGTGCACACAGGGAGATGTGTGGTGAGCGATCTAGCACAGACCGCTCAGCAAGGGGACGGGACACGGGGGCCTCTCATTTAACCCAGTGGTAATATAAGCAATCTATCTAGATTTGGCATGCATGCCAAATCTAGAGTCAGCGATAGTGATGCGCAGGGTCGAGCATCGCTATCACTATCGGCATACACACAGAGAGATCCGTGCTTAATTTCTAAGCAATCTAGTCAGATTGCTTAGAATTTAAGAATGGATCTCTCCGTGTGTACCCCCTTTAGTCTGCTGTTGCTGTACAGGCATTTATTCAAAATTCCTTAAGTGTCCTGCTCTGGAAAGTGATAAATCCATGGTTTCTTTAATGATACATTGCGGTGTCTGTATGGAGTTTCCTCCGTGATTGTACCTATCAATCTAATAACTGAAAGTGCATGGGGGACATTTGAAGGCTGTTTAATGCTATATAAGAGGTTACTGTATATAGGGGTCTGATGGGCATTATTAGGGGGATGTGGTGTGATGGGAGGGTATATGCTGCACATATAAAAGCATATGGAGTAGTTTAATTGACATTAAAGGGGCATGTGGGGAGGTCTGAAGGGGAATTAAGGGGCCTTTGAGGTCTGACAGCATGTAAGGTAGACATTTAAGCTGCATGTTGATAGGTCTAGGGGCATTTAAGCTGCATGTGGGGAGGTCTGGGTGCATTTAACAGTCATTTGCACCTCACGGAGGTGCAAGAAAAAAACATCAGTATTTTACCTAGCATAATACCTGTGAGTGCAGGCAGCCTCTCCTCGTGTGAGGCCCCTAATAGGGCAGATTCAAAGAGCCATGAGCTCCTATTGGTAAGAAGTAATGATTATTATTCGCAATATCCCGCGGAGTGCCATTGTATGAGATTACTATGGAACCTTGCACTAAATTGAATCTGCTCATGGTAACAAACTGGAACATGTTCATCAGATATGCTATTGTATGGAAAGGCAATTATAAATATCCTGTATGGGGGGAATTCAGTTGCCGGCGAAGGGTGCAAATTGACGTTGCCATAGCGTTTAAATGCTAGCAATGGCAGCCCATTTCGCACCCTGCCCAGCCTAATGCCCGATTATCACAAAAATGCTTGCTACCCTATAGGGTAGCGGACACTTTTGTGTGACATTCCGCTGCCGTAAAGCGCAACAGATGCTGCTCTGATTCGTCAGGGCAAATGCATTTACCTACAACTGAATTCCCCCCTATGACTTTATTATATTGCCACCATAGAATAACATAGGTAAAACGAGATTTGTGTCTAGACTTCGTTCTAGTTCAAAGATTTTACATTGCGTAGCCTATTACATACCTATCACATCAAAGCTGTCCGATATGTCCAGTTTGTCAATGCATGATCCTAGCTCCCCATCTACAGCAAGCTCCGTAAATGTTAGCTTAATATGCCGGCCAGGAGTAACAGAGATGTTCCAAATGCACAAGAGATCAGAGGGATAGGTGTCAGGATAGTTCTTGGAATGGATGAAGCCCTTACGACCCTCTTGTAGAGCGTTGCTGTCACATCCGGACTCTATATATAAGAAAATGAACGCACAAGATACATACATCAGAGATGTGATGATGATAAATTATTTTCTAGAGATGTCATTGAAAACTGAATAAAAACATTAAAATGTTCTAAAACATAAGGACCTACAGTATGTTACACTTTGACTATCAGATACAATCGCATTGTTTTCCATTCCATATTACTACTACTGTATCTCATATTAAATTAACCGTAAGAATGTATATGACAATAGAACTATATAACAAGCTAAATCCAGGCTTACAGTCTGCCAATTGTAGCATTACAGACGTTGGTCTGGTCCCCTAAACATTGTTTAAAATGGGCTGACCACTCCAAATCAACCCTGCTTTTCTAAAATAGTCACTGTCCACTTTCTGCATGGCTCCTAGTGCTGTAATATGTATCCGGTCACAGTGTCGACATTCATAACGTCGACACTCCAATGGCAACATGGTCCAATATGTCGATTGACACTATGTCGACATCCCTGGAATGTCGACATGTTCACAGTGATATTGACATGTGAAATGTAGACATCTCAGAATGCCGACACGTAGGAATGGTTAGGGGTAGGGATTAGTGATGGCTGCATACACACTATGAAATATTGCATACAATATTGCTGATACCTGTATTGTATGATTGCATATAATATCGCATAGTGTGTACACCTGATTTATCATGTGATGTGCGGCCCCGCGAGTCGCATTTGTCATACAACATCTGTCCTGCATGTAGTCTTGATGGTGCAAGATCGTTAGTTTTTTTGTAGCGTGTACATACAACCGTATAATTTTAGGACGTTGACATCAACCTGGACCCTCCTCCTCCTTCTTGTGCTTAAGCTCCCTTAAAATACAACTCCAGCCCCATAAGATATAATTTCATCTTATCTTATTGTTTCATCGTATAGTGTGTATGCCCGATATCGTATCTTGGGAAATTGTATACAATATCACACGGGGCACACATCGTACTAATGTATACATAGCCATAGGGGAAGAGGTCTCACCGGAACGCTGCTCTTTAGATGTCACCGCTGGCACTGATTCTCATGTGACCGCCAGGACCCGAAGACACTGCTAAATGCCACCTCCGTGGGGACAAGGTTAGTGATCGCTGTTTTACCTGGGACATATTTTGACATTCTACCATATCAACATGACAGCCATGTATACATAATGAATGTCGATATGGCCACTGCCGACATTTCGACCATGTCAGAATTCCATTATTAACTTCATTATTGTCAACATGACGACATTTGGCATAACCACACCCCCGGTTAATGATGGTGCTAACGATTTACAATACAGTATACTATCATTGTGAACTGTTGTGTCGGCTAAGTAAACAATTTAGCTTCAGGCACAACTGTTGGCCAACATTCCAGGTCCTGTTTTTTAGCCATTAATCTAATTTTTTTTTCAATTGAATCTCAAATATGTCCATATTATATGTTCTCTTAACATTCCAATGTGTTTTTAACTGGGCAATTTATGTTTGCTTTGCCGAAACCTAAATAGAAGCATTTAGTATCTATGTCCAGAATTACAACAAAACAAAGAATAAATTGTAGTAACCAATATAATGAGGAGTTGTGGCAACGGTAGCAACGGTGGTGGTGGTGGTGGTGCTCTTAGTGGTGGTGCTCCCAGTAGTAGTGCTCTTAGTGGTGGTGCTCCCAGTAGTAGTGCTCTTAGTGGTAGGGCTCTTAGTGGTGGTGCTCCCAGTAGTAGTGCTCTTAGTGGTGGTGCTCCCAGTAGTAGTGCTCTTAGTGGTGGTGCTCCCAGTGGTAGTGCTCTTAGTGGTTGGGCTCTCAGTTGGAATAACATTCCCTTGAAATCCAATGTACTTAGCATGGAATACACCCCGAACTCCTTCTTCATTAAACCTATAATGAACAACCATGGTGTTCCAGGTGGTAACAACAGGGTCTGGGATTTGTTTTCCACAAAATTGTCCTGTAAGCAAAAAAATATATATTTTTCATTTAAAAGTAGTATAACAGCCTAGCCCTATGTCAAGCTTAGAGATGAAATAAGGAATCATAGCAACAAATACTTATTTAGAATATAATCACGTTACCATAATGCACGCAGGACAAAATTATTTTTAAAAGTTCAGCTAAAACCAAGAGCAGATCAAGAATCATTTTAAAACTGCAAAAATCTTCCTGCTCACAATACTTCTTTATCTGTGCCCCAAGTTAGTCCCCCCAATGTCTATGGAAACACAGTACATCTGCTAAATAATCTGTCCCCAGTTTTACAGGTTGACAGTAGAGATGAGCGCCTGAAATTTTTCGGGTTTTGTGTTTTGGTTTTGGGTTCGGTTCCGCGGCCGTGTTTTGGGTTCGACCGCATTTTGGCAAAACCTCACCGAATTTTTTTTGTCGGATTCGGGTGTGTTTTGAATTCGGGTGTTTTTTTAAAAAAACACTAAAAAACAGCTTAAATCATAGAATTTGGGGGTCATTTTGATCCCATATTATTATTAACCTCAAAAACCATAATTTCCACTCATTTTCAGTCTATTCTGAATACCTCACACCTCACAATATTATTTTTAGTCCTAAAATTTGCACCAAGGTCGCTGGATGACTAAGCTAAGCGACACTAGTGGCCGACACAAACACCTGGCCCATCTAGGAGTGGCACTGCAGTGTCACGCAGGATGTCCCTTCCAAAAAACCCTCCCCAATCAGCACATGACGCAAAGAAAAAAAGAGGCGCAATGAGGTAGCTGACTGTGTGAGTAAGATAAGCGACCCTAGTGGCCGACACAAACACCGGGCCCATTTAGGAGTGGCACTGCAGTGTCACGCAGGATGTCCCTTCCAAAAAACCCTCCCCAATCAGCACATGACGCAAAGAAAAAAAGAGGCGCAATGAGGTAGCTGACTGTGTGAGTAAGATTAGCGACCCTAGTGGCCGACACAAACACCGGGCCCATTTAGGAGTGGCACTGCAGTGTCACGCAGGATGTCCCTTCCAAAAAACCCTCCCCAATCAGCACATGACGCAAAGAAAAAAAGAGGCGCAATGAGGTAGCTGACTGTGTGAGTAAGATTAGCGACCCTAGTGGCCGACACAAACACCGGGCCCATTTAGGAGTGGCACTGCAGTGTCACGCAGGATGTCCCTTCCAAAAAACCCTCCCCAATCAGCACATGACGCAAAGAAAAAAAGAGGCGCAATGAGGTAGCTGACTGTGTGAGTAAGATTAGCGACCCTAGTGGCCGACACAAACACCGGGCCCATTTAGGAGTGGCACTGCAGTGTCACGCAGGATGTCCCTTCCAAAAAACCCTCCCCAATCAGCACATGACGCAAAGAAAAAAAGAGGCGCAATGAGGTAGCTGACTGTGTGAGTAAGATTAGCGACCCTAGTGGCCGACACAAACACCGGGCCCATTTAGGAGTGGCACTGCAGTGTCACGCAGGATGTCCCTTCCAAAAAACCCTCCCCAATCAGCACATGACGCAAAGAAAAAAAGAGGCGCAATGAGGTAGCTGACTGTGTGAGTAAGATTAGCGACCCTAGTGGCCGACACAAACACCGGGCCCATTTAGGAGTGGCACTGCAGTGTCACGCAGGATGTCCCTTCCAAAAAACCCTCCCCAATCAGCACATGACGCAAAGAAAAAAAGAGGCGCAATGAGGTAGCTGACTGTGTGAGTAAGATTAGCGACCCTAGTGGCCGACACAAACACCGGGCCCATTTAGGAGTGGCACTGCAGTGTCACGCAGGATGTCCCTTCCAAAAAACCCTCCCCAAACAGCACATGACGCAAAGAAAAATAAAAGAAAAAAGAGGTGCAAGATGGAATTGTCCTTGGGCCCTCCCACCCACCCTTATGTTGTATAAACAAAACAGGACATGCACACTTTAACCAACCCATCATTTCAGTGACAGGGTCTGCCACACGACTGTGACTGATATGACGGGTTGGTTTGGACCCCCCCCAAAAAAGAAGCAATTAATCTCTCCTTGCACAAACTGGCTCTACAGAGGCAAGATGTCCACCTCATCATCACCCTCCGATATATCACCGTGTACATCCCCCTCCTCACAGATTATCAATTCGTCCCCACTGGAATCCACCATCTCAGCTCCCTGTGTACTTTGTGGAGGCAATTTCTGCTGGTCAATGTCTCCGCGGAGGAATTGATTATAATTCATTTTAATGAACATCATCTTCTCCACATTTTCTGGATGTAACCTCGTACGCCGATTGCTGACAAGGTGAGCGGCGGCACTAAACACTCTTTCGGAGTACACACTTGTGGGAGGGCAACTTAGGTAGAATAAAGCCAGTTTGTGCAATGGCCTCCAAATTGC
Organism: Pseudophryne corroboree; assembly: GCF_028390025.1. Lineage (NCBI taxonomy): Eukaryota > Metazoa > Chordata > Amphibia > Anura > Myobatrachidae > Pseudophryne > Pseudophryne corroboree. The sequence goes on from NC_086444.1 coordinate 757,286,022, forward strand.
CTCTTTTTCCTGCCAGTATAAGTATGGACTGTGTGACGTGCCTACTTGGATGCGGTCACTCATATAATCCTCCACCATTCTTTCAATGGTGAGAGAATCATATGCAGTGACAGTAGACGACATGTCCGTAATCGTTGTCAGGTCCTTCAGTCCGGACCAGATGTCAGCATCAGCAGTCGCTCCAGACTGCCCTGCATCACCGCCAGCGGGTGGGCTCGGAATTCTGAGCCTTTTCCTCGCACCCCCAGTTGCGGGAGAATGTGAAGGAGGAGATGTTGACAGGTCGCGTTCCGCTTGACTTGACAATTTTCTCACCAGCAGGTCTTTCAACCCCAGCAGACTTGTGTCTGCCGGAAAGAGAGATCCAAGGTAGGCTTTAAATCTAGGATCGAGCACGGTGGCCAAAATGTAGTGCTCTGATTTCAACAGATTGACCACCCGTGAATCCTTGTTAAGCGAATTAAGGGCTCCATCCACAAGTCCCACATGCCTAGCGGAATCGCTCCGTGTTAGCTCCTCCTTCAATGTCTCCAGCTTCTTCTGCAAAAGCCTGATGAGGGGAATGACCTGACTCAGGCTGGCAGTGTCTGAACTGACTTCACGTGTGGCAAGTTCAAAGGGCATCAGAACCTTGCACAACGTTGAAATCATTCTCCACTGCGCTTGAGACAGGTGCATTCCACCTCCTATATCGTGCTCAATTGTATAGGCTTGAATTGCCTTTTGCTGCTCCTCCAACCTCTGAAGCATATAGAGGGTTGAATTCCACCTCGTTACCACTTCTTGCTTCAGATGATGGCAGGGCAGGTTCAGTAGTTTTTGGTGGTGCTCCAGTCTTCTGTACGTGGTGCCTGTACGCCGAAAGTGTCCCGCAATTTTTCTGGCCACCGACAGCATCTCTTGCACGCCCCTGTCGTTTTTTAAATAATTCTGCACCACCAAATTCAAGGTATGTGCAAAACATGGGACGTGCTGGAATTTGCCCATATTTAATGCACACACAATATTGCTGGCGTTGTCCGATGCCACAAATCCACAGGAGAGTCCAATTGGGGTAAGCCATTCCGCGATGATCTTCCTCAGTTGCCGTAAGAGGTTTTCAGCTGTGTGCGTATTCTGGAAACCGGTGATACAAAGCGTAGCCTGCCTAGGAAAGAGTTGGCGTTTGCGAGATGCTGCTACTGGTGCCGCCGCTGCTGTTCTTGCGGCGGGAGTCCATACATCTACCCAGTGGGCTGTCACAGTCATATAGTCCTGACCCTGCCCTGCTCCACTTGTCCACATGTCCGTGGTTAAGTGGACATTGGGTACAACTGCATTTTTTAGGACACTGGTGAGTCTTTTTCTGACGTCCGTGTACATTCTCGGTATCACCTGCCTAGAGAAGTGGAACCTAGATGTATTTGGTAACGGGGGCACACTGCCTCAATAAATTGTCTAGTTCCCTGTGAACTAACGGCGGATACCGGACGCACGTCTAACACCAACATAGTTGTCAAGGCCTCAGTTATCCGCTTTGCAGCAGGATGACTGCTGTGATATTTCATCTTCCTCGCAAAGGACTGTTGAACAGTCAATTGCTTACTGGAAGTAGTACAAGTGGGCTTACGACTTCCCCTCTGGGATGACCATCGACTCCCAGCAGCAACAACAGCAGCGCCAGCAGCAGTAGGCGTTACACGCAAGGATGCATCGGAGGAATCCCAGGCAGGAGAGGACTCGTCAGAATTGCCAGTGACATTGCCTGCAGGACTATTGGCATTCCTGGGGAAGGAGGAAATTGACACTGAGGGAGTTGGTGGGGTGGTTTGCGTGAGCTTGGTTACAAGAGGAAGGGATTTACTGGTCAATGGACTGCTTCCGCTGTCACCCAAAGTTTTTGAACTTGTCACTGACTTATTATTATAGCGCTGCAGGTGACGTATAAGGGAGGATGTTCCGAGGTGGTTAACGTCCTTACCCCTACTTATTACAGCTTGACAAAGGGAACACACGGCTTGACACCTGTTGTCCGCATTTCTGTTGAAATAGTTCCACACCGAAGAGCTGATTTTTTTGGTATTTTCACCAGGCATGTCAACGGCCATATTCCTCCCACGGACAACAGGTGTCTCCCCGGGTGCCTGACTTAAACAAACCACCTCACCATCAGAATCCTCCTGGTCAATTTCCTCCCCAGCGCCAGCAACACCCATATCCTCCTCATCCTGGTGTACTTCAACACTGACATCTTCAATCTGACTATCAGGAACTGGACTGCGGGTGCTCCTTCCAGCACTTGCAGGGGGCGTGCAAATGGTGGAAGGCGCATGCTCTTCACGTCCAGTGTTGGGAAGGTCAGGCATCGCAACCGACACAATTGGACTCTCCTTGTGGATTTGGGATTTCGAAGAACGCACAGTTCTTTGCGGTGCTACTGCTTTTGCCAGCTTGAGTCTTTTCATTTTTCTAGCGAGAGGCTGAGTGCCTCCATCCTCATGTGAAGCTGAACCACTAGCCATGAACATAGGCCAGGGCCTCAGCCGTTCCTTGCCACTCCGTGTGGTAAATGGCATATTGGCAAGTTTACGCTTCTCCTCCGACAATTTTATTTTAGGTTTTGGAGTCCTTTTTTTACTGATATTTGGTGTTTTGGATTTGACATGCTCTGTACTATGACATTGGGCATCGGCCTTGGCAGACGACGTTGCTGGCATTTCATCGTCTCGGCCATGACTAGTGGCAGCAGCTTCAGCACGAGGTGGAAGTGGATCTTGATCTTTCCCTAATTTTGGAACCTCAACATTTTTGTTCTCCATATTTTAATAGGCACAACTAAAAGGCACCTCAGGTAAACAATGGAGATGGATGGATACTAGTATACAATTATGGACGGACTGCCGAGTGCCGACACAGAGGTAGCTACAGCCGTGAACTACCGTACTGTGTCTGCTGCTAATATAGACTGGTTGATAAAGAGATGTCGTAGTATGTATGTATGAAGAAGAAAGAAAAAAAAACCACGGTTAGGTGGTATACAATTATGGACGGACTGCCGAGTGCCGACACAGAGGTAGCCACAGCCGTGAACTACCGTACTGTACTGTGTCTGCTGCTAATATAGACTGGTTGATAAAGAGATGTCGTAGTATGTATGTATGAAGAAGAAAGAAAAAAAAACCACGGGTAGGTGGTATACAATTATGGATGGACTGCCGAGTGCCGACACAGAGGTAGCCACAGCCGTGAACTACCGTACTGTACTGTGTCTGCTGCTAATATAGACTGGTTGATAAAGAGATGTAGTAGTATGTATGTATAAAGAAGAAAGAAAAAAAAACCACGGGTAGGTGGTATACAATTATGGACGGACTGCCGAGTGCCGACACAGAGGTAGCCACAGCCGTGAACTACCGTACTGTACTGTGTCTGCTGCTAATATAGACTGGTTGATAAAGAGATGTAGTAGTATGTATGTATAAAGAAGAAAGAAAAAAAAACCACGGGTAGGTGGTATACAATTATGGACGGACTGCCGAGTGCCGACACAGAGGTAGCCACAGCCGTGAACTACCGTACTGTACTGTGTCTGCTGCTAATATAGACTGGTTGATAAAGAGATGTCGTAGTATGTATGTATGAAGAAGAAAGAAAAAAAAACCACGGTTAGGTGGTATACAATTATGGACGGACTGCCGAGTGCCGACACAGAGGTAGCCACAGCCGTGAACTACCGTACTGTACTGTGTCTGCTGCTAATATAGACTGGTTGATAAAGAGATGTCGTAGTATGTATGTATAAAGAAGAAAGAAAAAAAAACCACGGTTAGGTGGTATACAATTATGGACGGACTGCCGAGTGCCGACACAGAGGTAGCCACAGCCGTGAACTACCGTACTGTACTGTGTCTGCTGCTAATATAGACTGGTTGATAAAGAGATGTCGTAGTATGTATGTATGAAGAAGAAAGAAAAAAAAACCACGGTTAGGTGGTATACAATTATGGACGGACTGCCGAGTGCCGACACAGAGGTAGCCACAGCCGTGAACTACCGTACTGTACTGTGTCTGCTGCTAATATAGACTGGTTGATAAAGAGATGTCGTAGTATGTATGTATAAAGAAGAAAGAAAAAAAAACCACGGTTAGGTGGTATATAATTATGGACGGACTGCCGAGTGCCGACACAGAGGTAGCCACAGCCGTGAACTACCGTACTGTACTGTGTCTGCTGCTAATATAGACTGGTTGATAAAGAGATGTAGTAGTATGTATGTATAAAGAAGAAAGAAAAAAAAACCACGGGTAGGTGGTATACAATTATGGATGGACTGCCGAGTGCCGACACAGAGGTAGCTACAGCCGTGAACTACCGTACTGTGTCTGCTGCGACTGGATGATAAATAATGATATAAAAAATATATATATATCACTACTGCAGCCGGACAGGTATATATATTATATAATGACGGACCTGCTGGACACTGTCTGTCAGCAGAATGAGTTTTTTATAGAATAAAAAAAAAAACACCACACAAGTGAAGTCACACGACGAGTGTTTAACTTTTTCAGGCAATCACAATATAGTATACTACTAACTATACTGGTGGTCAGTGTGGTCAGGTCACTGGTCAGTCACACTGGCAGTGGCACTCCTGCAGCAAAAGTGTGCACTGTTTAATTTTAATATAATATGTACTCCTGGCTCCTGCTATAACCTATAACTGGCACTGCAGTGCTCCCCAGTCTCCCCCACAATTATAAGCTGTGTGAGCTGAGCACAGTCAGATATATAATATATACATAGATGATGCAGCACACTGGGCTGAGCAGTGCACACAGATATGGTATGTGACTGTCTTGTACTCCTGGCTCCTGCTATAACCTATAACTGGCACTGCAGTGCTCCCCAGTCTCCCCCACAATTATAAGCTGTGTGAGCTGAGCACAGTCAGATATATAATATATACATAGATGATGCAGGCATGCAGCACACTGGGCTGAGCAGTGCACACAGATATGGTATGTGACTGAGTCACTGTGTGTACCGTTTTTTTCAGGCAGAGAACGGATATATTAAATAAAACAACTGCACTGCTGGTGGTCACTGTGGTCAGTCACTAAACTCTGCACTCTCTTCTACAGTATCAGCCTCAGGTCAATCTCTCTCTCTCTCTCCTAATCTAAATGGAGAGGACGCCAGCCACGTCCTCTCCCTATCAATCTCAATGCACGTGTGAAAATGGCGGCGACGCGCGGCTCCTTATATAGAATCCGAGTCTCGCGAGAATCCGACAGCGTCATGATGACGTTCGGGCGCGCTCGGGTTAACCGAGCAAGGCGGGAAGATCCGAGTCGCTCGGACCCGTGAAAAAAAACATGAAGTTCGTGCGGGTTCGGATTCAGAGAAACCGAACCCGCTCATCTCTAGTTGACAGATGCTCTGGCAGCTGTGCAAGATGGAAACAGTAAAATGTAACAGTAAAGTTCAGCTGACAATTAAGACCGCCTTTCATTTCTTAGCATTTAAGTTTTTCTTCTACATTACAACTCACTTTAACTTTTTGTATTAACTGAATAATGAGATTGAGGGAATATTGGGATTGTTTTATTGCACGTGTAACGTTTTTCCGGTTGAAGCTACAAATGTGTTGTACCATGCCAGTATCCTATTTTTAGTAGAGGAAACCAGATCTCTGTGATATTAGAAATGTGCAAATATCCCTCACACCCAGGCCCGGCGCTACCCGCTCAGCAAGGTCTCCAAAGCAGGGAGGCGCTGGATCAGGGAGGCGCTGGATCAGAGAGGCGCTCTCCCCGCTCTACGACCTTGCTGATATGCGCTTCTGCTGCTGCCGGCTGCCTGTCACACAGACAGGCAGCAGCGGCGCCGGCAGAATGAAGAGCTGCTCCCTTCTCCCTGCCTCTTTACTAACGGTGCCGCACTGCGCTGCCTGCCTGTTGCTGCCGGACGCCGCTGCTGCCAGCGCCTGTCACACTTAGTGCTGAAACACACTACCCGGCTTTTGCCGGCCGGGAAAAAGCCGGACGGCTTTTTCCCGTGCCGGCATTGTAGTTAACAGTGTGAGGGGTAGGGTCCCTTCACACTGCACGGCCCCGGCCCGGCTGCCGGTTTGCAGCCGGGTCTCACCACTGGAAGGTCCGGCGGCCGGGCGGCCGCCGGGCCGTCTTTGGAGCCAGTAAACCCTGTGTGTGAAGGGGAGCTTTCACACACAACGGTTTTTTCTGAAGCCGTGTCTGATGCTGCGCATGCGCACAGCATCACACACGGCTCAAAGCCGTCCTGTGTGACAGACACTGCCGGTTTCTCCCGGATGGCAAAAAGCCGGACAAAGTTTGTCCGGCTTTTTGCCATCCGGGAAAAACCAGAGTGTGTTACAGCCCTTACCACAGGCAGCAGCAGTACCAGCAGCATGAAGAGTGGGGCATGCGCCGCATCAGTGAAACCAGGAAGATGACACCAGCACAGCTCCGCCTTCGATTCCTGTCCTGAGCTCCGCCTGCTTAGATCAAAGAGAGTTGCAGCGCGCAGTAGCTGAGATCCATGTGTGGGTGGGTGAAGAGGCACTGCTTATACTGGACAAATTTGGTAAGTGAAAGTGTGTGTGTGGGGGGGGGGGGAGGGGGGGATGGGGGGATTTAGAGCATTTATTTATTGCAATATAGCTATTTTTTAGGGCCCTGCCCTCACCCTCCCTATAACTCCCCCTTCAGTGCCCCTACCATCACCCTCCCTGTAGCTCCCCCCTCAGGTGCCCTCACCATCCCTCTAACTCCTCCCTCAGCCAGCATCCATGCCTTCACCATCCCTCTAACTCCCCCCTCAGCGTCCATGCTATCACCCTCCCTGCAACTCCCCCCTTAGTGCCATTGCCCTCACCCTCTATGTAGCTCCCCCCTCAGGTGCCCTCACCATCCCTCTAACTCCCCCCTCAGTGTCCATGCTATCACCCTCCCTGCAACTCCCCCCTTAGTGCCATTGCCTTCACCCTCTATGTAGCTCCCCCCTCAGGTGCCCTCACCATCCCTGTAACTACCCCCTCAGCGTCCATGCCATCACACTCCCTGTAACTCCCCCCTTAGTACCATTGCCCTCACCCTCCATGTAGCTCCCCCTCAGCATCCAAGCCCTCACCCTCCCTGTAACTCCCCCCTCACCCTCCCTGTAACTCTCACCTCAGCGCCCTGACCCTCACCCACCCTGTAACTCCCGCCATAGTGCCCCTTCCGTCACCCACCATGTGGCTCCCCCCTCAGTGTGCCCTCACCATCCCTGTAACTCCTTCCTCAGTGTCCCAGCACTTACTCTCCATCTAACTCCCCCCTCAGCATCCCTGCCCTCATCCTCCCTGTAACTCTCCCCAGCTCTGGGGCAGGGGTGGAGAAGGAGGGAGGGGGACTCTGGAGCCACAACAGCGCTATGTAGTTGGTAGCGGCGCCGCTGCAGCTGTCCCTCTCCTTCTGCATTGGCTGGCCGGCGCTGCTGTGAATGCTGGGATGCGCTTCCCTCATCCCAGCATTCACAGCGGCAGCGGACAGCCAATGCAGAAGGAGAGGGACAGCTGCATGCAGCGCCGTCAGCAATTACACTGCGCTGCTGCAGCTACCGAGTCCCCCTCCCTCCTCATCCTTCTCCCCTGTCTCCGGAGCTGCCAGCACCAAGGAGCCTGACTGCCTGAGCCAGCGGAGAGATGGTAAGTATCAACTATTCTGTCTGTCTGTCTGTCTGCCTATCTATCTATCTATCTATCTATCTATCTATCTATCTATCTATCTATCTATCTAGCCATAATGCGTAAAAAGGGGGACGCTGTCTGTCGTAATGTGTAAAAAGGAGATGCTGTCTGCCGTAATATGTAAAAAGGGGACACTGTCTGCCGTAATGTGTAAAAAGGGGACGCTGTCCCGTAATGTGTAAAAAGGGGGACGCTGTCTTCCGTAATGTGTAAAAAGGGGGCGCTGTCTGCCGTACTGTGTAAAAAGGGGACGCTGTCTGCCGTACTGTGTAAAAAGGGGACGCTGTCTGCCGTAATGTGTAAAAAGGGAGATGCTGTCTGCCGTAATGTGTAAAAAGGGGAATCTGTCCACCGCAATATGTAAAAGGGACTCTGGTGTAGTGGCGCTGCTGTGCGACGTAATTTGAATAATGGAGACTACTGTGCACCGTAATATGAATTAGTATTATTTTGTAGCCACACCCCTTCCCCATGAAACCACGCCCCTATATTTTTTGCAAGCGCCCATATTTTACATAAGGGGGGGGGGGCGCCAATGCCGTTTCTTGCACACAGCGCTAAAATGTCTAGTTACGGCACTGGAGTTAAGGGAGGAAGGTCGCAATTTAATAGTTTGCTGGAGGGTGCTGAACACCCTTGCACTGGTCCTGCTCACACCTGTAATTGCACCCATGTCTTCACTCATGAATTTAGGGGCTAATTCAAGTTGGTTCAGAAATAGCGTCCCAACCGGATTTGTTACGGTCGGCCAGCGGGCACAGGCGCATCGCCCATCCTGTAAATGTGCCCGCACTTTCTGCGGGAGGGGGGGGGGGGGGGCAGTATCATCTCCAACACAGTCGGCTGGCTGCATGACCAATGGGGTACCGCAAGCAGGCTGCTGCAATGGCATGGACACACCTTCGTTTGGAAAAACGGAGGCTGTCACCGCCTCCCTCCCCACCCACCATCCTGCATCTGCCATCACAGGATCGCGCATGCACATGCGCAATGTTCCAATAACCGGTACTTTGCTGCATCTGCTCCAACCACATCTGAATTACCCACACAGTGCACATTTTTCTGTCTAAAGGCTGTATCAAGCCTGTTCTATTACACAATAAATCAAAAGCAAAAATTTGGCTTCAAAGATAGACAATATAGATTAATACCTTAGTGCATGGGGATGTACACATACAAAACTCAGACAAGTATTGTACCCAACTCGCGAATGTAGTCAAATACAAGACAGTCAGAGTATATACAGCAGCAAGATACCATAGTTTGTAGAGTAGACAAATTTACCAAATAAATGAAATATACCTATTTTTTCTGATCCTTTGGCATCACCATCATAAACTTCAATCAGTTCCTTACAGCCAGCTGGTCCTGCAGGTTCTAGGTCAAATTCCGTGAAATAAAGTTTTATTCTGTGTCCATGAGCAACTGTGATTTTCCACTGTAAAGGAGCACAAAATAAGTATCTCTAGTCACAATTTCCCTGGTTGTATAAGATTGTGCGCCTATATTCAGCCAGAGGTAGCAGATGGTGTTACCAAATAATGCGCACCATGACAGCATTGTGAAACAATGGTTAGCATTGATACTAAATAGGCATTGGGGTCATGAGTTATATTTCAGACCATGGCCCTGTCGGTGAGTAGTTTGCATGTTCTCCTCCCATGTTTATAGTGAGTCTGTGTGGATGTATGTGTGCTAAAGGGGTGTAGCATGTTATGCCCGTGCTTGGGATCCTGGCGCCGGTGTGCAGGCAGCGGGGTGAGCGCAAAAGAGCCCCTTGCGGGCTCGCTGCACTCACCACGCTGCCATGCTATTTATTCTCCCTCCAGGCGTGTCATGGACACCCCAAGAAGGAGAATAGTTCTTGGTATGCCGGCTGTCGGAATTCCGGCGTCGGTATGGTGAGCGCCGGGATACCGACAGCTGGCATATCAAATGCCTCCTGTGCTAAAGTACCAACCAATTTTTCAGACACAGACTATAAAATGACAGAAGCTGATTAGTTGGTACTTTATCTACTTCCACTTCAGGAGGCTCAAAAGAAATCTACAGTAAGTAGGGATTTTTACCCTTATCGCTCCCGACTCTTATCATGGAATCTACTGATTAACGTGCATTAGCCGCTGATTTACCATGTGAGGAAAAGGCTTGTAATTTAATCACTCCATGGCGTAAAAGTGCAAGGCTACAAACCCTTTTCCTCAGAACTAAGTGAATCTGGCCCTATGACCAGGATGTAATGGGATTTGATCCATGTTTGTAAAATTTCAGCTTTTGCCACAAAAAACTGACATTTTGCAAACCCTTCCAATGTAATAGTGTCTGAGAACATGCAAATTAGGATATTTTCTATTCTTAAAGAGAGCGGCCAGCCAAAAGTCAGATACAGATGTTTTCCCCATTTACTGTACACACATAACTCGGCCAAGTAATGGAGTCCAAGTGTCCAAGTGTGGAAATCTTACACAAAATAGCTCTAAGTCAGACATAAACAGAGTGTTATTTTTTGGGGTGAGTTGTATTTGACAATAGTGGTCATTCCGAGTTGTTCGCTCGTTGCAACGGAGCGATTAGGTTGAAAATGCGCATGCGTATGGTATGCAGCGTGCATGCATTCACTAATTTAACACAAAACTTTGTAGATTTACACAAGCTCAAGCGACGTTTTTTCATCGCTTGAGTGATTGACAGGAAATGGGTGTTTCTGAGCGGAAACTGGCCGATTTCAGGGAGTGTGCGGAAAAATGCAGGAGTGCCAGGTAAAAACGCAGGAGTGGCTGGAGTAACGGGGGAGTGGCTGGCCGAACGCAGGGCATGTTTGTGACGTCAAACCAGGAACTAAACGGACTGAGGTGATCGCAATCTAGGAGTAGGTCTGGAGCTACTCAGAAACTGCAGGGAATTATTTATTAGCAGATCTGCTAATCTTTCCTTCGCTATTCTGCTAAGCTAAGATACACTCCCAGAGGGCGGCGGCCTAGCGTTTGCAATGCTGCTAAAAGCAGCTAGCGAGCGAACAACTCAGAATGACCACCAATGTTGGAAATCAATTATTAGTACACAATTACAGCACATTTACCACAAATAAACCAGTGGCGTCACAAGGGGGGTGCGGGGGGTGCGGCCCGCTCCCGGGTGTCACCCGCCGAGGGGTGACACCAAAATGCCGGCTCCTGCAGAGTGACAGAAGCCGAGTGCTGCACTGTTATATTATGTGCAGCACTCGGCTCCTGTCACTTTGTAGGAGCCAGCACTGCAGGGACAGCACCTCCCGAGAGTCAGCCCTCACCTCCCACACCCCCCAGTGAAAAAAAAAAACGGGTGTCGGGACGCGAAGCCCCGCCCCTCCGCAAAGCCCCGCCCCCTTTGCGTACCTGCAATGGTTTAAAAATGGGTTCCGCCCGCGAAGCCCCACCCTCTATTTAAGCCCCGCCCATTCCCACGAAGCCCCACCTCTTTTATCCTCGCTGCCGCACCGGGTGTCACAGAGGTGAGTGACGCCTCTGAAATAAACATTTGTCAAATTATTTCTATCCTTAAAAACAAACAAAAAACTTTGATCTCTGAAAATAGTTCATGTACTACTGTACATGTAATTTTTCCACATTTTCTCCCTGGAAATGCATCTTAGACACAAAACGCCAAGGCAAAACACACAAGCTAATAGGATGCTTTTGCTGATTGAAATGATATGCAACATGCGTATATTCTGTGTCTAACAGCCACTGTATCAAAATGTTATGCTACACTGTATTCCAGCTAAACACTAGAACATAGGGCCTAATTCACACCTGATCTCAGCAGCCAAATCTTTCTCTAATGGGAAAAACCATGAGCACTGCAGGGGAGGCAGATATAACATTTGCAGAGAGTTAGATTTGGGTGGGCTATTTTGTTTCTGTGCAGGGTAAATACTGGCTGCTTTATTTTTACACTGCAATTTAGATTTCAGATTGAACACACCCCACCCAAATCTAACTCTCTCTGCACATGTTATATCTGCCCCACATGCATATAGTTTTGCCCATTAGAGACATTTTTTGCTGCTGCGATCAGGTCTGAATTAGGCCCATAATTTGTATGCTGATAAAGCCGCAAGTACACACAGAGGGATGCAGTCAATATACCACCTGTCGGAATCCTGGCATTCAGGATCCGACGCCAGAATCTCGTCAGATGTGTAAATACTGACGCCACCTCCCAATGGGGAATAGAATAGTGTGGCGAGGAAGTGTAGCAAGGGCAGTGAGCCCACAAGGGGATTCCGGCTGTTGGGATTCCGACGCCGGTCTCCTGACCGACGGGATACCAATTGCCAGGATCCCATACTAAATCCTACACAGGGCTGTTTCTAGACAATTTTGCTCCCAGTGCGAGATTTCAAAATGCGCCCCCCCCCCCCCAATTGCTCTAAAAAAAAAAAGTATGCCCCCCCCCATATAGCCATAAAAAGAAAAAGTAGGCGCGCGCGCTCCCGACAAGGGTGTGTGGCCTGATTAAAATGGGCGTGGTTTCATTAAAGTGGGCATGGCCTCATCTGATATCATCACACCCACCACAGGGGGAAAAAAATAAAAATAAAAAAGTCCCCTTTTTACACATTACAGCAGGCAAGTGTCCCCATATTACACAGCGCGGCAGGCAGGTGTCCCCATTTTACACAGCGCGGCAGGCAGGTGTCCCCATTTTACACAGTACGGAAGGCAGGTATCCCCATTTTACACAGTACGGTAGGCAGGTATCCCCATTTTACACAGTACGCAGGCAGGTGCCCCCATTTTACAAAGTGCAGCAGGCAGGTATCCCCATTTTACACAGTACGCAGACAAGTGCCCCCATTTTACAAAGTGCAGCAGGCAGGTGTCCCCATTTTACACAGTACGCAGGCAGGTGCCCCCATTTTACAAAGTGCAGCAGGCAGGTATCCCCATTTTACACAGTGCGGCAGGCAGGTATCCCCATTTTACACAGCACGGCAGGCAGATATCCCCATTTTGCACAGCACGGCAGGCAGATATCCCCATTTTACACAGCACGGCAGGCAGATATCCCCATTTTACACAGCACGGCAGGCAGATATCCCCATTTTACACAGCACGGCAGGCAGATATCCCCATTTTACACAGCACGGCAGGCAGATATCCCCATTTTACACAGCACGGCAGGCAGATATCCCCATTTTACACAGTACGCAGGCAGGTGCCCCCATATTACACAGTGCGGCAGGCAGGTATCCCCATATTACACAGTGCGGCAGGCAGGTATCCCCATATTACACAGTGTGGCAGGCAGGTGCCCCCATTTTACACAGTGCGGAAGGCAGGTATCCCCATTTTACACAGCGCGGCAGGCAGATATCCCCATTTTACACAGTACGCAGGCAGATGCCCCCATGTTACACAGTACGCAGGCAGGTGCCCCCATATTACACAGTACGCAGGCAGGTATCCCTATTTTACACAGTGCGGCAGGCAGGTAAGAGAGATCGCATGCCTTTATTGATGCACTAACATTGGATGCTATACACTGGTGATCATTGGATCACATTTTTATTATACTGTTTATTTTATTTTTTATTATTCTAAATGGCCAGATATGTGTTGTTTGTAAAGTAAATATATTCTAACTATTAATCACGACTGGACAGCGCCTCCTGTTAAAACTTTTTGTTTCAAAAAAATCTTGTCTTTTTGTTCATTAATTAGGGTCTATGCAATAGCCCTTTTTCCAGGAGGCTGCAGCCCAGTTTTAGCTATACGTTTGTCAGTGGTAATTTGATCAAGCGCCAAGTATATTGTGTTTTTGTTTGTGTTCTATAACTAGCCTGTTTGAATAGTAATTGATGTCTAAGCTTTCCCATTCAATTTTAGTCACTGATTTATTTAAATGGGGTCTTTTGGGCGTAAGATACATTGCATGGCTGTTGGGTGGGTGTTAGATATTAATGAATGTGCAGAGTTTAGGTTCAGAGAGCTTTATTTATTTTAGCTGTTTACAGAAATCAATTGAAACAAAGTGGAGAGAGATAAAGTAGCAACCAATCAGCACCTAACTCTCATTTTACAGACTGTGAAACATTAGTTAGAAGTTGATTAGTTGGCCCTTACCCCTCTCAAAGATTTGATAAATCTCCCCCTAAATGATAATTACAGTATAAAACATTTCCGAGATACTATTATTTCAAGCCTTTGATTTGAATGTATATGTAGCATTATCTCTGAAGGACACAAATAAAATAGTTATACAATGCTACAATGGCCCCAATTCCCATTTCCAAAAGGGCTGTTAGTAATACTGTACTGATTTTTCAACACTCACGGATTGAGAGGAGCAAACAGCCACACTACAAAAGCCAGTCATTTGTCAGGTTCATATACGGTAATTACCTGGTAAAGCACATCATTCCCATCACGTGTACTACTAGGGGATTGAAACTCCCCTGTGTTACCATCTAAAATTCCTCCTCCTCCTATGATATCTGAAACAATAGGTTTCACAGAGATTAGTAATGAAAAATTAGTCTTTAGTGTACGTTTCCCTTATATAATAACAGTTCAGCATTTCAGAGTGATTATGTAAATGGTCACCTCCCATATGCAAACACTGTCCAAGCTTTATAATCTTATGATAGGTGGAACAACATATTTTCGTGTTATATAAACGGGTGAAGTCATTTACACTGCTTTAATTAGAATATAAGTCAAGAAAACAACTGTGACACAGAAGGTGTCAGAACTCTGTTTTTTTTGTGTGAATTCAAGTTCGATGCTGGTGTTAGTTCTGTAGGGGATGTTCTGTGCAGGAATCTGGTTGGGCAAAGGTAGTTCTTGCGCATGAAGTGCCTAAGGCACAGGATAGAATAAAACTCAGGAGAACTTTATTAGACAGTGCTTGTGGAACACTGAGACTGGAACTGGATTAAACTTGTCTGGACTGGAATATATGAGAAATTAGCTTATGAACAAAATATAAAAGATTTTTGGTACTGTGTTTATATACAGTATAGGTGAAGAGAACACCTAGTGGCTGCTGCTACACCTGATTTGAAGCACTGGTTTATCACTTGTTGTTTCATAGGAGTTAACTTAACTCTTGCACTTGGACCAGACTGGAACCGGAGGAACTGGAACCATTGGCGGATTAAGAAGAGGGCGAACAGGGCGATCACTCTCTCGTAACACATTAAAAGCACAACCATACTGATCAGTGCTGTGACAGTGCAGCTCCGGCCAGGCAGGGCTGTTGTGCTACATTATACACACAGTCAGCTCAAGGAATCCAGCTGGCTAGAGCAGGAGCTTGCAACGACCCCTATCACAGGAAGAGGAGAGCCTGTAGCCGGATGTGCTGTCCCGGTGGTCCTACTTTGCATCTCCCTGTCCCTACACAGGTGCGGGGTACCCGTCTGAGAATCCAGAACCAGATCCGGAAGTTAGAGGAACAGCCCCACTCTTATAGACCCTGTGAGGAAGCCCAGCACAGAGGATCATTGGATAGACCCCAGTGACCAGCCCAGGGCCAGGAAGAAAGGTCAAATCAGTGATAGTCGGGAGAGAGACCCGGCCTAAGACCCCTGCTCCCCTGCTTGCAAAGGAGAATGTGACCACCAGTGGATCCAGGACCAGATCCAGAAGGTAGAGGAACAGCCCCACTCTTATAGACCCTGTGAGGACCCTATTGGGCAGCCCATGAGAAGACCCAGTGAGGGAAGGAGCTGTAACCTTGGGACACAGTGCATCTGTTTTGAAGGACCTGTGGAGGAAACCCAGCACAGAGGATCATTGGAGAGACCCTGGTGACTAGCCCAGGGCCAGGAAGAAAGGGCAAATCAGCGACAGTCGGGAGAGGGACCTGGCCTAAGACCCCTGCTCCCCTGCTTGCAAAAGAGAATGTGACCACCGGTGGAATACAGCCCAGGGCATACCCTTACTGCACTCTGGAGACATATGCAATCCGATGCGATACTCTGCATCCTGGATTGACGCAGGATATTGTCGGGGTCTGAACAGCGACTGCAAGAGGTAAGATACCAAAGAGAAAAAAACTCCCTTACCCTGCTGCTACACCACTCTCTTGGCCTGGTAGCATATAGCTTTAATTTTGTAGGGACCCCTGTATCACTTATAGCGTTTCACATACAGGCTAAGGGTATAGTAGCCGGTGACACCAACCCTAGTGATGTTACTGCTCCTAAAACATTATGTTGATGGAACTGGAAAGGGGAAGAGTTGGGACTGAACATAGGAGGAGTCAGGACTAGACAAGGGGAGGGGAAAGGATTAATTGTTAAGACATCCCCGTTAAAAGAGTCTAGAACCACCCCTAACTGGAACAGGAGTCAGCTTAGAAACTGACTTACACTTGGACCATGCTGGAACTGGTGGAACAGGAACAAGAGTCAGCTTGGAAACTGACTTGCACTTGTACCAGGGCTGGAATCGGTGATCTGGAACAGGAGTCAGCTTGGAAACTGACTTGCAATGGATCAGACTTGAACCGGTAACTGGGAACAGGTATCTGGTGGCAGTAGCACACACAATTAGCACACTCAATATTGTTGGTAGTTTGCTAGAATCACAGTGCTGGTTATACTGCTGAATGTTGGAGCAAACAGCAAAGGATCACTGGAAAGAAAAGCAGAGCTTCTGGAATACCTCAGGAGTCTGAAATAGGTACTGAACTCAGGAGTCTGGAGCCTAGACGCAGCTGAGACAGCGACAATGTTCTCGGCGATTTGCTAGTGCCCCCTTATCACCTTGCCAGTCAGTGATTGGACAGTGGAGTCAGCTGATCGGACCAATGCTTGCATTTGGTGGAGAAATGATCAGCTGACTGGTAGGAATATGGCGGCACCCAGTACCCGAGGCTGGTGGGAAAAATAGCGGGGTGCATTAGCAGTGTCTTGGGGTGCTGGAGCAAGCACACTAGGGTGCAGAATGCCGAGCGCTATAATTCCTGCGGGATACTTGGAGCTGGACTAGGCTGTGGACTGATAAGGCACTGGGTGCAGTTCCCCCAGGTACCTGACAATAGGCCAAAATACTTTGCTATAACTCTTCTGTAAGACAATAGATTCGCATTTTATGCAACACGGAAGTAAAACAAGAACTATAATACAAAACAATTTAATGAATATCCCCTCTAAGATGACACACAATGGCAATTTAGGATACCAGAGCACAACTTTATTTATGTCTATTTTTCTGTTCCCAGTGGGTGATTTATAGATGTATGGCATACAGAAGAAAAGTAGTGAACTAGGTTACAATTGACTTGCCTCCTGTTCATTAATATAGCTGTGATTAGAGGCATACTTCACCTGTTTAGTAAATAGGTTTCTCTGCAAGGGCAATCCTTTCAGTACCCATTAATGATAAATTACAATTGAGCAATGCTAATTAATCTCCCTGAAACATAAGTAGTGGCTTGGGATACCTTCGTTTTCCTGCTAAGTTTATGGCTTAAAGCAACAATAGGATATATAATAGGAGATATGCTATGTTTAAGTCTGGATGTATCTAGGGCTGTTTCAGACCTGATCGCTATGTTGCGTTTTCTCACATATAGAGGGGAAAAAAAATGTGTACAGGTGCATTATCAACAGCTGCTGGTATTGGGGTGGTCAGGATCCCCAGTTATGAATTAAATAAATATATAGATGGGTATACCAGTGCTGGCTGTTTGCTGATATTGCTATATTAGCAAACAACCAGAGCTGGTATACCCTTCTATATATGCGTTTTCTGACAGCCTGCAATCAGATCTGAACTGCGCATGTGTATTCACTGCAATGCGCAGGTGCGATGGAACGCAGTAACGTAGATCGCACGTCAGCGATGGGATGGTGTGAAATTTCCGAACGCATGGGAGATCGCAAGGAGATTGACAGGAAGAGTGCGTTTGTGGGTGGCAACTGACCGTTTTCTGGGAGTGTTTGGAAATACACAGGCGTGTCCAAGCGTTTGCAGGGAGGGTTCCTGACATCAATTCCAGTCCCGCACAGGCTGAGTAAGTCCTGGGCTGCACAGAGACTGCGCAAAATCAGTTTGTACAGCTCTTCTACACATGCGTTCGCACACTTGCACAGCAAAAATACCCTCCCCCTATAGGCGGCGACTATCTGATTGCAGCAGTGCAAACATCGCCTGCTAGCAATCAGGTCTGAATTACCCCCAAAGTCATACTTGACAACTGTCGGCAGAAATTTCCTCATGTCATCCCATCTGAGGACCCAATATAGAGGGAACAGACCAGGGTTTCATCAAACACCTGTGTGTGGACCGAGTAGATTTTGTTCACATGCAGGAGGATGAGTTGAATCATGGCTGGATAGCTAGTTTGGAGGAGTGGTATATCAAACCTTCATGAGAAATTAAGTGGAGAAGTTGCCCATAGCAAACCAATCAGCTTTTACTTATCATTTTTTAGAATGTACTTTACAAATGCTAGACAGAAGCTGATTGACTGATATGTGATCACTTGCCCACTTCTCCACTATTTAGGAGGCTTACGAAATCTACCCCTATGTGCAAGCCAGTGTGTAAGAGGGAGCAGTCAGAGCTTCTGTGACAGTGTGGGATTCCTGCCACATAGTGATACAGGCCAGGGGACTGAATGGCAATTAGTGAGGGCGAGGGAAAAGATTCTGTGATAGTGTATGTTTCCGGCTACATAGTGATCCGAGGCAGGGGACCGAATGGCAATTAGTGAGGGTGATGGAAGAGATTCTGTGGCAGTGTGGGATTCCTGCTACATAATGATCCAGAGCAGGGGACCGAATGGCAATTAGTGAAGGCGAGGGAAGAAATTCTGTGACAGTGTGTGCTTCCAGCTACATAGTAATCCAGGTCAGGGGACCGAATGGCAATTAGCGAGGGCGATGGAAGAGATTCTGTGGCAGTGTGGGATTCCTGCTACATAATGATCCAGGGCAGGGAACTGAATGGCAATTAGTGAGGGTGAGGAAGAAGATTCTGTGACAGTGTGTGCTTCTGGCTACAATAGTGATCCAGGGCAGGGGACTGAATGCCAATTAGTGAGGCAGAGGGTATAAATTCTGTGACAGTGTGTGCTTCCTGCACTAAACTGAAAATGTCTAGGTCAGGGTACTGTTGGTGTGGTAGAGGGTGGAGTAGTGATCCAACATCCGGGGTAGGGGACTGAGCGAAGGTCAGTGAGTTAGAAGGATGGAAAGTGCTGAGCTCTTGTCATACAGTGAGATTCTTCTTTTGGCCCATGTTATAATGATCAAAGGCAAGGGACCACACAGGACCACACAGCATTTAATGTGTTCAATGTGTTAGAGCAGGTATTCCCAACCTCGGTCCTCAACAGTCCAGGTATTAGTGATATCCAGGCTTGAGTACAGGTGACTTCATTAGTACCTCACTTACCTGTATATTGATTTAACCCTTTGTGCTGAAGCTTGAACATCACTAAAACCTGCACTGTTATTGGCCCTACACACTGGAGGATCTGCCGCTGAGGTGCCCGACGGCCGATATGGCCAACGTACGACCAGGCGGCAGGGGGTGACAGGGGGTGAAGTTTCTTCACTCCCTGACGTCATCCGGCCCCATAGCCCTGCATGCTAATATGAATGATATTATCCATATTGGCGTGCATGTATAAACGAGGCGGCACCAACGATGAACGAGTCCGAAACGTTCATCATTGGTGCCTACACACTGAAAGATATGAACAATTTCTCCTTCATTACTGAACGAGATTGTTCATATCAGCCACACACATCAGCCAGTGCACTTTAGTGTGCCCTGAGGACCGAGGTTGGGAATGCCTGTGATAGAGGATAAAAGTGTATAGAGCTCATGTGAAAAACAGCGCAGGTTTCCTGTCAGAAATACCTGTGTGAATACTGTCTCTATTGTGACCTCCTCCTTCTGACCTGGTGTGGTGAGCTTTCCTGAGATATCTTGCTGTTTCTAAAGTCAGCTAGCATGCAACCCTTATTAAAGCTGTGTAATATTCTGGAGTAATGCTGCACCTTGCATGCCGACTGTCAGAGAGTCTCCCTGAAATCGTGGTGTTCTCCCTGATAACCATAGGCGTGCGCAGGGGGGGTTCCTGGTGCGCACAGGCACCCCCTAATGCCTGTCACCCCCTCACACACACCTGCTGCTGCAGTACCAGCGATCGCCGAGTGTGCTCATTTCTGTCCTCCCGCCCATTGCGCCCGCCACCCCCTCTGCTCAGTCTGGCTGTCATTCATTTGTATGGTGCAGTATCACTGACGTAATCCTACCCCCAGTTCCTCTAACCTGTGGGATGTGTCGTGATGATGTCATGCCACGGGCATACCCGCTCATGCTCCCACCCACACTTTCTCTCTCCTCATCATGTGCCAACGCCACAGAACACAGCGTTCCTCTTGGAGGAGGACAAGTTCAAATTCAATATCAATATATATTTCGAGAGATTAGGATATAATCTATGGTAATAAAATATACAAATTTAACATATATTAAACAGATTTTATATACATATAAAATCTGTGCATCAATTCTCTATATTATTTAGTTTGCATTGAGTGTCAATATGTGGTGCTAGACACGCCCATTAGGTGGTGCTAAACAATCCCTTCTATTCGTGCACCCCCTAATAAAATGTCCTGTGCACGCCTATGCTGATAGCCTGAGGCTAGTGCGCAAGATAACTTCATCATTGTGCTGAACCCAACTGCCTAGGGGATCATTTATAGTTGTAATTGTCAATATTCTTGCTATGCCCCTCAAGTGAAGCAGTACACACCCTTTTCAGCACTGCATGCATAGGTATTGCTTTCACAATCTCACTGAAATCTTTTGACTAAAGTACAGTATGCACTACACCCACACAAGCATATGAGATGCACAGACCTTAGTTATATTGATTTTTGGTGATTTAGGTCAGAACAAATTCTAAATACATCCTGAAGAGACACCAATGTTTAGGCTTGTATTGTTGTCCACAAAACAGCTAACTGTGCAGTCAATATTGAAAAATAAAGACATTAATAAGGCTACTTGAAATTAATCGAAGTTGGCAACTATGTATTGCTGAAGACAATCTGATGTTATTCTCACCTGCAATCTTGCTTGGATCTACAGCTTCATACTTGGCCTCAAATCCTTTGACTGATGTTTCACTATTAGTGATAAATGTCACAAACATTCTGTTGCCAACTGAAACCAGTGGCCTGGGTACTTTGCTCCCGCAGTATGTACCTGTGTAGAAATGAGAAATAAATAATTACATTAAAAACATTAGTCACATATAAATATTATAGGAGTTCTTTTTTTATTTTGTAAGATATGTATGTATACTGTATGTTGTGCATGTGTGTGCACATGTCTGTATATCATTGATTTACATGTCTTTATATGTAAAGAAGAGTAGCAAGGACTGGCCACGGACAGGCAAGAGTAGGCTGAGCTCAGTGAGGTGTGTTCACATAATAGGAGGCATATATCATGTAGATGCTGGAGGAGTGATGCAACCATACCCAATGATGATGATGATGACTATCTAGCCACTTCTGATAGTCCTTTCATATATAACATCACGGATACTTTATGTAACATAGCAGCCATTTGTTCACATTAGTTAATTGCCATTAACAATGCATTTGCATTGCAGTATTCCAGGAAAGAAGATTCCCACTTGATTTTAAAATGGGAAATCTACAGAAGTGTGTGTTTAATTTGTATTTCATTATTATATTGAAAATAAGATTTATTAACTGTAAAGGCAATAGACTATCTTGTGTACTGTGGGGGTAATTCAGACCTGATCGCTAGGGTGCGTATTTTGCATCCCTGCGATTAGGTAGTCGCCACCTACCGGGGGTGGGTATTAGATGTGTGTAGGTGTGTGAACGCTTGTGCTGGAGAGCTGCACAAAGGGGGTAATTCAGACTGGATCACTGCAGCGGCAGTGATCGCAGTCTGAATTATTGGCCCTCATTCCGAGTTGATCGGTCGCAAGGCGAATTTAGCAGAGTTACACACGCTAAGCCTACGCCTACTGGGAGTGTATCTTAGCTTCTTAAAATTGCGACCGATGTATTCGCAATATTGCGATTACAAACTACTTTGCAGTTTCTGAGTAACTTCAACCTTACTCTGCCTGTGCGATCAGTTCAGTGCTTGTCGTTCCTGGTTTGACGTCACAAACACACCCAGCGTTCGCCCAGCCACTCCTCCGTTTCTCCAGCCACTCCTGCGTTTTTTCCGGAAACGGTAGCGTTTTCATCCACACGCCCATAAAACGCCGTGTTTCCGCCCAGTGACACCCATTTCCTGTCAATCACATTACGATCGCCGGAGCGATGAAAAAGCCGTGAGTAAAAATACTATCTTCATTGTTAAATTACTTGGCGCAGTCGCAGTGCGAATATTGCGCATGCGTACTAAGCGGATTTTCATTGCGATGCGATGAAAAATACCGACCGATCAACTCGGAATGAGGGCCATTGTGCGCAGTGCGCTTGTGTGGCGGGCGAACTGCGCATGTGCAACCAGTGAGATGCTATCAGCATCTCACTGGTGCGGTCGCCTCTGCCTGATTGGCAGGCAGATTCGGTCACGGGGCGGAAGGAGGCATGCCAACGGCATTAGAACTCCGTTGGCGGTGCACGGTCCGAACAATGGAGGCGTGTTTGCACCATTGGGGGGGTGGGGTTGGGCTGTGGCAGCAATGTGACATCATACGCAGCCGCTGCGACCCTGGATGCGGTGGGTAGCTCCCTGCCAGAGCGCAGGAGCCACACAGGTATGGAGCTACTCGCCAGGTACAAAAGCATTGCCAGCGTGCAATGCTTTTGTACCTGTGCGAGGGGGTGGGGTAAGAGGGGGGGCAGGGACTGAAATGCGGGGCGGACTAACCCTTTGCTGGGCATCCTTCCGCATGTCAGAGTAACTGTTCGTAGATGTGCTAAATTTAGCACAGAAGCGATCACGTCTGTATGTGACACTACATTACGTTATTATTACTTATACTCTGTAAATATCATATCTATTCCATCTCTATGCCAGTGTTTCCCAAATTCAGTCTCAAACTAAGGGCCTTATACCTATACAACATTCATGGACTTGACTTGATTACTCTTTGTTGCTCAGTCACACTGTCCTTTATTACATTTCGGTATGTTGATGTTCCTGGGATTCAAACCCATTGCCTATGACATTGCAGTCAGACACTCCATTCATTGAGCTGTCTGCCCTTACATAGAACGCTAGAGAATTCCAAGCTGGAGAGGTTTAACTAATTGAAGCTTACCTACTTTGTGAAGGGGTGATCAGAGTTGCGGCTGGGCAGATCTATGTAGTGCGTGGCTGCAAGGGTTTGGATATGTGGAGGCACATTGCATGGATCTGCTCGATTATGTTGCTGGTTATTTTTTTACAGGGTACAGGTAGCTTCATATAGTTATAAATCTCATAGGTTTTTATGCGGGATCAAGTGGTTCAGTGCGGTGAGTGGGGTGTTTTGCTGTGATGTAGCAGGTTGTGGGTTTGAGTACTGAGTTTGAGAGTATATTGAAATGTGTTTTTTAATGAGGGGTATTGTGGCTGAATGGCAGCAAGCTCTCAGATAGAGTGCATGAATGTGGTATAAAGAGTATTTGTGTCCAAATCTATTTTCTTGCATTGTTCTATAAATGTGTATGTATATGTCATGCCCCTTCCACGTGAGGAATGCGTCTTATGTTCTGATTGGATAAATGGGCGGGGGGCATGCCAATTCTCTTTCAGACACAGAAAAGTTAATTTAATCACAAATTACATACACATTATGGAATTTGTAACTAAATTAACTGTTCTATACATGATGTCATTTTTCTCTTCTCATCATGTGCTGAACTACGTTGATTGATGCTGCACCTTATGAGGACGGATTCAACAGACTAAACACATCTGCCTAATGGATGTATATATGAAGTTTTGTGTGTATTATATGCTATTATATTCAATATTTTGAAGTGTGGCGCCTGGTGGAACACATATCCTATATCACTTTTTTCTCGATTGTTCTAGAGGTGTTTTGGGGAGACGCTTCCTTGGATATCAGTGTACTATACAGCTGCCCAGATTGCGCAGTCTATTAAGTTACCGATTATTGTATTCATTGTGTAAGAATCAAACAAGGTTTGAGCAGAGCCGGCCCTAACCAATATGATGCCCTAGGCAAGATTTTGGCTGTTGCCCCCTAGCACCACTGCTAGTTCTGCCTCTGACCCTGCACCCCTTTCCCAGCACCATCACCCCTCACCGAATAGTAGTCCTCATTTTGGTGTTCCTACTCTCTATATTTTAATTATGAACAGTGCGCACATTCGGTGCACAACCCAAAAAGGGCCGTGTTCTTGCTGGGAAGGAGCATGGCCACACAAAAGTACCCCCAATTCAAATTTGCCACACATTAGTGCAATATTATTAACATTTTATCATGTGACAGTGTACCTAATTCACGTTACATCACACATTAGTACAACTTTACCTTACATATGCTACTCCTTACAGTAGTGCCCCTTATTCACATTACATCACACTGAATTGCTCCTTATTCATATTACACCACACCATATTGCTCTTTATTCACATTAGACCACACAGTAGTGCCCTTTCTATACGTTACTCCACACATTAGAGCACCTTATACATATACTGCCACACAGTAATGCATTTATACACGTAATACCACACAGTAATGCCCCTTACACATGACACACATTATTAATGTCCTTACAAACATAATGCACCTTACATATTATGTCAGCCTTTATTAATGCCCTTACACACATAATGTCCCTTACACATATGATGCACATTATTAATGCCCTTATACAAATAATGACATACATAATGTCCCTTTCACATATGCCGCACATTATTAGTGCGCTTATACACATAATGACACACATAGTGCCCCTTACACATTTGCTGCACATTATTAATACATTTATACACATGACACACATAATGCCCCTTACACATATGCCGAACACTACTGCAAAACCAACCCACCCTCACACAGCACTCCCATGGCAGCTAGCAATGTGACCTCTGCCTCTGCTTGGATACAGATGTGTCCTCATACATCTTGCCTCAATACACCATGCTGCAGGAGATGCCTGGCGTGAGTCAGCTGGCAGCTCTGATAACGTCGGGCGCCTCTTTTTGAGAAAATGCATCTTATTTGCGTTACTATGTGGCTAGGATAGGATGCACAAGCAGCTTCTGCTGATTAAAATGATATGCAGCATGCCTATATTCTGTGTGCGACTGTGACAGTATCTGCATACGAAATGCTACATTACAATGATTTTTAGGAATACACTGTAATGTAGCATTTCATATGCAGATACAGCCGTAGTCACACACAGACTATAGGCATGCCGCATATTATTTTAATCAGCAGAAGCTGCATGTGCCCCTAGGCATACCAAATGCCCTATGCCTACGGCCGGCTCTAAGTTTGAGGTAAAAATATGGTAGAAAAGGGGCAGACTAGATGGGCCAAGTGGTTCTTATTTGCCATCACATTCTATGTTTCTATGTAAAAAATCCTTTAGAGCATTTCTACAATTAGTATAATATGAACCGTACATCATTTTTAGCTTACTTTTAAAAGTTGTTTTTGACAAATGTGACAGTATATAAACAGCTTTAATGTAACCTAATGTGTAATAATATACTGTAGCAAAATTTACTCCAGCAACATAGGAGTAATGAGATTAAAATCCACATACCCCCAGTAGAATTCAAATAATAAATAAGCTGACATTTCATCTGTCATTCACTAATAGGACCTTGCATGGTTTTCTCGCAAATTGGAAATTTGGTGTGTAATTTATCATTTTGATAACATGGGACTGAGGTTTTTACTGTATAATGCATATTGATGTTTACACGCACCCAGTGTTCCGAGATTGTCTTCAACCGTGACACGATCTTCAGTGCACAATATGCTGGTTTCCACATGAAAGTCAACAAACCACAAATGGATAACCTGAAAAGAAAGTTTGCAAAACTTATTAAATTGTCTTATAGGTTATTTTGCTGAATGTGTACATTTCTAAGAAACATGTCTATTTTTTTTCATATACAACAATATTATACCTCACTCTTCCTCATAATAAGATATGTTCTCCAGTAACGCCACTACAATTTTGGAATTTCTGTATTTGCGTGGTAATAAAACTTGCATGACTTCACTGCACAGGTTCCTGTGTGTGACTAAACCAGCCAGTACAGATGATTTATGTTACATTTGTGTAATGTAGCCCATACATCAATAATCAATCTGCAGAATTCTGTGTTTCGCCAATGATTAGCTGAGTCTGGGATTTTTAACATGTATTTTGCCGATTTCCTGATAATTGCAGATCACTGGAGTTTGCCAATTGGTGAATTGGATCACTTATTGGTGAATAGGATAGCCCACTGGGGAATTTGTTATTTGTCTGATTTATGGGCCGCTTTATAGGCCTTATTCAAAGATGGATGCACTGACCATAGTGTGTTTGTGTGAACCCTTACCATGCGATCGCATCCCGGAAGGATGTGATCACATGGTGGTTGACAGGCGAGGGGTGACCGGGGGTGGCTATGTGGCGTTGGGGAGAGGAGATCCGGAAACGCAGGTGTGTCATGGCCGTTTTCGGGGCAGACCTACGGCGTTGCCCGCCTTTCCTGCATATGGAAACATGGCGTCACCTAAATTCGATGTGTTTGTAATTAAATTGCAAATTCATTGCAGGGCGGCTCTACACATGCTGGACGACATTGCTCTGTGCTGGGCGGCTCCTAGCATGTGACTATATGGTCACAGATTTTGCTGTGAGAGCAAAACCTGCGACCAACTCTGAATAACACCCTCTATGTAAACTTGTTAGTCCATCTCACAGAGCTTCACCACCTATGCAACTTATTGCCAGTAGAGATTTAGTATAAACTATTAAATATTAGGTAAATAAATTAGCACAATTATTTACGTTCTTCATATTATTAATGTCCAATTGTTGCATAGCATAGACAGTACATCTACCATAAAAGTGCTGAATTGTTATCCAAAACCTAAATAGCCAAAATAAGTTGGATGTCTAATTAGGAATGCAAGAATTATACAGCATTTCTATCAAGGGCCCTCATTCCGAGTCGTTCGCTCGGTATATTTCATCACATCGCAGTGAAATTCCGCTTAGTACGCATGCGCAATATTCGCACTGCGACTGCGCCAAGTAATTTAACAATGAAGATAGTATTTTTACTCACGGCTTTTTCTTCGCTCCGGCGATCGTAATGTGATTGACAGGAAATGGGTGTTACTGGGCGGAAACACGGCGTTTCAGGGGCGTGTGGTTAAAAACGCTACCGTTTCCGGAAAAAACGCAGGAGTGGCCGGAGAAACGGAGGAGTGTCTGGGCGAACGCTGGGTGTGTTTATGACGTCAAACCAGGAACGACAAGCACTGAACTGATCGCAGATGCCGAGTAAGTCTGAAGCTACTCTGAAACTGCTAAGAATTTGTAATCGCAATATTGCGAATACATCGGTCGCAATTTTAAGAAGCTAAGATTCACTCCCAGTAGGCGGCGGCTTAGCGTGTGTAACTCTGCTAAAATCGCCTTGCGAGCGATCAACTCGGAATGAGGGCCAATGTTTCATTACCCTTGTTGCTATGGAAACCTTTTTTTTCACCTACAAATTGTATGGCCTTAATGACTGTGAGGTACAGGAGATGATGATAATAAGTAATGCTGGCATGACATAGTAATAAGAGGGTGTGGTAAAATAATTGTAAATGTGAAGAATGTGCCTATAATAGTTGAAGAGGCAAGTGGATAAAGGTGTTATGTTATGTTTAGAAGAAACTGAGATTTACAGTTGAAGCCAAATGATTAGAAATTAAGAATTGGACATAGCACTTTTATCCACAAAATATATCAGTAAATAGACTACCAAAATCTAAAATAACATTGTTAATACGATCCCTAGGTTATTATAATACTGTACCTTAATTACATAACACCTTCATCCACTCGCCTCTTCAGTTATCAGCAAGCAAAAACAATCATGGCCAGGCACAAACAGTAGAGTTAAATAAACAAAAGTATTTCTAAAAGTAACAACTAATTCGAATATGTTTATTTAATTCAAACATTGGCGTCAATGGGGACCACGCATGAAGGAAAAGGATAAGTGGCTTCGCAGGTAGGGGGAATGCCCTCTCGGCCGGACCCTGTTTTCAACACACCAGGGGTGTACCCAGCATTCCTGGAGATAATGTGCTGCCTCCGGAGACTTATATAATGTCACAGTGCAGCACATGGCTCCCATTACTGAGAAGTAGCTGGCTTTGTGGTGTCACGCTTCGGAGGGTGACACCCGGGTGTGGTCCACAGCCCCCTAGTGATGCCACTGCTTTAGATGGCTATCCTGCCTAAGGGTAAGGTTTGGAATATAGTTTAGAATGTAAGCTCTTATGAGCAGGGCCCTCTTCCTTCATGTACTTTTCTTTCCCTTACTTGTATCAACACTGTGTAGCATTGGGAGCCACTATAGGGGCAGTGTTACCCCACTGATGATGATAAGTTTCCCATCACCCCTTGTCTGCTACATCAGGAGAAACGGATAATAGATGCTATTCTACGTGGCCTATCTAGTATGGAAGAAGTTGGTATGTTCGGTCAGGTCAGACTGGCTGTGTTAATAGGGTCAAAACATACCATGGCACATTCAACTAGGAACATTAATATTGATCTGGGATCACTTACTTTATTGTCAGGAACTGTTATCTCCCATGCACAGGTTTTACTGTTTTCATAGTCTGACGGGTAATTTAAGCTGGTGAAACCTCCTGACGTTCCTGAGAGGTGATGTACAGAGCTGCAGCCTGCACAGAAATATCAGAACATGTCAGAATTATTTGTAAAATGTATAGTATAGTTTGTATAGTTTGTACTAGTACAAGCTGCTAGATTTTATCATATTCACGTATTACAGATGTAGCCTCCGTTATCTTGACTGGCTGAGGCGTTAGTCCCGATCGGGCATACGCAGCGTACCGGGGCACAGGGAGGCGCGCCTAGTCACGGAGAGGCGTGCCCAATCGCACGGAGGCAGACAGAGCGTTTGGCGTTACCTTCATGTGTAATACCTGCGATCATCCACCAGATGTCGCTTTTTACAATCACCACTGCGCATACAATACTGAAATATATAGTAAGGACTACTTTACTAAGGCGTCTCATTACGCTACATACAGTAAATACAGTGTCTCATTACGCTGTATTATTTAATACAGTATATATGGTACAGACGCAAATAATACAGCATACACTATATGATCCATTTACAGTACTTTAGGAATATGTGAGCGTCCAAGTCCCGCAGACAAAACAACATAAAACCAGTAGTGTACACTGACGCAAATGGACGTGTTAGAAGTTCACTATTGCCTATTGAGATTAGGAATATTGTACAGAATGTTAGCGTCCTAAACCTGTAGCCACTACAGCATAATCAGAAGCAATGGATTTATTAATCTGTCTGCGGCGAAGTGGTGAAGTGTTCCGCTTCCTATACTCAGAGTCCCGGGTTCGATTCCTAAAGTACGAATGCATGTTAGTTTTTCCAGACACTTTATTATTTTTTTTATTCACATAAACCAGGGCAAAGCTGCAGGAGCGGTTCTACTGTTAAGGTTCTATGCACCGTATGGTACACATACAATTCTGTAGCAGTGCAGACTCAATTGAAATGGCTACCACCTGTGACTCCTTGCCCCATGGAGGCCCTCGGCTACGAAGCAAGTAACAGTACAGATTTTACAGGCTATGGGGCAATGCTGAAGGAGCGTCACAATCCCCTAGCTAAAATACACGGGGGCGATAGGGATAAGCGAGGTCTATACACATCACGGTACACCGGACTCGATCGCATAGCACACTGGCAAAATCTGCAGGAGCGTAAAGAAACCTCCCCATTATGCCTTAGGGAACACGGACGCTCATGTACATGTATTTCAAAAGCACGGTGTTTGTGCATTGTGCATTCCTCCTTTTACACAATTAGTTGCGTCTCCATACACAAACTTGCGTCTGCATACACAAGTATTTTAACATGTTCGTTTGTGAACTATTTACAGTACAGTATATTGAGAACTCTCACCGTCTGACCATTGGTCACCATCTATTAACATTACAGTCGTCACTGACCAATTGCCAGAGCTGTAGATAAGTCCGCCGCTATACGATTGAAAGTACTGGATTGGTGGAGCATTAGCCACCCAGTGGTGGAGATGTGTAATTCATGCTGAGTATCTAGTATTGCCTCAACGCGCCTGCCCGTGATTAAACTCAGCAAGCTAAGCTATCGCCTTAGCGTGACTAAACGTCCGTCTAGGTGGAGAAACAGTCAAGATAACAGAGGCTACATCTGTATATCATTAGATAACAACCTGACTCTCTCTCTCTCTCTCTATATATATATATATATATATATATAGTCACGTTCCGGCACTCAAGTGATCCAGCCAGGGACCTTGCTTGCTCCGGTGCCCTCCACAGCAGACCAGCTCCTCATATATTCAACAAAACGAGGCGGCACTCAGAGACAGTGAATCAACTATAACGTGTATTGTGACCTGTGATTTACAATACATGTTATAGTTGATTCACTGTCTCTGAGTGCCGCCTCGTTTTGTTGAATATATATATATATATATATATATATATATAATAAACAACTAAAATCAGTGCCAGACTGGGGGAATGCAGTGGAAGGATCCCATGCATAAGATGTGTGGCCAGCCACCATAGGGGTGTGACTAGCCACCACAGAGGCTTGGTTAACGATAGATAGATAGATAGATAGATAGATAGATAGATAGATAGATAGTTTAAACACTGCAAACACAGGTTTCTGGAGAAATTTTTTTTTTCCGGGTGGCCAAATTTGAATGCCCCAAAAAAATACTTGAAAAAACATTGGGAAGCATTGCGAACAATGTCATTTTTTCGCTCCCGATGTTTCTTCTCCTTTTATTGAATTCCCCTCTATATGTATAATATGTAATTCAAGTGCAGCATCTGGAACAGGGGTGGGCAATTATTTCAGCTGGGGGGCCGCTGAACACTTCCAGCGAATATTCGAGGGCCACACACAAAATACTCAAAAAGAGATCCCTTTTTACACATTACGGCAGACAGCGTGCCCTTTTTACACATTACGGCAGACAGCGTCCCCCTTTTTACACATTACGACAGACAGCGTCCCCTTTTTACACATTACAGCAGACAGTGCCCCCGTTTTTACACATTACGGCAGACAGCGCCCCCGTTTTTACACATTACGGCAGACAGCGTCCCCTTTTTACACATTACGGCAGACAGCGTCCCCCTTTTTACACATTACGACAGACAGCGTCCCCTTTTTACACATTACAGCAGACAGCGCCCCAGTTTTTACACATTACAGCAGACAGCGCCCCTGTTTTTACACATTACGGCAGACAGCGTCCCCTTTTTACACATTACGGCAGACAGCGCCCCCGTTTTTATACATTACGGCAGACAGCGTCCCCTTTTTACACATTACGGCAGACAGCGCCCCCGTTTTTACACATTACGGCAGACAGCGTCCCCTTTTTACACATTACGGCAGACAGCGCCCCCGTTTTTATACATTACGGCAGACAGCGTCCCCCTTTTTACACATTACGGCAGACAGCGCCCCCGTTTTTACACATTACGGCAGACAGTCCCTACCCCCCTTTCCCCC
This sequence comes from Pseudophryne corroboree, assembly GCF_028390025.1. Classification (NCBI taxonomy): domain Eukaryota; kingdom Metazoa; phylum Chordata; class Amphibia; order Anura; family Myobatrachidae; genus Pseudophryne; species Pseudophryne corroboree. The sequence goes on from NC_086444.1 coordinate 757,317,542, forward strand.
CCTCCCCTAAACCCATATTGCCGTTTTTTTAATTCCCCTCCCTCCCCACCCCTAAACCTATATGGCAGCTTAAGCAGTGATCCAGGGGCTGGCTGGACAGGGGGTTTACCTGTTTGTCACAGTGGCAGACGATCCCCGCTGTCCGATGATCTGCGCTGCTGCCGGCCGGAGTCACTGCTGATGTGGCCTCTCCTGCTACCGCTCGCTGCCCGCTGCTTCCTCTCCTCACTGGCCGCCGCTTCTCGGCCGCCGCTCCTGCTCACTGCAGTGCCCGCCCCCCGTGCCGCCCAGCGCATGATAACAGAGGAAATCCCGGTCAGCTGACCCTGTGACGTGACCGGGATTTCCTCAGCGGCGCCGCGTCTGAGAGCAGTGCAATGACAAGCGGCATGTTGAGCCGCTTGTCATTGCACTCTGGTGGGGCACAGCGGGCCAGGCAGGATCGGTCCGCGGGCCGCATCCGGCCCGCGGGCCGCCTGTTGCCCACCCCTAATCTGGAACCTGATGTCTAAAGGGGGGGAGTGGGCAGTCAGGCAGTGGGGCCCACCAGGAGTGTAGGCCAGGCTGATTCTGTCTAAAATTATTTTTACTTTTGCGCTGTACGTGCAGTGTTACACAATGCCTATGAAAATAGATGTGGTTTTTCTCATATAACTAAATGGTATGTGTTTGCAATTTCTGCAATTTCACCTTTAGTGAAGACAAAAAAATAGTATGCATATGCCTGTGTTTGTGGTATAGGCATTATGTCCTACCATTCTAAGAGAGGGAATCTATAATGTTTAGGTAGTGCCCAGACAGGCTGAGATTTCTTTTTATGTTTTGTTTTTATACTGTACAATAAAACTAGCCATGGCTGTATTGTGCAAAAACCCTGGACTGGTGTGCTGTTTTCCTGGCTAATGCGTGTTTGAAGGGGCCCATCTACCCAGGGAGAGGGCACTCCTACCATGATCTCCTTATTATACAGAAAGAGTTCATGATCCTGTGGATACATTTTGTTTATTTATTACTTCCTTGAACTCTACAAATTCATATTTTTAAAGAATACTGTTTAGTACAAAAACAGTGACACTATGGGGGTCATTCCGAGTTGATCGCTTGCTGCCGATTTTCGCAGCGCAGCGATTGGGAGAAAAAAAACAGTTTGTGCAGTTTCTGAACCTACTCAGCGCTTGCGATCACTTCAGCCTATTCGTGTCCAGATTTGACGTCATACACCCGCCCAGCGAACGCCCAGCCACGCCTGCGTTTTTTCAGACACGCCTGCGTTTTTGCAAACACTCCCTGAAAACGGTCAGTTGACACCCAATCTACTTGCGGCCGTCAGTGCGAAGAAAAACTTTGCTAGAACCTGAGCACAACCACAAAGGGCTTTGTACCCGTACGTCACGCGTGTGAATTGCGGGGCATACGCATGCGCATAAATGCCATTTGCAGAGCTCAGCTGCACAAGCGTTCGCACTTCTGCTAAGCTAAAATACACTTCCCAGTGGGTGGTGGCATAGCGTTTGCACGGCTGCTAAAACTCGGAATGACCCCCTATGTACAGTATCTCATGCTAAGGAGTTTATTGCAACAAGGTCTACTGAGATAACACCACTAATTAAGGGTTTAAGTCATATGTGCCTACTCTCCCAAATTTCTGCCCAGTCTCCTGAAATTCCATGGAAAATAGACCAGACTCTTCCATGGAGAATAGACCAGGGAAGTGGGCAGTGAGGGGGTTTGATGATGTCAATTGCCTCTGTGGCACAATGTCATCATAAATTTAGACAGAGACCAGGGGTGCCCAACCCTACTCCTCCAGCCCTCCCTGTTGTGAGCTCTGCCCTAACTCGTGTCCACCAACCTGTCACTCATATGCCACTCCTGCCCACCAGCCTCTCACAGGTTTTCCTGCGAGGACGGTGCCGTCAAAACATTTGGAATACATACCTATTACCGGCGGCCGGGATCCCGAATGTCATGATCCCGACAGTGGAATCCCAGACACCAGTGAGCTGGCAGTGGGTTGAGCACTAAAAAAACCCTTGCGGGCTCGCTGCATTCGCCACGCTGTGGGCACTTTGGCCCTCTGTGCTTGCCATAGGATCTATTCTCCCTCTATGGGTGTCGTGGACACCCACAGAGGGAGAAAAGCATGTGGCGCTGGTATTCCGGTGGCGGGATTTCAGGAAAGATGCAACAGTGCAGTCTGCAGACTCTACACAACATCATGTGATGCAGACACTGTGCTTTTGCTATGGCAAGAAAGCATAGCAGGTGATCCAATGGTCGCGGTGTACGCATGTGCAGTACCCAACTATCGCTGGCTGGACCTTCTCTGGTTTTCTACCAATAGTTAAAATCATTGATCATTGATGGTACAGCCGTTGATGGCCATCACTGTGACACTGTGATGTGATGATCATAGCGGGGAGAAGCATCTTCCCTATTTCGCCCCTCATCTTACACCCACAGACTGCCCCTGCAGTGCCAGTCTCAACTGTCTGATCTGTCATCACTTCGCAACTCACCCACCAGCTGACGCGCCACACTATAGTGTGCAGCAGGCCAGGCAGTGTCACCACCCACCACCCCATCACCATCAACAGCCTATTCCGACCCCGCCTTCTAGCAGCTGCCAGCCACCATGCCATACTACTGACTGCAGCAGACCAAGCAGTGGTCTCTGTCCACAGTCACTCTAAGTGACTCCAGCGTATGAAGGCTTTTGCTGGAGGTGCCTAACATTAGGGTATGGGTGTCTTTGCACACTTGTCCACCCTGTGCACATGCCTATTATAGGCAGTGAGTCCCTCCCTAATCCTGCTCTGAAGCCAGGGTACAAATAAGTAAAGATGTAGGAGTAGGTTGGTGACCCATGTCCCCATTACACCTTTGAGTTTTGTCAAACCGCAGCACTGCTTAAATACCAAAATTTGGTAACGTCAGCAAAAATGCTATTATCTTACTATCTCACAGAGCTAACAAACAACGGGGCAGTGCTTGCTGCAAAAGGCGCCACACCAGTGAAAGAATCAAATGATAAAAAGTACGTTCCTTTATGTGCAGAATGTCCTCATATTCCTCTTGCCCTCTACTCTCATGCCGTCAGCACATGTGGAGAGAACAGAGATGCACCATGTGTAGTAAAGTCAAAAATGTAATTCCATACACATATAAGACATAAAAGTATAAAAACAAATCCCCCTTTGATCCTTGGATAAAACAGTTAAAAAGCTGTGCAATTACCAGAATCTCTGAGAACCAGTACTAGTAGTTCTCAAAAAAGCATGTAAATCATTCACCAAACGAGCCACCCGGGTAAGCAGTCTGGGATAAATGTTTTGGTTTCCGGACAGCAGTCCACCTTTCATCCACAGGAATCTGGGGTCCAAGTAGCCAACGCGTTTCGACCCACCTGCTTTGGGTCTTTCTCAAGGCAGTATAAGTTCCCTCCTGTACTTGGGGTCCTTAATAAACCCCTACTAACCAATCACACCCATCGATCTAAAAAAACATTAATTAACCAATTCTAAATCATCTGTCTTTTTATCTTGTATTTGTATGGCTGGAAAATTTGTCCATCATAGTCCAGAGTAACCTCCTCCAGTGTGTATCCTTTTTCTCTCTGTTCCATTGGTCCCAATGATTGTCACTCAACACAAACCAAAACACAGAAAACAGAAAACCCAATGGGATCCCCCGCGGGATTGCGTCGCATCCGGACATACGGCTCCCCACTTCCGGATCCGTGACGTCGTCTGCCAGCGTACGCCGCCATTGGCCCTCTTCTCACGGCGCCTCGCCCCTGGAAACACGTCCTGGTTACCGTGAAGCTGGTGACGCCGATGCCGGATGCGCGTCATCCCCGGACTCTCTGTCTAGATTATTTAGCAACGTAACGTCATATCTTCTTACGTTGCTATGGATACCTACAAACAACAGCAATATATTTTAAAACCCTTTTAAAACATAATTCATCTCAATAAAACATAGTAAAAATGGTCAAACCTTCTTTATCTCATGAATCTTAAACTAATATTTTACATCCCATTCTATCCATACACATTTGGACACGCTTCAAATTCATAATTCTTTCTCTAACGATCCCATAATACAGTGCATCCTAAATATATTATACAGGTTCATTCTTTTCGTGGCCCCCTCATATACTACACTCTTTTACAGAAACCATTTTAATTCGAAGTCGCTGTTGATGCCGTGTGGATGCAGTGTATTAAAATAAAAAATACACTGCATCTCACACTTAGCCAAAAGGGTTGCAATATCCCTTTGGCGATGATTACATGTCACAACTTTCATTCCTGCAAATCTAACTATGGCTTTTGTAGAGCACTGATGGTGCTTTTTGAAATGGTTGGACAAGGCATGGGTTTCTAACCCCTTTTTTATATTGCGACATTGTTCGCCTATCCGAATTTTCAATAACCTGGAAGTGCGCCCTATATAGAAGAGGTTACACGTGCACTCAATAAAGTAAATTACACTTTTTGTGTTACAGGTTACAAAATTATTCCAATTAAAAACCTTCCCGTTTATACAGATGGTATCTAATTTCTTTGACCCATCATGTTTAACTTCTCGGCATCCAACACAGGAGCCACATCTATGGAAGCCCTTGGTATTAATCCTTCCCTCTCGTTTTTTAGGTGGGAGATAGCTTCTCACCAATTTAGTTTTCAAATTAGGGGCCTTTTTATATATAAATACCGGATGGGCTGGAATCACTTTGTTCAGTATCGGATCCTTTTGTAGAATTTTCCATTTATCTTAAATGATTTTTCTAACTCTCTATGTTGGGAACTGAAGCTAGTGATGAATGCCCACTCAAATTTCCCTTTCCCATTCTTTTTTGGTGGGTTTTTCGTAAGTAAATCTTTTCTATCGATTTTCTCTACTTCTTGTATGGCACATTCTACATATTCTGGTCTGTAACCATTCTTCTCAAATCTTGATTTTAATTCAACAGCCTGTTGTTTAAAAACCTTATCATCCGTACAATTCCTTCTTAGCCGTTTGAATTGTCCCTGCGGAATCGAGTTCAACCAATTCACATGGTGACAGCTGTCATATTCTATATAGGACCTCGAGTCCGTCTGTTTAGTGATGGTTCTAGTGTGTATGGATTTTTCTTCAATAAATACAGTGATATCCAGAAAATCCACTTTATCCTGATCTATATTAAACGTTAATTCTATATTTAAAAGATTGGTTTTTAAATATGTGCAAAATTGGTCTAGATTCTCTCTATCACCTCTCCAAATAAAAAAAACGTCATCTATATAGCGCCGCCAGGACACCAGGCTCGCTCCAAATGGGTTATGGTTTAAAACATGATTCATCTCCCATTGTCCCATAAAAATATTGGCGTAGCTGGGAGCGAACCTGGTGCCCATGGCGGTGCCTACCTTCTGGATATAAAATTCTCCATTAAAAATGAAATAATTGTTATGAAAAATAAAACGTATGCCCTCAATGATAAAAGCTTGTGTTTGTTCTTCTAAAGTGCTATTGCTTAGATATTTCGTGATGGCTTGTATCCCATCATCATGTTTGATTATTGAATACAGCGACCTAACGTCTGCTGTAACCATAATCATGCTTTCTTCCCATTGGATCTCAGAAAGGAAGTTGAGAAAATCTTTTGTGTCCTTCAGATGTGAGGGATTGTTCAAAACCAGTGGTTGTAAGAAAAAATTGATGTATTCCGATAGATTAGCCGTTGCTGAATCAATACCGGATACTATCGGTCTGCCTGGTGGATGGGATGCATTTTTATGAATCTTGGGAAGTAGATAAAGTGCTGGAATGACTGGGTTTGAATTTAAAAGGAAATTTACTTCTCTCTCCTCCAGAACCCCTTCATCTCGGTACTTCCCAATAAGGTCTTGTAATTCCTTAACAATCTTGCCTGTGGGATCGCTTCTCAATTTAGCATAATTCAGCTTATCCCCTACATGTTGTTCCACCTGCTTGTTATACCAGTCTGTATTCATAACAACCACCTCCCCCACCTTTGTCCGCGGGCTTGATAGTTAGTTCTGGATTCTTGCTTAAATTTTTCAAAGCTGCTCTCTCTTTAAAGGTTAGGTTAAATTTTATACCTGTAGGTTTAATGTTGTGCAGATCTTCTTTAACCATTTCGCAAAACGTATCCAGACTGGTATAACAAGCAGGTGGAACAACATGTAGGGGATAAGCTGAATTATGCTAAATTGAGAAGCGATCCCACAGGCAGGATTGTTAAGGAATTACAAGACCTTATTGGGAAGTACCGAGATGAAGGGGTTCTGGAGGAGAGAGAAGTAAATTTCCTTTTAAATTCAAACTCAGTCATTCCAGCACTTTATCTACTTCCCAAGATTCATAAAAATGCATCCCATCCACCAGGCAGACCGATAGTATCCGGTATTGATTCAGCAATGGCTAATCTATCAGAATACATCGATTTTTTTCTTACAACCACTGGTTTTGAACAATCCCTCACATCTGAAGGACACAAAAGATTTCCTCAACTTCCTTTCTGAGATCCAATGGGAAGAAAGCATGATTACGGTTACAGCAGATGTTAGGTCGCTGTATTCAATAATCAAACATGATGATGGGATACAAGCCATCACGAAATATCTAAGCAATAGCACTTTAAAAGAACAAACACAAGCTTTTATCATTGAGGGCATATGTTTTATTCTTCATAACAATTATTTCATTTTTAATGGAGAATTTTATATCCAGAAGGTAGGCACCGCCATGGGCACCAGGTTCGCTCCCAGCTACGCCAATATTTTTATGGGACAATGGGAGATCAATCATGTTTTAAACCATAACCCATTTGGAGCGAGCCTGGTGTCCTGGCGGCGCTATATAGATGACGTTTTTTTATTTGGAGAGGTGATAGAGAGAATCTAGACCAATTTTGCACATATTTAAAAACCAATCTTTTAAATATAGAATTAACGTTTAATATAGATCAGGATAAAGTGGATTTTCTGGATATCACTGTATTTATTGAAGAAAAATCCATACACACTAGAACCTTCACTAAACAGACAGACTCGAGGTCCTATATAGAATATGACAGCTGTCACCATGTGAATTGGTTGAACTCAATTCCGCAGGGACAATTCAAACGGCTAAGAAGGAATTGTATGGATGATAAGGTTTTTAAACAACAGGCTGTTGAATTAAAATCAAGATTTGAGAAGAATGGTTACAGACCAGAATATGTAGAACGTGCCATACAAGAAGTAGAGAAAATCGATAGAAAAGATTTACTTACGAAAAACCCACCAAAAAAGAACGGGAAAGGGAAATTTGAGTGTCACGAACCGGTCTCTTACCTCTGCGGGTTCTGGGGGTTCATCCGTTGCCAGTGCGGTTGCTCGCGGTGCTGTGCGCCCGTGTGGGGACACGGCGTGATCAATGGCACAGGTAATGCAGAGTCTGGGAACTGTGAGTGCGGGGACCAAATGGCCTAAGGCACTGCGGTGTGTCTGCTGTATAGGAGGTGGCCATGTTGGAGACCAAATAGCTAATACAGAGCACTTGTGAAAACACCTGTGGGCAGGTGTAAGCCAATCCCGTGCTTGTGCTGCCTTTAAGTAGGCTGGGATTATGTTACTCTGAGCCAGTGCTTTGTTGTATCAAAGCTGTGCTCTAGCTCTGAGCTCTCTCCGTGCATTCCTGTGTGATTCCCATGGTCCAGATATCGCCTCCGTTCCCAGAGGTCCGTCTGCAGCCTTCACTGCTGAAAGATCCACCGGCTCTCTGCTGTGCTGTCAGTTAATTGCACTCCTATTGGAAATAGTTGGATTCCCAGTGTCCTGCATGAGGTTACCTTGTCAGTCTGCCTATCATTCAAAGTCTGGAGGATTCTGTTTCTCTCAGCTGTTCGTTTGTTCAACTCTGCATTTAACCCATTCATCACCTTGTCTTCTACTACAGTTTCACAGTGATCTCCGGAACCCGCAAGTAACCCAATTCAGTACTTTTATTTGCTATGTTGTCATTACAAGGATAATTCATCACAGTCTCTCAGTTAACTCTCAAAGCTCCATTGCCAATTCTTACAGTTAATTCTCCATGTCTGCATTAACCAGTTAAACACAATCTGCAGTTCAGCATCAAAGCTTGTTTATATTTGCTATGTTGTCATAACAAGGATAATTCTTCAGTATCTCAGTTAACTCTCAAAACTCCATTGCAAATCCTTACAGTTATCTCTTCATGTCTGCATTATCCAGTTAATAACATTCTGCAGTTCAGCATCAAAGCTTGTTTATATTTGCTATGTTGTCATAACAAGGATAATTCTTCACAGTCTCTCAGTTAACTCTCAAAACTCCATTGCAAATCCTTACAGTTATCTCTTCATGTCTGCATTATCCAGTTAATCATATTCTGCAGTTCAGCATCAAAGCTCGTTTATATTTGGACAATCCAACATTTATTCATCAGCTTGTTTTGCATATGTTTCCATGAACATTTCTTTTATATATTTTTGAGTTTTCTCTTGCATATTATTCCTGCATTACTTCAGTATAATATGACGATTAACAACTTGTCAGTTAACTCTTTACTGAATTGTTATTTTGAATAAATATATGAATCGGAACTTTCTTCGTCCTCCCTGCTTTCTTCATAGCCCAGCACCTACACCTGTGGTTGGTGCCGGGTTAACGGATTCACAAAAACACCCGGACCTGACATTGAGTGGGCATTCATCACTAGCTTCAGTTCCCAACATAGAGAGAAAAATAATTTAAGAAAAATTGGAAAATTCTACAAAAGGATCCGATACTGAACAAAGTGATTCCAGCCCATCCGGTATTTATATATAAAAAGGCCCCTAATTTGAAAACTAAATTGGTGAGAAGCTACCTCCCACCTAAAAAACGAGAGAGAAGGATTAATACCAAGGGCTTCCATAGATGTGGCTCCTGTGTTGGATGCCGAGAAGTTAAACATGATGGGTCAAAGAAATTAGATACCATCTGTATAAACGGGAAGGTTTTCAATTGGAATAATTTTGTAACCTGTAACACAAAAAGTGTAATTTACTTCATTGAGTGCACGTGTAACCTCTTCTATATAGGGCGCACCTCCAGGTTATTGAAAATTCGGATAGGCGAACATTGTCGCAATATAAAAAAGGGGTTAGAAACCCATGCCTTGTCCAACCATTTCAAAAAGCACCATCAGTGCTCTACAAAAGCCATAGTTAGATTTGCAGGAATGAAAGTTGTGACATGTAATCATCGCCAAAGGGATATTGCTACCCTTTTGGCTAAGTGTGAGATGCAGTGTATTTTTGATGTTAATACACTGCATCCACACGGCATCAACAGCGACTTCGAATTAAAATGGTTTCTGTAAAAGAGTGTAGTATATGAGGGGGCCACGAAAAGAATGAACCTGTATAATATATTTAGGATGCACTGTATTATGGGATCGTTAGAGAAAGAATTATGAATTTGAAGCGTGTCCAAATGTGTATGGATAGAATGGGATGTAAAATATTAGTTTAAGATTCATGAGATAAAGAAGTTTGACCATTTTTACTACGTTTTATTGAGATGAATTATGTTTTAAAAGGGTTTTAAAATATATTGCTGTTGTTTGTAGGTATCCATAGCAACGTAAGAGAATATGACGTTACGTTGCTAAATAATCTAGACAGAGAGTCCAGGGATGACGCGCATCCGGCATCGGCGTCACCAGCTTCATGGTAACCAGGACGTGTTTCCAGGGGCGAGGCGCCGTGAGAAGAGGGCCAATGGCGGCGCACGCTGGCAGACGACGTCACGAATCCGGAAGTGGGGAGCCGTATGTCCGTATGCGACGCAATCCCGCGGGGGATCCCATTGGGTGTTCTGTTTTCTGTGTTTTGGTTTGTGTTGAGTTACAATCATTGGGACCAATGGAACAGAGAGAAAAAGGATACACACCGGAGGAGGTTACTCAGGACTATGCTGGACAAATTTTCCAGCCATACAAATACAAGATAAAGAGACAGATGATTTAGGATTGGTTAATTAATGGTTTTTTAGATCGATGGGTGTGATTGGTTAGTAGGCGTTTATTAAGGACCCCAAGTACAGGAGGGAACTTATACTGCCTTGAGAAAGACCCAAAGCAGGTGGGTCGAAACGCGTTGGATACTTGGGCCCCAGATTCCTGTGGATGAAATGTGGACTGCTGTCTGGAAACCAGAACATTTATCCCAGACTGCTTACCCGGGTGGCTCGTTTGGTGAATGATTTACATGCTTTTTTGAGAACTACTAGTACTGGTTCTCAGAGATTCTGGTAATTGCACAGCTTTTTAACTGTTTTATCCAAGGATCAAAGGGGGATTTGTTTTTATACTTTTATGTCTTATATGTGTATGGAATTAAATTTTTGACTTTACTATACATGGTGCATCTCTGTTCTCTCCACATGTGCTGACGGCATGAGAGTAGAGGGCAAGAGGAATATGAGGACATTCTGCACATAAAGGAACGTACTTTTTATCATTTGATTCTTTCACTGGTGTGGCGCCTTTTGCAGCAAGCACTGCCCCGTTGTTTGTTAGATTTGCTATTTAAGTGTTTTGGAGAGATACTTTCTTGGTACTTGCAGCGAAGGGCAGCCTTTAGAGCGAAGTTATCTACATCACTGAATTCATTTTGTCTACAGTAAGTATCTCACAGAGCTATAGATGAAATAACTGAAGAAAGTTTCCCAATTCTTTGCTGATTCCACTGTTTTATCATACAACAGCGTATGTTTTACATAGGTATTAAACTACTGTTATGAAGTTATATCTTTAATCATAAAATATGTTGTACAAGCAGAACATAGGTCCAAAGTAGGAAAAATAGAAATCTATTTAAGATAAGAAATGAACTGAAATATTTGAAGAGAGAAATGTCATAAAATTCTGTTTCTAGATAACTTTATCTACTAACCTTTGAAATAATGAACATAGGACACAACGCATGAACAATGGTTGCTGTAATAGCCTGTCATCATAGGATTGTACTATAAATTCTGTATAAATAGCAAAAAGCTAGCTATTACTAGTATCAGGCTAATACTGCATAAATTCCCAAGATACAGAGTTCCCAAGGTAAATATGGCACACTTATTCTAAAGGTGTGTACACACGCTGAGATCCTTGCTATGCCCGATTTTGACTATGCAATTTCCCTTGAACTCCCCCAGAGCCCAGATAGCACAGATAGTACATATAGTACAGATATTGACTATCTGTGCTTAAGATTTTATCTATGTACGATTTTGACTTACTCACTGTTATCCTTTGCTAACTACGTAGAAAAATTGGCAATCTATCAAGGAATGGAGAGCAGGGCAACACTTTTGCTAGTGGTGTTCATGTGCAGACATACAGGTAAAAAAATCAGTTATTCTGATGCCCCTTTGAAGCAGAAGGAAAAACACCTATGATCACTGCTGTCACTGTGCCCTCCAGCATTTTTGAGTCTTTGGCTTCTATCTCACACATTATTATTTGTTCTACACGTTGTTCTCAATGGTTCGAATTGCTCAATATGACGTCCTCTTTTGGCCGAGCTTATAAACCCCAGACATATTAAGTGAACATGTTCAATCAGAGATCTTGAGATCAAAATGTAAAGATCCCAATCACTAAAATTGGGAGCACTTCTGCTAATAGGGAAAATAGATAAATATAACTGCTCCCCCTTTAAATTTTTGTTTAATTTTTACTGCTGCGATAGGATGTTCTGAAACCATCTGTGAAAACATTTTCATCATAATAATAAAGTAGATATTTATATTACTTTTGCATATTCCTCTTCTATAAGACAACGACCTAACCTTTTCTGACAGAATTAGAGTGATGAGTAAGATTTCCATTTCCCAGTGTCTGCCTCACGTACTGCCATGGATTTCCATCAGTCATTCTTAATGAGCACATTTGGAAGTCCCCATTGGTACTGCTAGCTATATACTTAATTATTCTCACCTACCTTACTTTTTTCAGGTCAGTGGTAACTGAGAGATCATTGTAAAGCCTATTTGTCATATGACTCTTATAGATTCTAGAGGCTGTATGTAGTGCCACCTGCTACAATCTCCCATAGTGTGTAGTGATGTATAGGTGTCTATGGATTACAGGAGAGAAGACTGCACAGGGCAGAGAAAGGAAAGAATGCAAAGCATAAAAAAGGCAGAAATTATGCAATATGTAAGAAAGGTTTCTTGAAAAAGGGGGGCCCACACTGCACACATTCCACCCATGTTGTTTTAATACTTACCTTTCCGGTGTCCCGTGACGGCCGCTGCAGCCAATGCAAACGTGGCAAAAATCACACCCAAAATGCTTGTAGTGCATGCGCAGTATGTAATTTGTCTCCGGACCATGTTTCCGGAGACCTGCACATGCGCATTAGACTCCAACACAATGCCGCAGCCTACGGCACTGTGGAGAGAAGGGGGCCCACCCGGAATCTGCACATCTGCACATGGGCTCCTCCTCTCTTAAAACTCCCTGAGTGGTTTCCAAACTTTCTCAAATCACGGCGCCCTAGAGTCTCAATATTTTTTCACGCCATCCTAAGGTTTACAGATTTCTATTGAAATAATCATGAAAAATCTGCTTACCTTTCATCCTTTGATTCTGTTAAACTTCTGTTGCTCACAAACTTTCTGATTTGGAATCTATCTGCACTGGTTTTGCCAATCACATTGACCAGCACAGCAGGAAAGAAAGGGATAGCTGAAAAAGAGGGGGGAGTAGGTGTGGTGCAGTTGCGGTGGGTTGTGTGAGCAGACAGCAGAACAAGGGCGGGAAATGGAATGGAGGGGAGCTTGAGACATACACACAAAGGCGATGTAAGCAATATGCAAATATGGGGAGTGCGAGGTGTGAACGTCAGATAAATTGGATGAAGGCATTTCTTAAGGGGGTACACACAGAGAGATCCGTGCTTAAATTCGAAGCAATCTGACTAGCGGCCCCACGCGCCATTATCGCTGACATGCCAAATCTAGTAGATCGCTCACTTCACTGCTGTGTGAAGTGAGCGCCGCCCCCCTCCTCCCCTCGCTCAGCGTATGTGCTGAGTGGGGGGAGATATGTGTGCTAAGCGGTCTGTGCTAGATCGCACAATTCAGTTGAAAACAATGGTGATTGGCCAATCTGATCGGCTGATTTGATTGTGTGTGATTTGATTGTATGCAGTTGTGATTGCATGATCACATCCACATAAAGGTCTAAAGGTGGGTACACACTGGTAGATATATCTGCCGATCAATTGATCTGCAGATATATCTATGGACGGATCGGGCTGTGTGTTGAGCATACACACTGCCCGATTCATCAGGGACTGACGTCATGAACTGGGCGGGCGTGTACACACGCCCACCCAGTTCAGCTGTCAATCACCGCCGGCTGCCGCAGCATGTGTGCGCGTCAATATATAGGTCGATATATTGGCCGTCGGCTGTGCTGCGGGGACGACGTGATACGTCTGTGAACGACGGAGTTCACAGACATATCGCCCGTACACACTGGCAAGAGAACGGCCGATATATCGACCAGTGTGTACCCACCTTAAAGTTATATTAACATTGGTAATGTCTAAGATTATGATTAAAAGATTCAGTTCATGAATTTTATATACTTAAATGATATTCGCAGCTAAACATAGAAAAGACGCTTTTAGCTATTCAGTACAAACACTTGTACTATCTGGGTAAAAATGATTTGTGTACTCAGGGGGTTATTCAGGTTTGTCAGCATACCAAGGGGGTAATTCAGATGTGATCGCTGCTGTGCGTTTTCACACAGAGGGCGATCATGTTGTAACAGCGCATACGTATGCACCGCAATGCGCACGTGTGTCGGATAACAACAATGGGCATTGCCGGTCAGTGACAGGGTGGTGCGAAAAATCTGATCGCACAGACGTTCGCAAGGTGATTGACAGTAAGAGGCCGTTTGTGGGTGGCAACTGAGCATTTACTGGGAGTGTTCGGAAAAATGCAGGCGTTCCCAAGCGTTTTCAGGGAGGGTGTCTGACGTCGGCTCCGGCCCCGATCAGCCTGTTCTCATTGCACTGTAGGAGTAAGTCCTGGGTTGCGCACAGACTGCACAAAGTGGATTTTTGCAGCTCATCGTACACATGCGATCACACACTTGCACAGCGAAAATACACTCCCCGTGTAGGCAGCGACTATCTGATCGCAGGACAGCAAAAAATGCAGCCCACTGATCAGATCTGAATTACCCCCCCAAAAAACACACTAATGGGCAAAACCATGCTGCACTGCAGGCAGGGCAAATGTAACACGTGCAGATAGATTTAGATTTGGGTGGGTTATATTGTTTCTGTGCAGGGTAAATACTGGCTGCTTAATTAAACTTCACACGTCAGATGCATTCGCACGCCACTCAAGCACACTTATCTTAGTAAATAAAGACACAACAACCGTAATTGGCGTGAAAGGGGTCAGCTTTTTATTTTGACTGAGTGGAAGGCCTATTAATACTAAAACTAAGAATGCAGACTTCCCTCTCTAACTAAGGTGGCGGGGAGAAGAACGGTTAAGCATGATAAACAACTTAATACGGGTGATCCAAAATTATATGACAAAATAGAGCAATAAACATATGTGTGTGAGGGGGCCTTCTGCCCCAGATGTTCCGGGATCGGCCTCTTGCCTCCATCCCAAGCAATAAAAACATATGTGTGAGGGGGCCTTCTGCCCCAGATGTTCCGGGATCGGCCTCCTGCCTCCATCCCAGACATCGGAAATCCAAAATCCAAGGCCAAGGGTCGACCTTCTGCCACTACCCCTGCCCACCAACAGTTGTAGGGACGGAGGTACGCTCCGCCCCTATGGGGAAAAAAAATTGGGCCTCCGGCCCCGATATCTCCACATGTTTATGGTCTATCATATGGGCCCCACCAGGTACGGTGGTGCCCATCAATTAATACTAAGACTATAAAATACCTAAAAGTTCACCCGAACTTACTAACAATAAACTCCTTAAGTTACACTAAAATAACCGTTCAGAAACCGGCCGACTGCCAGGTTACCAACCTGCCACCGCCACCTGAACCAAGAAAACTAAACTAAACTAAAACTAAAGAAAAACGAACACGACGCTAACAAGACCTCAAGACCCGGCGTACCAGATCATTGCCACCCACGGCCGACAAGCCATATAAAGCGCGGATCTAGCCGCCCTCCTGCAAAAGAAGGGTGTGACTGAGGTTAATGAACGAAACATAATATGGAGAAAAGGGGTAACCTAACCTGCGTCCCTAACAGGTGGGAGAAGGGGGGGGGGGGGGGGGTTGCCCAATTTGACTTGAGGCAAAAACGCAAAACTTCGTCAGCCGGCAAAAGCCGCAATTAAAACCAACGATAAAACAAAAATTTCTCAAGGCCCCCGCAGTCGCAAAGTGCAACTGCGACGAGCAGCTAATCCTCAAAGAGTCGCACTGGGAGGACAAGGCCTGGTATAGCGTCTGACTGCACCAGACCTGCACCTACCCAGTGCCCGGACGTCGACTTCGGACCCACCCGCCGCAGCAGCAGCTGAAGCAGCGTCGGTGCGGAAAGAGTGAGTCCCATGGTCGTCTGGAGGTAGACCCAGGTATAAAATACAACGTCCCAAAACCGACCAAAACTGATAAGCGGTCAACAGGAAACCGTCAATATGGACGAGCCACCCGGAAGGCGTTGGAGGCCGTGCGGACGAATAATACCGGGCCGTGATAACTGGACAAATGCCCTGCACGCGAGCCCGACCCATTCGAACTCACAGCTCCCCGCCGACTACGTCAGTCTTGGAGCGCTAAATCCTAAACCACAAACCGTCGGGGCGAATGCAACGCGGGCCGCCAGCATGGGCGAGGCAGAAGTCCGAGAAACGGACACCAGCTCACCCACCCTGAACGCACCATGAAAGGCCACCGGAAAGGCAGTCATGAAGAGGCGAACCTCGTACCCCCAAAGAGCAAAGACTCCGTAGGGATCCCAAAATTCGCCTCAGCAAAGACCCAGTGAGCGGTCGGCGAGTGTCCGGCCGGGGCGAGATCGCCCGAGCCCATCCCTTCAACACCCTCCAAAGGAAAAAGGACTTAGTAAAATCCTCCTCCCCCCGAAGTTGCAGAAAGTAAGATATACCCGCAAGAACCCTGCCAACATACGCCCGCGAAATCCTGTCGGTGTACAAAACCCAGATGTGAGCTGAAAGGAAGTCGTGAGAGGTCGTACCACAATGGCCTCTCTCCAGAAGGTAGCGACTCGGCCGCTCCCAGGTGGCCAGATAAGCAGCGAAGGTTGCAGGGGCCAACAACCTGTGGGCTAAATCCTCCAAACCGGATAACCTGCCACACATAAGCAAGACTGCAGGAGCCAAGCGCCTAAAACGCTGCCAGTCGCCACGAGAAAGGGCATCAGCAATTCCGTCGCGTACTCCCGGGACATGCTTGGCTCGCAACATCATGTTGGTCACCGAGCACAGCAGGACTATCTGCGCAAGGAGCCGCAGGACAGGCAAGGATGTGGCTTCTGCCGGTTTATGGCAAAAACCACGCCCAAGCTGTCGCACCACAAGATAACCTGTTAGTTACGCAGGGCATGCAACCAGAATGGGAAAAAATACCAGCAACAGCATGTTTGTCGTGAGGTGCTCGCTAAACCAGGCACGCGGCCAAGGAGACGCACACCAGCGGCCAGAAAATAAGCTCCGAAACCAAAGGCACCAGAGACGTCCGTGAAAATCTTCCAGGGACGTGCTGGACACGACCGCCTGTTGGCAAATACAGACGCCGTTGAAACAAACTAGAAATTCGTCCCAAATACGTAAATCCCTGCGGATGTCGAGTGATAATTTAATAAAATTATGCGGGCGTCTAATCCCAACCGTCACCTGTCCCAATTGTCTACAGAAAAACATAATCATGAGGATATGCTTTCAAGCAAAATTAAACAGGACCAATAAGGATTGAGCCTAGGTAAGAGTAAGCTTGCCCGCAGAGGGACAATAGAAGGATACCATCGGGAAGACGCAACACCTTGTTCACAGGGAGCCTACAGAGACCACCGACCGAATAAATCAGAATCCCGAGGTAAACCAAGGAGGCAAAAGGATTCTCTGTCTTTTCTGGAGCAACCGTAACCCCGAAGTGTGCGAAAAGGGGGCAATGCCGGCGCAGCGGTCGGGGTACGGTGGGCCGATCAAAATAAAATCGTACTAGTAGTGCGAAATTCCACGCTGGCCCGTCGCCTGCTCCAGACACCAGTGGTGGAAAGAACTGAATCTTTGGAAGTATGCGCAAGAAAGAGAACAACCCATAGGGAGGCATCGAGCGATGTAGTAGTCATCGTCCAGTTCAAAACCCATAAATCGAAAGGCGAAAGGGTGCAGCGGGAGGAGACGAAATGCTGACTCGATGTCCAATTGACACATCACTGCCCCCGGACCAAACGACCGAATGGTGTCTATGGCCGAATAAAAAGATAGGTAAACGACCCTACACTGATCATAAGGGATAGATCATCAACCGATGACCCGAGGGGACAGGAAAGATGTTGGATGAGCCAAAATTTGTCTGCGGTCTTCTTGGGCACAATGCCTACGGGGGACAAGACCAAAACTGGTAAGCGGGAGGTTCCCGGAAAGGGCCTATCATCCTGCCCAACGACACGTCAGCCTCAACCTTCTGCCGGAGCACGTCCGGAAACTCCCAAGCCGAACGCAGGATCGTACCAGCCCTGGGACCCACCAGTCCATGTATCGGCAAGGGGAAGCCAGATGCGAAACCCGAGTGTAAGAATCGGGCGTACACCGGCCGCAGGTAACGTCGCAGCCAGGGTACGAGCGCCCGAAGCCTAAGTGGGGTGGGGGCCGTGGCAGGCGACTGGGGCCAGGTCTGCGAGCCGGAATTACCCCCGTGCCCTGTACTGGGGCAGTCCTTGATCCCGTGGCCTTGCCACAGCTGATGAAGGAGTGACGAAACGACACCGCCGCCCCAAGTCGCATTGGGCAGTATTGAAAGCAAAGCATATTCCATGCCCCGCGCGCAATGAACCCCCTAGAAAGCCGGCAGAACGAGAGGCAGGTCGTTGAGCCCATCGTTTTGCTATACCGCCTACCTAAGCGCCGGCTGAACCCTACGTAAACTACGAGCATAATTCCACATCCTACACCGAAGTTATAGATCCGCCGCCCATGCTGTTTGCGCTGGAAGTCCAAATCGTAACGTCGCCAAGCCGACTCTGTGTACGGATGGTACAGGACGTGTATAAGGAACTGATAGCGCACGAAGGTATGTGTTTGTCCGGGCGCATCTGTAAGTAACACGACGCGACGATCAACATGCATATAACCCAATTCGGGTAGGAGCGCGAAGCGTCCTCCCTACCCTGGCCCTTTTTCGTAGCTGAAAGCAAGGCTTTACGAGCATCGCTAGTAAGAACAAAAATATTGACGTATTGGCCCTTACGGATCCGGTCCCGGACCCGGGGCCTGAGCCCACGTTGCACTGCCGTGTTGGCGCAGTGAAAGGTGTCCGGCTCCACCTTGCAAGGCTGAAGAGGTTGAACACCGGCGCTCGCGCCGTTTGTGATGCTTGACCGTGCAGACCGCCGTCGGAGGAGGACACACCCACCGAGGACGTGGAGGCCAGGAAGGAGTACGTGCTCCGACGCCTGCGCCTGTGTCTAATGTGCATGCTGGAAAAACTACGCGCACTGTAACCCTCGCTAGAGGAGCGGGACTGAGTACTTGATCCCTAGCCGCTACGGGGGTAACCGGGCTCCCCTCGGACCCGTCAGGGTCCGTGAAGACTCACCTGCACGAGAGGGAACTCCATCCGTCCCAGCAGCCTCCGGACGACTTGTAGATGCACCGACCGACGCCATTCCCGATACGACGTTGACGGCTGGAGAGACAAAAGAGACATTGTACCACTGGCCCCGCAGCCGCCGGGAGCGGTGTTGGCGGGGCGACCGTCGCACCAGAGGACAGGAGCGGGGTAAGAGTTCGCACAATGCTATCCGCCAAAGAAGCAGTGGGTCGCCCCAGTCCCCCGGGTACGGGGGATAACAATGGAGCCACCGCCGACACGACAGCAGCACAAATGGCGGACAAGACGGTGGCGTCCACCAAGGGTGCGGCCGCCGCGGCAGGCGCTCTAAGATGAGAACCGACACGCGAGTCGAGCGCCCCACGAGAGGTTCGCAAACCTCCCGTCGGGAGCAAGGACCCGTATGAGCCCTCGCTGTCAGGTGTCACGGCACATCCGTCCTGCCATGAGAAAACCCCGGCCGAACCGCTTGCGCGAGACCTCCTCCTATCCCAAGCAGTGGCCTCAGGATGGAAAACCGGAGAGTCGTCACTGCTAGAGAGAGGAAGCGGAATGTCGGACTGAGGGCTATCCGCTGCAGCGTCGGAAGGAGACGTCTGGACGCAGAGAGGGCCAGATCGCTCACCACCCGCCTGCGCACGCCGCCCCCTGAAGGGGCGAGTGACCGGCAACTGAGACCCCAGCCAGAGACCGGCAGGAGCCGCACGGCCACGGCTGGCGGTAATACTAATCGACACGCGAGCCAAAACGGAAAGGGGCTGGCGCCACGGGTCTCAAACCACGGCAGGAGAGGCCAGGGGGCCCGTCCCACCACGGGCAGACGCGGCATGCCTCCGCCCGATGGGCCCTGCAATGTATACTATCGGCAACAGCCCATCCGCAGCCGCAGAGCGGGCGTGTCACCTCGCCCTGTCGCGGGAGGGCGCTGACCGGCAGGGAATGTAGTTAGCAGCCCCAGAGGGAGTAGGCCTCATATGGGCCCCCCTGGTGATTGCATGAGTGCCGGCACGCGCGTGCCGCCCAGATCCCTCACGTGCGGCGGGCGCGCGACCCCCCGCTAGCCCGCTGGAGAGTGCGTGACGAGACCCCCTTATTAAAGTGAAACAGTGCAAAAGTTGGATAAGGCGAGTCATGAACTCACAACCTCCGCACAGCTGCCACAGCTCCCAACAACCTGCACCACTGTACATGTAGTACAACTAAGCCACGAGGGCTATATGAAGAAATGGGGGCTGCCCCCCCTGGCGGGAGGGAGCCGCAGGGAGGGAGAGCTGTCCCATCCCCCCGCGACTCGCGCGGCCGCCAGCCTCCACGTGCGGCGGGTTCAGGGACGGGAGAACACCGTTCCTCTCAGGCCGCCACAGATGCCACCGGACCCCCGCCACTCCGTCCACCGCCGCGGCCAGCGGCGGGGACGGAGACGGAGAGCGAGGACGCAGGGGAGCACGGGTGGGCGGCCGAGCCCAGCCGCATGCGCCCTGAGTCCCCCATACAGGAGCTGCAGCGGGTCTGCCCCGGGCCTCGCGGACCACAGCAGAGTCCATGAGCCGGGTGGGGAAGGCCGTGCTGCGCAAAGGTCTGGCGGCCCGTGTAAAAAGGAGAGTGGGGAGGGGGCCCAATAAAGGAATGGTAGAAGGTATAGGAGAAAACAGGGAGAGGATAGAAGGAAGAATAGGGAAAGAACCAGAAAGAGATAGTTAGGAAATAAAAGGATTATTAAAATTAATGAAGCAATAATAATGCAGTAGCACTTATCAGTATCACAGAAAACCAGGAAAGAGGCAGGATGTCCTAGGTCTGAAGACTATATGTATGTCAAACCAGCCCCTATACAGAATCCAGCCAATCACAATCCAGGCAGTTTTTCTTAAGTTCCTCCCACAAAACTGTAACCCCTTCCGTGCTAGAGTGATGCATTAAGAGGCGCGCCGAATGCCCAGCCGGTGAGTTTATGCTGTCTCGGCCACATTCATGACCTACGCAGTCTTTTTACTCTGCAATTTAGATTTCAGTTTGAACACAACCCACCCAAATCTAAGTCTCTCTGTGCATGTTACATCTGCCCCACCTGCAGTGCAACATGGATTTGCCCATTAGTGTGCTCTTTTGTTTTGCCAACAAACCTAAATAAGGCTCTCAGGGGCTACTTCAGACCTGATCGCTGCTGTGAGTGTTCACACAGCAGCAATCAGGTCTGAACGGCGCATGCGCCACAGTGGGCCGATGGCTGTCTTAGCCCTGCGATCGCCTCTGCCTGATTGACAGGCAGAGGCGGTCACTGGGCGGGCCGGCTGCGTTTGGCCACTGTTTAGGGGGCGCGGTCCGGGCAACGCAGTCGTGCCCAGACCATTGGGGGGGGGCGTGGCGGCTGCATGATGTCACGCGCAGCCACTGCGACCTGAGCAGCGATGAGTAGCTCCCTGACAGCGCGCAGGAGCTGCGCTGGTGGGGAGCTTTTCTACCAGTACAAAAGCATCACCGCTGTGCGATGCTTTTGTACTTGTGCAACGGGACAGAGCCTGACATGCAGGACAGACTAGCCCTGTGCTGTGCTGGGCGTCCCCCCGCATGTCAGGGAAGCTGATCGTAGATGTGCTAAATTTAGCACATCTACGATCAGGTCTGACTCGTCCCCTCAGTACGCAAACTGCCTACTGTTTGGATTTGTTTTGTTTCTTATTTTAATAGAATGCTCCTGATGATCCTGCAGAGGCGATCTCACCGTGTGGCTATTTAATATGATCAATATAAGGTTCTTACATTTAAACTGTAGTTAAAGTATGCATTGTCTAACCAGATTAAACAGTTTTAAATGAGGGAGCCTAAGGGCAAACATGTGGCAGGACAAGACTCACTCCATGGGAGAAAGACCAAAGGATGAGACCCTTTCACCTATAGATATTGATCTTTATTGTGTAGTTTGTTTGCAGTTGTGATGTCACAGCCTTTTTCATTGTGAAATGTATAAAACTGGCTCTAGAGGTCAGAGGGTTCTGTATTGAAGCTTAGGGCAGTGCTGCAGTGCCGGATTAAGTCCTCGGGGAAAATGTTGCACCCCTTTTGTACCCCTTGCCATTTGGAAAGTAAAGAAGTTGTGTTCGCTCCAAAAAAGGAGTTCTGGACTCACTTGAAAGGGTCATGGTCTCACTGCAAGGGGCATGGCATTGTAGGAAAAGGCTTCATTGGCCACCACAGGAAAAAAAATACCCCTTACATTATTTGTCATCTTTTCTAGTAATGCCTCTTACACATTATGCCACAGACCGTAATGCCCCTTACACATTATGCCACACACCATAATGCCGTGACACATACCACACACCATAATGCTTCTTACACATTATGCCACACACCATAATGCCCATTTAACAATATGTCACATATCGTAATGACCCTGACACATTATGCTACACACCAAAATGCCAGTGATACATTATGCCACACCACAATGCCCCGAAACATTATACCACACACCGCAATGCCAGTGATACAGTATGTAAGACACCGTAATGCTTGTGACACCTTATGCCACACACTGCAATACCTGTTATGCGTTATACAACACACAGCAATGCCCATGATACATTATGCCACAAACCACAATGCCCCTGACACATTATACCACACAACGCAATGCCAGTGATACATTATGCCACACACCGTAATGCCCATTATACATTATGCCACACACCACAATGCCCGTGATACATTATGCCACACACCACAATGCCCATTACACATTATGCCCCACATTAAGTCTGCTAAATACTTTTAAATTACAAGCTCATTGCCAGGGGTTTCATGCTCTGGGTTCCATGCTTGTTGCCAGGGGTTTCATGGTCTGGGTTCCATGCTTATTGCAAGCGGTTTCATGGTCTGGGTTCCATGTTTGTTGCAAGGGGTTCATGCTCTGAGTGTCATGCTTGTTGCCAGGGGTGTCATGCTCATTGCCAGGGATTTCATATTCTGGCTGTCATGCTCATTGCTAGGTGTGTAATGCTCGTTGCCAGGGGTGTAATGTTCAGTAACAGGGGTTCATGCACTGGGTGTCATGCACATTACCAGGGGTGTGTAATGATCATTGCCAAGGGGTTGGCATGCTTTGGATGTCATGCTTGTTGTCAGGGGTGTAATGCTGCCGCCAGAGCACCTGGCACTTCCAGGCTCTTTGTCAAATGCTAGAGGTTTCCAAGGCAGCATCCATTTTAGAAGGGACATTCAGCAGATTGACATGTGGACGTCTAGTCCACATGGAATTCTGTTGCTTAAACAGCGGCAACAACCCCCAGCCTTGCACCACCAAACCTCCGCAGTGGCTGCGTGGACTGTAGTTACACCACTGGGAGAGGGTTGGGGGGTTAGGTGTAGGCTGCGGGAAGATGGGGATAGGGTTATGGACCACCAGAGAGGGTTAGGCTGCGGGGAGGGAAGGTTAGGGGGTTAGAGATTAGGGTTAGGTACCTCACTGAGGAGAAAAGAGTGGAGAAGCGTGCCAGTGGAGAAGTTGCCTATGGCAACCAAACAGCTTTGAAGTAACATTTATCAAGTGCATTCCATAAAATTATACATAGCAGCTGACTGGTTGCCACTGGTAACTTCTCCACTGGCTCACTTCTCCACTTTTTTCACTGCTTCATGAAGTGTGGCTTGGATGTGTTTAAGGAGGCCAATCCAGGCCATTTTTTCAATCCCGGGTATCGGGATTGAAAAATGGTCAATCCCGGGATTCCCAGGATTGGTGTTTCCCTGAGTGGCCGCCCCACCCTCGCCCCGCCCTGCCCTGCCCACCTGCCCCGCACACATAACTCACCAGACACCGGAAGCGGGCGGGTGGGAAACATCAGCTGCTCTCTCCCGGCAGCTCCCAGTGGCGTGTGACGGCGCAGCGTGACCTCTCACTGCACGTCACACTGCACTGGGGAGCCGGGAGGAAGAAGTCGCGCAGCGACTGAGTGTCCTGAAGATGCTCAACGCTGATCCCTCAATCCCCGGGATTGGGGATTCAATCCCGGTCATTTTTGGGGCTAAATCCCGGGATCCCGCCCACTCCCGATCCCGGGATTGGCCTCCCTAGATGTGTTGTTGTCGACTTGGTAGCAGTATTTGGAATAGTCAGAGGTGAGCATATTCATAGATCCTGCTGATAGCAGACAGATCTTTTGTACCAATAGTAGGACTGGTGCAAATACTGATAAAAATAAGGACTGCTTTCTCACCAGCTGTTGTGTAGGGGTGATGCAGCCACATAGATGTCTGATTCACAGGTAGATAATGACATGTAATTCCAAGCATGCATGTATCCGACTCCGAAATAGACCGATAAATGTTCTAAGTGCATTTTTCTATTGTTTTATTTAGCTGGCTTTAAAATGATTATTACAGTATAAAAAAGACAAAAAACTTTTTATTTCAATACTAATATAAGTTCTGTATTATCACTAGTAACTCCATAATGTGTCATATTGGATAACTTCTTTTTGTGTTGATTATTGAATATTCCTAAAACAAGATAATTTCTTTGAAACTGGAATATAAAGTTATTGTTTTCCCATTCATCTACTTCAACTATGGAGTGATTGAGTTGTGTCTGCAAGAACAGATAATTGACATTATTACTGGTGCTGTTATTACGTACTTTTCTCATTATCCATGTGAGACACCTGTCAAGGCTTCCACTTCCTGGGGGCGGCACTCATACATTTGTTTTCTTAAGGTGGGTACACACTAGTAGGTATATCTGCAGATCAATTGATCTGCAGATATATCTATGGACGGATCGGGCAGTGTGCTGTGCATACACACTGCCCGATCTGTCGGGGACTGACGTCATGAACTGGGCGGGCGTGTACACACGCCTGCCCAGATCAGCTGTCAATCACTGCTGGCTGCCGCAGCATGTGTATGGGCGGTCGTCCGACCGCCCCGTACACACACAGTGACGCGCCAATATATCGGAAGATATATTGGCCGTCGGCTGTGCTGCGTGGCCGACGCGATATGTCTGTGAACGACGGAGTTTACAGACGTATTGGCCGTACACACTGGCCGACGGACCCGCGATATATCGGCCGTTCAAGAGAACGGCCGATATATCGACCAGTGTGTACGGGCCTTTACTGTCAGTCCAAAATTTCAGCCAGCAGGTGGTGCATACCATATGTGCAGCTCAGTTTACGGATGGCATATAGCACAAGACAGAATTGCCAGTTTTGAAAGCAAGAAGGAAGCCCCTATAAATTGTCCTACTTAGTTTATATGGTATTATTATTATTATTATTATTATTATTTTTATTCTATGCTGGTAATCGCCAAGTTATAGTTTATAATCTAATAAATATAATAAAAATGAGGGGTGGAGGTGGCCATTAATCTTGTGTCTAGAGGTGGCCTTGGGCAAAGGAGACCTAATACTCTGGTCTTGCACACCAAGCAGGTTTAAACAGAGCAGGTAAGGGTGGGCTAGTAATATCAGCGAACACCTGAGTACAGTTTTAGAAGGCCATTGTCGCCACCCCCACCCATGAAATGAGGGAGTGAGGCTGTTACAGAGGAGACACTGTCCACCAGTCAAGAGGCCGAGACACAGAAAATGAGTTGCATACCTCCCAACTTTAAAGGGGAAGGAAAAGGGACCCCTGTGCGGTGATGCCGCGCGCCACCCGAAAAGGGGGTATGGCTTGCTGTGGAAGAGGCATAGCCTAGGCCGAATGGGCGTGGTCAAGTGCTACAGACCCGTTTTTGCCATTTTGGGGGCATGTCCAGCGCTCCCCTCCCAGCTGGGCAGCCCCCTGCTCCCCTCCCAGCATTGAATAGACGCCGTGTGCGTGCGCACGGCATCTATTCAGTGATCACCGGCTGCTTTGCAGAGCAAAGCAGTGGGTGATCAAAGCCTCCCCCAACTGCCCCCCCGCCCGTGGGACACTGCGACCTGCGAGGGGGACAGCGGGACAGTGTCCGAATAGCGGGACTGTCCTGCTGAAATCGGGAGAGTTGGGAGGTATGCAGTTATCAACCATAGCTAACAAATCTTCTATTTCCCACGTACGCTCTGGTGCTTTATAATAATCTGGACTATATAATCATATAATGTACTGTGTTGTACTTTTGGTAAAGTATTTTGTACTTGTGTCTATATAATATTAGCGGTTCTACCTGTTCTTCACACAGGAGTTTCTGATTTTCACGGTTGTAAATATAAATGAGTGTTAAAAATTTGGTAAATCTATAGAGATGTAAAATTGAGACGTGTTAATGTAAGTAAATATTAATCCATTGTTCTTGGCATTACCCGAGCCGAGGAGAACCCGATGCAGATACGGTAAAAAGTGACAGAACCTTTTTTGTAGTTTCTTAAATGCTACACACTGGAGGTGCAATCCAAATTTTGAACTGGTTGTCTGGGCGTTATCGTTCACGCAAAACACGCATCGGTAATGACGTCATTGTGTCACCCCCTTTTCATCCGCTTAGGGGAAGTTTATTAAAATTCTAATTACGTAGTTTTCCTATTTCCCACCTGCAGAATACCTATGTTACATTTCATCTTCTTAACACATCGGGAAGTAAGAGAATTAGTGATGAGTAAGTCAGTCAATCAGTCAGTAAGGGCTTTCGCGTTTATATTTATAGATAAAAACAAACAGAATAAAAAAGATTGTTCTACTTCCCTGACATATGATAACATGTGAAACAACTTTTCTGAGATCTATTCCATGACATGGTTAAGAAGCTCATATCTGAAGACTTGGGAATGTGGGTCAGCTAAGTACATTTCAGTGTTGTGTCTCTCTATTCCGCATGAGGGCACAGACTGTGGATAGAGTTTGAATGCTGTAATTGTAGTCTCCTACATATAAGCAATAAAATAGGTGGCCTATGTATAGAACAATGGTTGACAACAGACAACAAATTATAAACATACTGTAGACGAATGGCTTAATTTCCAGAAGATTTGAACCCCAGAAGCGTATAAATTATATTTCTGCAGTGGGGTACAATGGTATTCCACAGGGAATAACATCAGGGTGTGGAGTTGGATCTTGACCCGAGGCACCAACAGGCTAAAACTTTGACTGTTCCCAGGATGCACTGCACGGCCTCCTCTATAGCCCCGCCTCCAGGCACTGGATCTCAGTTTGTAAGTTAGTGCCTGCAGTGCAGATCACTAACAGGTGGGGATGCGTTAGGCAGCACTGAAAAGAGCTTTTTAGAAAACGTTAAGGGCCGCAGCACTTTCTATGTCTTTATGACATGCTGTGCTGCGGCTGCATCATCTCCCTCAGCGGCGCTGCATACTCCCGTGGCCGGGTTCCCGAGTACTTGCAGCGGAGACACACTGGTTTCATACCCTCCAACTGTACCTTTTTGACAGGTACAGTACCTTTTTCTATGGTCTGTACCGATTTTTTGCTCTCCAAACTTCCATTGAAAGTATAGGAAAAGGTTACCCATGGCCACGCCCCCTTTTCAAATTTGTATAGATTTTTATGTGTAAAATGTTGGAGGGTACGCGGTTTTCAGGCACACCACCACTGTCACTCTCCAGGATCGCGTGGCTGCACTAACGGGAGGAGGTAAGATGGTCCCTCAGGTGGGACCCGCCGGTAAATCGCGATCCGGTCGTGGTCCCAGGAGACAGACCACACTGCTGGTGTGGACACTGTGTCGCACAGGAACCCCACTATATCCACCAAGGCAAGGAGCACAGGTTGGATTTAATAAAATCCATTTATAATAGGCTCCACAGTACCCGGTGGTGAAGTCCAGCAGAGGGGATAAGGCGCTGACCAGTAGCCCTTCCCTCAGCTCCGGCGCCATCTACTGCTGGTGTTCCCGCCCTGGAGCTGCAGTTCTCTTTCCCTCACTCCCTGACTGAGATTTTGGTGCCAGTACATAGCTGGGTTGATCTCCGGGACTGCTGGGCACTGTCTCCTCTGTAAATCCACCTGTATCATCAGCCCTGTGCATTTACAGACACTTAAGTATTCTACATGTTATTTTAGACAGTGTTAGCTAAGAACAAGTATACTGCTATCTGAATATTTAGTACAAGTATTCTGTGATATACATCCAGTGTTTACTGTGCATTGTTATATCTGTATGCATACATACTGTACTTATATGTGATATACTATTCCAGTGCAGTTTTATTGTTTATATGTAATATTCCTGCATTGTACCTGTGACTGAGTGTGCCTATAGCTGCTGTGTGGATTCCATTCTTGTGTATCACATGTTTTGCTATCACTATAGTCTGTACCCTGGGAAACTAAGTGCGTCTGGGTCTCATATAATGTATAGTGCTACCCAGGGTATACTGTTTGTATTTCTCATTGTGTGTTTCAGCCATCCCACACCGCTTAAATCCTCTGTTTGTGCTCTGTGTTTACTGTCACAAAACAGCTATATTGTACTGTTACGCCCTAAGGCTACATCCCATACAATGTCTGCTACACAGAATCCGCTTTCGTCACAGATTCACCAGTGAGGGAAGTGTTAGCTGCTGGTTCAGGTGCTGGGTGTTATACATCTCCCAGTCCGCCTGCGGCACCTATAGCCAATCAGGACCCACCTTGGGCAGCCTTTTCTAATATGCTGTCTACGCTTGTAACGCATCTTACGCCCCCCTGTGCTGCCTCCTATGCTATTACAGCCACATATTGTCCCTGTAGTCAATCCGCTATGGAAGGATACTCTGTCTACCCAGTTACAGCAATTAAATCAGACTTTGGTTAGACAAAAGTCCACCCCAAGACCCTCTGGGACCAAGGGGTCATCTAAATGGGCCATTTCTTCCTCACAATACACTAATATTTTGGCTAAATCTTCCAATGAGGATGGGGAATATACTGATCCGTCAGACACTGACACAGTTGCTTCTGATGAGGAATCTACAACCCAGGTTGATGTTCCGGACCTTGTGGAGGCTATCAAGCTGATTCTCCAGATTGATGATGACATTGAGCTTCTTATTACATCTAAGAAACTGGATAAGTTTAAGCGTCAGAAGGTTACTAAAGTAGTTTTACCACATTCTGACCTTTTAATTGACATACATCAGGAATCCTGTTCATCTCCAGGAAAGAAGTATTCCCTGTCTAAAAAGATGCTAGCTCGTTATCCTATCCCTGCGGAGTTGAGTAACAAGTGGGAATCTCCACCGCCGGTGGACTCTCATGTCGCCCATCTTGTGTTGTCATCTACTTTGCCTGTCACCACTGTCACCTCACTGAAGGAACTGACAGATAAGCGTGTGGAGGGATGCCTGAAGTCTATTTACACCCTTACCGGTGCTGTACATAGATCCACTATGGCGGCCTCTTGGGCGGCAAAAGGAATTGAAGCATGGGTTCAGGCAATTGAGGATGAGCTACCTCATTATTTTTCTGACACTGCCAGACAATATCTGTCGTATATTACCACAGCCTCCCACTATATTCAGGAGGCGTCCTCTGATGCAGGGGTCATGGCGGCCAAGGTATCTACTACGTCTATCCTGGCTCGCCGGATTTTGTGGTTGAAGTCCTAGAAAGTGGACCTGGACTCTAAAAAGACCTTGGAGGTGCTTCTTTTCAAGGGAGACATACTATTTGGGGAGGATCTGAACAAGATTGTGACTGACTTGGCGACAGCCAAGACTGCGTTTCTCCCAAGTACTAATCCTTCTACTCAGCAGGCTAAGAGTACAACTTTTCGTTCCTTTCAGCCTCCAAGTAAAGCAAAAGGTCAGGCATACCAGAGACAGGCATGTACTTCCAAAACCACTAAGCCCATATCTAAACAAACCTGGGCCGCCCGTCAGCCTGCTTCCAAATAAGAAAAGCCTGCTGCCCTGGGAACCCCGGGGTGGGAGGCTGACTTCTGCAGTTCGCCCAGGCCTGGTTAAAGACCACTTCAGATGCCTGGGTGCGGGAAGTTGTCTCTCACGGGTACGCAATCTCTTTCAAGAGACATCCACCTCGCCAGTTCTGTTCAATGGTTATCCCCTTGGATCCGTTGAAAGCGCAAGCTCTACACCTGGTTGTGCAATCCCTCCTGGAAACAGGAGTGGTAGTGACGGTTCCTCTGTCCCGGAAAGGCAGGGGATACTATTCGACCCTGTTTCTAGTTCTGAAACCAAATGGATCTTTCCGGCCTATCCACAACCTCAAATCATTGAACAAGTCTGTAAGAATGTCCAAATTCCGTATGGAAACCCTGCGCTCTATTGTGCTTGCCATGGAACCTGAGGACTATATGGTATCCCTGGACATACAGGATGCTTACCTGCACATACTTATTGCCATTTCACATCAGCAATATCTGCGGTTTGCTATTGGGAACCTTCATTTTCAATTCCAGGCTCTACCATTTGGACTGGCAATGGCACCTCGGATTTTCACCAAGGTAATGGCCGTGATGATGGCTTTCCTCCGTCGTCAGGGAATCAGGATCAGGATCCTGCCATATCTGGATGACTTGCTGATTCTGGCGTACTCCCAAAATGTCCTCCTCAGTCAACTGGAGATGTCGGTCCAATTCCATCAAGCCCACGGGTGGCTTATTAATTGGAAGAAGTCTTCGCTGGTCACTGCTCGGAGCATGGTGCACCTGGAGGCGCTGCTGGACACACACAGCCAAAGACTGTTTCTGTCTCCGGAGAAAGTCCTGAAACTTCAGGACAAGATCAGATACTTCCTCTCTTGCCAGAGAGTGACGATGCACTCGGCAATGCAAGTACTAGGCCTCATGGTGTTGGCTTTCAACATGGTACCCTCAATTTCATTCCCGCTCTCTGCAGAGGTAAATCCTTTCCAAATGGGATGGCCTGCGTCGTCGGATCAGGTCTCAAATGATCTCCTTGACTCCGGAGGGTCATCTGTCACTGAGCTGGTGGCTACAGGACCAACAGTTGAGCAGGGGCTGTCCCTTCTGGATCTCCAACTGGGTCCTCCTGAAAACGGATGCCAGTCTACGAGGTTGGGGCGTGGTTTTGGCGCAACACTCTCTCCAGGTGGAACAGGGAGGAATCTCTCCTCCCGATAAACATGCTGGAATTGCGGGCAGTGTTCAATGCGTTGACACTAGCCCTGCCTCTGGTACAGAACAGGCCTGTTCAAGTATAATCAGACAACGCCAGCACGGTGGTGTACATAAATCCTCAAGGTGGCACTCGAAGCTGCATGGCAATGATGGAAGTGTAAAAAATCCTCCAATGGACAGAAAAACATCTGCCAGCCATATCGGCAGTGTTCACTCTGGGAGTCCTCAACTGGGAAGCGGGCTTCCTCAGTCGTCAGGACATGCACGCCGGAGAGTGGAGTCTTCATCCCGAAGTCTTTCAACTCCTAGTGGACAAGTGGGGCCTACCAGATGTAGACCTGATGGCGTCTCAACACAATCACAAGGTTCCGGTCTTCAGAGCAAGGACAAGGGATCCTCAAGCAGCGTTCCTGGATGCACTGGCAATTCCATGGAACTTTTGGCTGCCATACGTGTTCCCTCCAGTGTCACTCCTGCCCAGGGTAATACGGAAGTTTAAGCAAGAAGGAAGAATACTACTTCTAGTCGCTGCAGCGTGGCCCAGATGGCATTGGTTCTCAGACCATCATCTTCTACTTCCTCAACGCCCAGACCTCCCCGTTCAGGGCCCTTGTGTCTACCCGGACCTGGCCAGACTGACTTTCACAGCTTGGCTCTTGAAGCATCACTCCTGAGAACAAAAGGATTCTCTGAGGCGGTTATTCAAACTATGTTGAAAGCCCGTAAACCAGCTTCGGCTCGGATTTATTACAGGGTCTGGAATTCTTACTTCACCTGGTGTGCTGCTAAGAATTATGATGCATATACTTTCAAAACTTCCAGACTTTTGGCTTTTCTAACACAAGGCCTAGACTTGGGCCTTCATCTGGCCTCCCTCAAGGTTCATATCTCTGCCTTGTCGGTTTGGTTTCAGAGAAAATTTGCATCTCTTCCTGACATTCACATTTTCACTCAGGGTGTTCTATGGATTCAGCCTCTCTACGTCCCTCCTGTGGCTCCATGGGATCTGTCTGTCACCCTGCAAGATTCTCCATGTGAACCTCTTCAGTCTGTTGATCTTAAATGCCTTACGCTTAAAGTTATGTTTCTGTAGGCTATTGCCTCTGCTAGAAGGGTGTCCTGTCGGCCACCCTTAATGAATTTTTACCATGATCGGGCAGTTCTTCGAACTCACCAAGGTTATTTGCCTAAGGTGGTATCATCTTTTCACCTTAACCAGGAGAATGCAGTTCCGGCCTTCATCTCTTCTGGTTTGTCCTCCAAAGAAGGGTCTTTGGATGTGGTTCGGGCTCTCCGTATTTATGTGGAAAGGACTGCCTCTATCAGGAGGTCAAATTCCCTTTTTGCACTTTTTGGCTTTCACAAACGTGGCTGGCCTGTGAATAAGCAAACCTTGGCCAGATGGATTAGAATGGTGATTGCACAAGCCTATGCGCAGGCTGGGCTCCCAGCTCCTGCTGCTATCAAAGCCAATTCTACTCGGTCTGTTGGACCTTCTTGGGCGGTCCACCATGGCGCGTCCACAGAACAATTGTGCAAGGCGGCTACATTGTCCTCAGTGAACACGTTCATCAGGTTCTATGCCTTTGATACTTCCACCTCCCAGGATACTTCCTTTGGACGCTACAGTGCATCCCCTCCCATGAGGAACTGCTTTAGGACATTTCCGATATTATTCCCTGTGGAACACAGTCTACCCCACTGCAGAAAAGGAGATTTATGGTAGACTTACCGTTGTTAAATCTCTTTCTGCAAGGGTTTGTATGGCTTTTAGCCACTAGTCCCTTCTCCTGTCGTGAGAATGTGGTTCTATGTGACTAACATCTGCCTTCTCTTTTACCTGCTACTGCATTGGGCTGGTTAACAAAACTGAAGGCAAGGCTATAGAGGAGGCGGTGCAGTGCACCCTGGGAACAGTCAAAGCTTTAGCCTGTTGGTACCTCGGATCAAGATCCAGCTCTACACCTTGATGTTATTCCCTGTGGAATCCAGTGTACCTTGCAGAAAGAGATTTAACAATGGTAAATCTACCATAAATCTCCTTATTATCCTAATCTGGATGATTTTTGAATAACATCTGAGGCATGAAGCACTTCTTCAGAATTTGTGTTCTCTGATACAGAATGTTTTAAAGTGGCTTTCTTCGTCGAAAGATGGAACATTAATATTTTGCCTTGACTTTTATGTACCTGCTGCTACACATCATGAATGTGGCAGCCAGGCACTTTTAACTTTTATTTTAAACGTGTCTGCTGCCCTTATTCCTCCCTAGTATAGCGAGACCTTACTTAATTGATAAAATTACACACACCTGATACCATTACAAACAGAAAATCATAAAATCGCACAAAATCAATATACTCATATAAGATTAAACAGAGGAGGCAGACCTCTGTTTAATCTGAATATATTGATTTTGTGCAATTTTATTATTTTCTGTTTGTAATGGTATCAGGCGTGTGTCATTTTATCAATTAAGTAAGGTATATAAACCCCTATAGGAGATCCTCATAATCACCTTTGATAAAGCTGCTAGATAGCAGCGAAACGCGTCAGTCTTTGGAACCTTTATCTCCCGTCAGCAGACACCTCTTTTTTTCGCCTACTAACGGACCCGACAGGACACATTGGTTTGTGGACATTGCCAACCCATTTAGCCCATTTCATCTGGAAAGACAGCATTTGGATTGGATACCGCACAATAGAGAGGACAGCTTCATTTCCATCTGCTCCACTGGATTCAAGCTACAGATCTTCCTCCAGCGGCTTCCACTAACGTTACCTCCACGAACTTTGTTCATCACTGTTGCTAAAAGGGTCCCCGAAGGCCATCCACCATGTGTTTACTAATATCCATCTGTGGTCTGCACAATTGTACGGGACTTAACCAGGTTCCTATATGAGGAATTTTTTGCTTATATACACACTTTACAAATAACTGCAATAATAGAATAAAAAATTGGCCAAATACTAATTTTCAATTAAATAACAAGCCACATGCTGTTTGTCGAAACACTTGTGCTGTAATATCTTTAGCGGCAGTTAAGGAAAAGCGAGATGTGTGTTCCTGCCACTTCAAGACTTTGGAGTCTATGTACTAAGCCTTGGATGGAGACAAAGTCAGCGGAGATAAAGTATCAGCCAATCAGCTCCTAACTGTCATTTTTCAAACACAGCCTGTGACATGTCAGTTAGGAGCGGATTGGCTGTTCATTTATCTCCGTTGACTTTATCTCCATCTAAGGCTTAGTAAATAGACCCATAAATCCAGATTATGATTTATTTTTGTTTTTTTTAATTTCCAGGGATCATTTATTTCTATTCATGACATACAGAAGGGTGAAAATTGCAGGTACTTAGGGGTAATTCCAAGTTGATCGCAGCAGGAATTTTGTTAGCAGTTGGGCAAAACCATGTGCACTGCAGGGGAGGCAGATATAACATGTGCAGAAAGAGTAAGATTTGGGTGGGTTATTTTGTTTCTGTGCAGGGTAAATACTGGCTGCTTTATTTTTACCCTCAAATTAGATTGGAGATTGAACACACCCCACCCAAATCTAACTCTCTCTGCACATGTTATATCTGCCTCCCCTGCAGTGCACATGGTTTTGCCCAACTGCTAACAAATTTGCTGCTGCGATCAACTTGGAATTACCCCCTTAGCTTCTTCTATAGAGTTATGCACATAGGGCTTTAAGAATGTTTATTTTAGAATCATATTCTTGTGAATAGAGTAGTAAATTAGAATTGTGCTAGGAGTGTGTCTTAAGGATCATATAGTTTAAAACATGCTTCAACCCCACTTTTGATATGGTCTAGAAACAGCAAAAGATAACATATAACAGGTGAATTCGGTATTATAAGGGTCTATTCATGAAAAAGTGAAAAGAGTGGAGAAGTGAGCCAGTGGAGAAGTTGCCCATGGCAACCACTCAGCTTTGAAGTAACATTTATCAAGTGCATTCTATAAAATTATACATAGCAGCTGATTGGTTGCCATGGGCAACTTCTCCCCTTGCTCACTTGTCCATGGTTTTCACTGCTTCGTGAATAGACCATTTGCTTGCACAGTGATATACGAATGTTGAGGTGTGTAGACTGCAAATAGTAATCACCATTGAAATATACATATAAACTTCAGTAATGCAAGCTACACAATCTCCTACTTTAGAAACAAAATAGTATATTCAGCAATTGTTTAAATTTAGTCAATCAAAACTAAACTAGTAGTAGAAGAGTACATGTATTATTCAAAGTCAGTCTTTTATTACATACTGAAGACCACTGGATGACTTACCACTCTCTTTTTCTGATTTGGGTTCTTCCACAAAATAAAGCACTATTAATGCAATGCTGACAGCAGTCATCAACACAAACAGGGCAATCAAGACAATCTCCAAGGTTGTTAATTTTTTTGGCTTCATCCTTTCTATACCTGGAGCCCACGCTGAGTGGATCTACTTCCCAAAGAGGTCTGATGGAAAAATGAACCAGGAGCAATGTTGCTGAACAGTTATCAGTATAATAGAATAGGATTTATCAATTCCATCTATATTGATGTGGACTTTGCTTAGTTCAACATAGAGATATTTTCTGTCTTAAAAATTAGTTTACAATGTACAGTATGAATACTTTATTTCAGTTATTGCATCTTACTTATTTCCCATGTTTCTGATGTTTTATGATATTTTTCAAGTTTCTGTACTGTATTAACATCTGAATAGTACAGTATTTTGTGTTTTATGCAGGTGGTCACTAGGGGCTGACTGCATATTGATCACAGTTTGTATGTCATGATCAGTACCTACAGTATATCACATATTAGTATATTAGTTTTTCTTTTAACATTCTGATTATTGTTCTGCTATTGGATGTTACTTTATATGCATACTACTGGGACGGACT
Source organism: Pseudophryne corroboree (assembly GCF_028390025.1). Taxonomy (NCBI): domain Eukaryota; kingdom Metazoa; phylum Chordata; class Amphibia; order Anura; family Myobatrachidae; genus Pseudophryne; species Pseudophryne corroboree. The sequence continues at coordinate 757,353,330 of NC_086444.1, forward strand.
GGGGGCCAAAATCGGTCTTGGCATGCACGCACATGACAGGGGCATGCACGCACATTAGAGGGGCACATGCGCCGCTTAAGGGGCGCGCGGACACTAGCAACCGGGGCACGCCCGCATTTCCATGGTAACGGTCCGTGGCGTGCCACGAGTCAGGGCTGGTGGACTCGCGGCATGCCTCCATTTCCATGCAGAAGGATAGGGGATGGGGGAGCTTTCACAACAGAGAGCCCGAGGCTGTGCTGTGTGCGGCTTTCCCGGCACTTTGAATGACAGGACCGGCCCACCAGCCCATCGGTCCACTTAGGGGGTCATTCTGAGTTGATCGTAGCTGTGCTAAGTTTCTTAACTCAGACATGAGGGGGGATGCCCCGCATGTCAGTGCCGCCCCCCCACACAAATACAAAAGCATCGCACAGAGGTGATGCCTTTGTATTTGAGGAGTAACTCCCGACCAGCGCAGCTCCTGCGGCTGGCCGGGAGTTGCTCGTCGCTCACGCAGCTGCCGCGGCCCGCCCCCCCCAACGGACCATCCACGCCTGCGTTGGCCAGACCGCTCCCCATAAATGGCGGCTGTCTCAGAGGTGATCGCTATGCAACGATGACTGCCATGTGCCAGCGCACTGCTGCGCCGGCGCATGCGCCGTTCCAACCCAATCGCACAGCTGATAAGAAGTGCAGCGTGCGATCGGGTCGGAATAACCCCCTTAGCCAGGTACTGCAAATGAAAAGAGACATGGTGCAAAGTTGGGTGATGGATTTATTGTTATGTTAAAAAGGACATTTGCCGGAAAACCAATACTTCATATCTGTTGTAACATTTAAAATAAAGAGAACAGGCATACAACTATACCCCTTATTAAGGTCTGTGAATCATTTAACCCTTTGTATAACATTATTATTTGTGTCCCCATTGCTTATTTTTATTGTACAGTAAATTAGCATAAACATTCAAAGCAAGAGCGGTGTCTAAGCATTTATTCTTTGGAAAAAGTAGACCCATAAGGTCTACTGTATATCAGAGGATGTTGTATCTATCTAACAGTGAGGCAAGTAGTCTACTGTAATGTTAAAATCTTCTATCATCAATCTCATCATACATGTATATGTTCCCTTATCTATGCTGGGATCTGGGGAGAACAAAAAGATGCTTGATTCTGAAGAGGGGCATTCATATTAACTAAAGTGACCAGGAAATTGGTCAACGTACAAGATAACTTCTTATTCCATCTGCAATTACAGATTAAGTTGTAGATTACCATCCAAGAGCTGCTTTTGTCTGTTTTTCGGACATGAGGCCAAGTCAGTGAAATACCACCTTGATGTGGTCACATCTGATGCGACCATATCAGACAAGTGGTTAATCCTACTGTATTTAATAAAAGGGTAACATTGCTCCTCACCTCTCTTATGTGCGCCGATGGCCACTAGAGGGCGCCTGATGGATCAAATGACCCCTTTGTGTGCTGCAAGCTGTCACAGGTAAAAGTTAAAATGATACTGCACTGAGCTGTTACGGCCTCCTAAGCTGCTGCTGCTGCTAATAATAATACTGATCTGACTGTTTCACCTTTGCTGCATATGGAGATAGGGGGCTGGGGTGAGAGAGGGTTGTGATAGGGGCAGATAGGGTTTACGGAGGTCAAGAGTGGGGTAGGGGCAGATAAGTACTGGGGAGAAAGAGAGAGGGTGGGAGGGTTGGGGTAAATAGGGACTGTGGAGAGTGAGTGGGCTATGGGCAGGTAAGGACTGGGGGGAGAGAGGGGGAGGGGTTGGGGTAGATAGGGACTGGGGAGAGAGTGGAGTGGTAGGGGCAGATAGGTACAGTGGAGAGAGAGAGATGCAGATTTTTTTTATATATTGGAGGGCGCCTGACAGAACTCAGTTCGGGACACATACACCCCTATGTACACTGCACCCCCGCCATATACTGCCAATATATACACTATACCTTCAATCTCTTCCATTTTCTGCACCCCCACTTTATACTGCCCCTATATACACACTGCACCCCCCACTCCTCTATATAGTGCTCTCTATATACAGGACACCCCCTCCCCCAAATACTGCTCCCACCATATACCACATACTCTGCACCCCCTCCCCCATATACTATACTGCACCCCATGTTTCTTGCCATCCCGGGACTCAGCAACAAGTGGCAGCAGTAACCAGGAAACAGATGCAGAAACCACCAGACTGTCCCGCAGCACTCAGAGTGGAGGCACAAGGGACATGTGTGGCCACTTACCAGTGGTGGGAGAAGGTGAATCTGTCCGGCAGGAGACCAGGAGGAGGAATGGTCGGTGCTGGGGCTGCAGATGATGTGAGTAAGGAGGAACCAATTAAGCAGCTCAGCTGCTTTATATATGCTGCGTGTCCTATGCTCATCCCTCTTACACTCTGCACAGGTCATTCCCAGAACCCTCCGGCCAGCTGCTGGTGCCTACTGGCTTTCTTTTATCATCAGACTGGCCGGGAGCTGTGTGGGGACTGGTGAGCTTACACGTGCCAGTACTGGTGTATATAGTGCAGCATCATTATAGCCTGCCCTTTACATATATACAGTATCTATCTACATATATATATATATATATATATATATACACACATACTCGTCAGCGGCACCCCTGGACACAAAATCCTGATGGATCCTGATGACGAAGTAAACTTCAAAACGTTGATCTTCTTCCCTGTGTTTTGTGGAATCATTTAGTGTCCAGGGGTGCCGCTGACGAGTATGTATACTTTGTATCCTTTGCGAGAGGCTTCTTAGGCAGGCACCAGACCCAAGCTACTTTATGTTACTGGGAGTGCTGCTTTATGGCAGGGCAAAAGTTTCCTTTGGCACCCACCCCGATAAGCAAAACAGGGTTAGTGCACACCATAGGCGCGCGTCCAAAAATAGGGGCGTGGCTTCACAGCTAAGGGGCGTGGCCACAGTTATGCCCCCTGTAGCTGTGCCCCCAGTAGAGTTGGGCCCCCTGAAGCTGTGCCCCCAGATTTGCTCCCTGTAGTTTTGCCCCCTGTAGCTGTGCCCCCAGTAGTTTTGCCACGTTATCTGGCTTTTCTCAGCGCTCCTTGTGTTATCTCCACGTTTACTGGTCTCCTCTCTGCTGCCTGGCGCTACCCGTTGCTCCCCCACACTCCCCGTCTTTTTTCTCCTCTCACTGCCGTCCGCCTCATCACCGCCGTGGCCACTGAGTCCTGTACTCTCACTATTTTTTGGGACAGTAAACGTTCCCTTTATTAGAGATGATGTTTTCGGTAACATTGTGAAATATTTAGGTTCCAGGTGCTGTTTCTTAAACTTTGTGTGCCCTGGACCATCTTTCGTACAGTAGATGATGAAGTATTATTATGACTGGCAGCAGTTGCAGCACTAGTACTGGGTTACTGCTCCTGCCCTTTGATCAGCTCATCCATATCCATATTTGTATTGTACACACTGCAACTCACTGCGCTTCTAGTAAATGTGTCACACTGGCACTTAAGTAACGTTACTATTTTACAACACAATGCCTTTTTTTACAACTCACACCACAGTTCTTTTTTTACAGATTTGTTTTCGTTTTTTTTAACCTGGTGCATGCACTAAACACATAACACAGTGCCTCACAGTGCTGCAGCCCACAGGCCTTTACTAACACAGTCAAAGCAGTACTGCACCTCAATGCCCTTCACTGGCAGTCTGACACAGTAACAGCAGTGCTGCAGCCCACAACACTCCACTCACAGTCACAGTAGTAATGCAGCTCACAGCCCTACACTGACAGTCAAAGCAGTGCTGCACCCCACAGCCCTTCAGTCTGACACAGTAACAGCAGTGCTGCAGCCCACAACCCTCCACTGACACAGTCACAGTAGTAATGCAGCTCACAGCCCTTCACTGACAGTCAAAGCAGTGCTGCACCCCACAGCCCTTCAGTCTGACACAGTAACAGCAGTGCTGCAGCCCACAACCCTCCACTGACACAGTCACAGTAGTAATGCAGCTCACAGCCCTTCACTGACAGTCAAAGCAGTGCTGCACCCCACAGCCCTTCAGTCTGACACAGTAACAGCAGTGCTGCAGCCCACAACCCTCCACTGACACAGTCACAGTAGTAATGCAGCTCACAGCCCTTCACTGACAGTCAAAGCAGTGCTGCACCCCACAGCCCTTCAGTCTGACACAGTAACAGCAGTGCTGCAGCCCACAACCCTCCACTGACACAGTCACAGTAGTAATGCAGCTCACAGCCCTACACTGACAGTCAAAGCAGTGCTGCACCCCACAGCCCTTCAGTCTGACACAGTAACAGCAGTTCTGCAGCCCACAACCCTCCACTGACACAGTCACAGTAGTAATGCAGCTCACAGCCCTTCACTGACAGTCAAAGCAGTGCTGCACCCCACAGCCCTTCAGTCTGACACAGTAACAGCAGTGCTGCAGCCCACAACCCTCCACTGACACAGTCACAGTAGTAATGCAGCTCACAGCCCTTCACTGACAGTCAAAGCAGTGCTGCACCCCACAGCCCTTCAGTCTGACACAGTAACAGCAGTGCTGCAGCCCACAACCCTCCACTGACACAGTCACAGTAGTAATGCAGCTCACAGCCCTACACTGACAGTCAAAGCAGTGCTGCACCCCACAGCCCTTCAGTCTGACACAGTAACAGCAGTGCTGCAGCCCACAACCCTCCACTGACACAGTCACAGTAGTAATGCAGCTCACAGCCCTTCACTGACAGTCAAAGCAGTGCTGCACCCCACAGCCCTTCAGTCTGACACAGTAACAGCAGTGCTGCAGCCCACAACCCTCCACTGACACAGTCACAGTAGTAATGCAGCTCACAGCCCTTCACTGACAGTCAAAGCAGTGCTGCACCCCACAGCCCTTCAGTCTGACACAGTAACAGCAGTGCTGCAGCCCACAACCCTCCACTGACACAGTCACAGTAGTAATGCAGCTCACAGCCCTTCACTGACAGTCAAAGCAGTGCTGCACCCCACAGCCCTTCAGTCTGACACAGTAACAGCAGTGCTGCAGCCCACAACCCTCCACTGACACAGTCACAGTAGTAATGCAGCTCACAGCCCTTCACTGACAGTCAAAGCAGCGGGTGAAATGAGCGTTGTGCTAGATTGGCCTGCATACAGGCTCAATCTAGCACCGCCGATAGCGATGTGCGGTGCCGCACATCGCTATCGCTGAGGGGGGTACATACGAGTGATCTGTGCTTAAAATCTAAGCAATCTAGTCAGATTGCTTAGATTTTAAGCATGGATCTCTCCGTGAGTACCCCCCTTTAGTTTCTCAAATGTTTACATCTAAAAAGTATCTATTGTCTGGGGGTCATAGGGTATCCCGCATATATGTATTTTAGTATAGCAGTATTTCTAGTGTGGTGACTACAAAAGAAGAGTTCTCCCCCAATCTGTATACTGTCAGCTGATTTATATCATATTGCCTTTCAAATTCTTCCACTTCTAGTCATTTAATAAAATGCTTGAGCTGATAAAAGAAAAATCAGTATTACGTATATTAAGAATTTCAAATACTGTATTAATATAGGTGGAATAATTACATTCATATTTTAAAATGAAATAGTAATAATTGTACTTATAATGACAAAACTGCATGAAAACGTGTTCTTTGGTAATGAAAATATTTTTATAGCCTTTCAAACTGATACTGTATCTTTGAAGGACAAAAACCTTTGGACTGATAAAGAAATGTACTGATTTCTGCCCTGTCCACATATACAGAGAGATGAGCTGTATTCTGTTATTACACAAAGGATGAATTATGCTCTAGTCTATACTATTCATAATTATGCCTATTTTTATGTCGCTTTTTATGAGAAGATATGCTTTGCCTCATTCTAGATTGAACTATTCTTTTCCTATTTCCACCTACTGTACCTCTATATATGCTGCAGAAATCGTCAGACCAAAGTAATTTAGCCTTCATCTTACGTCCCAGAGGATGCTGGAGTCCACATTAGTATCATGGGGTGTAGACGGGTCCCTTGGGAGCCATGGGCAATTCAAGAGTTTAATAGTGTGGGCTGGCTCCTCCCTCTATGCCCCTCCTGCCAGACTCAGTCTAGAAACTTTGCCCGAGGAGACGGACATACTTCGAGAGAAGGAAATACACAGATAGTGGTGAGATTCACACCAGCTCACACATAACAACAGAAAACCAAGCTAACCAGCTTGAAACAAGTCAGCAACAGCTGAACAACAGTACTTAACCAAGTAACAATGCAGTACTTAACCAAGTAACAACGCAGTACTTAACTAAGTAACAAATGCAGGAAATCAAAGCGCTGGGCGGGCGCCCAGCATCCTATATGGACTATGAGAAAAGGATTTACTGGTAGGTAATTAAAATACTATTTTCTCTTACGTCCTAGAGGATGCTGGGGTCCACATTAGTACCACGGGGATGTACCAAAGCTCCCAGTACGGGAGGGAGAGCGCAAAGGCTCCTGCAGAACCGATTGACCAAACTTTAGGTCCTCAGAGGCCAAAGTATTGAACGTGTAGAACTTAGCAAATGTGTTCGAACCTGACCAAGTAGCCGCTCGGCAAAGTTGTAAAGCCAAGACACCCCGGGCAACCTCCCAGGAAGAACTTACTTTACGAGTAGAGTGGGCCTTAACGGATTTTGGACACGCCAATCCTGCCGTAGAATAAGCATGCTGGATAGTACACCTGATCCAGCGAGAAATCGTCTGCTTAGAAGCAGGCCGCCCAACCTTGTTGGGATCATAAAGTACAAACAGAGTGTCCGACTTTGTGCTAGTTTTTCTAGTTTTTTTTTTTTTAAAGAGTTAGGTACAGGGAGGCTGCTGGCAACAGCCTCCCTGCTTCGTGGGACTTAGGGGGAGAGTAGTTACCAACCCTAGAGTTTAATGGTTCTCTATCTCCGCTGACAGGATACTGAGGGTGATGACTGCAAGCCCCCGAAGTGACCGCTCACTCCCGCAGCACGGCCGCCACCCCCTAACAGAGCCAGAAGATACAGTAGAAGAGTGGTGAGTATGATGCCGGCGGCAATGGCGGCACAAGGGTGAGAGCGCAGTCCTGTCAGGCTGCGCTCCGGCAGCTCAACAACATGGATGTATGGCACTGTGAGGGGCATACCCTAAAACTGGTCAAAGGGGCTAATCCCACTGTAATATTTTTATACTGGCCTGAGGTACCTTGCTGATAAGTGCGGGAAGACGCGCCATTACAGGGGGCGGGGCTTCTCCACAGAGTGGATCCAGCACTCACCAGCACCATTTTCTCCCTGCAGATCACACAGACAGAAGCTGCCAGGGAGCGCTGCCCTCCATATAACTCCAGCTTACCTTTGCGGTACCAGGGTGTTATAGACAGGGGTGGAGAGTGTTATATATTTATATAGTAACCCATTAAGGTGTTATATCAGAGCTGGGCTTATTGTATATTACACTGCCTATTGGAGTGCTGTGTGGCTAGCTCCTTATACTCTGTGACTCTCTGAAAGTACTCTGGTTGAAACTGTGGCTGACATTTTCCTGTGTGTGTGTGTTGCTATATAGATCACATTATCATGTCTAGGGAATCTGTCTCTTGTGCAGCAGAGTGTCTTTCTTCACCGGATGAGTCTAATCCATGTACGCAGGACTGCAATGTGCTTTCCCAACCCTCTGAATCTTAACCCTCATGGGTGGATTCCTTAAGGTGAATGATATCTCAGATTTAATCTCGGATGTCATATAATGAGAAACAAACACAGGTTTTGAAAAAGTCTGTAGAGGTGTTGCAATGTTCAGCTCCCAATACCTCATCTAGGTCCCCCCCTATTCATCAAAAGAAGCGTGCTCTTGCCCAGATAATGCAAGTTGACATGGATACAGACTCTGATACAGGTGACGGTGATGGGGATATGCAGGGGGAAAAGGCATCCCTGGCTAAGGGGGTGCAACTTATGATTGAGGCCATTAGTGACATTTTACACATTACTGAGAAAATACCTGAGCAGGTAGAGGAGGCTTATTTTACAGAAAATAAGAAAACCCCCCTTACATTCCCTGTATCTAAGGAATTAAACGCATTGTTTGAAAAATCCTGGGAAAACCCGGAGAAAAAATTCCAGATCCCAAAAAGGGTTCTCATTGCTTTTCCTTTCCCTGGGGAGGACAGGAAAAAGTGTGAAAACCCGCCAGTAGTAAACGCTTCTGTATCTAGGTTGTCTAAGAAGGTTGTTTTACCTGTCCCTGGGTCTACCGCTTTGAAAGAACCGGCAGACCGCAAGATTGAGACTACTCTCAAATCACTATACACAGCTAATGGAGTAGCTGGCCTCACTTGCTCCCACCTCGCTCCCCTCCAATCTGTCCTCCACTCCGCAGCTAGGCTCATCTTCCTCTCCCGCCGCTCCACTTCTGCCACTCCCTTTCATCAAAATCTACACTGGCTCCCATTCCTCTACAGAAACCTCTTCAAACTCCTCACCCTCACGTACAAGGCCATCTCTAATTCCACTGCTCCCTACTTCTCCAACCTCCTCTCCCTTCATACTCCTACCCGCCCACTACCGTCGGCCGATGACCGCCGCATCTCCTCTGCCTTGGTCACTGCTTGCCATGCATGAGTTCAAGATTTTGCCCATGCTGCACCCCTTCAGTGGAACGCGCTCCCCCGTTCCATTTGACTCTCCCCGACCTTGCAAAGCTTCAAACGGGCACTGAAAACCCACCTATTTATCAAAGCGTACCCCTCCGATGCATAACCTAGTCCTTAGGTTGCTCTTCCATGCCCCTGCCTCATGCCTTGAACATCTCTGCTTTGCTTACATACTGCCATCAGGCTACTTCCCGCTTGCTTGCACCTCATGTCATCTGTCTGTCGCCCCTCCCCACTAGATTGTTAGCTCTTCAGAGCAGAGCCCTCTTTACTCTTGTTGTCTAAGCCCTCTTCTCGACACATTTCACTGAGCGACCATCTTTACCTGCTTTTTATCCTACTGGTAAAGGCTCCTCTCTATCTATGGCTGCCAGCCCCAAGTAGTACAATGATTACTCCCTCGCTACTTACATCTAAGCTGTATTATGTTTTGAGAATTGTGGTGCTCTTTGTTACCTGCACTCTATTTTTGTTATTTTTTTACTGTTATGTTAAGTTTTGTCTCCCTGTACTGTCCTTTGTACGGTGCTGCGAAACACGTGTGGTGCCCTATAAATAAAATGTAATAATAATAATAATAATAATAATAGCTTTAAGACCCACTATTACTTGTGCATGGATTTCTAAAGCTATATTAAAGTGGTCAGTCACTTTACTAGAGAAATTAGATTCCATGGATAGAAGTGACATTGAATGGTTTTTACGTCATATACAGGATTCTGCGGGTTTCATGGTGGAAGCCATGAAAGACCTGGGACATCTAAATGCAAGGGCTTCTGCCATGGTGGTCTCGGCATGCAGGGGACTCTGGCTGCGCTAATGGTCGGCGGATGCAGAATCCAAGAAAAGTGTGGAGAACCTACCCTTCACTGGTCAGGCTCTGTTTGGGGAAGCATTACATGCGTGGATCTCCACGGCAACTGTGGGTAAGTCTACCTATCTTCCCTCTGCAACACCACCGAACTAGGAAATCTTATCCCACGTCTGCTATGCAGTCCTTTCGGACCGCGAAAGTTAAAAAGTCCAAATCCCCTTCCACTTTCTTTAGAGGAGGTCGGGGAAAATCCAGAAAACCTGCACCAACAGATTCCCAGAAACAGAAACCTGTTTCTGCTTCCTCAAAATCCTCGGCATGACAGTGGACCTCCCAGCCTGGAGATCGGGCAGGTGGGAGCAAGACTAAGAAATTTCAGTCACGTCTGGGCGTCATCAGGCCTGGACCCCTGGGTACAAGATATTATTACTTAGGGATACAGACTGGAGTTCCAAGAACTCCCGCCTCACAGATTTTTGAAATCAGGCTTACCAGCTTCGCTGACAGAAAGTGCTATACTACAGGAAGCCATTCAAAAATTCTAAGGTCAAATGTCATTGTTCCAGTTCCACCTCACCTTACAAACAAGGGTTATTACTCAAACCTGTTTGTGGTACCGAAACCACATGGTTCGGTCAGGCCAATCTTGAACCTAAGGTCATTGAACCCTTATTTGAGGGAATTCAAGTTAAAAATGGAGTCTCTGAGAGTGGTGATCTCAGGTCTGGAGGAGGGGGAGTTTCTGGTATCCCTAGATATCCAGGATGCGTACCTTCGCAGTCCGATCTGGCCGCCTCACCAGTACCTTCGCATCGTCCGATCTGGCGGCCTTATCTAAGATTTGTCCTATCAGTTCCAGGCACTACATTTGGCCTCCCCACGGTGCCGAGGGTGTTCACCAAGGTCATGGCGGAAATGATGCTACTCCTCCGAAAGCAGGGTGTGAACATAATTCCTTATCTGGACGACCTGCTGATAAAAGCGTCTTCCAGGGAGAAATTGTTACAGAGCATTGCTCTCTCGACTCAACTTCTCCAGGATCATGGATGGATCTGAATCTTTCAAAGTCGCATTTGGAGCCGACAAGGAGACTGTCCTTCCTGGGGATGATTCTCGACACAGAAGTTCAGAGAGTGTTTCTACTGGAGGAGAAAGCGTTGGTGATTCAAACAATGGTCGGGGATGTCCTGAAGCCAGCCCGGGTGTTGGTTCATCAGTGCATTCGCCTACTGGGGAAAATGGTGGCCTCCTACGAGGCTCTACAGTATGGAAGATTTCATGCACGACCCTTCCAACTGGATCTCCTGGACAAATGGTCGGGATCTCATCTTCACATGCACCAGAGGATACGTTTGTCGCCGAAAGCCAGAATCTCGCTCCTTTGGTGGCTGCAAACTTCTCACCTACTGGAGGGCCGCAGATTCGGGATTCAGGATTGGATCCTCCTAACAATGGATGCAAGTCTCAGAGTTTGTGGTGCAGTCACCCAAGGGCCAAAACTTTCAAGGAAGGTGGTCAAGTCTGGAATCTATCCTTCCAATAAACATTCTGGAACTAAGGGCTGTGTACAATGGTCTTCTACAAGTGGCACATCTTCTGAAAGATTAGGCCATTCAGATTCAGTCGGACAATGGGGGTAATTCCAAGTTGATCGCAGCAGGATTTTTGATAGCAACTGGGCAAAACCATGTGCACTGCAGGGGAGGCAGATATAATATGTGCAGAGAGACTTAGATTTGGGTGTGGTGTGTTTAATCTGCAATCTAATTTGCAGTGTAAAAATAAAGCAGCCAGTATTTACCCTGCACAGAAATAAAATAACCCACCCAAATCTAACTCTTTCTGCACATGTTATATCTGCCTCCCCTGCAGTGCACATGGTTTTGCCCAGTTGCTATCAAAAATCCTGCTGCGATCAACTTGGAATTACCCCCAATGTAAAGACGGTGGCCTACATAAACCGACAAGGCGGAAGGAAGAGCAGAGCTGCAATGTCAGAGGTAACTCGAATCATCCTCTGGGCATAAAAGTATGCAGTGGCGCTGTCAGCAATCTTCATTCCGGGAGTGGACAACTGGGAAGCGGACTTCCTCAGCAGACTCGATCTCCATCCAGGAGAGTGGGGCCTTCACCCAGTGGTGTTCGCTGAGGTGACAAGTCTTTGGGGCGTACCTCAAATAAACATGATGGCCTCCCGCCTCAACAAGAAGCTTCGGAGGTACTGTTCCAGGTTGAGGGACGCAGAGGCAGTGGCAGTGGACGCCCTGGTAACTCTGTGGGTGTTCAAGTCAGTGTATGTGTTCCTCCACTTCCACTCATCCCAAGGATTCTCAAACTAATCAAAAGAACAAGAGTTTAGGCGATCCTCATTGCTCCGGACTGGCCAAGAAGGGCTTGGTATGCGGATCTTCTGGAGTTACTTCTGGAGGATCCGAGGCCTCTTCCTCTTTGAGAGGACCTTCTGCAACAGGGGCCGTTCGCTTATCAAGACTTACCACGGCTACGTTTGACAGCATGGAGGTTGAACGCCAGATCTTAGCTCGGAAGGGCATTCCGAACAAAATTATTCCTACCCTGATACAGGCTAGGAAAGGAGTAACGTCTAAACACTACCATCAAATTTGGAAAAGGTACGTGTCTTGGTGTGAATCCAAGAAGTAACCTACAATTGAGTTTCAACTAGGGATGGTTTCTCCTGTTTCTGCAAGCAGGTATTGATGTGGGCCTGCGTTTGGGCTCCATAAAAGTCCAGATTTCGGCCTTATCCATTTTCTTCCAGAAACATTTGGCTGTACACCCTGAGGTTCAGACCTACTTGAAAGGGGTTCTGCCTCCTATGGTACCTTGGGAGCTTAATGTGGAGCTGTAGTTCCTGCAGTCAGATTGGTTTGAACCTTTACAGGAGTTTCTTACTTGGAAGGCAGTCACACTATTGGCATTAGCATCTGCTAGACGTGTGTCGGAATTGGGGGCACTGTCCTGCAAGACCCCTACTTGATTTTCCATGAAGATAGAGTTGAGCTCAGGACGCGTCAGCAATTTCTTCCGAAGATTGTGTCGGCTTCATATCAACCAACCTATTATGGTGGAACACAACTGGTATTGAATACACCTTAGGCGATACCACCTTCTAAGAAAAAGTCACGTTCTATTCTTAATCAATAGTCCCAAAGTTGAATCTTGTATCTCACTTGCAGTGTTCCTCCTTCTAGATGTTAATTCTTCTCCAATTTCGAAATACTTCAAAATTTCCTTCTTTGGTGTCTTCTGGCTGCCCACTGCTGCAGCTCAGCGGTGCTGTGTGGCCTCATAATGACATGATGCTGTGTTAGGGGGTAATTCCAAGTTGATCGCAGCAGGAAATTTTTTAGCAAAATCCATTAAGGCCTACTCTACTCGTAAAGTGGGTTCTTCCTGGAGCGGCTGCCTGGGGTGTCTCGACTTTACAACTTTGCCGTGTGGCTAGTTGGTCAGGTTCAAACACGTTTGCTAAGTTCTACAAGTTCGTTACTTTGGCCTCTGAAGACCTAAAGTTTGGTCAATCGGTTCTGCAGGAGCTTCTGCGCTCTCCCTCCCGTACTGGGAGCTTTGGTACATCCCCATGGTACTAATGTGGACCCCAGCATCCTCTAGGATGTAAGAGAAAATAGGATTTTAATTATTGCATTTGTTACTCAGTTAAGTACTGCATTGTTACTTGGTTAAGACTGTTATTCAGCCGTTGCTGACTTGTTTCAAGCTGGTTAGCTTAGTTTCTGTTGTTCTGTGTGAGCTGGTGTGAATCTCACCACTATCTGTGTATTTCCTTCTCTCGAAGTATGGTGGTCATTCCGAGTTGTTCGCTCATTATTTTTTTTTCGCAACGGAGCGATTAGTCGCTAATGCGCATGCGCAATGTCCGCAGTGCGACTGCGCCAAGTAAATTTGCTATGCAGTTAGGTATTTTACTCACGGCATTACAAGGTTTTTTCTTCGTTCTGGTGATCGTAATGTGATTGACAGGAAGTGGGTGTTTTGGGCGGAAACTGGCCGTTTTATGGGAGTGTGTGAAAAAACGCTACCGTTTCTGGGAAAAACGCGGGAGTGTCTGAAGAAACGGGGGAGTGTCTGGGCGAACGCTGGGTGTGTTTGTGACGTCAAACTAGGAACGAAACTGACTGAACTGATCGCAGATGCCGAGTAAGTGTGGAGCTACTCAGAAACTGCTAAGAAGTGTCTATTCGCAATTCTGCTAATCTTTCGTTCGCAATTTTACTATGCTAAGATTCACTCCCAGTAGGCGGCGGCTTAGCGTGTGCAAAGCTGCTAAAAGCAGCTTGCGAGCGAACAGCTCGGAATGAGGGCCTATGTCCGTTTCCTCGGGCACAGTTTCTAGACTGAGTCTAGTAGGAGGGGCACAGAGGGAGGAGCCAGCCCACACTATTAAACTCTAAAAGTGCCCATGGCTTCCAAGGGACCGGTCTGTACCCCATGGTACTAATGTGGACCCCAGCATCCTCTACGGACTACGAGCAAAGGATTTACCAGTAGGTAATTAAAATCCTATTTTTGAAAACACACTTACAGTAAGTGTTGTTAGCAGAGACTAAACACAGCCGAACTTTGTGGATCCAAGTAGAACTGAGTCCCTGTTCAGATCACTTTTGGGAAACGAGTGGACCGAGCCCCGGGTCATGTTTTCCTTCAAGCTCAGATCTCCCTCTGGGTCCCCCTCTCTGTTTAGGGCAGTGGGAGCATCGTTTCCCTGCTGCCTGCGGTCACACTCAGTCTTTCTCCACTTTATATAATGGGAGTGTGCATACGCTATGGTGTGCTTTACAGCCTGCGATGCATACACATCATATGCAAATATAAGAAGACATGTACAAATATAATGTAATGAAAAATATGATTGTGAGATGAAATAAATATCTGGCCTCTGTATCTGTGTTAATATGCCCATTAGATGACCATTTCACGTAAACTGATGAGATGAAGTCTGTAGATTTCATGATTTGATTGGCAAATGATATCTAACCTCTAATCCCAGAATTCACAGGCGATTCTAACTAGTCTGGTATCCCCAAAGTCGATATTGTAAAGTAGTTGTCTTAGGGGGCTATTTAGATTGCATTTCAAAGTGATGTGACCATAATCTTCCTGTTACTGGCGTCAGTGTTCGTGAATAGGTCCCATCCTGAGCTTCCCGGCCAATGAGATCACATCGCTTTTGCTGAGATTGCCTCTACCTGATTGACATGTAGAGGCTTTCACTGGGCTTAAGGGGATGGCAATGGACCATTGCATGGTTGGCGCAAGGAAAATGGGGGCTGGTTAGTGGTGTTTTAGAGGTGGCTGCGTGACATTACATGCAGCTACTCCGATAGAAATAATGGCGGCGGGGGGTTGTCCACAGATGCTGCATCCGCAATCAAATTGCGGTCACAGCCACTAGGCTACATGGTCAGCATGCTTGGCAGCCTTGCCCTGCGATGGGCAGCCCCTAGCATGAGAAAGAAAGGATTGCAGATTCTGCTTTTTAGCAGAATCTGCAATCCAACCTGAATAACCCGCTAAATGCTAGAAATAAGCATGAAGAAAAGGTTCTGTTATCTATATCATTATAAAAGTAAACATATGTGATATACAAAGGCTGTCAGAGGGTGAAGTTCCATAAATTCCTGCTGTTAGTGTCACAAGGGGAAACATAACTAATCTGCGATGCATGTTTACTGTAGATGAGTTGACACAAACTCACTTCTAGCTTACTGACGGGTGTGGTATGCATGACCGGCGGTCAGCATACCTCCGCCGGCAGCATAATGCCGGCGGGGGCGAGCGCAACAAGCCCCTTGCGGTCACCACGGGCTCTATTCCCACTCTATGGGTGTCGTGGACACCAACGACTGGGAGTAGTCCTTGTTGGTAGGCATGCTGACCATCAGGATTGTGAGGAGGCGGGATTTAGGGGGAGGTATTGTGACCGGTTGGCTCCTGAATGCCGGTCACGTTACTACATCCCCTTACTGACTATGCACAATGTACTACTAAATCTATATATAGTATATAAAAGGCAAATACCAATGAGTCATCACAAAATCTCCTGAACAATAAGGACTAGGAACTTGAAATTTGGACAGTAGCTTGCTTTTGTGACGCAGGCACCCACTAAGAAGGGATTTTACAAAATTCCACCCACAAAGGGGTTAAAAGGGGTGAGATGATTAATGGGAATTCCCCCCTCACAGAGGAGAGTTAAGACAGCCCACCCAGCCGGGGCTATAAAGAATGCATGGTGCCGGTGATACCAAGTTGCTCAGGGGGAAGATACAATGCTCTGTTTCTGGACTTCCTTGCTAGTGGACGTTGCAGAGCAGTCCATTATTCAAATAGGGAAGCCACATCAACTGCCACCCCTAAACACTGTCAAACATTGCTGGGTGTGTCTCCCCTATTTGAATAATGGACTGCTCTGCAACTGCCACTGGCAAGGTTGACCTTATGGTTCAGGAGATTTTGTGATGAGTCGGTAGTATTTGTCTTTCACATACAGTATATAGATTTCAGACAAAAGTACTTAACCAACCTATTTCCAGTCAGGAGAAGATAGTGTCCTTAATTTTCAGAGGTCACTTGAATTAAACATTGCCGAACCTCTCAGAGAGCAATAGAAGGAAATGATATTTTGACTCTTAAATGCATTAAAGGAAAGCTTGATAATTAGCAACTGCTTATCTACTGTGTTAAGGCTACTGACAGCTGTCCCAGTGACCTTATGTGTTGTAAAAAAAATATTTACCTTTTTACCTCAAAGGAGGAGCTCTAAGTAGAAGCTAAGTAAGGATACCTACAGCCCTTTGGAATAGAATCAGCCCATCTCTGCAAACCTTACATATTTAACATACAGCAGACGGAGCTTGGACTATCATCCCAGCATTTACAGCACTGAGCAGGGCAGCATCAAAGGCAGGATGGGGCAGAGAAGGAGGCGGAGTATTTTCCTCAGCGCCAGCCTTTTGACAGCATCAATCCGGGAAAGGCCTGCCTAGAGGTGCAAAGATTGGCAGCGGTGGGCGGAGCATGTCCTGTTGTGGTGTGGTTCGTTTTATCGACAGTATCTAGGTCGACAATGTTTAGGTCGACCACTATAGGTCGACAGTCACTAGGTCGACATGTATGGAAGGTCGACAGGGTTTCTAGGTCGACATGTGCTAGGTCGACAGGTCTAAAGGTCGACATGAGGAATTTTTATTTTTTTTGTGTCGTTTTCTTCGTAAAGTGACCGGGATCCCAAATTAGTGCACCGCGTCCCCTCGCATGGCTCGCTTCGCTCGCCATGCTTCGGGCATGGTGCCTTCGCTCCGCTACCGCTTCGCTCGGCACACTTTACCGTTCCAATCATAGTCCACGTGGATCGTTAAGTATGAAAAAATAAAAAAATAAAAAAATGTGAAAAACTCATGTCGACCTTTAGACCTGTCGACCTAGCACATGTCGACCTAGAAACCCTGCCGACCTTCCATCCATGTCAACCTAGTGACTGTCGACCTATAGTGGTCGACCTAAACATTGTCGACCTAGACACTGTCGATCTTCAGACCGGATCCCGTCCTGTTGTAAGTCTAATTGCTTATCTTCTGTGATAAACTAACCAGTTGTCCAGAAAATAAGATGCAGAGACTACAGATTCCCATACAATAAAATCTGTTTATTGTTTTGGTGTGTTCTCAAGCGGTTTCATGGAGGGGCACTTTGATGCTACAAGTTCTCAACAACATCCTACCACAAGTGAGCCTATTTTAAAAGCAGTAATAAATTTGCTTAAATAAAAGCGCTTTTCATCTCTTGTGATTATACTTGAAATTCCGTAGCGAAACACGGGTATTCAGCTAGTATACTAAATTGGCCATTATTTAACACATACAAGAATGACCCAAATTGCGATTATCTAACATCAATATGGATGAGCCTTGATTATTTACTTTTATTTAGAAGATGCCATAAAAAGTCTGCAGTGCCGTACTGGATAAACAAAGAAAACAGTGACAGAGTTTTAGAGCAAAAACCAGCATTTTTCAACCACTGCGTCGCAGCACACTATTATGCCACAAGCGGTACTCAAGTGTGGTGCCAGTAATGCCTGCCAGTGCTCTGCCGCCGCTACTCCATCTTCTAACTTTGGGCAGCGCTTACCTCTTCTGGATGGCTCATCTGCAGCCTGGCCATGACCTATGGGGACGCAGTGGTGTGACAATGCTCAATGTAGCAGCTGGGGACAGAAACAACTCTGATCTTCTTTCTCTGTTACCAACACCGACAGGTACAGGCCAATATGTTTTATTTTTGTTTATTGTAACTGACAATGTGTTTTTTTGTGGGGAACAATATGTTTGTTTTTTTGTGGGGGCCAATGTGTTTTTTTATGTAGGGGACATTTTTTTTAATGTGTGGGCCAATGTGTTTGTTTGTTTTTCCTGTGGGGGGTCAAAGTTTTTTTTTACCTGTTGGGGCCAATATGGTTTTTAAAAAAATATATATTGGGGCCAATGTGTTTGTTCGTTTTTCCTGTGGGTGCCAATGTGTTTTTCTGTTTTTTTTTTTGCAAATAATTTTTATTAGATAGAATTCAGTTGTAGAAAATACAGAAAATGCGACATGTGAAAAATTATCAGGCAGGACATCATGTGCAGACCTTGACATCTAGCAGACCATTTACAGAAATACCTGTTCTTACATAAAATAGGCTCTATCACATATAAAATATGTCACAACAAAAGAAGGAGCAAAAAGCACGCAAAATATTATAAATAGAAGAGAAAAGAAAGAGGAGAAAAGGAAGAAAAAAGACGAAAAGAAAAACAAAAAAGAGAGAAAAAGAAAGAAAGCCTCATACCTCCCAGATTTGAGACAAAGTTATTAGAGGATTACATCAGAATAGTCCACTAAATTCACAATACCTCCTAGTGTAAGGATTTATAATAATCTAAGTTTTTATATAGCAACCAAGGATACCAAATGGCAGTAAAGCCCAGGTTATTGATGGCTAGATAGGAAATAAGGTCATCCATGACCATGTAGTGATCTATAGGTGCACTCGACTCAGACATTGTAGGGGTAACACTAGACTTCCAGTATACTGGTATAACCGCCTTCGAAGCTCTGAGAATATGGCAAAGTAGTGTCTTTTTGTATTAGGTTTGAGGTCTTAGTAAAAAAGATTCAAAAGCCAGAAACTAGGGCAAAGAGGTAAGTCCTCCTTCAGAATGACACTGGCCGTTTCTACCACCTTTTGCCAAAAAGGCTGAGGGAGAGGACAATCCCACCATATATGTAAAGAAGTTCCAACAGCCGCCATGCATCTCCAACATGTGTTTGGGACTCCAGGATACATTTTAGCCATCAGATTAGGGCAACGATACCAAAGCAATAGTACCTTGTAATGTGTTTCCGTCACCAGCACGTTTGCAGAAGAAGAAAATGTGTTGTTGAATATTTCTGGCCAATCATCCTCACCTATCAAGCCATTTAGATCAGATTCCCAATCTCCAATACATTTAGGCCTAGAGGAGAAAAGCCTGATCAATTATTAATTTATAAATGGCATAAAGAGAATGATTATGGTAGGATTGGGAGAGGCAGAAGTTCTCAAATGGAATAGTAGTTTCCTTACTATCTACGAGTGATCGTAAAACCATTAGGAAATGCTTAATCTGCAGATATTCCCATATTTCCTTATTGGGTAAATCCCACTTGGCCTGCACTGTTGGGAAACTCAGTATACTGGACAAATCCAATAACTGGTCAACTCTATGTATACCTCTAAGGCGCCACAGCTGAAATGACGAATGTGAATTCCTGGGGGAAATGCAGGATTTCAAAACAATTGCATGAGTGGGGAAGGGGAGGGTGAGAGGAGGGGTTGAGAATGATGCTAACAAGCAAAAGTAGGCTCCACAATAGGGTGAGGACTAGGAGGAGATGTTGGGAGCCAAGGCAGGTCCGCGTGTTAAGATGGGAGAGAGGCTACCCACTGTTTCCTGTCCAAACTATGTCCCCATTTCATTACTCTAGTAAGAAGCACTGCATGGTAGTAGGAGAGAAAGTGTGGTAGTTGGAGACCTTCTTGGTGTTTCCTTCTATATAGTATTTCATGCTTAAACCTAGGTTTGCGACCTACCCAAATGTAGTCTCCAATCTTTCATAGGCGAGCAATAAACCAGGCACAAGGAATAGCAATAGGCAGGGTTTGGAGGAGATGTAGAATGGAGCACCTGTAGACTTCTCTGATCCAGTGGGAAATTCAGAGCTACTGACTTGGATAAGTTAACTTTAAAGTTAGAAAGGGTTCCAAAGCATCTAAATTCCGCAAGGAGTTTAGGAATCAAAATTAAGGGATTAGAAACCACAACTAAGAGATCATCAGCAAAAAGAGCAAATGTATATTCCCTGTTGCCTACAGTCATCCCTATGTTTACATTTTGTCGAATGGCTCTCGCCAGGGCCTCTATACAAAGAACAAATATCAATATAGATAAAGGACAGCCCTGAGGAGTGCCATTTGAAATCTGAATTGGGTCAGAGAGTTCTCCATTAATTTGTATACAAGCTAAAGGATTAGAATAAAGTGCTTGGATTCTTTGGAATATAACCTGTCCCAATCACAGATGCTCCAGTACTCATAATAGGAAGTCCCAATCTACCCTGTCAAATGCTTTCTCCATGGTTGTTGAAAGTAAAATAGTCGGAGATTCATGATTTGAGGCTAAATATATAAAATCCAGAACTTTAGTAGTGTTATCCACGGCTTCTCGACCAGGGACAAATGCTAATTGATCCGAATGGATTAAATTTGGAAGGAATGATTTCACGCGGTTAGCTATTAGTTTGGCATATAAGGCAAAATCTAGCTTAATATGAGGGAATTAAATATTTTTCCGATCTGGGGGTGTGTAGCAGGAAAAAGAGGAGCAAAACACCACTCCCAGGCAACATAGTGGTGCAAAAGGCAGTTCCACAGCTAGGTCCCGGACCTCAAAATGTGGTGCAATCAGAGCAACAATGTCCAAGACTTGCTACAAGGGGGTGTCCAGCTGCAAGGTACGTGAAAAAACTCAAGTTACAGTGCCTTAAAAACAGATTTTGGTCATATGATGGTGCCAGATCATGTCAGGACCGTGGCAGTGTCCCTGATTAGAACTGTGATCACATAATAAAGAAGATGTACCAGAAGATGTCAGCCGTCCCTCCCCATAGAGGCCTTAGGCGGACATAAGAGGGGTTGGCATCTCCCAGCAAAGAAAGATTGGTCACATATCGGTGAGTATTTAGAAAGCTTGGGTGAAGCTGTGTAGTTGAATAGCTGATATCTGGAAAACTGGGATTTACCTAAATAAAAGAGGCAAAGGCAATTGTATTAAGAGATGCAAGGGTAGCTGTCTAGTAGGTGTAATGGGAGCCTGTGATGTCCCCTAAACACACCTCAGCTAGCCCACAGCCCAGGGAGAACAGAGGTGCAGCACCCAGGTTCAGAGAGGGTATAACTAATATAGTACAGTCCAGGTAAATGATATTTTGTTTAACTAGCCTTCACCTTATGAGACTCTGCAAAGAAGACGGCCACCAGACTCCAGTAGTTGCATGTAGAGAAGCAGCTCCTCTGTCCTGTCTCAGCCACAGAGCACCTAGGGGTAAGCAGCTTGGTCTGGTGCTTATGGGAAGGGAGGGGGATGTTCAGCGGCTACCACATACCTCCCTATTCTCCCGTCATGGTGGTCTCGGCGCAGTATCTCTCACTGTGGGTCCCATCTTGTGAAGGGTGGGTAGGCCGCAACCCGCAAGGGCAGGGGACGTGCTCTCTGGCTCCGCGGCCATTCCCCAAAATTAGCACTATGTAGCCCTCAAGCGGCACCTAGTAGAGGTCTCCTGGTGTCCACAGAGTGGCCCAAAATAAGACATACAGGGACGCCAAGCAGGAGAGCTAGCAGGGTGCGTCTTCCTCACTTGCCCGCTAGGCCACACCCCCAAGAACATGTTAACCAATGTTGTTTTTTACGTAAAGGACAGGCAAAAAAAAAATGTGGGGGTTTAATAAAAGAGCTAGGGAAAGACAATACTAGTGGAAGAATTTAGTGAGGGGACAGAAGAGGAATAATATCAGGGTAGTAGAGAGGAAGCAACAGTAAGTTCTGTGGAAAAACAGTACATGTATGTGTGTGCAAAAGTGAAAGAGAGAGAGAGAGAGAGTGAGAGTGAGACAGAGATAAAAAGGGAGAGAGACATGGGACGGGATGTACCAAAGGTATGCGGTTAGCATACTGCTCATCGGGATCCCGACTGTCACAATACTGACACCAGAATCCCGACGGGTGCACCATACCGCCGACGGTATACCGGCGAGGTATGTGATTCCCTCTCTATGGGTGTCCACAATGTGACACCACTGAAGCTACATACAGTATCTTCAGAAGTAGGCAATGGGCAAGATGCTCTGAACTCCATTTTAAACTTAGCAGAAAATGAATGCCTTTAAGTTCGAGCTTAAGCTCCTATATATTTAAATATTTATTTATTTATTTATTTATTCATAAATATTTATTTATAAATATTTAGATATTTATATCAGCTGCTGCTTTGCTAGTGCTTAGGTGTTACCTTATCTATCATTACTTTTTTAAAGTAAAATTAGTGTGACAGTAGGAATAGTGACCTGCAGAGGAACCAGGCGTGTTTAACTATTAAGCCCAGGAAAGTCATGCATTTGAAGGATAACAAAATGTGTGTCTTACCTGCTTGTTGATTTCTCCCCTGCACCCTGGCACAGCTGAAGGCATGTTGATCAAAACTGTCAGAAACTTCCTTTTAAAGGCAAGGTGGGGGTGTCCTCTGCCTGTCAATATGAGAATTGTAGGAGGAGCCTAAGGTATACAAAGAGTGCCTGTGAGGATTTATTATCTTGATGACTGATGCTGGGAAAGCGGGCCTGTGACTTCAGAGTAGATCTCTGTTAGTTAGTGACAGGGCCAGGAACATTTACTGTTTAATGGTCACTGGTCTGCGGTCATCCTGTATAAATAAAACCATATTGGAGAAGTCCAGAGTCAGTGTGTGCTTGAACTACACAGCTTTTATTTCACATAAGACTGTTTGCTATTCAAATAATAGTAATTTGGGTAATAATTATTTTTCCAGTTTAGGAGGCTTTTGATATTAAAATGTACTCTTGGCTGCAAGTAAAACTCATCATTACCAATAAAGGTTATATTTTAATTGTTCATGACAGTAAATTGGAATGCTTGCCTTCTCTCAGACCTCTTTATGCTAATTACCCCTTAATCTAGGGAGCACCACCCTTACTAATAACGAAGTGAATACCTCTCAGTACACTTTTGTTAAGTATAGGGGTATCATGAATACTAGAAACTTGTCAGGATCAGAATTCAATTGTGGACACAGGAGCTGGAACCACTGGGCTATATTGATGAAGCTGATATGAGTTATGTGTGTATATGTCATGTTCAAAGTGTAGTGAAGAACTGAGGAAACAGTTAATTGGTTGACCGGCAGGGACTGGTAACGTGGACTGGACTAAAACTGATGATAAGACCAGACTGGAACTGGTAATGAGGTGGACTGGAAATGTACGCTGGACTGGAACCAGTGATGAGGCCAGACTGGAACTGGTGACAAGGTGACCAGACTGGGACCGGTGGATGCTGGAGACTGGACTTGGACCAGTGGATGCTGGAGTCCAGACTGGGACCGGTGAACCTTGGAGACCAGTGGACTGGATGTTGGACTGGGATGGTAATGCTTCTGACCAGGCTGGGATTGCTAATTCCCCTGACTGGGAGTGGCTAAGCAGTACACTTAGAGTATGAAATACTGTACTGAATATCCAGATTGAGACTGGAAGTTGATACACAATCTGGGACAAGTAGTGCTACAGAGATAAACCAGGCATGAACTGGAAGTAGATTAACTGGCTGGGACCAGTAGTGCGGCAGAGATAAACGAGGCTTGAACTGAAAGTAGATTCACTTGCTGGGACCAGTAGTGCTGGATACTGAGTACACACTAGGACACTGCCAGTGTAAGTAAGTAGTGCTTGAACTGTGGTAACGTTCGTTAACGTTGGTAGCAGAAGATGGAACTTGCTTGCAGGAATATAATGAGTTAAACTGCATATGAGGAACCAAGGAATCCATAGGATGTTGTTATGCACTTAGGAGTAGAGTGCAGCTGGATATATAGGCATGCTGATATACTGTAAGATGCACTGCAGAACTTGGAGGCAGCAGACTGAAGCACTCTGGTGTTGATTGACGCTGAAGCACCACAGGTAGAAAGCACTTAAACGAGAGATATTCTTAGCAGAGTAGAAACAAAAAATCACATGGAGACTATAGGAGGAAAACTAAAGCTCTCAGAAATGCTGAGTCATAGGAGCACAAATAAACCTGTTGCTTGAAGAGATGAATCCCAGATAATGCGACTAGTTGATCTGGCAATCCACTGGTGAACTAGAAAGGTTTAAATAGGTTATCCTGGGAGCAGATAGGCTGCCACAGTCTGCTGAGATAAGGAAACATTCTGACTGTAGGAGATGCAATCCTCTGACAAGATCCAACAAGGCGGCACACATGCACTAGATCTACAATACAAGTATAACAAGAAAACCTGACCTGCGGGATGAATCACTTAGTATGTGAAATGAGTGTTGAAAGCCAGATTCATGACAAAACTCATATTGTGCATCATTCCTCTTGTGTCGATTTCTCACTCCCCTTTCCCTATACTTGAAGATAGATGTTGAGTCAGCTTTCTGTTTGCTTCCCTTGCATCCAGATTTGGGGGTAGATGTAAGAACCGTCGATTATGGGGGAGAAGTGATATCAGGACACGTTGTGTACACTAATACTGCTTCTCTCCCCATGTATTACAGTGACGGTGCATGCTGAATGCCCCTGTCTATATCAGCGCTGCTTTCTAAAAGATAGCACACCGATATGCAGGGCAATGTATTAAAAGTCAGTTGCTCTGACCATTCGGACACATGCAGCTATTGATTTCGACAGCTGCAGGTGTCATTGCCCATACACTATAGCCAGGAACAGTCCCTGGCTGTGGCGACTTTTGGCCCTAGGCTGCATGTGAGATCTCGCAAAAGTAGTGAGATCTTGTACATGGACACTGGAGCAGGCTGGGGGAGAGACACAGTGCATCAGCAGTAAGCACTTGCATCATCTCTCAGCACACCATCATCTCCCGCCTGCGTCATCTCTCGGCACACCATCATCTCTCTCCTGCATCGTCTCCCAACACACCATCATCTCCCCCTGCGTTGTCTCTCAGCACACCATCATCTTCATTCTTCGTCATCTCTCAGCACTCCATCTCCCCCTTATGTCATCTCTCGGCACACCATAATTTCCTCCTTGCATCATCTCTCAGCACACCATCATCTCCTCACTGCGCTGTCTCTCAGCATACCATCATCTCCACCCTGCATCTCCCAGCACATTGTCATCTCACCCCTGTATCGTATCTCAGCACACTATCATCTACCCCCTGCATCGTCTCTCAGCACAACATCATCTCCTACCTGTGTCTCCCAGCACACTATCATCTCCCCCCTGCATCGTCTCCCAGCACACCATCATCTCCCCCCTGCGTCGTCTCTCAGCACACCATCATCTCCCCCTGCGTCGTCTCTCAGCACACCGTCATCTCCCGCCTGTGTCTCCCAGCACACCATCATCTCCCCCTGCGTCGTCTCTCAGCACACCATCATCTCCCCCTGCGTCGTCTCTCAGCACACCATCATCTCCCCCTGCGTCGTCTCTCAGCACACCGTCATCTCCCGCCTGTGTCTCCCAGCACACCATCATTTCCCCCTGCGTTGTCTCTCAGCACACCATCATTTAAATCTGCATCATCTCTCATCACACCATCATCTTCCCCCCTGCATCTCTCTGCACAATCTCCCCCCTGCATCTCTCGGCACACCATCATCTCTTCCCTGCATCTCTCAGCACACCATCATCACCCGCCTGCGTCGTCTCTCTGCACACCATCATCTCCCCCCTGCATTGTTTCTCATGACGCCATCATCTCCTGCCTGCATCTCCCAGCACACCATCTTCCCCTGCATTGTCTCTCAGCACACCATTATCTCCTCTTTGCATCTCTCAGCACACCATCATCTCCCGCCTGCATCTCTCAGCACACCATCATCTCCCCCCTGCGTAATTTCTCAGCACACCATTATCTCCTGCCTGTATCTCCCTGCACACAATCTTCCTCTGCATTGTCTCTCAGCACACCATCTCCCCCTGCATCTCTCTTAACCACATCATCATCTCCTTATCGCTCTCATAGCCTCTTACCACATATAGCAGCAGTACACTGTGTAATTACCCCTTAGGGCTTCCAGAAGCAGACATGCACAATCTCCCCTCTACATCTCTCGGCACACCATCATCTCCTCCCAGCATCTCTCAGCACACCATCATCTCGACCCTGCATCGTCTCTCAGCACACCATCGTCTCCCCCCTGCATCGTCTCTCAGCACACCATCGTCTCCCGCCTGTGTCTCTTAGCACACCATCTTCCCCTGCATTGTCTCTCAGCACACATCATCTCCCTCCTGCGTCGTCTCCCAGCACACCATCATCTCCCCCTGCATTGTCTCTCAGCACACCATCATCTCCCACCTGCATCATCTCCCAGCACACCATCTCCACCCAGTTATCTATAAGCACACCATCATCTCCCCCTGCGCTCTCTCAGCATACCATCATCTCCCCCCTACGTCTCTCAACACACCATCTTCTCCACACTTCATCATCTCTCAGCACACCATCGCCTCCCACCCGCATCTCTCAGCATACCATCATCTACCGCTGCATCATCTCTCAGCACACCATCATCTCCCACCTTCGTCTGTCAGCAAATCATCATCTGCCCCTGCATAGTCTCTCAGCACACCATCATCTCCTACCTGTGTCGCCAAGCACACTATCATCTTCCCCTACATAATCTCTCAGCATAACAACATCTCCCCCCTGAGTCTCTCAGACCACCATCATCTCCCCTGCATCGTCTCTCAGCACACCATCATTTCCCCCTGCGTCATCTCCCAGCACACCATCATCTACCCCCTGAGTTGTCTCTCAGCACACCATCATCTCCCCCTGCATTTCTCGGCACAATCTCCCTCCTTGCATCTCTCGGCACATCATCATCTCCTCCTTGCATATCTCAGCACACCATCATCTCCGGCCTGTGTCGTCTCTCAGCACACCATCATATCCCGCTTGCATTTACCAGCACACCATCTTCCACTGCATCGTCTCAGAGTTTGAGCAGTAAAAAATATACAAAAAATCCCATACCACACCTCTTAATTCCCTCGAGTGGGCAGGTCTGTGTTACAGGGGGAGACTGGTGGCAAACAGGGGGGTGATTGTTGTCGGGCTGGTGCCCAGGGCATGCTCACCCAGGACTTAGTTACGCCACTGCACTTATATTCATATATCCACTTGTTTATAACCATTTGTTTTACACCTTTTAACCTTTTCATAATAATTAATTCTAATTGGAATACATTTTTTGAGTCGTTTACTTAACCTTTTGTATCCAAAGAATACTTCCAGTTCGATTGGAAACACATATGCGTCTAAATATAATAGCCCCCAAGTTCAGGACTTTTGTGTGATTCTGGACATTTTTATAAAGCAGCAATTATTTACAAGGCAAAACCAACGTAGTTCTGCCTTGTAAATGATTGCTGCTTTAAAAAACCAGCTAGACTCCCACAAAATTCCCATACCTCCGGAACTTGGAGACTATTACAGGTGGTCTTCAGTTTGCCGGCTGGTGGGATCCCGGCGCACAGTATACCGGCGGCGGAATCCCGACAGCCGGCATACCGACACTTTTTCTCCCTCTTGGGGGTCCACGACCCCCCTGGAGGGAGAATAAATAGCGTGCACATGGCCCACTGTCGGTATGCTGGCGGCCGGGATTCCGGCGCCGGTTTGCTGGTTGCTGGGAGCCCGGCCGCCGGCATACCATACTACACCCAACTATTACATTTAGCCAATGGTGTCAGTTTTGATGACACAAGCTGAATTTAATATCATTTTGATAGTGCTATATAATTTTATTATACTTACATGATTAGCGCTTACTCCATTTTAATTTTGCTTTGCCTGTTTACATCCAGGTTGTGGTTTTTGGTATATTGTGATATTTTGCTTTCTATAATTCTTTCTGCATTTATTTGATTTTTGCTACTTGTTTTTGGTCATGTTTGCTTAGTGATAAAGTAGCAGCCAATCAGCTCCCAACTGCCATGCTACAGGCTGTGTTTGAAAATGACAGGAGCTGATTGGTTGGTACTTTAATAAATCTGGGCCTAGGAGCAGGGCCGGTGATGGGGGGGAAGGGGGGGGGGGGTTAAAGGGGCCACCTGTACCGGGCCCCAAGGATCAGAGGGGCCCCAAGGATATGCAGCTTAGAGGAATAAACTACTCTTATGATCTTAAATAGATCATTAACATATATCTGAGTATAAGGATCTTAAGGGAATGAATATGATGTACAGCAATATCCTGTTAAAAGATTTCTGACCATTTATTATCACTAATTGTCACAGCTCTCAATGAGCCATAGTGATGCTATGATAAAACCTTGTGACAACTGAAAGATTGGATACTGTCAGAGCTTAACAACTGTTTCTCTTTAGTGGATACATTTGTATCCGAATGTTTCTTATGCTCCTATTTCAGTGGATACAACACTGCTCATGAAGCTTGATAGAACACACAGATATTATTGAGACCTTATAACAGAGCTTGTATATTAACTCTGAGATATAGAGAGACACAGTACACATTTAGTATTTTGATTAGTTTATTGAGAGACATTTCAGCAGGACATATAGTAAACCATTAGCGTTAGACATGGTGACATCTGGAATCTGGCTTCAATGATCCTACATTTGGAATCCTGGGAAGGAATATATTTAATTTGTGGGACACCTATTCTTGGAGCCTTTTTAGTTGTCTAATAAGTGAAATATAACACATATGAAATATTTCTGATACACTATTGACCATCTATAGATTTGGTTAGCAATATATGAGCGAATCTGGTGACATCTAGTGCGCAGCATTTTCATTTTAAGACACGATTTCTTCTCTATTTACACTATTCTACTTTCCTTTTAATATTCGCTGGTTTTAATATACATTTCAATAAAAGTTATCTTAATATAAAATTGTGTGCACCACCATAGGGCATTTCAAATTCTTTCTTCTTTTTATCTTGTAAACGTACCTCGCCTGTGGTAGCACCCCCCAAAATCTGGAAGAACACATAGAATATTTTTGATAAATTAAAAATGGGGGTCATTTACTAAATATGAATCTACCTGTGCGACCAGTTATATAGCAACTTATGCAGCATAGTGCCCAGATGAGATGTAAGCCATCTTGTCCAAGTAGGGCAGCGAGCTGTAGGTGATGTGGGTGCGGTCTCAGAGTGACAGGAGCCTCTCACACACAGTGACTGTGTGGTACAAGTGTGCATCCACTCTACAGAGTCCAGCTCTGTTGCAGGCATTTACGGGACATGGCAGAAGCTCTGCTGCCAGGACTCCTGCGCCCTGCACCGGCCTCTTCTGGTGGGGTGTGGGTGCCATATGGTACCTGCTATGCGATGTGAGGATCTGGATACTAGGGAGTGCAGCGCAGGTGTGGTGAGGGGATACAGGGCTTTGGGATGGGGTGGGGAGTTGTTAATGCAGCATGGAGTAATTGAGAGACAGACTTTGGTGTGTGTGGGAGGAAGGAGAGAGGGAGACAGACTGGAGTGTGTGGGAGAGGAAGCAGAGATATACATATTTATATATGTGTATTTATTAATTTTCTTTTATAGCGCAGCAAATTTAGAATTCAGTATATATATATATATATATATATATGCCCTGATGAAAATGCTGCTACGCTGCTGCATTGAAATGTTGCCTGAAAGTGGCTGTCGTTGTGTGTTTCATTCCTGAGTGCTGCGGTTGAAACTTGTTTATTTATACTGTGTACGCAGTATATAAAATAGGATTTTAATTACCTACCAGTAAATCCTTTTCTCGTAGTCCGTAGAGGATGCTGGGGTCCATTTTAGTACCATGGGGTATAAACGGTTCCGCAGGCGCCTTTGTCACTTTAAGACACTTTAAGACTTTTCAACAGTGTGAACTGGCTCCTCCCTCTATGCCCCTCCTCCAGACCTCAGTATAGGAACTGTGCCCAAGGAGACAGACAACTTCGAGAGAAGAATTTACATTAAACTAGTGGCGAGATTCACACCAGCTCACACCATACAAAACATGCCGCCTAACATGTTTTCAACATAACCCATGCTAACGTGCATGCATAACATAACAGCAACAGCTGTGAACATCTTAACACATGAGAACCTGTGTAAAAAGATAAAATGTAATCCTGCAGGAAAAATGAGCACTGGGCGGGCACCCAGCATCCTTTACGGAGTACGAGAAAAGGATTTACCGGTAGGTTATTAAAATCCTATTTTCTCTTACGTCATGGAGGATGCTGGGGTCCATTTTAGTACCATGAGGATGTACCAAAGCACCCAGTACGGGCGGGAAAGTGCTAATGTTCCTGTAGGACTGACTGACCAAACTGAAGGTCATCCGCAGCCAATGTGTCAAACCTGTAAAACTTAGCAAACGTGTTTGCCCCTGACCAAGTAGCAGCTCGGCAAATTTGCAACACCGAGACACCCTGGGCAGCCGCCCAGGAAGAACCCACTTTCCTTGTAGAGTGGGCATTCACCGAACTCGGTAATGGCAATCCTGCCGTGGCATAAGCGTGCTGAATGGTACCTCTGATCCAGCGCGCAATAGTCTGCTTAGAAGCAGGACCCCCAAATCAAATAAGGACACTTGTGTGACAAAGCCCCTAATTCAGATACTCGTCCGCCTTGTAGAGGCTCAAAACAGTCCGATTTAAGGAACTGCAACACCACATTAAGATCCCATGGCGCCGCAGGAGGCACAAAGGGAGGGTGGATGCGCAGAACCCCCTTCACGAACGTCTGGACCTCAGGAAGGGAAGCCAACTGTTTCTGAAAGAAAATGGACAAGGCCGAAATTTGGACCTTGATACACCCTAATCTCAAGCCAGCATCCACACCCGCCTGTAGAAATAGGAGAAGACGTCCTAAATTAAACTCCACCGCAGGAGACTTCTTGGATTCACACCAAGATACATATTTTCTCCAAATACAATGGTAATTTTTGGACGTTACCCCTTTCCTGGCCAGAATAAGTGTGGGAATGACTTCATTGGGAATACCCTTACGGGCTTGGATCTGGTGCTCAACAGCCATGCCATCAAACGCAGCCGCGGTAAGTCTTGATAAACAAACGGCCCCTGCTGAAGCAGGTACTCGCAAAGAGGAAGAGGATCTTTCAGTAATAACTCCTGAAGATCTGGATACCAAGCCCTCCTTGGTCAGTCTGGAGCAATAAGAATTGCTTGAACCCTTGGTCTTCTAATGATCTTGAGAAATTTTGGTATTAGTGGAAGTGGAGGGAACAGAAACATCCACTGGATCACCAGTGCATCCACTGCTATTGCTTGTGGATCTCTCGACCTGGAACAATATTTCTGAAGCTTCTTGTTGAGACGTGATGCCATCATATCTACTTGAGGAACGCCCCAACGATCTGCTACCTCTGCAAAGACTTCTGGGTGGAGGCCCCATTCTCCTGGATAGAGATTGTGTCTGCTGAGGAAGTCTGCTTCCCAGTTGTCCACTCCCAGAATGAAAATTGCCGACAGAGCTTTTGCATGTCTTTCTGCCCAGAGGAGTATCTTTGTCACCTCTGCCATTGCGGCTCTGCTTTTTGTTCTGCCCTGGCGGTTTATGTAAGCTACTGCCGTTACATTGTCTGACTGGATCTGTATGGGACGACCTTGAAGAAGGTGTGCCGCTTGATGAAGGCTGTTGTACACGGCTCTCAATTCCAGAATGTTTATGTGAAGGAGTACTTCTTGACTTGACCATCGTCCTTGGAAGCTTTCCCCTTGCTTGACTGCTCCCCAACCTCGGAGGCTTGCATCTGTGGTCACCAGGATCCAAGTCTGAATCCCGAACCTGCGTCCCTCTAGGAGGTGAGAACTTTGAAGCCACAAGAGTGAAATTCTGGCTTTTGTTGACAGGATTATCCTCCGATGCATGTGTAGGTGCGTCCGGGCCACTTCTCAAGTAGGTCCCATTGGAACACCCTGGCGTGGAATCGGACAAATTGTAGAGCCTCATAGGCCGGTACCATCTTCCCCAGCAGGCGGATGCACTGATGAATCTATACGCGTTCTGGTTTTAAAACTTGTTTGACCATCCTCTGGATCTCCAGAGCCTTTACCACCGGTACGAATACTTTCTGTGCTTCCATGTCCAATATCATTCCCAGAAATGATAACCTCATTGTGAGTTCCAATTGAGATTTTGGAAGGTTTATGATCCAACCGTGCTGTTGAAGCACCGTCAGGGAAAGTGCAATGTTCTGCACTAGTTTCTCCCTGGATCTCGCTTTTATGAGGAGAGCATCCAAGTATGGGATGACCTTGACTGCTTTCTTGCGAAGAAGAACCATCATCTCTGCCATCACCTTGGTGAATATTCTCGGAGCCGTAGAGAGCCCGAAAGGCAATGTTTGGAACTGGTAGTGGCAGTCCTTCACCGCAAACCTCAGGTATGCCTGATGCGGCGGGTAGATGGGAACGTGTAAATAAGCATCTTTGATGTCCATCGATACCAGAAATTCCATTTCCTCCAAGCTGGAGATCACCGCTCTCAGAGATTCTATCTTGAATTTGAACCTTTTTCAAATAAAGGTTCAGAGTCTTTAGGTTTAAAATCGGTCTGACCGAGCCGTCTGGTTTCAGCACTACAAACAGGCTTGAATAAAACCCTTTTTCCTATTGTGACACAGGAACTAAGGAAATTATGTTGTCTTGACATAATTTCTGTATTGCGTTCAGCACTTTTGCTCTGTCCTGAACAGAAGCTGGTAAGGCTGATTTGAAAAATCGGCATGGGGGAAGGTCCTGAAATTCCAATTTGTACCCTTGGGATACTATCTGCAATACCCAAGGATCCAGATCTGAGTGAACCCAGACCTGGCTGAAAGACAGTAGACGTGCCCCCACCCGATCGTACTCCCGCAGGGGAGCCCCAGCGTCATGCTGAGGTTTTAGCAGAAGTAGCTGTTGACTTCTGCTCCTGCGAGCCTGATGGTGTTGTAGATTTTTTACCTCTTCCTCTCCCTCTTCCTGCGAAGAAGGGGGTACCCTTTGCCTTTTTGGACCTGTAGGGCCGAAAGGATTGCATTGTATGAGAATGAAATCCTTTCCTAGGTGGAGCAATTGCGTAAGGCAGAAATGCTGACTTGCCTGATGTAGTTGTTGAAATCATGGCATCCAGCTTGTCTCCAAACAGGGCTTCTTCATTGTAAGGAAGCGCCTCAATATTCTTTTTTGATTCCGCATCAGCATTCCATTGGCGGATCCACAGCGCCCTGCGGGCTGAAATCGCCATAGCGGAGGATCTTGAACTCAGCAACCCAATATCCATCTTAGCTTCAATTAAGTAACCTGCAGCATCTTTGATATGGGCGAGAGTTAGGACTATTTCATTCCTGTCAACTGTGTCTATGTTAACAAGCAAGTTGTCAGACCATTTTTCCACAGCGTTACCTACCCACGCACAAGCAATGGTGGGCCTAAGCACCGTTCCGTTAGCCGTATATATGTATTTTAGGGTTGTTTCTATTTTACGGTCAGCTGGATCTTTTAAAGTGGCTGAACCAGGGGCAGGCAAAACTATTTTCTTAGACAGCCGAGAAACTGAGGTGTCTATCATTGGGGGTGTCTCCCATTTGTGCCTGTCTTCCTCAGGGAAAAGGTACGCTACACGTATCCTTCTGGGAAGGGTAAATTTCTTCTCAGGGTTAGCCCAGGATTCTTCAAAGAACGCATTCAAATCCTTTGAAGGAGGAAAAGTCACTTTAATTTTAATTTAAAATAATCCTTTTCCTCTGGGATCAGTGTTGTTTCAGGAAACTCCAACACTTCCTTTATAGCAGCTATTATACATTGTATGCTTTTGGCTAATTTGGGGTCTACCCCTCTCAAATCCCCAGTGTCGACGTCAGTCTCGAAATCTGTGTCTGTGTCCCCTTGCATTATCTGGGCCAGAGATCTTTTCTGGGAACTGGATGGGACCCGAGTGGATGATATGGAGGGGTCAGTAAACAGTGCATCCTCCACAGACTGCTTCCAATATTTAGTCTGTTGTTCAGACTCAGAGAATTTCTTTGCAAGCATTGACATATTCTTTTGCAACATTCTCACCCACTCCGGCTCCTTCTGAGAGGGAAGGGCCACCACATTACCCTCTTGTGCATCAAAAATGGGTTCTTCCTGGGAAGAATCCTCCCCAATGTCTGACGTTACACACTAGTACACACACACACACACACACACACACACACACACACACACACCTATCACACAGGGGAGCTATTGGGGACAGACCCACACTAAAGTCTGTCAGAGAGACACAGAGGGATCTGTCAGTCCACACTGCGCCTTATTGTGAATTGTGGAAATATTACCCACTTACAGAGCATATACCAATAATAGGCCCACAGACCTAATTATAATGAACACTCTCTGCCCCTTCTATAACACCCTGTACTTGTATCAGCATTGTCATGAGGACAAACAGCGTTCAGGAGTTTCACACTGGAGTTTCTGCAGGAGAAAATGGCACCCAGTGAGTGTTCTGGCAAGTCTGAGGAGAAGCCCTGCCCTTCAGCCTCAGCAATGTAATATTTATACTGGCTGGAGATGGCACATCAGCGGCTGTACATGTATGCACCCTTTTTGCCAGTGAGAGTAAGGTTTTAAAACATGCCCTCAGAGCGCGTCACCCCGCGCTCTGCACCCTTGTGCTGAGAGACATGGCGCACAGCGTCCCTCCGCTGCGCGTGTACCTGTATGCCGCCAACGATGACCGGAGGATCCCCTCTCTGCAGAACTCCGGTAATATACTCACCAGCCTTCTGACTCCTGGCTCTGTTAGGGGATGGCGGCAGTGCTGTGGGAGTGAACACTGGCCAGGCTTGGGCTGTGTTCAGTACCCTTCAGGAGCTAATGGTGTCCTGTCAGCGGAAGCAGAAACATTAACTAAATGAGAAGTTGGTTCCTACTTCCCCCCTAAGTCCCACGAAGCAGGGAAGCTGTTGCCAGCAGCTTCCCTGTAAAATAAAAAACCTAAGAAAATCTTTTTCCAGCAAAGCTCTGTAGAGCTCCACTAGTGTGCATCCAGTCTCCTGGGCACATTTTCTAAACTGAGATCTGGAGGAGGGGCATAGAGAGAGGAGCCAGTTCACACTGTTGAAAAGTCTTAAAGTGCCGAAGGCTCCTAAGGAACCGTCTATACCCCAAGGTACTAAAATGGACACCAGCATCTTCTAGGATGTAAGAGAAATTTAAGGGGGCTCCAGAGATATCGCTGTACTGGGCCCCAAGATTTCTGTTGCCGGCCCTGGTTGCAATTACCTCTCTATCTGTCCCTACATCTCTGCTGCCTCTCTATCTGTCCCTACATCCCTGCTGCCTCTCTATCTGTCCCTACATCCCTGCTGCCTCTCTATCTGTCCCTACATCCCTGCTGCCTCTCTATCTGTCTCTACGTCCCTGCTGCCTCTCTATTAGTCCCTAGGTCACTGCTGCCTCTATATGTCCCTATGTCCCTGCTGCCTCTCTCTCTCTCTGTGTTTCTATGCTCCTGCTTCCTCTTTCTGTCCCTACATCCCTGCTGCCTATCTCTGTCCCTATGTCTTTGTCGGCACTCTCTCTCTGTCTGTGTCCCTGCTGCCACTCGTTTTGTCTCTGTGTTCCTGCTGCCTCTATTTGTTCCTACATCCCTGCTGCCTCTCACTTTGTCCCAACTATATCTCACTAAATCCCTGCTGACCCTCTATCTGTCTCTATGTCCCTGCTGCCTCTCTATCTGTCCCTACGTCTATGCTGCCTCTCTGTTTCTATGCCCCTGCTGCCTCTTCCTATCCCTACGTCCCTTCTGCCTCTCTCTCTGTTTCTATGCCCCTGCCGCTTCTTTCTGCCCCTAAGTCCCTGCTGCCTAA
This sequence comes from Pseudophryne corroboree, assembly GCF_028390025.1. Lineage (NCBI taxonomy): Eukaryota > Metazoa > Chordata > Amphibia > Anura > Myobatrachidae > Pseudophryne > Pseudophryne corroboree. The sequence goes on from NC_086444.1 coordinate 757,389,009, forward strand.
CTATGGGGGTCATTCCAAGTTGATCGCTAGCTGCCGTTGTTCGCTGCGTAGCGATCAGTGAAAAAAAACGGCTAATCTGCGCATGCGTATGCACCGCAATGTGCACGTGTGTCGTACGGGTACAAAGTCCTTTGTGGTTTTGCACTGGTTCTAGCGACGATTCCAATCGCACAGCCGAATGCAAGGAGACTGACAGGAAGTGGGAGTTTCTGGGTGGCAACTGACCGTTTTCTGGGAGTGTTTGGAAAAACGCAGGCATGGCCGGGGCGTTTGCTGGGCGGGTATCTGACATCATTACCGTGTCACTCATCGCAGCAATCATCGCACAGAATAAGTAACTACAGGGCTGGTCTTGTTCTGCACAAAATGTGTTTGCTGCCGTGCAGCTGCACAGGCATTCGCACTTCTGCAAAGCAAAAATACACTCCCCTCGTGGGCGGCGACTATGCGTTTGCACGGCTGCTAAAAGTAGCTAGCGAGTGAACAACTCGGAATGAGGGCCCATGTCCCTATGTATTTGCCGGCACTCTCTCTCTCTCCCTGTGTGTGTCCCTGCCGCCACTCTCTCTGTCTCTATGTCCCTGCTGCCATTCTCTCTCTGGAGATCTGAGTTGGGGGGCCCCTTAAAAATGTTGCTATGGGACCCACAAAGTTCTAATCATGTCCCTGCCTCTATATAAATATGGTGCTGATTCAGAGGTGGGTGGTAATGGCACCTCTGCAGAATTATGCAAAAGCTACATGAGGTGTATTAAGTAAAAAGTAACCCATGATTCTGTGATGCGCTGCTGCATCTGAAGGGGCAGCACGGGATCATCTGCGTGCACACAGGACAACTAGTAACCCTGAGGTTACTCAGGATGTCACGGGACCAGATCTGCACGTGTGTAGTGTGGTGCCTGCTCATGTGCAGATCATTAAACATCAGAGATTTATGTAAATCTCAGAATCAGGCTCTATATGTGTAACCAAATATCTCCCCCTATTAGCTAATAACACTGTTCTGTAACATGACTTTTTTCTTTTATCTTTGGCCTAATCTGAGCCATGCCAGTTCAGGAACTCCAACGGCACATCGTGTCCTACCAGCATTACAACATGGCGGTGCGAGAGAGAACCTGAGATTTGGGCACTACCATAAGTGCCCGATATGTGCTCAGCTGGGCAAGGGGGAGATGTGGCAAACCTTCTAAAGAGTTTGTTGTCCATAGCAACCAACGACCTTCTAGCTATCATTTATCAAATATATTCTATAAAATGATAGCTAGAACCTGGTTGGTTGCTATGGGCATTGTATGGTGGTCACTGGGATGCTCCTTGTATTGACTATCTCTCACTATAATGGTAGACAGAGACATTGTGATTTATTTTTTCTTCTACACCGCAAGGAAAAATGTGAGACCAGTGGGTGTTTAACAATGGATGAGACCCCAGTCAGAGTGATCTATTTTATAGTGATCTTTTACCAAGTCGGTGCTAATCTTTGGAATTCCCTGCTGTTGGATTAAGTAAAGTGGGTGAATGCAGGAATAGGTGCGCCAAATAAACAATAATTACAAATAGATGTTTGGTATAATAATATTCAAAGTAGTGACCATGTAGTTTTAAATCGTATCTTTTATTCAAAATGATGTTGTGTCTGCATCTGCTGCATTCATGCACTCAAAAAAGCAGGCCGCCGGCAAGAGGAAACAAGAAGGATCTACGAGGACAAGGTAAGGGACTCTGTAGGAGAGGAGAAGACACGGCAGACAGCCCAGCAGGGCTAGAAGCAGTTGTCTTCCTCCCTCTCCAAGACGGTGACCGCTTCCCTAATCGCACAGACAACCACGCTCATAAGAGCGACACCGCGTTTTGTCAGAGCACAGGGGTGGACGGTATGTCCGGAGCCCTCATTACCTGACTAGTAGCCACCATCAGGATCCCGTGCCAATAGCGGCCCTCCGGGGGTACCCCTATTTGTTTTTTGAACTCTTTCCATATTGGACATTAATACCGACACCCACCAGAGGCTCTGGTTATTATAGCAGAACTACAGACACTACAGAGGTGGGACGCCACCTATCTGAGTGTCTCTACTTTCACTTAAACGGACTTGCCACTGTATCTCCAGATACACAGACGCATTTCCCCCCCCCCATTCCCCACCGCCCCGTCCCCCTCCCCATTCTAACCACAACCTCTTTTTAAGAACTGCATAAGCTCATATATGAATGCAGCAGATGCAGACACAACATCATTTTGAATAAAAGATACGATTTAAAACTACTTGGTCACTAGTTTGAATATTATTATACCAAACATCTATTTGTAATTATTGTTTATTTGGCGCACCTATTCCTGCATTCTCCTATATCTATACCGAAGTTTGAGGTACTTCTACAACAGGTTGCAGCCTTAGGACAATTAGAATACTCATACACACGAGCGCTGGATACCCTTCCTTCTAAGTAAAGTGGGCAGCCACGCGCTTAATGCGAGTCGGTTCTCTCAGCAGCTATATAAACAAATGGATAGTTAATCCAACCATAGACATATATATACACACAAAGTATACAGCGCTATAAAGTGTATAAGCAGACAGGTGTAGATGATATATATCATTAAAATTTATTTAAACATATATTGTTCAATAAACAAAATATTAAAAATGGAGCTATTCATAAAAGTACATAATAACCAGTCTCTGGTAAATTAGGACATATGGGACTATATTGTATTATCCAGTGGTAGGTGGACCTGGAAGATGTTAAAGCCTTTTAAATGGGATGAAATGTTCCACAATAATTACCACTCTTAAAGATGGATTGTTCCCTTAGCGGTGGTTCAGATGGCACAGACTCCAACGCAAAAAGTGAAGGGATTGAAGAAGTGGATGGTCGACAGCAGGATGGCACACCATGGAGTGAGTCCCAGGCTTAGAGGTCCACTATCCGATGTTCTCGATGTCCCAAGTCAAGTCCTTTTAGTGATCAACAATGTCAGTCCTGACGCGTTTCGCTGTCACAAGGGGCAGCTTTGTCAAAGGTATAGCTCCTAGCTCCACAATTCCCCTTTTTATAGGCATATTAATTACACATAATCATCACACCTGTCTGCTATTGTTTTAATTTCATATATATACAATTTAATCAAAATACAAAAATTTCAAAACTTCACACTATATGAGGCAAAACTATTTATTTCTAGATTATTTATCTTTAAAAACGAGTAGATAGAACGCTTAAAATTAATAAACTTCCCAACAATTAATAGTCACATGATATTTCCTTTCAGCACTAGATGGCATACTGACTCCAAATATAATGGGCTTCTTTGTCCTCAGAGTATTTCTCACTCTAGTAACTAGTTGACATCCGGTCATGTGACACGCTTGTCACTCGTCACATGATCGGCGTTCATCTCCATATATAAACACAGTATACTCCGGTCATGTGACGCCTTCTAAACCACATGACCAGCGTCTGCAACCTCCCCCAATGACGCCATTCATTATGACCGTACTGCCGCTATCACGTGACGCACGCGTCATCCGTCTAAGTCCGCAGTCACGGTCACCGACCGTATAACCTATCTAATCCCCCCAAGCCCAACAATAATACAATAGTATATACAGGTCCAAAGCTCACGCAATCAATCAAAAGTGTAACATTTATCTAAATATAGGCTGTGATAATATTGTTTCTTTGATCACGTGATCATCAGCCTGCAGCCCACGTGATCCGTTCTAGGCCAATCAGATAGTTGCTTGTGTCTCATACTTTTTTTATATATATATATATATATCTCAATTCTCCACATAAACATGAGCTGGAATAATATTGTTCAGCTCCGATCACGTGATCGATTCTGAACCACTAAGATTGACCCTCTTCACATCCTGTATTTCCTTAAACATAGTATTCCTGTTGTCATGGAAACCCACAACAATAACACAACCTCAATTACTATCATCCAGAACCCAAACACATTAATTGATATACATCGATATGGGTGTAGTACGGTTTGACGGCGGTCGGGCTCCCGGCTACCAGCATACCGGCACCGGGAGCCCGACCGCCAGCTTACCGACAGTGTGGCGAGCGCAAATGAGCCCCTTGCGGGCTCGCTGCGCTCGCCACGCTGCGCTCACGGTGGCGCGCTATGTGCGCCACACTATTTTATTCTCCCTCCAGGGGGGTCGTGGACCCCCACGAGGGAGAATAAGTGTCGGTATGCCGGCTGTCGGGATCCCGGCGCCGGTATACTGTGCGCCGGGATCTCGACAGCCGGCATACTGAAGACCACCCCATCGATATAAATCCTGTCTCTTATTACTATCATCCAAAACCCAAACATATTAATTAATATACATCAATATAAATCCTGTCTCTTATCATAACATTATCATTAGCCTATTTTCTTTCAATTATATATATGTATTATCAAGACATTCATTTAAATAATCTATTGTAACAAATAAATGCACAATCTTTTAAAGAATTGTGCACATCTACTATTCATCTTCCAAGACATATAATCTTTATAGAAGGCAGATATTGGATGGGTATTTATAATACAGCATTTAATTCCATACCCTCATTTAGACCAAGGGGTGGAAAGCATTCATTTTAAAAATCCAATAAATTTCCTGTTTCTGTAGTCTTTTAAACTTATCTCCTCCTCATTTCGTAATGGGAATGTGTTCTATACAGGTAAGTTTTAATGTACTTGGGTCACTGTGATGGTAATTTGCATAGTGTCTTGAAACACTATGATCTAATTTTTTGTTAATAATGTTGCGTCTATGTTCTAAAAATCTTAATTTTATTTTTCGTGTTGTTCTTCCTTTGTAACAGAAATTACATGGACATTGTAATAAGTAGATTACCCAACTGGTCTCACAATTCATAAAAGATCTCAATAGATATTCTGTTCCATCAAATATACACTTTATACTTTTGATTTTATTCGAAACATATCCACAGGTTGTACACTTAGATCTATTACATTTATAGAATCCATGTGGTTTTATAGGTAGCCATGTATTTAGACTAGTGGATTTTTCTTGTGTTATCTCTCTTAATAGGCTTGGTGCCAGTTTATCTTTCATGGTAGTATTTTTCTTAAAAACAATCCGTGGATTCTCTGGGATCAGGTCTCTTAGAATAGGGTCTTGTTGTAATATAGTTGATAGTAAGAATCCCATGTCAAAGGGAAATCTGAATAAATGGGAAAGAAGAGCACTTTCTAAATTAACAAAGGACACTATATTGGTTATCAAGCAAGCTGATAAGGGGGGCGGCCTGGTTATTCAGGACAGATATGATTATATAAAAGAAGCATTGAGGCTTCTAGACGATACTAATTTTTACACCAAATTAGCCAAAGACCCCACCTTGGAATTTCAGATTGAGTTACAGAATTTATTGAAAGAAGCACAATCTGCAAGTGTTATTTCAAAGGAAGAATTCCGGTTTCTTTGCCCCCCCTTCCCAGTGATTCCTATATATTATCATCTTCCAAAACTGCATAAATCTCTCACTTCCCCTCCAGGTCGCCCCATTATAGCTGGCATACAGTCTCTTACTTCAAATGTATCTTTTTATGTGGATAGCTTTTTACAACCGCGTGTGCCGTATCTGAGATCTCATATTCGTGATACATCACATTTCCTTCAACTGATCCAACAAGTTGTTTGGAAACCGTCTTATTCTTTCTTAACTTTAGACGTACAGAGCCTGTATTCCAATATTCCTCATAATTTAGGGATACAGGCAATAAAAGATCAACTGAATTTAGATGGAGATCTCTCCGAGGCACACGTACAATTCATACTCTCTTGTATTTCATTTATTTTAGAACATAATAATTTTCTTTTTTCTGATTCTTTCTATCTGCAAACGGTGGGGACGGCCATGGGGACCAGGTTCACGCCAAGCTATGCGAACCTCTACATGGGTGTGGTCGAGGACCAGCTCGTGTGGAGGGGGGGGGGGTCATTTGGTGCGAATCTGGTCCTCTATGGCCGTTACATAGATGACCTTTTCTTCATCTGGGATGGAGATTCTGAATCAGCTATACAATTAGTTTCTCACCTTAATAACAATAATTTTAATTTACAGTTTACTTACACTTTTCATCCCACTATTATTCATTATTTAGACATAACATTACAAATTAAAGATGGGAAAATACATACGTCTAACTATACTAAAGAAGTAGGAAGTAATGCCTATTTAAATTATAAAAGTGCCCTGGAAGAGGAACATCCCCAGGGGACAATTACAACGTCTGAAATGGAATTGTTCAGAACAAAATGTCTTTATGAAACAGGCAACAGAGATGGTGGATTTCCTTAAATTAAGGAATTACCCACAAGAACTCCTAGATGGAGCATTAGAAGCAGTATAGAAAATGAATAGAGAAGAACTACTAAAACCAAAAATAATAAAAAATAAAGATGATAAAGGTGCAGGCTTAAGGTAAGTACTTTTCTTCTCTAAATACAATAATAGATCTACTGAAATTAAGAGAATTGTTAAACAGAATTACCCTATATTACAACATGACCCTATTCTAAGAGACCTGATCCCAGAGAATGCACGGATTGTTTTTAAAAAAATACTACCATGAAAGATAAACTGGCACCAAGCCTATTAAGAGAGATAACACAAGAAAAATCCACTAGTCTAAATACATGGCTATCTATAAAACCACATGGATTCTATAAATGTAATAGATCTAAGTGTACAACTTGTGGATATGTTTCGAATAAAATCAAAAGTATAGAGTGTATATTTGATGGAACAGAATATCTATTGAGATCTTTTATGAATTGTGAGACCAGTTGGGTAATCTACTTATTACAATGTCCATGTAATTTCTGCTACATAGGAAGAACAACACGAAAAATAAAATTAAGATTTTTAGAACATAGGGGTTTATTTACTAAGATTCGTAATTTCCGAAAAAAGGTCAAAGTTCAATCACGAATGACATCGACAGTGTAAAACTGCAACTTTTTGAATGGATTACGACTAATTTACTAAGCTGTCGTATTCGTGTTTTTCTTTGCTTCCGATGTCGATGTCATTCGTGTTTTTTTACCTAATTTGACGGCAGTGATTAGCAAAACACTGCCGTTTTTTTTTACAATCAATCTCGGCCGGATCTGTGTGATCCGTGCTGGGGTTCTTTTTTTTTTTTTTTTTTAAATTAAACAAAGTAAAATCCTAAAAAAAATTGCGTGGGGTCCCACCTCCTAAGCATAACCAGCCTCGGGCTCTTTGAGCCGATCCTGGTTGCAGAAATATGGGAAAAAAAATGACAGGGGTTCCCCCATATTTAAGCAACCAGCATCGGGCTCTGCGCCTGGTCCTGGTCCCAAAAATACGGGGGACAAAAAGAGTAGGGGTCCCCCGTATTTTTAAAACCAGCACCGGGCTCCACTAGCTGGACAGATAATGCCACAGCCGGGGGTCACTTTTATATAGTGCCCTGCGGCCGTGGCATCAAAAATCCAACTAGTCACCCCTGGCCGGGGTACCCTGGGGGAGTGGGGACCCCCTCAATCAAGGGGTCCCCCCCCCCCAGCCACCCAAGGGCCAGGGGTGAAGCCCGAGGCTGTCCCCCCCCATCCAATGGGCTGCGGATGGGAGGGCTGATAGCCTTTGTTGAAAAATAAAAGATATTGTTTTTAGTAGCAGTACTACAAGTCCCAGCAAGCCTCCCCCGCATGCTGGTACTTGGAGAACCACAAGTACCAGCATGCGGCGGAAAAACTGGCCCGCTGGTACCTGTAGTACTACCACTAAAAAAATACCCAAAAAAACACAAGACACACACACCGTGAAAGTATAATTTTATTACATACACACATACATACATACATACTTACCTTATGTTCTCACGCAGGTCGGTCCTCTTGTCCAGTAGAATCCAAGGGGTACCTGTTGAAGAAATTCTACTCACCAGATCCCGTGGTCCAGGCTCCTCGTCAAATCCAGGCATAATCCACGTACTTGAATAAAACAAAAAAACGCTTGCCTGACCACGAACTGAAAGGTGACCCATGTTTGCACATGGGTCACCTTTCCCCGAATGCCAGAAACCAACTTTGCCTTCTGGCTAAGTGGGTTTCTTCAGCCAATCAGGGAGTGCCACGTTGTAGCACTCTCCTGATCGGCTGTGTGCTCCTGTACTGAGTGACAGGCGGCACACGGCAGTGTTACAATGTAGCGCCTATGCGCTACATTGTAACCAATGCTGGGAACTTTCTGCCCTGCGGTTGACCTAAAGTGACGTCACCGCTGAGCAGAAAGTTCCCATCATTGGTTACAATGTAGCGCATAGGCGCTACATTGTAACACTGCCGTGTGCCGCCTGTCAGTGAAGACAGGAGCACACAGCTGATCAGGAGAGTGCTACAACGTGGCACTCCCTGATTGGCTGAAGAAACCCACTTAGCCAGAAGGCAAAGTGGGTTTCTGGCATTCGGGGAAAGGTGACCCATGTGCAAACATGGGTCACCTTTCAGTTCGTGGTCGGGCAAGCGTTTTTTTGTTTTATTCAAGTACGTGGATTATGCCTGGATTTGACGAGGAGCCTGGACCACTGGATCTGGTGAGTAGAATTTCTTCAACAGGTACCCCTTGGATTCTACTGGACAAGAGGACCGACCTGCGTGAGAACATAAGGTAAGTATGTATGTATGTGTGTATGTAATAAAATTATACTTTCACGGTGTGTGTGTCTTGTGTTTTTTTGGGTATTTTTTTAGTGGTAGTACTACAGGTACCAGCGGGCCAGTTTTTCCGCCGCATGCTGGTACTTGTGGTTCTCCAAGTACCAGCATGCGGGGGAGGCTTGCTGGGACTTGTAGTACTGCTACTAAAAACAATATCTTTTACATTTCAACAAAGGCTATCAGCCCTCCCATCCGCAGCCCATTGGATGGGGGGGGACAGCCTCGGGCTTCACCCCTGGCCCTTGGGTGGCTGGGGGGGGGGACCCCTTGATTGAGGGGGTCCCCACTCCCCCAGGGTACCCCGGCCAGGGGTGACTAGTTGGATTTTTGATGCCACGGCCGCAGGGCGCTGTATAAAAGTGACCCCCGGCTGTGGCATTATCTGTCCAGCTAGTGGAGCCCGGTGCTGGTTTTAAAAATACGGGGGACCCCTACTCTTTTTGTCCCCCGTATTTTTGGGACCAGGACCAGGCGCAGAGCCCGATGCTGGTTGCTTAAATATGGGGGAACCCCTGTCATTTTTTTCCCCATATTTCTGCAACCAGGATCGGCTCAAAGAGCCCGAGGCTGGTTATGCTTAGGAGGGGGGACCCCACGCATTTTTTTTTAACAACAAAAAGCACTTTCCCACCACTTCCCATTGATATACATGCACGGATCTCATGGATCCCTGCATGCATCTCAAATCACGAAAAAAAAAAGCAGGTCTGTTTTTTTTTAGGACTTTTTTGCGAATTGTAATTATTCACGGCAGTGTTTTGTGTTTTTTTGCTTAGTAAATGACCGAGATTCGTATCTAAACAGGCGTAATTTGACCGATGGTGTATTCATTCGTAATTTTTTACCTGAACTAGCAAAAAATTACGAATGCCCTCATCACTGCCGTGATTAGTGTTTAGTAAATGACCGAGATTGACCGAGATGACACTTTGATGAAAAAACGGCATCTCGGTCAAAATCGGGAGCTTAGTAAATATACCCCATAGACGCAACATTATTAACAAAAAATTAGATCATAGTGTTTCAAGACACTATGCAAATTACCATCACAGTGACCCAAGTACATTAAAACTTACCTGTATAGAACACATTCCCATTACGAAATGAGGAGGAGATAAGTTTAAAAGACTACAGAAACAGGAAATTTATTGGATTTTTAAAATGAATGCTTTCCACCCCTTGGTCTAAATGAGGGTATGGAATTAAATGCTGTATTATAAATACCCATCCAATATCTGCCTTCTATAAAGATTATATGTCTTGGAAGATGAATAGTAGATGTGCACAATTCTTTAAAAGATTTTGCATTTATTCGTTACAATAGATTATTTAAATGAATGTCTTGATAATACATATATATAATTGAAAGAAAATAGGCTAATGATAATGTTATGATAAGAGACAGGATTTATATTGATGTATATTAATTAATATGTTTGGGTTTTGGATGATAGTAATAAGAGACAGGATTTATATCAATGTATATCAATTAATGTGTTTGGGTTCTGGATGATAGTAATTGAGGTTGTGTTATTGTTGTGGGTTTCCATGACAACAGGAATACTATGTTTAAGGAAATACAGGATGTGAAGAGGGTCAATCTTAGTGGTTCAGAATCGATCACGTGATCGGAGCTGAACAATATTATTCCAGCTCATGTTTATGTGGAGAATTGAGATATATATATATATATATATAAAAAAAAGTATAAGACACCAAAAGCACCTATCTGATTGGCTTAGAACGGATCACGTGGGCTGCAGGCTGATGATCACGTGATCAAAGAAATAATATTATCACAGCCTATATTTAGATAAATGTTACACTTTTGATTGATTGCGTGAGCTTTGGACCTGTATACACTATTGTATTATTGTTGGGCTTGGGGGGATTAGATAGGTTATACGGTCGGAGACGCACAAATCACGTGACCGCAACTGCAGACTTAGATGGATGACACGTGCGTCACGTGATAGCGGCAGTACGGTCATAATGAATGGCGTCATTGGGGGAGGTTGCAGACGCTGGTCATGTGGTTTAGAAGGCATCACATGACCGGAGTATACTGTGTTTATATATGGAGATGAACGCCGATCATGTGACTAGTGACAAGCGTGTCACATGACCGGATGTCTACTAGTTACTAGAGTGAGAAATACTCTGAGGACAAAGAAGCCCATTATATTTGGAGTCAGTATGCCATCTAGTGCTGAAAGGAAATATCATGTGACTATTAATTGTTGGGAAGTTTTTTAATTTTAAGCGTTCTATCTTCTCGTTTTTAAAGATAAATAATCTAGAAATAAATAGTTTTGCCTCATATAGTGTGAAGTATTGACATTTTTGTATTTTGATTAAATTGTATATATATGAAATTAAAACAATAGCAGACAGGTGTGATGATTATGTGTAATTAATATCCCTATAAAAAGGGGAATTATGGAGCTAGGAGCTATACCTTTGACAAAGCTGCCCCTTGTGACAGCGAAACGCGTCAGTACTGACATTGTTGATCACTAAAAGGACTTGACTTGGGACATCCAGAACATCGGATAGTGGACCTCTAAGCCTGGGACTCACTCCATGGTGTGCCATCCTGCTGTCGACCATCCACTTCTTCAATCCCTTCACTTTTTGCGTTGGAGTCTGTGCCACCTGAACCACCGCTAAGGGAACAATCCATCTTTAAGAGTGGTAATTATTGTGGAACATTTCATCCCATTTAAAAGGCTTTAACATCTTCCAGGTCCACCTACCACTGGATAATACAATATAGTCCCATATGTCCTAATTTACCAGAGACTGGTTATTATGTACTTTTATGAATAGCTCCATTTTTAATATTTTGTTTATTGAACAATATATGTTTAAATAAATTTTAATGATATATATCATCTACACCTGTCTGCTTATACCCTTTATAGCGCTGTATACTTTGTGTGTGTATATATATGTTGGATTAAGTAGTAGTAATCTTTTAATGTGTCTACTTGTCACCCTGGTGTGCTGACTCTGCCTACCAGTACAATGCCTCACCTACTGGTGTGATCTCCACCTACTGTGACACAATCCTCCTGCTGGTGCTGTGACTGCCTACCATGCTGCATTGGGCTTGCTTACTACCATTGAGGCTAATGCTAACAATTTGGTAACCCCCAATTTGTGTTGGGCCCTACTTATAACTGGCTTACTCCAACCTACATAAGGCCACTTTTCATATTTCTTCAGGGGCCACGTTAAGTTCACAATCCGCCCCTGTCCAGCATAGAAGAAAAGTGAATGATAAATCAAAGTAAATGTACCAGGAGGGTATTGACAAGCCATTAGAAAGTTATCGAAAGATGGAAGATGGAAGATGGAAACCCTTGTGCAAGTGTGCGATCACATGTGTGCACACAAGATCTTGTGCAGTTTCTGAGTAGCCCAGGATTTCTCAGCCGCTGCAATCACTTCAGCCTGTCCGGGGCCAGGAAATTGATGTCAGACACCCGCCCTACAAATGCTTGGACATGCCTGCGTTTTTCCAACCACTCCCTGAAAACGGTCAGTTGCCACCCACAAACGCCCTCTTCCTGTCAATCTCCTTGCGAACCCCTGTGCGAATGGATTCTTTGTAAAACCATTGCACAGCAACGATCCGCTTTGTACCCGTGCAACGCTATTGCGCATTGCGGTGCATACGCATGCGCAGTTCTGACCTGATCGCAGCACTGCAAAAAACGCTAGCGAGCGATCAGGTCCGAATTACCCCCAAAGTTGGGTATTTTCCCAAAGCAAATGATGCTTCTTACTACAGGTATAATTTCATGCACTATGCTGGATAAGTGACAGAAGATGATTGGGTGCTTTGGACATTTCCACTTTCTCTCTTTCCAAGGCTTGACACATCTCCCCAACAGTGCTGTATATATATATATATATATATATATATATATAAAATATATGTCCAGCTGCTATACAGCATGTCAGGAGCACCAGCAGGACAGTAGAGTAACAGTCATATCAGTAATAATTTGCGGAACCTGTGAAATTATCATGCAATAAATAACGCAGACTCAGTCAATGAATCCATAAAACATTTTTAGTTTTTGCTAAAATATAAAAAATTTATTATGAAGAATATTTAACAAATAATATTTGCGAGACATCTCAGAAAACAGTCGGTTTTGGAGGCTGCCCACAAATATTAAACAGCCCCTGATTGTATGTATTGGGGGCTGCAATAGATATTGAAGATATCTGCTGCATTCCTCCTATTGTGATTGCAAAGCAGCCACCGAAAGTTTCTACGGCAGTTGGTAAACTGCGAAACTCACCAAGCTCCAGAATGTGAAGCATTTCTGAGCTTAGCCCGGCAGCTAATGCTATTTCTAAATGGCGTTTGTATCCCGTGGGCTACATTATGCAATTCTTCCCAGGAGAAGGATCCTTGGGATCCCTCTGCATTACTGTCTGCTCTTACATACGCAGTCTGACGGATGCACATGTGAAGTAGCACAGCCGGGGTCTAAACCTAGAAGTAAAGTGATAGCATTAGTGATTATTTTACTTCTTGTACATTGCAGGGACGGGCATGAGATTGATACTCATTATGAAATAAAAGCTACACCTCTGGACTCGCAAAGAGTCATCCTTCAGCACTCAGGAGAGGAAAAACCCCCTTGGATGGAAACCTCTGGGGAACCATGGCCTCAGGATTGCCCTTCCCTCTGGTCATTAAGAGGTGTACTAATAGGGGGATCAGTATGAAATCCCAGCGCACAGGATCCTGTTGGTCGTAATACCGACGCCAGAATTGCAGTGCAAAAAAGGCCGACAGGGGTGAGTAAGGGGTGTTTTCCCTCTCGCCACCCCCTTCACCCTCCCTGTCTGCAACCTAAAACTGACCTCCCCTTTGTGCCTAACTCTAACCCTCCCGCAGAGGTGCCTAATCCTAACCTCTGTCCCCACTGCCTAACCCTAACCCACCCTACCCTCAGCATAACCCTAACCTCTCCCCACCCACAGCCTAAATCTAACCCCATTGGGAGCTATGGCTAATGGGAGGGGTAGAATACTTACCTATACCTGCCTATACTTGCCAAAGGTCAACTTCTGTGTAGACTAAGAGGAAAAGATAAAAAAACATTGTTAGTGGATGAACAAGCAGAGCGACAAACTGCAAACAGTGGTGTGGTTGTATAGAGAGACAAATCTCTCTATGTTAATATGTTACTCTAGCTATTGAGGACATGTATAATGCTTAAATTAAGGACAATTAACCAAAAGGGCCAGTTGTATTTATATAGTACACACATTGGGGGGATACATTCTTTCTTATAGTAATAAGTGGGTACCTTCAGAATAGAAATTTGGCCAGTAAATAATAAAAGCTCTAAATTGCTAACATTTAGGGGTCAATCCAATTAGGTACAAGTTGCCATTGCTGCGATGTTTCAACATTGGTAACGGCACCCAAACTCAAACTCCTTGTGGCCAGATAGGGCTGCGGGCACTTTTGAGCAAGTTTAGGCTGCCGGAAACTGCGTCTGTAGTAAGACAAACTTGCACTCAAAATTGACCCCTTAGTTGTTAAATGTGATAAAAATGAGTTTTATGATAAGAACTTACCTTTGTTAAAACTCTTTCTGCGAGGTACACTGTGCTCCACAAGGATAGACATTGGGGTGTAGAGTAGGATCTTGATCCGAAGCACCAACAGCCTCAAAAGCTTTGACCTTCTTCCCAAGATGCATAGCACCGCCTCCTATATCACCCCGCCTCCGTGCACAGGAGCTCAGTTTTGTTAACCAGCCCAATGCAGCAGCAAGTAAAAGAGACGACAACTGCAAGTTGCCACAAACACCACACTCTCCCGACAGGAGAAGTGTCAGCGGCTAATGCCATACCAACCAAAAGAAGCTAAGTGCGTCAGGGTGGGTGCCTTGTGGAGCCCAGTGTACCTCGCAGAAAGAGTTTTAACAAAGGTAAGTTCTTACCATAAAACTCGTTTTCTGCTGCGGGGTACACTGGACAAATAACTGGGACAAGTCCTAAGAACCGCATGGTCACGGTGAAATATCAGATATGGGGAACTACAAGACAAGGCACCCGAATCCGACACTCTTCTAGCTGAAGCAATAGCCAGCAGAAACACCACCTTAAGGGAAAGCCACTTAAAATCAGCTGAACCAAGAGGTTCAAACGGAGACTCTTGTAATGCCTCCAAAACCACCGACAAGTCCCCAGGAGCCACAGGCGGGACATAGGGAGGTTGGATACGCAACACACCCTGAGTAGAGGTATGCACATCAGGTAAGGTCGCAATCTTTCTCTGAAACCACACCGACAAGGCAGATATTTGAACCTTGAGGGAGGCCAGACGCAGGCCTAAGTCCAGGCCCTGCTGAAGAAAGGCCAACAACTTGGCTATACTAAACTTGGAAGCGTCATAATTGTTAGATGCGCACCAAACAAAGTAAAAATGCCAGAACCTATAGTAAATCCGAGCAGAAGCCGGTTTCCGGGCCCGCAACATAGTTTGAATGACCGCCTCAGAAAACCCTTTAGCCCTTAAGACGGAAGCTTCAAGAGCCACGTCAACAAAGACAGCCGGTCTAGGTCCTGGTAGACACAGGGGCCCTGAACGAGGAGGTCTGGGCGTTGTGGAAGTAGAATTGGACGCTCTGACGATAGGCCCTGCAGGTTTGAGAACCAATGCCGTCTGGGCCATGCCGGAGCTATGAGAAGCAGAATTCCTCTTTCTTGCTTGAACTTCCGAATTACCCTGGGCAGGAGTGACACCGGAGAGAACACGTACAGCAGTCGAAACCTCCACGGCACCGCCAGCACATCCACGAATGCTGCTTGAGGACCCCTTGTCCTTGCTCCGAAGACCGGAACTTTGTGATTGTGTCGAGACGCCATCAGATCTACATCTGGAAGGCCCCACTTTTACACTAGGAGTTGAAACACTTCTTGATGGAGGCCTCACTCTCCGACGTGGACGTCCTGACGACTGAGAAAGTCTGCTTCCCAATTCAGGACTCCCGGAATGAATATTGCCGATATGGCCGGTAGATGGCGATCCGCCCAATGTAGAATTCGTGAGACTTCCTTCATTGCCAAATGGCTTCGAGTGCCGCCTTGATGATTTATGTAAGCCACTGTGGTGGCGTTGTCCGACTGTACTTGAACAGGACGGTTCTGAATTAAATGCTGGGCCAGGTTCAACTAGTTAAAGACCGCCTGCAATTCCAGAATGTTGATCGAGAGGAGAGATTCCTCCTTGGTCCACCGACCCTGAAGGGAGTGTTGCTCCAGCACCACTCCCCAACCTCTTAGACTGGCATCTGTCGTCAACAGGACCCAGTCGGATATCCAGAAGGGACGACCCCTGCACAATTGTTGGTCCTGAAGCCACCAGTACAGCGACAGACGGACCTCCGGAGTCAATGAAATCATGTGAGACCTGATCCGATGAGGCAGGCCGTCCCACTTGGCTAGAATCAGCCTCTGGAGGGGGCGAGAATGGAATTGAGCATGCTCCACCATGTCGAATGCTGATACCATGAGGCCCAGCACCTGCATTGCCGAATGTATCGACACTTGCGGACGAGAAAGGAAGCAACGAATCCTGTCCTGAAGCTTCAGGACTTTCTCCTGAGACAAGAACAACCGCTGGTTGTGAGTGTCCAATAGCGCTCCCAGGTGCACCATGCTCTGAGCAGGGACCAGGGAGGATTTCTTCCAGTTGATGAGCCACCCGTAGGCTTGTAAAAACTGGAGAGTCATATCCAGATGACGTAGGAGAAGTTGTGGGAAATTTGCCAGGATTAACAAGTCGTCCAGATATGGCAGTATCCTGACCCCTAGACGGCGGAGTACCACCGTCCTCACCGCCATAACTTTGGTGAAGACTCGCGGAGCCGTAGTTAAACCAAAAGGTAACGCCCGAAACAGGTAATGGAGGTTGCCAATCTCAAACCTCAGGTATTGCTGATGTGACACTGCTATAGGAATATGCAGGTAAGCATCCTGTATATCCAGGGAGACCATGTAGTCCCCAGGTTCCAAGGCCAGAACTATAGAGCGAGGGGTTTCCATACGGAACTTGGAAATTTTCACAAACCTGTTCAATGCCTTGAGGTTGAGAATGGGCCGGGAGGACCCATTCGGTTTCGGGACCAGAAACAGTGGAGCACAGTACCCCCGGCCCCTCTGAGCAAGAGGCACCTGTACTACGACTCCTGTATCCAGGAGGGTCTGTACCACCGAATGTAGAGTGTTTGCCTTTGTCTGGTCCAATGGGACATCTGTCAGGCAAAATCGATGAGGGGGACGGTTTTTGAAGGCTATGGCGGTTCCTCGAATGACGACGTCCCGTACCCAGGCATCTGAAGTGGTCTTCAACCATTCCTGGGTATACCCTAGAAGCCGGCCCCCCACCCTGGGATCCCCCAGGAGGAGGCCCGCCCCGTCATGCAGCAGGCTTATCGGTCTTGGAATCTGGCTGACGGGCAGCCCAGGCTCTTTTGGGCTTCGGCTTACCAGGTTTGGAAGTGCGGGTCTGCTTGTTGTACGCCTGACCTTTTGCTTTACCTGAGGATGAAAGGGGCGAAAGGAAGTACATTTAGCCTTCAACACAGAAGGAGCGGTACTTGGCAGACAGGCAGTTTTGGCAGTAGCCAAGTCAGCCACTATCTTATTTAAGTCCTCCCCAAACAGAATATCTCCCTTGAAAGGGAGTACCTCCAGGGTTTTTCTAGAGTCCAGATCCACAGACCAGGATCTCAGCCGCAATATACGTGACGGTAGTGACAGGTAGAGCTGAGGAATCCACCATCCTAGCCACATGTGAGTCTACTGGAGGATGCGTTTCCCAATTTTTAGACAGCTCTGGCACGAGGGGATAGCGAGTCAGCATCTTCTTTTGAGGCACAAACCTCTTTTCCGGGTTTCCCCAGGGTTCCTGACGTATATCCACTAGGTGGTCATAGTGAGGTAAAACTTGTTTAACTACCTTCTGACGCTTGAACCTATCTGGTTTCTTAGGAGGGGCGGATGGCTCGGGATCATCCGTAATCTGTAAAATCAACTTAATAGCCTCCAAAAGATCAGGAACATCCACATGTGAACTACCCTCCCCATCAGCAGTATCTGTGTCAGAATCTTTGGGGTCAGTATAAGCGCCATCTTCATCAGACGAGGTGTCAGTGACAGCAGTGGATGTGAGGAGATAAGAGCTCGCTTAGAGGACCCCTTGGTCTTAGGCGAGCGAGGGTCAGACTTTTTAGTAGTCAAGGACTGGTTCAACTTCTTCAATTGAGCAGACAAATTTCCGCCCACGGCGGGTTAGCTGCAGGGACCACATACGGTTGCACCGGCATAGGAGGTCCCATAGGGAGTGTTAGTTTAGTAACTAGCGTATGTAGAAGCGTTGAGAAAGTAACCCACGGTGGGTCATTATGCACCCCTGTTGCCACAGTCCCACTGGGGGGCAAGGAGCCCCCAGAACCAGAGCCCACAGCTGCTATAGTCTCCTCATAGGGATCTGTGGCTTCAGCAACACCGGCAGTGTGTTCAGCCCCAGAATTGTTACCGTCAGAAGCAGACATGATATAACTTGCAGTATCAGTTAACACAGTACAATTGTCAGCAGCACAATACCTCTTGCCCAAACCCCTGCGCAGTGTAGTCAGCACAAGCAGGGATACAGGAGAGATATGGTGACTAAAATCACAGAGAAAAATATGTATTAGAGTATATCTTGTGAATATCCTATATTATTATAAAACCTGACGCACCAAGCCCCCTCAGGTTATAGAATATAGGGTTAGCAAGGTGAGTGAGAGACACGCAATGGAAATCACTCAGCAAGCTAATGCACACACATATAGTCACAGTTATACAATGCAGAGGTTATTACCAACAATAATACTGCACTGGAACAGCTTATATACTGTATATATAGCTCTATAATCAATAGATATAACACTGCACAGTAAGAACTGGATGTATATCACAGGGTCCTTGTACCAGAGAACCCTGACTAAATGCACTCTTTCTTAACTAACGCTGTCTAATTGACATGTAGAATACTTAAGTGTCATGTAAAGTCACAGCGCTGACAACCAGGCGGCTTTACAAAGGAGGATTTGCCCAAGCAGTCCCAGGAACAGTGTAGCTGGGAAAATGGCGCCCAAACACTGACAGGGAGTGAGGGAGAGATAGATATGCAGCTCCAGGGCGGGAACATTTACTGTAAATGGCGCCCTGGGGCCGGGGGAGGGGCTCCAGGTCTAAGCCTTATACCCTCTGCTGGCAAAACCACTGGGTACTGCGGGCTACTTGTAAAAAGGTTTAGAGAGAAAACCTGACCTACACCCATGCCCTGGTGATCTAGTGGGATTGCCTGTACTGCCACAGTGTCCACAGCCAGCGCGTGCGGCCCGCCTCCCACCGGCCGCGCCGGATCGCGATAAAGTGCGGGTCCCGTGAGCGGGACCCACTTACCTCCTCCCGAAGTGCGGCCACGCGATCCCGGAGGTCCCCAGCCGTGTGTGACTGACTTGGAAGCAAACCGGAGCCTTCTGCTGTAGGTACCCAGCAACCAGGGCGCGGGAGTCTACAGAGCCGCTGGGGGAGAGATGGAGCTGCAGCAGGTAATGTCTACTGACATCTAACACAATCTGTGCCTCTGCTGCAGCCCTTGTAGTCTTCTTTTTTCCTCAGAAAAAGCTTTTTCTAGAACTGCTGTGAGCAGCTCTTCCTGTTACATGCTTGCACTGCAAGCACCAACTACAAAACTGAGCTCCTGTGCATGGAGGCGGGGTGATATAGGAGGCGGCGCTATGCATTTTGGGAAGAAGGTCAAAGCTTTTGAGCCTGTTGGTGCTTCGGATCAAGATCCTGCTCTACACCCCAATGTCTATCCTTGTGGAGTCCAGTGTACCCAGCAGCAGAAATAGTAAAATATAATGGTGTAATTGTGAGCCTGATTCAGTTGTGGTTGTTAAAGTGATCGTTGATGCAATTTTATGATGTTCGCAATTGCATCGCGGTCCACCCTGAGTGAATCTGAACAGTCGTAGGCTGAGCAAGTCTCCTAGACACCGAGGGCTCTCCAGCATCAACACAGGTCACAATGGGTAATTTATACACATGCACGAAAAAGGTGTTTGAACAGAAATGACATGCCTGTGTACAGTTAGCGACCCCTATTACCACCCCAAATGCCGACATCCTGTCAGTCACTTTGCAATGGGATATTTTATCTGAGTTAATATATCTGCCCTCAGTTCATTGATGAAAAGGTCATCAAGTTCACTATCTCCAGAGGAGCAGCTCTTCCAGTTTTGACATTAGGGGAAACGAATAGAGAAAAATAGGCTCCCCACTACTACTGAGGGCATTATGTGTATAAGTGGCACTACTACGGTGCGCATCATGTGTATAAGGGGCATTACTACTGTTGAAATTATGCATATAAGGGGCACTACTGTGGGCATAATGTGTATAAGCAGCACTACTACTGTGGGCATTATTTGTAAGGGGCATTACTACTGTGGGCATTATGTGTATAATGGGCACTACTGTGTAGCATAATGTGACTAGTGGGCGCTACTGTGTGATGTAATGTGAATAAGGGACACATGCGGTGTAATGTAAATAAGATTGTGATTTTGTAATTTGAATTTGGAGTACTATTGTGTGGTGACGCCCCTTCTTGTGAGACCACATGTTTTTTTTTCAGCGATCTAGCTGTCAATTTATGGGAGTGACAGCTCAAATTTATAATTTGCATGGGGGCGCCAAACACCTTAGCACCACCCCTGCACCACACCATCTGTATGTCCCATACTGAGCTTCCCCCTTCTGCATGATTTGTATTGTCCAATCTCCCCCATAGTATCTGTTCTGTACTGTGCTCTCAATACCACCCACTACACACACAATTATATAAGTAAGGTAACTTACTTCCTGCATGTTATTCTCAAGTCCTTACTGCCTCTGCGACTCCTCCCGTCGTCTTCAACTGACACTTTGCAGATCTCTTTGCCGGTCACCCGACACTCTGCAAATCTCATTGCTAGAACTTTGCCACATGATGATCTAAACAACCAGAATTTCTTGGTTTGACATACTATGTGTATAATTGTACTACAGGTTGAGTATTCCTTATCCAAAATGCTTGGGACCAGAAGTATTTTGGATATCGGATTTTTCTGTATTTTTTAATAAATGCATACCATAATGAGATATTATGGCGATGGGACCTAAATCTAAGCACAGAATGCATTTATGTTTTATATACACATTACACACAGCCTGAAGGTCATTTTAGCCAAAAATTTTAATAACTTTGTGCATTAAACAAAGTGTGTGTACATTCACACAATTCCTTTATGTTTCATATACACAGCCTGAAGGTAGTTTAATACAATCTTTTTAATAACTTTGTGTATTAAACAATGTTTGTGTACATTGAGCCATCAGAAAACAAAGGTTTCACTATCTCACTCAAAAAAATCCATATTTCGGAATATTCCATATTTTGGAATATTTGGAAATGGGATACTCAACCGGTACTACATTTTGTTATGTACTTTCAATTTTATTAATTTGAAATGTATGTGTTTTATTGACTTTTTCATCCAAAACCAAGATCCTGTCTCACAGAGACCCAAGTTATCTGCTCAAGGTTTTATCTTCCCTAGTGCTAGGACCATGTTAGTATCATACAATAACCACAGTGTGTAGGTTACAGTCATAATTTTAGAGCTACTGTAACTATCCTTTATACTAGAAATAACATTATGTGTATAAGTGGCAATACTACTGTGGGCATTATGTGTGTAAGGGGCACTACTGTGGGCATTATGTGCGTAAGGGGCACTACTGTGGTCATTATGTATAAGGGGCACTATTATGGACATTGTCTATAAAGCATTATGTATAAAGGACACTACTGTGTGGCATTAGGTGTACAAGGGCCACTACTACTGTGGACACATGTGTATAGGGGCACTACTACTGTGGGAATTATGTTTATAGGGGCACTACTACTGTGGGCATTATTTGTATAGGGGCACTATTACTGTGTGCATGAAGTGTATAGGGGCACTACTACTGTGGGGTTTATTTATAAAAGGGGCACTACTACTAAGCGCATCATGTGTATAAGAGGCATTACTACTGTTGACATTATGCATTTAAGGGGCACTACTGTGGGCATAATGTTTATAAGCAGCACTACTACTGTGAGCATTTTTTGTAAGGGGCATTACTGCTGTGGGCATTATGTGTATAATGGGTACTTTTGTATAGCATAATATGACTAGTGGGCACTACTGTGTGATGTACTGTGAATAAGGGATACTACTATGTGGCGTACTATGTATCAGGGAGACTACATGCAGTGTAACGCGAATAAGATTGTGCTTTTATGTGGTGTAATTTTAATTGGGAGTTATTGTGTGGCCATGCCCCTTCTTTGTGAGGCCACACCACCTTTTCAGACTGCTTGCTGTCACTTTACAAAGTATGGGAGGAGTCAAAATTATCGTTTGCAAGGGATCCGGTCTGAAGATCGGCACTGTCTAGGTCGACAATGTTTAGGTCGACCACTATAGGTTGACAGTCACTAGGTCT
Organism: Pseudophryne corroboree; assembly: GCF_028390025.1. Classification (NCBI taxonomy): domain Eukaryota; kingdom Metazoa; phylum Chordata; class Amphibia; order Anura; family Myobatrachidae; genus Pseudophryne; species Pseudophryne corroboree. Next base: position 757,411,369 of record NC_086444.1, read on the forward strand.
ACAGGGTTGGAAGGTCGACATGTGCTAGGTCGACAGGTCAAAAGGTCGACATGAGTTTTTTCCATTTTTTTAACTTTTTCATACTTAACGATCCACATGGACTACGATTGGAATGGTAATCTGTGCCAAGCGAAGCGGGGCACTTTGCCCGAAGCATGGCGAGCTTAGCGAGCCATGCGAGGGGACAATAATTGGGGTTCCCGGTCACTCTACGGTCACTCTAATTGGGGTTCCCGGTCACTCTACGAAGAAAACGACCTTGGCACATGTCAACCTTCCAACCCTGTCAACCTAGTGACTGTCGACCTATAGTGGTCGACCTAAACATTGTCGACCTAGATACTGTCGACCTAATGATCCACACCCAGTTTGCAAGGGGGCAGCGAACACCCTAGCAACGCCGCTGCCCCCTCACCATACTGAGCTGCCTCCATCTGTCTGTGTCCTATACTGAGGTGCCTCCATCTGCCTGTTTTGTATTGTACGCTCCCCTCCATAGTCTCTGTTTTGTACTGTGCTCCCAATATCCCCCACCACACACACAATTACATAAGTATGGTAACTTACCTCCTGCATGTTATCCTCCAGTCAGTGCTGCCACTGCGACCCCTCCCGTCATCTTCAACTGACACTTTGCAGATCTCTTTGCCAGTCACCCGACACTCTTCAAATCTCTTTACCAGAACATTGCCAGATGATGATCTTCTAAAAAACACAAAAGACTATCCTTAAGCATAGTACTAGTTTAAGTACTGTCCACTTTCCCAATTTTCCTTAAACCAAACAACATACTTTCAAATTTATCAATTTGCCATTTATCTATTTTATTTATTTTTTCATCCCAAAGCAAGATCCTGCCTCATAGAGACTTATCTGCATCCACTGCCCTCTTTATTTCTGTAATGCTACATTTGTATTCTTAAATATGTAATTCCTTCTTGCCCTTATCCTAATGTGTGCTTGTACCTATATTCCCTTTTTTACTGTCTATCTTGTCTTGCCTTTGAGCTGGTTATATTGCACTCTGTGGGGCAGATGTATTAACATGGAGAAGGCATAAGGAAGTGATAAACCAGTGATATGTGCAAGGTGATAAAGGCACCAGCCAATCAGATCCTAACTGTTAATTTACATAATGGAGCTGATTGGCTGGTGCCTTTATCACCTTGCACATATCACCGGTTTATCACTTCCTTATGCCTTCTCCAGGTTAATACATCTGCCCCTGTATTCCTTACCCCCCTCCATCATACCCTGCTATGTAGGACTCACCTCCTCCTACCTGTCTTCCTGCATGGTAACTGGAAACTTCTGCAGCTGTAGATAGAATGTTACAGGAAGAAGCACTGTGATGTCACAGGCTAATGATGTCACAGTAACCAGCAGCAAAGCTACTAAGTTACAGCTTTCTTACACATACATTGTATGCATCAATTATAACTGGATTTACATGAATTTCTAGTTTAAAAAAAAAATTAGACTAGTGTAGAAAATTAACTATACGACAATGTTGTACAGAGTGCCTCAATATGGGTTCACTACGATATGCCGGCGGTCGGGCTCCCGGCGACCAGCATACCGGCGCCGGGAGCCCGACCGCCGGCTTACCGACAGTGTGGCGAGCGCAAATGAGCCCCTTGCGGGCTCGCTGCGCTCGCCACGCTACGGGCATGGTGGCGCGCTACGCGCGCCACACTATTTTATTCTCCCTCCAGGGGGGTCGTGGACCCCCACGAGGGAGAATAAGTGTCGGTATGCCAGCTGTCGGACTCCCGGCGCGGTATGCTGGTCGCCCGGGAGCCCGACCGCCGGCATACTGAAGACCACCCCCTCAATATATAGGGAAAGGGAAAACAGAAGTGAGAGGCATTTCTAGACATATACCCCTTTTCCACTAGCTAGCACGGGTCTCAGCCGGGAGCCTGACATGGCTGCGACCCATGTTAGAGCTCCCTTCTACACTGCGCTCACCAACCCGGCATATTGTCCTTTATTGGTTTTAAAGGGAAGCAGAGTATTATTTGTATTATAGAAATCATACATTATGATATATTTATTATATTGTCCTAATTCAGAAGTACATAAGGCCTAATTATGACTGGGGCATTAAAGAGGCAGGCGATGTGCTGTCTACTGATACGCCCACCAGCTGCGGCTGTAACCCACTGCGCTGTGCAAACAGTCATACCATCGAACCCGATAGGGTCAAACCACTCGCCCTCTGTGTGGAGAATGAGAAAAGGTCCAGCATTCCACTCTTACAATTACCGTACTTGTTCTGGTGCCATTCGAGATGTCCAAACATCAGAAATTACACAATATGGAACAGCACTACTCATGGTCACAAGCAGAATAGATAACTGAAAGGCGGCCTCTGTCCTTTATGTAGCCCACCGGAGATAGAAGGGTATATGGGGAGAAGCAGACGGCTGATTATTTGATCCTGCTCCAGTTATCAGGGCCGACGTCAGAGGGCGGTCAAAGGGGACACCTGTACCAGGCCCCAAGGATCAGAAGTGCCCCAAGGATACGACACTTATTGCCCGGCAGGGATGTGAGCCGTCTTGTCCAAATAGGGCAGCAAGCTCTAGGCTGTGTGGGCGCAGAGTGACAGGAGCCTCTCACACATACTAACTGTTCCGGGTCCAGCTCTGAGTCTGTTGCAGGCAGTTACGGGACATGGCAGCAGCTCCCCTGGCCAGGATTCATGTGCTCTGTGCTGGCCTCTTCAGGTGGGGTATGGGGGCCGCATGGTACCTGCTGTGTGGTGCTCGGGTCTGGATACTGGGGACTGCAGCGCAGGTTAGTCTCTTCCCAGGGGAAGAGTGGATTTGTGAGGGGATACAGGGCTTTGGGATGGGGTGGGGGAGCTAGGAATGCAGTATGGAATTATTTGGGAGAGACAGACTTTGGGGTGTGTGGGAGGAAGGAGAGAGGGAGGCATAGACTGTGGTGTGTGTGGGGGAGGAAAGAGAGATATACATATTTATATATATGTACAGATAAAATATATATATATATAATTATTTATTAATTGTTTCTTATATAGTGCAGCAAATTACGTTGCTCTTTGAGATATATATATATATATATATATATATATATATATATATATATATATTAGAGATGAGCGGGTTCGGTTCTCAGAGAACCGAACCGTACCGAACTTCACCATCCCTATGAAGAAATAAAAAAAAACTTAGTGAATGGTCAAGTAACACAAAAGTGAATGCATAATTTACACAATTTCACAAAAGGGGTTTTTATATAAAAAAATAAATAAAAGTGGTATCAGATTAGCTCTTTGGCCCATCATATATGTAACTACAAGGAGCTTTCATCCGTTACCACACTCGTACATGCCCGCGCATGTATGTCTAGACATAGCTCCTTGGTAGTACCCGGTCGGGGGTGGGGGAGGAGAACACAAATTTAAACAATATAAAGAAACAATATAAACAAACTAATGGGAGGGAGAGAAAGGGAAACATGAAAAACAACATTGGAAATAATGAAATAATACGACCGCGCTATCGTGTGTGGGGGCTGTCCGGATTCTCTTCCTCCTGAAGTGGCGACGGTGTCCTTGGCGGCTGTTCAGTGCGTTGTCTTGGCCTTGGTGGCCGTGCTGATGTAGATGTTGAGGCCAGTGTTGGTGGTGTTAAAGCTGATTAATTTACAGGACAAAAAAGCAACACCTTATTTCAATAAAGTTCAAGCCACTGCGGCCGCTGAATATAATCCTTAACCTCTGTACTGTTTACACACCTTATGTACACAAGCCCGTACCGTGTAAGCACTCTGCGTACTCACGCCGAAACGGGCGTAATAAGTACACACTTTGCGTACACAGGCCTACACGCTGAAAGCACAATGCAGCAACATGTGTGGCTGAGATACACTTCAAACCTTTAGCAGGAAAGGGACACAACACCAATTGTATTTAAATATGTTGGGATCCGACCCACCAACAGTTATTTACTAAAAGGGGGTTACAACAATAATACAATTACAATAAGAGAAGAGGCTACAGTCAATGATACATACGTTTGTTTCGCCAGCGCCACCCGGTCCCGGTCCTCAGTCAATCAAGATAGATGACCTTCAGAGAATGTGTCTGGCCGGCCAGGCAGCTTGGCTTTTATACATTTGTCCAAAACATGATACAATGGAAACTGGGATGGTCATTTACAGTACAGGAGGGGTCATAGGTCAGTTTGAATAGGTGGGCGATGCCTGGTCCAGGTGTACTTGCAGTTGGTCTCCACTGGGTTCCCACCGAACATCAGGAGTACAGTAAATAGTTAATATTAATATTCTGTTCCTGCGCATATCTATGTGCAGGAGCGTGCAATCTTCTTCAAACTGCTACCGGAATATTGCTCTTAAAATACCTTACAGCTGGATACCAAACACCACCTCCTAGCCTAATGTTGTCCCCTCATATCCTGTAAAGGTGAATCCCTCTGTTGTTATACCTTTTAAGCAAGTATAACTCGCTGGTGTGGTGTATACAGGCTATGTGTAAATTGTGCACTATGTGGATTAAATATGAAATATGTCTTTGTGGCTTTTCCATGCGAATACAAATGCCACTGTAATTACTCATAATACGCGCTAATACGCACTACCGCATGAGCGGTTATACGCAACTTGCGAGTATGCACACGCACGGCAGAACAAGTACACGCACGGAGGCCATCTGTGTGGTGTTTGTACGTGATGTGTATGGCTGTAATATTTTCGACTTCGACAGTCCACCCTTTGGCAGTCATCAATAACTGCAACACTTAACTACTAAACAGAAAATATTATCTATACAATATATACAAAGTTTGGATGGTTGGGGGAGAGTTGTAGGTGGGAAATGTATAGCCTAATGGGATAGTAAAAGCATGTATGAATCAATGTCTGAGGGGCATGTATCATTGTGCCGTATATGTTCTAAGTAAGCTTCGAGGTATTGCAAAGTATACATTAAATCCTTCTTATCCCGTATTAAGGGTCTGTACTTGGGCAAACAAACACTACTGAGCTCTGTTCGGGCAAGGGCTTTTAACCCTCACCTTTTCGGCTTCTTATACCAACAAATGGGGAACACATTTATCTGATGATACATGGAGGGGAACCATATGTGTGTGCTACTATATGTAAATGTTAGGGTCTCCTGCCCTGTGCTGCCACGTCATCATGGCAACCGGGAGACAAGTGCTAGTGGAGTAACCTGAGCGCAGCTGATACTCCGGTTCGGGTCTTTTGCTGTGCAGTGGTTATAGGCTCTGTGCACAGCAGGGGATCCGGTGCTGGTTTTTGTGCTCACAGTCTGTGAGGTCTGAGTGGGGCGTGGACAGCACCTGCTTTATAAGGCCTCTTTTCAGAGTAAGCAGATGCTGCTGAATCTTTGTTGGTTAGTCAGTTCATGAAAGTTAGCCAGTACTGTGTAGCTTTGTATTTGTTTGTTGCTTACTGCAAATAGGCCTGGGGATTTGGTATTACACTCTGCCAATCCAGACCTAGCAGTAAGACTGGAGTCAGTCGTTTAGCTTGCTGGGGTTCTGTTACTACTCTGTGAACTTAGCAAGTTTGCGGCTGTATTCTAAGACTTGCCTACCTAAATCCTGTCTCACTGTGCTAGGTGTCAGGGGTCAGTTTAGTGGCAGTAAGCTAAAACCTGTGCACTGCAAGTGAGAATTAGGATTGTGGAGATTCTCCTTGTGTCTATCATTCCATCTCTGACCAAGGAGTTTACTGCCACACCCGTTGGTAACCCTTTAGGGTTTTGCTGTTGCCCTTAGCAACAGCATTTCGGGTTCTCTACGTATTAAAACACAACATCTTGCTTTTCCATCTGTGCAGTTCTAATACAAGGGAGATACCCAGTTCCTTAGCCTCTGGGCTTCTCTGTTCACTTTGTGTGTATTTTGTTACCCTATCACCTTCTGTGTACGTTATGTCATATTCCCCAGTTTGTCTGTGAGTCCATTTGTTTCGCATAACAGTTCAAACACCAGTACATTCCTGCAGACACTGGAGTGCATAACAGTTCTGACACCAGTACTTTCCTGCAGGCACTGGTGTGCATAACATATTCAGCAGCCCAATACTCCTGTTGAAATTTTGTGGGAATATGGAGCATACCCCTCAAAATACGTTGCAACAGGTGGTCGATCAGGTGCAGGTCCTGACCCGACAATTTAATGATTTGTCCATTAAAATGCACACCTCCCAGGCTGGTGGCGGAGCTCCCGCAGCAGCAGCACCTGCAGGGGTTAAGGAGCCGAAAGTAAATCTCCCGGATCGTTTTTCTGGAGATCGCTCGCAGTTCTTTTGTTTCAAGGAGAGCTGCAAGCTATACTTCCGGCTTAGGCCTCAGTCTTCTGGGTCGGAGATTCAGCGGGTGGGCATAGTGATTTCCTTGCTACAAGGAGACCCACAGGTCTGGGCATATGGGTTGCAGCCTGACTGTCCGTCGCTTAAAAGTGTTGATGCTTTTTTTACGGCACTGGGCATGTTGTATGATGACCCTGACAAGACGGCCTCAGCCGAGGCTCAGATTTCGATCCTTAAGCAAGGGCGAAGGCCAGTTGAGGTTTACTGTACGGAGTTTCGGAGGTTGGCCCATGATACCCAGTGGAATGACCCAGCCCTGAGACACCAGTACCGAAGAGGTCTTTCTAACCAGATAAAGGACCAACTGGTACAATATCCCTTGCCTGATAGTTTGGATCAGCTCATGCAGTTATCCATCCGGGTGGATAGACGGCTGAGAGAGCGTAGGCTTGAAAGGGAGACTGAGATTTCCTTCCTTCCCAAGGGAACCTCGGACTCTGAGGAATTTTCTGAGGAGCCTATGCAGATTGGGGCTACCCGCCTCTCCTCGCGTGAGAAGACGCGGAGGAGACAGCAGGGGTTGTGTTTGTACTGTGGGAATAAAGGTCATGTGGTAGTATCATGCCCAGAAAAGCCGGAAAACTTCAGGGCCTGAGGGTGATGGGAAATATCCTGTCAGGCCAGAAGTCAGAATTTCCCAAGAAGACTTTTATCATTCCGGTGACCTTGAAGATCCTTGGTCAAACTGTCAAGACTGAGGCCTTTGTGGACAGTGGGGCCGACGGGGTTTTTATGGACCGCCAATTCGCCCTGAAACACTCTGTTCCCTTAGTACCCTTGGCATCGGAAATTGAGATTTGTGGGTTAAACGGGGAACCATTATCCCAAGGTAAAATTACCTCTTGCACTAGCCAGATTTCTTTGTTTATTGGAGCCACACACTCTGAAAAATTGTCCTTTTATGTGACTGTCTGTACTTTTGCCCCATTGGTGTTGGGGTTACCCTGGTTAAGGGCCCACAATCCTCAATTTGACTGGGTCTCTGGGGAGATTCTTAGTTGGGGTACTGATTGTTTCAGGAGTTGCTTGAGCCTTCCAGTCAGGCTCTCGCAGCTAAATTTGCCAGGATTGCCAGGGTGTTATGCAGATTTTGCGGACGTGTTCTCCAAAAAAGTTGCAGAGGTACTACCTCCCCATCGCCCCTATGACTGTGCCATTGATTTGTTGCCAAATGCTAAGCTTCCCAAGAGCAGGTTGTACTCCCTGTCACGTCCTGAGACTCAGGCTATGGCAGAGTACATTCAGGAGAACTTGGCTAAGGGATTTATCAGACCTTCACAGTCTCCAGTTGGGTCGGGGTTCTTCTTCGTGGGTAAAAAGGACGGTTCGTTGCGACCCTGCATCGACTTCAGGGAATTGAACCGTATCACGATTAAAAACTCATACCCACTGCCTCTCATTTCGGTCTTGTTTGACCAGCTTCGTACTGCCACCATTTTTTCTAAGATTGACCTACGCGGTGCGTACAATCTAATCCGAATAAGAGAGGGGGATGAATGGAAGACTGCCTTTAATACCCACTCAGGGCATTATGAATATTTGGTGATGCCTTTTGGGCTCTGTAATGCCCCGGCAGTCTTCCAGGATTTCATGAATGATGTGCTCAGGGAATATTTGGATAGATTCTTAGTTGTATACTTAGATGACATCCTAATCTTCTCCCATTCCCTGGAGGAACATCGGAAGCATGTACGCTTAGTCCTCCAGAAACTCAGAGACCACCGGCTTGGGGCGAAGCTGGAGAAGTGCGAATTTGAAGTTCAGCAAATCGCATTTCTAGGATATATTATCTCCCCAGAAGGTTTCCAAATGGAGGGTTCCAAGGTACAGGCAGTCCTGGATTGGGTGCAGCCCACTAGTTTGAAGGCGCTTCAGCGTTTCCTGGGCTTTGCGAATTTTTCTAGACGATTTATCGCTGGATTTTCGTCTATAGTGGCGCCCTTGGTGGCACTCACTAAGAAAGGGGCGGATGTTGCTCACTGGTCTTGTGAGGCTAAAGCGGCTTTTGCCTGTCTCAAAAGAACAAAAGAGGACAGAAAAAGGATTGTCTCTTCGTTGGCGCACTTGAAAAGAAAGAATTTTCAGATATAAAATATAACTTTTATTAGTATCAATAAAAAATTGCCTAGCAATTGAGAAACATATAAGTGAAAAATAAATAAGTAAATAAATTGTGCTCTAAGTGAGTGAATTTAAGTGCTTGAAATTTATTGTGATTTATATTAATAAATAAAAACTGATTCACTGTGCCTTGCCTGTTGCTTCCATTCAGAAAAAATTTTTTCTTTTTGAATAAATGTCACTGTTTTTATATATATTTTTGGTTCTTAATCAGTGGTGAATAATTAGATCAACACCTATTTATGGTACTCTTATGCAGTAATGTGGATTCGGACAGCATGCTATTATATATATTCATATGGAGGTAAGTAGTCTCAATCTGTAACGGACCACAGGTAAGTATTATAGTTAAATACAATAGGACAGATTTTAGTCCCTTATAGGATATTCGAGTGTCATAAGGTAGATTGTACTAATAAGATGGAATTTCTGGCAAAAAAGAGAAAAGGACATGTCATTAATAATTTTGCTCAACAGATACTGTCTTAATTGGATTAAATTCCATTGGCTTCAGACCCTGGTGTAAACCTGATCAGTTAAGCTCCCACATATAATGGGGTCATGTTTATTGTCTAGATATGGCATGCATCATGACTCCATTGGATATGAACTTATAAGTAATATATGATCATGGGTTATTTGTGCACCAATCCGATCGGGTCACTTGTATTATATGCCCTTTATGCTAGGGCTATTATTATAGACATACCCGTCTTCAATAGATATTATTAATAATAATTCGCGTTATATGTGGTTAAAAGCTGTGCAGGCTTTATTAATTTATTACCACATAACACATTTAACACGACATATCCGTTTGCCACATACCCTTTAGTGATTTAAAAATTACACTTCTTTATGAATATCACTGGTGAGGCAGCTAGATTTTTCTAATTAATGGTAGTAGTATAGGTAGTGTGTATGCCCCACGTTGATTTTAATGTGTCCGTTACATCCAAGAGACTAACAACTACTTCAAAAAATGACACAACTGTGCTTATCAGACAGAATAGGTGAGTATATGCACAGTATTATGCACGTATCGTGGTGCCTAAGTGCTGGATTTAGTATGCACTAATGGGTACTATTTCCCTGTACCACTTAATACATGCACATGTGATATGATGCTTGTTTATTTCTGGCCTCGGTTAATAATAACCATGTGCTATATCATATGGTATAATCCTCATCTGTTTCTAGCTACAGTTAGTGATGAACTGGATGCCGCCCTAATGCGCACATATATTAAGCAACAGACATGTTACTTTATTGCTATCCGCGGCTAGTAATTGCCTTATGCTGCCTCTGTTGTATGAATGCAATGTAACAATAATGTTCCTTTATTACAACTTGCGGGCTAATATTAACCCTGTGTTGCCTTAGTATATATGCGTGCACTGTGGCAAAGATCTTTCTCTGCTGTCTGCGGCTGATAAATTAACAGTAATCCTCCCTATACTTTAATATTAGGAAGGATTTTTACCTGTTACAATGAGTATCAATTAATTGTCTCTACTCATTGTATAGCAGTTTTTTGAATCTAAGCCATCTAGTTAATTGAACTCTGCAACAGCTGTGATCCACTCAATTTATAATGGTCCCTGCGTACTCTCTATATTGACATTTCCTATGTAACTAATTCTAGTACATTTGACCATTGGAACATTCTTAAATTCCTGCATACAGATACCCTAAACAGTGACAATTTTCACACATTTTCTATGCATTAAACGAGCATGTTAGGCACAGTGATCAGTGAGCGGGCATTGTGGCCCCGCTCTGAAACGCCGACGTGCACGTTTCGCAAGAGCTTTAACGAGGCAATAATTTAATGCATAGAAAATGTGTGAAAATTGTCACTGTTTAGGGTATCTGTATGCAGGAATTTAAGAATGTTCCAATGGTCAAATGTACTAGAATTAGTTACATAGGAAATGTCAATATAGAGAGTACACAGGGACCATTATAAATTGAGTGGATCACAGCTGTTGCAGAGTTCAATTAACTAGATGGCTTAGATTCAAAAAACTGCTATACAATGAGTAGAGACAATTAATTGATACTCATTGTAACAGGTAAAAATCCTTCCTAATATTAAAGTATAGGGAGGATTACTGTTAATTTATCAGCCGCAGACAGCAGAGAAAGATCTTTGCCACAGTGCACGCATATATACTAAGGCAACACAGGGTTAATATTAGCCCGCAAGTTGTAATAAAGGAACATTATTGTTACATTGCATTCATACAACAGAGGCAGCATAAGGCAATTACTAGCCGCGGATAGCAATAAAGTAACATGTCTGTTGCTTAATATATGTGCGCATTAGGGCGGCATCCAGTTCATCACTAACTGTAGCTAGAAACAGATGAGGATTATACCATATGATATAGCACATGGTTATTATTAACCGAGGCCAGAAATAAACAAGCATCATATCACATGTGCATGTATTAAGTGGTACAGGGAAATAGTACCCATTAGTGCATACTAAATCCAGCACTTAGGCACCACGATACGTGCATAATACTGTGCATATACTCACCTATTCTGTCTGATAAGCACAGTTGTGTCATTTTTTGAAGTAGTTGTTAGTCTCTTGGATGTAACGGACACATTAAAATCAACGTGGGGCATACACACTACCTATACTACTACCATTAATTAGAAAAATCTAGCTGCCTCACCAGTGATATTCATAAAGAAGTGTAATTTTTAAATCACTAAAGGGTATGTGGCAAACGGATATGTCGTGTTAAATGTGTTATGTGGTAATAAATTAATAAAGCCTGCACAGCTTTTAACCACATATAACGCGAATTATTATTAATAATATCTATTGAAGACGGGTATGTCTATAATAATAGCCCTAGCATAAAGGGCATATAATACAAGTGACCCAATCGGATTGGTGCACAAATAACCCATGATCATATATTACTTATAAGTTCATATCCAATGGAGTCATGATGCATGCCATATCTAGACAATAAACATGACCCCATTATATGTGGGAGCTTAACTGATCAGGTTTACACCAGGGTCTGAAGCCAATGGAATTTAATCCAATTAAGACAGTATCTGTTGAGCAAAATTATTAATGACATGTCCTTTTCTCTTTTTTGCCAGAAATTCCATCTTATTAGTACAATCTACCTTATGACACTCGAATATCCTATAAGGGACTAAAATCTGTCCTATTGTATTTAACTATAATACTTACCTGTGGTCCGTTACAGATTGAGACTACTTACCTCCATATGAATATATATAATAGCATGCTGTCCGAATCCACATTACTGCATAAGAGTACCATAAATAGGTGTTGATCTAATTATTCACCACTGATTAAGAACCAAAAATATATATAAAAACAGTGACATTTATTCAAAAAGAAAAAAATTTTTCTGAATGGAAGCAACAGGCAAGGCACAGTGAATCAGTTTTTATTTATTAATATAAATCACAATAAATTTCAAGCACTTAAATTCACTCACTTAGAGCACAATTTATTTACTTATTTATTTTTCACTTATATGTTTCTCAATTGCTAGGCAATTTTTTATTGATACTAATAAAAGTTATATTTTATATCTGAAAATTCTTTCTTTTCAAGTGCGCCAACGAAGAGACAATCCTTTTTCTGTCCTCTTTTGTTCTCCAGTTTATTGTCTATGGCAGCACCCCCTAAAGACATAAGCAGAATTGTGTACATGTAAATATGATTTGGGGATCCTCTTAAACAAATTAATTAATTATTTTGTCTGGTGCAGAAGACGTCCCTTTCCCCTATTTTCCCTTATATATCGCCTGTCTCAAAAGGGCATTTGTTTCGGCCAAGGTGCTGCGACACCCAGATCCAGAGCGTCCTTTTGTGGTGGAGGTGGATGCCTCTGAGATGGGTATTGGGGCAGTGCTTTCTCAGATGGGAGTGTCTGATAATCGCCTTCATCCCTGTGCTTACTTTTCCCGTAAATTTTCGCCTGCCGAGATGAATTATGACGTGGGTAACCGGGAATTGTTGGCTATTAAGGATGCACTCGAGGAGTGGAGACACTGGCTTGAGGGGGCTAAGTTTGTGGTCTCAATTCTCACTGACCATAAGAATCTGGCATATTTAGAGTCAGCGAAGCGTCTCAATGCCAGGCAGGCACGATGGGCTTTGTTTTTTGCTCGCTTTAATTTTTTGATAACATATCGCCCTGGGTCAAAAAACATCAAGGCTGATGCGCTCTCGCTGAGTTTTGCTCCAATCCAGGAGACCACCGAGGAGCCGTTGCCCATTGTTTCCCCATCATGTATTAAAGTGGGCATTACCCAGGACCTCTTATCATTAGTCCTTAGAGCACAGGAGCAGGCTCCTCCAGACCTTCCGGTAGGTCTTTTGTTTGTGCCTCCTAGGTTAAGACAGCGAGTGTTTCTGGAATTCCATGCCAAGAAGTCGGCAGGTCACCCGGGTATTGCCAGAACTCGGGAGTTGCTATCTAGGGCGGTGTGGTGGCCCTCGGTGGCTAAGGATGTGGATCAGTGGGTTCGGGCATGTGACATCTGTGCCCGAAATAAGACTCCTAGAGGGGTTCCTGTTGGCCCATTACATCCACTCTCTATCCCATCTAAGCCATGGACCCACATTTCAATGGATTTTGTGGTGGACTTGCCCAAATCCTCGGGGATGACAGCCATCTGGGTTGTCGTTGACAGGTTTTCGAAGATGGCGCACTTCGTTCCACTGGTTGGGCTGCCATCGGCCAGACGCCTGTCTGAATTATTTATGCTGCATGTTGTGCGTCTCCACGGGTTGCCACTTGATGTGGTCTCTGACCGCGGATCCCAGTTTGTGGCCAAATTCTGGAGGGCATTTTGTTCCGATCTCCAGATTTCTGTCAGCTTGTCATCAGGCTACCATCCGCAGTCTAATGGGCAGACTGAAAGGGTGAACCAATCCTTGGAGCAGTTCCTCAGGTGTTATGTCTCCAAGTGTCAGACTGACTGGGTTGCTCATCTGTCCATGGCGGAGTTTGCCTATAACAACGCGGCTCACTCTGCTACAGGGATCTCTCCCTTCCTTTGTGTGTATGGGCATCATCCTAAGGCCAATTCTTTTGACCCCCTGGACTCCACGCCTGGTGGTTCCTCTGTGGTTTCGGTCCTTAGAGGTATTTGGCGGAAAGTGAAGAAAGCCCTTGTGTCTGTGTCATTAGTGACCAAAAGGGTTTTTGATAAGCGGAAAAGACCCTGCAGCTTCAAATTAGGAGACTTCGTCTGGTTGTCTACCAAGAATTTGAAGTTGAGACAGCCATCTCATAAGTTAGGCCCCCGGTTCATCGGCCCTTATAAGATCACCAGGGTTATCAATCCGGTGGCATTTCAGTTAGATCTGCCCCGTTCTTTGGGTATCAATAAAACATTTCATTGTTCCCTTTTAAAACGGGCGATTAGTAATCCTTCTTCCAGTGGAAGACCTTCCCCTCTTCTGATACGTGGCCAGAGGGAGTTTGTTGTTGAAAGGATTCTTGACTCCAAGGTGGTTCGGGGTCGGCTGTCATTTTTGGTGCACTGGAAGGGGTATGGCCCGGAGGAGCGGTCGTGGGTGCGCAGTTGTGATCTTCATGCCCCCAGACTGATACGCTCTTTCTTCTCGCAGTTCCCCGATAAACCCGGTGGTAGGGGTTCTTTGACCCCTCGTCAGAGGGGGGGTACTGTTAGGGTCTCCTGCCCTGTGCTGCCACGTCGTCATGGCAACCGGGAGACAAGTGCTAGTGGAGTAACCTGAGCGCAGCTGATACTCCGGTTCGGGTCTTTTGCTGTGCAGTGGTTATAGGCTCTGTGCACAGCAGGGGATCCGGTGCTGGTTTTTGTGCTCACAGTCTGTGAGGTCTGAGTGGGGCGTGGACAGCACCTGCTTTATAAGGCCTCTTTTCAGAGTAAGCAGATGCTGCTGAATCTTTGTTGGTTAGTCAGTTCATGAAAGTTAGCCAGTACTGTGTAGCTTTGTATTTGTTTGTTGCTTACTGCAAATAGGCCTGGGGATTTGGTATTACACTCTGCCAATCCAGACCTAGCAGTAAGACTGGAGTCAGTCGTTTAGCTTGCTGGGGTTCTGTTACTACTCTGTGAACTTAGCAAGTTTGCGGCTGTATTCTAAGACTTGCCTGCCTAAATCCTGTCTCACTGTGCTAGGTGTCAGGGGTCAGTTTAGTGGCAGTAAGCTAAAACCTGTGCACTGCAAGTGAGAATTAGGATTGTGGAGATTCTCCTTGTGTCTATCATTCCATCTCTGACCAAGGAGTTTACTGCCACACCCGTTGGTAACCCTTTAGGGTTTTGCTGTTGCCCTTAGCAACAGCATTTCGGGTTCTCTACGTATTAAAACACAACATCTTGCTTTTCCATCTGTGCAGTTCTAATACAAGGGAGATACCCAGTTCCTTAGCCTCTGGGCTTCTCTGTTCACTTTGTGTGTATTTTGTTACCCTATCACCTTCTGTGTACGTTATGTCATATTCCCCAGTTTGTCTGTGAGTCCATTTGTTTCGCATAACAGTTCAAACACCAGTACATTCCTGCAGACACTGGAGTGCATAACAGTTCTGACACCAGTACTTTCCTGCAGGCACTGGTGTGCATAACAGTAAATAACACCTGTCAACTATGTGTGCCATTAACTGGAGGTTGCAGAGATGAGGGTAAGACACATACATATTTAAAGAAAATACATCCACATAAAATTGGGTAGGGTTGACGTCTTTTCCGGTTGGATGTTTCTGGGTAGAGGGGGAAACAGAGAGAAATGGTGAAAGAAACAGGCCATGAAATTCATTTGCAATCCTTATCATAACACTGTCTCTACAGATGGATCATAAATCAAATCTGCTGCTGTAACAACGCCCTTGCTCTTTAGTCCCTCTTGGGTGGGTCACTCCTTGTTTCCCCTCTATGCGGTTCATAATCCCTTCTATGTGGTACCTGGTCCCACCTATGTGTATTGTAGCGTGGTTCGTGATCATGTCTAGGGGGTCTATATACGCTATGTGTCCCGCTACTTCTACAGTCTCTGGCAAAGTGTCATTCTCTCCTGCAAAGAAAACATGTAATTGACCGTGACCAACCATCATGGATCTGGGGTTTAGGCTGATGGGGCTTTCCTGTAAGAGCCTGTATACTTACCGTCATCAGCTTATCCCCTTGCGACTCCCTGTGTTTACTGATGTTAAGATCATGCTCGATAGCGGACTCTCTCAGCGCAGCCACTGAGATACCTCTCCAATTTGGCAGAGAGGTTTGCACCCTCGTCCTCAGTGCCTCCTTTAATCCATCCATTAACACAGCTACCTCCCGGTGGTTTGCATTCTCCTTAATATCCTCTATCCCAGTGTATCTAGCCATTTCCTGCAGTGCTCTATGGAAATACTCGGATGCCATTTCACCTTCCTTTTGTCTTATGGAGAAAATTTTATTCCATTTAACAACAGTAGGGAAATACAATCTTAGTTGTATGTTAATTTGCCTAACATTCTCCTGGTTGTACACATCAGTGAGAGGCACTTATGCATCTAGTTTACAATCAGTTATGAATTTTGGGATGTCAATATTTGAGGGTAAACTCGCTCGTAGCACTGTCCGCCAATCCTTGTTCATGGGCTCATGGGCGTTACCCAATTCTTTAATGAATTTCTGGCATCCGACTAGATCTTTTCTGGGATCAGGGAATTCTGACATAATTGACCTCAACTCTGCTCGGGACCAAGGACAATGCATTGCACTGTTCCTGATGGGAGTTACTCCCTGTCAGTTCTCCCATTGGGAACTGCAATCACCCTGACTGGGTTTAACTCAACTACATCATTTTGGTTTGATTCTATAATAAGGGAAGCTATCGTCTCTGCATAATGTACGGTACCATACTTACCGGTGGACACAACCTCACTTGGGGGGTATCACTACTACTCTTGGTGGTTGGCCCGTGCCCACCTGGGTATCCTGTATGGTGGCTGCTAAAGAGAGTGCCGATATCGTGCTGGGCTCATCACTGTCCTCACAATCCTGGGGAAAATTCAAAATGGGATACAACTGGCAAGGGTTAGGGCTAGTACATTGAGTAATCACTTTTCTATCCTTTACCAATGCACCATTGGTTGTAGCCAATTTCTCCCCATCGACATATGGCAGTGGTGGTGCGCTCGCAATCGCTTTCCCGCTAGGTTTGGAACTTGCTGTGCGAGCCAGTTCCCTTTGTACCTTTCCATCTTGCTGCCACAGGTTTAAACAGTCGGTATGTCTGATCCTCTGTTTTCTAGATTTGATCAGACATATTCTAATCCTTATGTTCTGTAATATCTCTGATTCAAAGCTACCCACCCTAGGGAATGATGCCCTATCTTCAGCAGTCATACGCATCCATTCTTTGCAAAAAGCCTCTGTGTGTGGACCATATTTCTCACACATAATAAACCTCGCTGACCCCCTGGGCCGTGGCTCTCCAGCCTGAACCCTGGCTACCAAACGCCCACTGCTTGTGCAATTGGATCCCATCGTGGACTTTTTGCTTGATACACAATCCCCAAATACACAACACAAATAGACGGTGAAAGAAACCTAGAGCTTTCACTCGCTCCTTCTCCGCTAACGTACCACGACTCACTCCAATTGTGACCACCGCATACCCAGTGAGGACCCTAACTGGTTTATATTCACTGGAAGTTATAGGAGAAACTTACCTTTTCCAGTGAATATCTACAATTGAAGATTTTCCTGAGACAGACCAGCGAAAACTTACCTTTTTGTTATACACAAATCACGCTTGCGTATGCTCTGCACGGTGATAATGATACCGCAGTTTGCGCAAAAGCTCGCAAAAATGGTATCTCGTTGTGCCACGTATTGCACGTACAAACGTGCGGTCCAATCGCACAGCGTATAGATACTTGTTATCTATCCACCCTGCGATCAATGGAGTCGAATTCACAAACTGCGCTCCTCAGCCGGAGCGTAACAGAAAACCTTTACTTCAATTCACAATTCTAAACTTCACAATGCACAATTCTATATCACGCTCCTCTGCAAATCTCCTCACGATTTGCGTATTTCTCTATCTGTATTAATGTAAGTCAGCCGCCTCACGCCACCAAGTCTCTGCTTACTCAGTGTCACCACGGGATCCCGACTTCCGGGGTTCACTACACTCACTTCTACTTTCAGCTCACACAAATACACAGTGTTTTTCTGTACAGAAAAATACCACTCCCTTTGATTTGCTACTTTACCCCAGAGGTAGTACAGTTTAAACAAAATATCACCTTACCTCTTCACTTGGTCTCTCCCAGTGGACCTCCTCACCCTCCCATGTGAATGGGAGCTCACTGGATCTGGTCTTCACTCACCGCTGTGATATTTCTGATTTTTCCAACTCCCCATTTCCCCTCTCTGACCACCACCTGCTCTCCTTTAACCTATCTCTCTCGACTTGCCCATCTCTGCATCCTAAGGCTACCATCACTAAGCGTAACATTGAAGCTATTGACACTACATTCCTTTCCTCCCTGTTTGACTCACTTCTCTCTCCTATTCTCTCTCTCTCATGCCCTGAACAAGCCACTTCCACATACAATGCATCCCTTACTTCTGCTCTTGACTCTGTTGCTCCACCAACCACTATTCACCCTCGCAAATTAACACCTCAACCCTGGCACACCAAATGCACCAGATATCTGCAAAAATGCTCACGTACTGCTGAGCGACACTGGAGGAAATCACGCTCTAAGGCAGACTTCCTCCATTTCAAACTTATGCTCTCATCCTTCAGTGCTGCCCTTTCTCTTGCTAAACAGTCATACTTCAAGAACCTCATCTCCTTCCAGTCTTCCAACCCCCGGCGCCTCTTTGCCACTCTCAACTCACTCCTCCACCTCGTCTCCCTTCCTCACTCTCTGCTCTTGACTTTGCCAATTACTTCACATCCAAAATTGACTCCATACGTCAGGACATCACATCACACCAGTCCATCAGTAACCAGCTTTCTCCTATCCCTTACCAACCCTCCCCATCCCTCGCACCTACTCTGTCATCTTTCTCCCATGCATCTGGAGAGGAAGTCATGGCCCTCATTCATTCCTGTCCCCTCACCACCCCCCCACTTGACCCTATCCCCTCTCGCCTCCTCCGCTACCTCTCTCCTTCTGCTTGTTCCCATCTTTCCCACCTTCTCAATCTTTCCCTCTCATCAGGCACTGTCCCCTATGCCTTCAAGCATGCACTCATCTCTCCTATTCTTAAAAAACCTACACTTGATCCAAACACTCTCTCCAACTACCGACCCATCTCTCTCCTCCCTTTTGCCTCCAAACTCCTTGAGCGTATTGTCTACAACCGTCTTACTTCCTTTCTTTCCTCACACTTACTGCTTGACCCATTCCAGTCTGGCTTCCGTCCTCTCCACTCCACTGAAACTGCCCTCACTAAAGTATGCAATGACCTCCATGCTGCTAAATCTAAGGGACACTACTCTATACTTATTCTACTTGATCTCTCTGCTGCTTTTGACACTGTGGACCATCCTCTCCTACTGCAAATTCTTCACTCCATTGGTCTACGTGACACTGCCCTCTCTTGGCTGTCCTCCTACCTTTCTGACCGTTCTTTCTCTGTCTCCTCTCATGACTCCACCTCCCCCTCACTTCCACTAACTGTAGGGGTACCCCAAGGTTCTGTCCTTGGTCCTCTTCTCTTCTCTCTCTATACGTCCTCACTAGGTAAGCTCATCAGTTCTTTTGGTTTCCAGTATCATCTCTACGCTGATGACACCCAAATCTATCTTTCCTCTCCAGACCTCTCCCCTGCTCTCCTCACTCGTATCTCCAACTGTCTATCTGCTACCTCTTCCTGGATGTCCCAGCGCTTTCTTAAACTTAACATGTCTAAGACCGAGCTGATCATCTTCCCTCCCTCCTGCATAACCTCACCTCCTACAGTCTCATTATCTATTGATGGCACTACTATCTCCTCTAGCCCCCAAGTGCGCTGCCTTGGAGTAATCCTTGACTCCTTCCTCTCCTTCAAACCACACATTCAGCACCTCTCACAAACCTGCCATTTTCATCTAAAAAATATTTCCAGGATCAGACCTTTTCTGACCCAGGATGCTACTAAGACTCTTATCCACTCACTGGTCACCTCCAGACTGGACTACTGTAATCTGCTCCTGACTGGCATTCCTGACAAATACCTCTCTCCACTGCAATCTATCCTCAATGCTGCTGCCCGGCTCATCTTCCTCACCAAACGCACTACGCCCACCTCTCCTCTCTTACTAGACCTTCACTAGCTCCCCTTCCCTTTCAGAATCCATTTCAAGCTTCTCACACTCGCTTACAAAGCCCTCACCCACTCCTCTCCCATCTACATCTCTGACCTTATCTCCCTTTACACTCCCACCCGTCCTCTTCGCTCTGCTAACGCACGCCGACTCTCCTGCCTACGGATTACTTCCTCCCACTCCTACCTCCAAGATTTTTCACGTGCTGCACCACTTCTTTGGAATTCCCTACCTCTCCCCCTCAGACTCTCCACCTCTCTACAAAACTTCAAACGGGCTCTCAAGACCCACTTCTTCACCAAACCCAGCCAAATCTCATCCTAACCCTCTGTTCTACGCTCTCTATGTACCCCAACTGTGTCACCCCTGTCTGTCTACCCCTCCCCTCTTAGAATGTAAGCTCTCACGAGCAGGGCCCTCTTCCCTCATGTGCTTATCCTTTCTTACTTTAATAATCTTCAACTGCACCAATTCCATCAGTCTTCTGCCACCTGATACTTATTCCAGTGTCATCTGCTGATGTAACTATGTTTATTTACCCTGTACTTGTCCTATATTGTCATCAACTGTAAATTGCTGTTTTCCTGTTTGATTATTTGTTTATGTACTCTGTAATTGGGTGCTGCGGAACCCTTGTGGCGCCATATAAATAAAGGATAATAATAATAATAATAATAATCACAGTAATCTGTTTTTTAAATCGGATAGTTATGTGCTTATAGTATTAAAGTATACTATCCCGCCTTTAATTGAACAGCTATCGTGTGGTTATATTTTGCACCCGCAATCCTACGCAACCTTGCGTAAACACGCGACCGTGCGTGCCTCTACGACACGTGTGCGACCCTGCACCACGTGCACGCTTCTGTACTTTGTTGTACCACGTGTACAAACGTGCGTCCGCAATTTAATAAACCACACAATCTCGATAAATGTGAGCAATACAAACTACTATCGCTCACTAACACAACCCACACTTATTCTGTATAAACCTTAACGACTATGGCAGAACTGCGTTTTGTGTTTTACAATTACACCCTTAATACACTATTTCAAATATATATATATATACAGGTTGTGTATCCCTTATCCAAAATGCTTGGGACCAGAGGTATCTTGGATATCGGATTTTTCCGTATTTTGGAATAATTGCATACAATAATGAGATATCATGGTGATGGGACCTAAATATAAGCACAGAGTGCATTTATGTTACATATACACCTTATACACACAGACTGAAGGTCATTTTAGATAATATTTTTTATAACTTTGTGCATTAAACAAAGTGTGTTTACATTCACACAATTAATTTATGTTTCATATACACCTTATACACACAGACTAAAGGTCATTTAATACAATATTTTTAATAACTTTGTGTATTAAACAAAGTTTGTGTACACTGAGCCATCAAAAAACAAAGGTTTCACTATCTCACTCTCACTCAAAAAAGTCTATTTCGGAATATTCCGTATTTCGGAATATTTGGATATGGGATACTCAACCTGTATAGCAAACAAATGTATCTGATTTCACACAAATCTAAAATGACTGTTAACCTATGGCAACAATATGTGAGAGAGTATGCAAAGTATTTGTACGCTTTGTGAACGTTTTTCGCGCCAAAAATTACAGTCAGATAATAAACGTCTTTTTTCCTGTGTCCTAGTTTCACACCAGCACCTCTTAAGACTGCAGTACAGACGTGATCTAACAACACAAAAGAGGGTTTAAAAACACCCAAGCAACCAGGAAAAGGTTTTACTTAAAGATGCGTCTCAACCCTTTGTTGATAGATCAAAGTCTGTTTTATGGCCTGCAAGTCTGTGAGTGTGTGATGAACCGGAGGAGCCCCCAATTGTTAAAGCTGATTAACTTACAGGACAAAAAAGCAATACCTTATTTCAATAAAGTTCAAGCCGCTGCGGCCGCTGAATATAATCCTTAACCTCTGTACTGTTAACACACCTTACGTACACAAGCCCGTACCGTGTACGCACTCACTCACACCAAACGGGCGTAATAAGTACACACTTTGTGTACATAGGCCTACATGCTGAGAGCACAATGCAGCAACACGTGTGGCTGAGATACACTTCAAACCTTTAGCAGGAAAGGGACACAACACCAATTGTATTTAAATATGTTGGGATCCGACCCACCAACAGTTATTTACTAAAAGGGGTTACAACAATAATACAATTACAATAAGAGAAGAGGCTACAAACAATGATACATACGTTTGTTTCGCCAGCGCCACCCTATCCCGGTCCTCAGTCAATCAAGATAGATGACCTTCAGGGAATGTGTGGCCGGCCAGGCAGCTTGGCTTTTATACATTTGTCCAAAACATGATACAATGGAAACTGTAATCTCTTCACCTATAGGTCACTGGGATGGTCATTTACAGTACAGGAGGGGTCATAGGTCAGTTTGAATAAGTGGGCGATGCCTGGTCCAGGTGTACTTGCAGTTGGTCTCCACTGGGTTCCCGCCGAATATCAGGAGTACAGTAAATACAGTTACTATTAATATTCTGTTCCCGCGCATATCTATGCGCAGGAGCGTGCTATCTTCTGCAAACTGCTACCGGAATATTGCTCTTAAAATACCTTACAGCTGGATACCAAACACCACCTCCTAGCCTAATGCTGTCCCCTCATATCCTGTAAAGGTGAATCCCTCTGTTGTTGTAACTTTTAAGCAAGTATAACTCACTGGTGTGGTGCATGCAGGCTATGTGTAAATTGTGCACTATGTGGATTAAATATGAAATATGTCTTTGTGGCTTTTCCATGTGAATACAAATGCCACCGTAATTACTCATACCACGCGCTAATACGCACTACTGTGTTAACGGTTATACGCAACTCGCGAGTATGCGCATGCACGGCAGAACAAGTACACACACGGAGGACATCTGTGTGGTGTTTGTACGTGATGTGTATGGCTGTAATATTTTTGACTTCGACAGTCGTGGAGGCATCTGGTAAGTGGGGTACAGCCCTGTTTATCCTTGGTACTGCTGTGACTGTCCATACCAGGATTGTGGTGGAGCAAGGGCAGGAGGCATCAGTGTGGCTTATGGTGGCGGATGTGGTGGTTGACCAGCATGTTGATGAGCTGGCTCTGGGAGTTTATCGTAGATCATCTGTAGCGTTGTTGCGATGATCTGTTGGCTGGCTGCGGAATGTCGCTGGCTCTCAAACATGTTGTGAACGCTGTGTGACTGGCATGCCGTGTTGTCCACCAGCCGGTTGATGGATGTGACTAAAACGTGAAGGATGTCCATAGTCTCCCTGTGATCTGCCTGTGTTTCTGCCGTGCTGTCAGCAAGAGCCTTTTGCATTTCAACCATACTGGTTGCCATCTTCTCCATTGTCTTCTCAATGGCATCCAGTCTGGTATCAACAACATCCCGATAAGTCTCCTGGCGGTCCTGCATCTCTGCTGCCAGGTTGTTTACCCTCTGAATATTTGAGAGATCCTGCCCTTGCTGAATGTCTGCCACCAATTGCATTTGTGCAGCTGAAAAGAAAATTAGAAATAAATTAGAAGACACATTCCTACATATGTTTGAAGGTTCACAATTTGTTATATAATTACTCACACAGGGATGTAGAAACTGCAGGCTGCTGCAATTCCACCTCGTCGTCTGACTCTTCCTGTAACAGATCCGGCCTGAAGTAGGGACCAATCCCTGACGCGAATCCGCTGCTGGTCCGTGGCACCTCTGTTTGCAAAAGAAAAACAAAAATAAAGTTAATAAACTATACAAAATGGTGACCCAAAAAAAAGGGGGGGGGGGGAATTGATATATTAACCTTCTCCATCCTGTGGTGCCGCTGCTCCAGGAGCTTCTCTGGGCCTCAATTCGGGAGACTTTTCTTGGGTATGGCTGGATGCGTCTGCACGGCTGTCATCAAACCATAGAAATGTCTCATCGGTTAACCCTGTCGACTCAAACAGTTCAGGTGATGGGTCCACAAGGTGTCTTCTTAAGGCTCTTGGGTCACAGTCTCTGAGCTCCTGCAGGTTAGATCACGAGCTGGGGATGCCCTGCGTGCAGGTGATGTACTGCGTACTGTTGAAGTTTGGCACCCAGGTGGTGGTCTGGGCGCTGATAATGTCTGGCGCGCAGGTGATGGTTTGTGCGCTAGTGATGTCTGGCGCACAGGTGAGTGTCTGCGTGCTGATGATGTCTGGTGTGCAGGTGATGTTCTGCGTGCTGGCGTGCAGGTGATGTTCTGCGTGCTGATGATGTCTGCGCGCTGGTGATGTGTGGCGCGCAGGTGATGGTCTACGTGCTGATGATGTCTGGCGCACAGGTGATGGTCTGCTCGCTGATGATGTCTGGCGCGCAGGTGATGGTCTGCGCGCTGGTGATGTCCTCTGGGCAGGCGTGTCTAGGGTTAAGAACAAACACATTAGCAAATATATAAAAAAAAAGTTTAGTACAGCTCATCTGAATGTATTCTTACCATCACGCCTCCTTTTGGACTGCTGTGCTCCCGCCTCCTTCCGTCTTCTGGGCGGTTCTTCCTCCTCTGGAAAGCCAGCAGGACGGGTGGAGTCCACACCTCCGCGAACTCCTTGGACCATGACAGGGTTCATGCGCCTTTTTATAACCTCCTCCCAGGGCAGCCACTTGAAATTGAGAGGCGGACCACCTCCGGTTCCTATCTCATGTCGGCGCTGAAGCCCCATCTTTTTTTTGGTCTGTCCACGGCAATCACTGTACCGCTTCATGCAGTTTCTGGTGTTCCGGCGGTTTCCAGATACTGCAGTGACTTGACTCGCGATGGTGTCCCAGAGGTTTCTCTTCATCTTTGCTGCTGTTGTCTGTTCCATTGGTCCATACAGAACGTCGTAGGACCTGTCGACGCCATCCACTAGGGCACAGTTTTCCGCCTCGGTGTACCTGGGTCCACGCGGAATCTTCTGTCCTGTTTCTTCTCCAGAGGCTTCATCCTCTGACTGATCCTCTGGCTGGCTTCTTGCCTTTTAGGGAAATAAAAGATGCAATTAATACTATCACATTGATCTGTAGGTGTACCTGGGAGTGTTTCTCTAAGGAAAGATAAAAAGTCTAGGGGACAATGCACAGGTCACAAAGATTAGCAATATAATTAAGACGAAACCAACCAATAAAGGAAATTAATAGTCCTATCTTTTTTGAAAAGACCAAAAATATATACCGGGTTGGAGGTGCGCCACTAAGCTGGAGTTATAGTATATTTTTCTAAAGGTTATTAGTGTAGACCACTAGTGGGTACTGCACTAAAAAAGAGCTTAGTGTGTGGCGCACTCTTTTGAAATGATTATAAATTCATAAAATGTAACTTTTATTTCATAATTT
This sequence comes from Pseudophryne corroboree, assembly GCF_028390025.1. Taxonomy (NCBI): domain Eukaryota; kingdom Metazoa; phylum Chordata; class Amphibia; order Anura; family Myobatrachidae; genus Pseudophryne; species Pseudophryne corroboree. Next base: position 757,436,553 of record NC_086444.1, read on the forward strand.
AAAATAAATCTCTATAACCAGGCAAATAAGTATACTTGATAGCCTGAGAGTAAACACCTATGTAATTATTGCCCAAAATTACTATTCAAGGATAGTGATTTAACTTTTCCACTGTGATTAGGGCAAATAGAATTAAATGTCAAGCTTGGTGATATATTACTATAAGTATCTTATACTGTAATGGTTATCAATATCACCCATTACGAGACTAAATTAGTCTGTAATCACGGACGTAGTTTTGACGTTAGCTACTCTTAAAAGGATATGGTTACTGTTAGAGTAAAGAGATGTTGAGCGCTATAATACTGTAATAATCAGTGCCAATCAAAAAAAGTGAATTTCAGAATTACCTCAAAGGGAGCCCCTGTGTGGATCTTCCAGGCAGTTCCTCGTCCTTATATTGCATGAAGAGACAATATAAATGTGTATTGTAACATGTGTACACTTCGTCTGCCAGTCTATTGTTCAGACTGCAGTGGCTGTGCAGATGTAATTTGATACGTTTTTTTTGTATCCAAAGTAACAAGATAAAATTGTGGCAAAAAAGGCCATTCATGCAAGAGAACAGATAATAATCATACTGTCTCTAAACCTGTTATAAAAAATTTTTTTTGTAGATCATATGCAAAAACACAATGATTGAAATATGAATGCGCAGCACCTGTTTTACTAAATTAAGGAGCGCACTGACAGATATATTTGTGGTATGTGTTCAAAAATTCACATATGATAGTGGTATAATTTCTAATTCATTAGCAGAAGTGTGAACTCAATCAGGAAGACACATGCTACAGTGGAGATCATATGTAAATGGTAATAACGCCGTAAGGAACACTTCACCTAACAAGGCGCATGCGCTAACAACGACCATACAATTGGAGCAGTATTGCGCAGAAAGATATGATGGCACTCCAATATGTAATGTCAATAATTAAATTCCTATCCAATGAAATCAGCACTGTGATGGTTATTTTCAAACTATTTCTGATGTCGAGACGATTATTGATGTAGACACATCAGAATTTTCAGAGACATTTGATGTGTCAGTTATGCTCTTATCTCTTTACTAGTAAATGACTTAGTTGTCTTTCACATTGATATCCATGTAACCATATGTGGTAACGCTCAGATTAAATTGAAACAGTTCTGGGATATACCATGTTTTGTAAAGTCCAAAAATTCCAACCATTAATAGGTATGATAACTAGAAGATAAAGAGTCCCAGGTGTATCCTGACGGTTTCCCTTTCTACTGTTGTTCCATGTAGCGAGGTATACCTGGGCAGTGACTGGGAACAATGAGAGCGGGGAAAGACCGTCCACCTGGAGACTGAAAGGACAGAGCAGTGCGAGCCACTTCTGCTGTCCACGCTCTACATCCCCCCTCCCCTGTTGTGGGAACACATTGCAGGGGGGGCCCGTAGATGAGGAGCAGTGGATGAGAGGGCGGCTCTGAATACCTGTTAACTTCCCCGTCTGGTGTATCCTTAAAGCGCGGTCAAAGCTGGATCAGCGTGTGGGAAGCCGCTACGGGAGCCGGACGCCGGGTCGGGTAGGATTCCTGTACCTCCGTGGATACTGCACGTCCTAAGCACGGTCAGAGCTATGTCAGCGTGTGAGAAACCGCTGCGGGGGCCGGACGCCGGGTCGGGTATAAATCCCGTGCCTCCGTGTATTCTGTACGTCCTGGTCCCGCTAATGATGACGTACGTTTCACATGAAGCTTGGTCACATCAGTGACGCCATGTGGAGGTGGGGAGTATTTAAAGCAGATATTGTGCACTAGTAGGTTAGATTAACTCAAGCTGGAGAAAATCATCCCCAAAAACTAATCACTTTAGACCAAACATAGTGTTAGTGTTGTTAATTACATTTATGAGTTCCCACCCAGTTGGCCCAAGATTGATAATCATAATTAAGGTCCTCTATGCACTAGAGATGAGCGGGTTCGGTTCCTCGGAATCCGAACCCGCCCGAACTTCAGGTTTTTTTACACGGGTCCGAGCGACTCGGATCTTCCCGCCTTGCTCGGTTAACCCGAGCGCGCCCGAACGTCATCATCCCGCTGTCGGATTCTCGCAAGGCTCGGATTCTATCGCGAGACTCGGATTCTATATAAGGAGCGGCGCGTCGCCGCCATTTTCACACGTGCATTGAGATTGATAGGGAGAGGACGTGGCTGGCGTCCTCTCCGTTTATAGAGAAGAGAGTGAGACTAGAGTAGAGAGAGACACAGTATTTACTTTAGTAATTTTGGGGAGCATTAGGAGGAGTACTACTACTGGCTGAAGTGATAGTGTGACTGTATATCTGACTTGTGGGGGAGACAGTGGGGAGCAGTTAGAGTCTGAGAGCAGGAGTACATATTTTAACGTACAGTGCACACTTTTGCTGCCAGAGTGCCACACTGCCATTGTGACCACACTGACCACCAGTATATATTGTGATTGTCTGCTTAGGAGTACTACTTGCAAGTTGCTGATAGTGTGACCAGTGACCTGACCACCAGTTTAATTAATCACCACCAGTTTAATATATATATATATATAATTGTATATAATATATATATAATTGTATACCACCTACCCGTGTTTTTTTTTTTTTCTTTCTTCTTGATACATACTACTATAGTAGCTTACTGTAGCAGTCTGCGGTGCTGCTGAGCTGACAGTGTCCAGCAGGTCCGTCATCAGTCATTACATAATAAATATATATACCTGTCCGGCTGCAGTACTAGTGATATTATATATATATATATATTAATTTCATCTCATTATCATCCAGTCTATATTAGCAGCAGACACAGTACGGTAGTCCACGGCTGTAGCTACCTCTGTGTCGGCAGTCGCTGGTCCATCCATAATTGTATACCACCTACCCGTGGTTTTTTTTTTCTTTCTTCTTGATACATACTACTATAGTAGCTTACTGTAGCAGTCTGTGGTGCTGCTGAGCTGACAGTGTCCAGCAGGTCCGTCATCAGTCATTACATAATAAATATATATACCTGTCCGGCTGCAGTACTAGTGATATTATATATATATATATATATATATATATATATTAATTTCATCTCATTATCATCCAGTCTATATTAGCAGCAGACACAGTACGGTAGTCCACGGCTGTAGCTACCTCTGTGTCGGCAGTCGCTGGTCCATCCATAATTGTATACCACCTACCCGTGTTTTTTTCTTTTCTTTCTTCTTGATACATACTACTATAGTAGCTTACTGTAGCAGTCTGCGGTGCTGCTGAGCTGACAGTGTCCAGCAGGTCCGTCATCAGTCATTACATAATAAATATATAAACCTGTCCGGCTGCAGTACTAGTGATATTATATATATATATATATTAATTTAATCTCATTATCATCCAGTCTATATTAGCAGCAGACACAGTACGGTAGTCCACGGCTGTAGCTACCTCTGTGTCGGCAGTCGCTGGTCCATCCATAATTGTATACCACCTACCCGTGGTTTTTTTTTTCTTTCTTCTTGATACATACTACTATAGTAGCTTACTGTAGCAGTCTGCGGTGCTGCTGAGCTGACAGTGTCCAGCAGGTCCGTCATCAGTCATTACATAATAAATATATATACCTGTCCGGCTGCAGTACTAGTGATATTATATATATATATTAATTTCATCTTATTATCATCCAGTCTATATTAGCAGCAGACATAGTACGGTAGTCCACGGCTGTAGCTACCTCTGTGTCGGCAGTCGCTGGTCCATCCATAATTGTATACCACCTACCCGTGTTTTTTTTTTCTTTCTTCTTGATACATACTACTATAGTAGCTTACTGTAGCAGTCTGCGGTGCTGCTGAGCTGACAGTGTCCAGCAGGTCCGTCATCAGTCATTACATAATAAATATATATACCTGTCCGGCTGCAGTACTAGTGATATTATATATATATATATTAATTTCATCTCATTATCATCCAGTCTATATTAGCAGCAGACACAGTACGGTAGTCCACGGCTGTAGCTACCTCTGTGTCGGCAGTCGCTGGTCCATCCATAATTGTATACCACCTACCCGTGGTTTTTTTTTTCTTTCTTCTTGATACATACTACTATAGTAGCTTACTGTAGCAGTCTGCGGTGCTGCTGAGCTGACAGTGTCCAGCAGGTCCGTCATCAGTCATTACATAATAAATATATATACCTGTCCGGCTGCAGTACTAGTGATATTATATATATATATTAATTTCATCTCATTATCATCCAGTCTATATTAGCAGCAGACACAGTACGGTAGTCCACGGCTGTAGCTACCTCTGTGTCGGCAGTCGCTGGTCCATCCATAATTGTATACCACCTACCCGTGGTTTTTTTTTTTCTTTCTTCTTGATACATACTACTATAGTAGCTTACTGTAGCAGTCTGCGGTGCTGCTGAGCTGACAGTGTCCAGCAGGTCCGTCATCAGTCATTACATAATAAATATATATACCTGTCCGGCTGCAGTACTAGTGATATTATATATATATATATATTAATTTCATCTCATTATCATCCAGTCTATATTAGCAGCAGACACAGTACGGTAGTCCACGGCTGTAGCTACCTCTGTGTCGGCAGTCGCTGGTCCATCCATAATTGTATACCACCTACCCGTGTTTTTTTTTCCCTTTCTTCTTGATACACACTACTATAGTAGCTTACTGTAGCAGTCTGCGGTGCTGCTGAGCTGACAGTGTCCAGCAGGTCCGTCATCAGTCATTACATAATAAATATATATACCTGTCCGGCTGCAGTACTAGTGATATTATATATATATATATATATTAATTTCATCTCATTATCATCCAGTCTATATTAGCAGCAGACACAGTACGGTAGTCCACGGCTGTAGCTACCTCTGTGTCAGCAGTCGCTGGTCCATCCATAATTGTATACCACCTACCCGTGGGTTTTTTTTTCTTTCTTCTTGATACATACTACTATAGTAGCTTACTGTAGCAGTCTGCGGTGCTGCTGAGCTGACAGTGTCCAGCAGGTCCGTCATCAGTCATTACATAATAAATATATATACCTGTCCGGCTGCAGTACTAGTAATATTATATATATATATATTAATTTCATCTCATTATCATCCAGTCTATATTAGCAGCAGACACAGTACGGTAGTCCACGGCTGTAGCTACCTCTGTGTCGGCAGTCGCTGGTCCATCCATAATTGTATACCACCTACCCGTGTTTTTTTTTTCTTTCTTCTTGATACATACTACTATAGTAGCTTACTGTAGCAGTCTGCGGTGCTGCTGAGCTGACAGTGTCCAGCAGGTCCGTCATCAGTCATTACATAATAAATATATATACCTGTCCGGCTGCAGTACTAGTGATATTATATATATATATATATATTAATTTCATCTCATTATCATCCAGTCTATATTAGCAGCAGACACAGTACGGTAGTCCACGGCTGTAGCTACCTCTGTGTCGGCAGTCGCTGGTCCATCCATAATTGTATACCACCTACCCGTGGTTTTTTTTTCTTTCTTCTTGATACATACTACTATAGTAGCTTACTGTAGCAGTCTGCGGTGCTGCTGAGTTGACAGTGTCCAGCAGGTCCGTCATCAGTCATTACATAATAAATATATATACCTGTCCGGCTGCAGTACTAGTGATATTATATATATATATATATATATATTAATTTCATCTCATTATCATCCAGTCTATATTAGCAGCAGACACAGTACGGTAGTCCACGGCTGTAGCTACCTCTGTGTCGGCAGTCGCTGGTCCATCCATAATTGTATACCACCTACCCGTGGTTTTTTTTTTTCTTCTTGATACATACTACTATAGTAGCTTACTGTAGCAGTCTGCGGTGCTGCTGAGCTGACAGTGTCCAGCAGGTCCGTCATCAGTCATTACATAATAAATATATATACCTGTCCGGCTGCAGTACTAGTGATATTATATATATATATATATATATATATTAATTTCATCTCATTATCATCCAGTCTATATTAGCAGCAGACACACTACGGTAGTCCACGGCTGTAGCTACCTCTGTGTCGGCAGTCGCTGGTCCATCCATAATTGTATACCACCTGCCCGTGTTTTTTTTTTTTCCTTTCTTCTTGATACACACTACTATAGTAGCTTACTGTAGCAGTCTGCGGTGCTGCTGAGCTGACAGTGTCCAGCAGGTCCGTCATCAGTCATTACATAATAAATATATATACCTGTCCGGCTGCAGTACTAGTGATATTATATATATATATATTAATTTCATCTCATTATCATCCAGTCTATATTAGCAGCAGACACAGTACGGTAGTCCACGGCTGTAGCTACCTCTGTGTCGGCAGTCGCTGGTCCATCCATAATTGTATACCACCTACCCGTGGTTTTTTTTTTCTTTCTTCTTGATACATACTACTATAGTAGCTTACTGTAGCAGTCTGCGGTGCTGCTGAGCTGACAGTGTCCAGCAGGTCCGTCATCAGTCATTACATAATAAATATATATACCTGTCCGGCTGCAGTACTAGTGATATTATATATATATATTAATTTCATCTCATTATCATCCAGTCTATATTAGCAGCAGACACAGTACGGTAGTCCACGGCTGTAGCTACCTCTGTGTCGGCAGTCGCTGGTCCATCCATAATTGTATACCACCTACCCGTGGGTTTTTTTTTCTTTATTCTTGATACATACTACTATAGTAGCTTACTGTAGCAGTCTGCGGTGCTGCTGAGCTGACAGTGTCCAGCAGGTCCGTCATCAGTCATTACATAATAAATATATATACCTGTCCGGCTGCAGTACTAGTGATATTATATATATATATATATTAATTTCATCTCATTATCATCCAGTCTATATTAGCAGCAGACACAGTACGGTAGTCCACGGCTGTAGCTACCTCTGTGTCGGCAGTCGCTGGTCCATCCATAATTGTATACCACCTACCCGTGTTTTTTTTTTCTTCTTTCTTCTTGATACATACTACTATAGTAGCTTACTGTAGCAGTCTGCGGTGCTGCTGAGCTGACAGTGTCCAGCAGGTCCGTCATCAGTCATTACATAATAAATATATATACCTGTCCGGCTGCAGTACTAGTGATATTATATATATATATATATATATATATTAATTTCATCTCATTATCATCCAGTCTATATTAGCAGCAGACACAGTACGGTAGTCCACGGCTGTAGCTACCTCTGTGTCGGCAGTCGCTGGTCCATCCATAAGTATACTAGTATCCATCCATCTCCATTGTTTACCTGAGGTGCCTTTTAGTTGTGCCTATTAAAATATGGAGAACAAAAATGTTGAGGTTCCAAAATTAGGGAAAGATCAAGATCCACTTCCACCTCGTGCTGAAGCTGCTGCCACTAGTCATGGCCGAGACGATGAAATGCCAGCAACGTCGTCTGCCAAGGCCGATGCCCAATGTCATAGTACAGAGCATGTAAAATCCAAAACACCAAATATCAGTAAAAAAAGGACTCCAAAATCTAAAATAAAATTGTCGGAGGAGAAGCGTAAACTTGCCAATATGCCATTTACCACACGGAGTGGCAAGGAACGGCTGAGGCCCTGGCCTATGTTCATGGCTAGTGGTTCAGCTTCACATGAGGATGGAAGCACTCAGCCTCTCGCTAGAAAAATGAAAAGACTCAAGCTGGCAAAAGCACCGCAAAGAACTGTGCGTTCTTCGAAATCCCAAATCCACAAGGAGAGTCCAATTGTGTCGGTTGCGATGCCTGACCTTCCCAACACTGGACGTGAAGAGCATGCGCCTTCCACCATTTGCACGCCCCCTGCAAGTGCTGGAAGGAGCACCCGCAGTCCAGTTCCTGATAGTCAAATTGAAGATGTCAGTGTTGAAGTACACCAGGATGAGGAGGATATGGGTGTTGCTGGCGCTGGGGAGGAAATTGACAAGGAGGATTCTGATGGTGAGGTGGTTTGTTTAAGTCAGGCACCCGGGGAGACACCTGTTGTCCGTGGGAGGAATAGGGCCGTTGACATGCCTGGTGAAAATATCAAAAAAATCAGCTCTTCGGTGTGGAAGTATTTCACCAGAAATGCGGACAACATTTGTCAAGCCGTGTGTTGCCTTTGTCAAGCTGTAATAAGTAGGGGTAAGGACGTTAACCACCTCGGAACATCCTCCCTTATACGTCACCTGCAGCGCATTCATAATAAGTCAGTGACAAGTTCAAAAACTTTGGGCGACAGCGGAAGCAGTCCACTGACCAGTAAATCCCTTCCTCTTGTAACCAAGCTCACGCAAACCACCCCACCAACTCCCTCAGTGTCAATTTCCTCCTTCCCCAGGAATGCCAATAGTCCTGCAGGCCATGTCACTGGCAATTCTGACGAGTCCTCTCCTGCCTGGGATTCCTCCGATGCATCCTTGCGTGTAACGCCTACTACTGCTGGCGCTGCTGTTGTTGCTGCTGGGAGTCGATGGTCATCCCAGAGGGGAAGTCGTAAGCCCACTTTAACTACTTCCACCAAGCAATTGACTGTCCAACAGTCCTTTGCGAGGAAGAAGAAATATCACAGCAGTCATCCTGTTGCAAAGCGGATAACTGAGGCCTTGACAACTATGTTGGTGTTAGACGTGCGTCCGGTATCCGCCGTTAGTTCACAGGGAACTAGACAATTTCTTGAGGTAGTGTGCCCCCGTTACCAAATACCATCTAGGTTCCACTTCTCTAGGCAGGCGATACCGAGAATGTACACGAACGTCAGAAAAAGACTCACCAGTGTCCTAAAAAATGCAGTTGTACCCAATGTCCACTTAACCACGGACATGTGGACAAGTGGAGCAGGGCAGGGTCAGGACTATATGACTGTGACAGCCCACTGGGTAGATGTATGGACTCCCGCCGCAAGAACAGCAGCGGCGGCACCAGTAGCAGCATCTCGCAAACGCCAACTCTTTCCTAGGCAGGCTACGCTTTGTATCACCGGTTTCCAGAATACGCACACAGCTGACAACCTCTTACGGCAACTGAGGAAGATCATCGCGGAATGGCTTACCCCAATTGGACTCTCCTGTGGATTTGTGGCATCGGACAACGCCAGCAATATTGTGTGTGCATTAAATATGGGCAAATTCCAGCACGTCCCATGTTTTGCACATACCTTGAATTTGGTGGTGCAGAATTTTTTAAAAAACGACAGGGGCGTGCAAGAGATGCTGTCGGTGGCCAGAAGAATTGCGGGACACTTTCGGCGTACAGGCACCACGTACAGAAGACTGGAGCACCACCAAAAACGCCTGAACCTGCCCTGCCATCATCTGAAGCAAGAAGTGGTAACGAGGTGGAATTCAACCCTATATATGCTTCAGAGGTTGGAGGAGCAGCAAAAGGCCATTCAAGCCTATACAATTGAGCACGATATAGGAGGTGGAATGTACCTGTCTCAAGCGCAGTGGAGAATGATTTCAACGTTGTGCAAGGTTCTGCAACCTTTTGAACTTGCCACACGTGAAGTCAGTTCAGACACTGCCAGCCTGAGTCAGGTCATTCCCCTCATCAGGCTTTTGCAGAAGAAGCTGGAGGCATTGAAGGAGGAGCTAAAAGGGAGCGATTCCGCTAGGCATGTGGGACTTGTGGATGGAGCCCTTAATTCGCTTAACAAGGATTCACGGGTGGTCAATCTGTTGAAATCAGAGCACTACATTTTGGCCACCGTGCTCGATCCTAGATTTAAAACCTACCTTGGATCTCTCTTTCCGGCAGACACAAGTCTGCTGGGGTTCAAAGACCTGCTGGTGACAAAATTGTCAAGTCAAGCGGAACGCGACCTGTCAACATCTCCTCCTTCACATTCTCCCGCAACTGGGGGTGCGAGGAAAAGGCTCAGAATTCCGAGCCCACCCGCTGGCGGTGATGCAGGGCAGTCTGGAGCGACTGCTGATGCTGACATCTGGTCCGGACTGAAGGACCTGACAACGATTACGGACATGTCGTCTACTGTCACTGCATATGATTCTCTCCCCATTGAAAGAATGGTGGAGGATTATATGAGTGACCGCATCCAAGTAGGCACGTCAGACAGTCCGTACTTATACTGGCAGGAAAAAGAGGCAATTTGGAGGCCCTTGCACAAACTGGATTTATTCTACCTAAGTTGCCCTCCCACAAGTGTGTACTCCGAAAGAGTGTTTAGTGCCGCCGCTCACCTTGTCAGCAATCGGCGTACGAGGTTACTTCCAGAAAATGTGGAGATGATGTTCATTAAAATGAATTATAATCAATTCCTCCGTGGAGACATTGACCAGCAGCAATTGCCTCCACAAAGTACACAGGGAGCTGAGATGGTGGATTCCAGTGGGGACGAATTGATAATCTGTGAGGAGCGGGATGTACACGGTGATATATCGGAGGATGATGATGAGGTGGACATCTTGCCTCTGTAGAGCCAGTTTGTGCAAGGAGAGATTAATTGCTTCTTTTTCGGTGGGGGTCCAAACCAACCCGTCATTTCAGTCACAGTCGTGTGGCAGACCCTGTCACTGAAATGATGGGTTGGTTAAAGTGTGCATGTCCTGTTTATACAACATAAGGGTGGGTGGGAGGGCCCAAGGACAATTCCATCTTGCACCTCTTTTTTCTTTCATTTTTATTTGCGTCATGTGCTGTTTGGGGAGTGTTTTTTGGAAGGGCCATCCTGCGTGACACTGCAGTGCCACTCCTAGATGGGCCAGGTGTTTGTGTCGGCCACTAGGGTCGCTTAGCTTACTCACACAGCTACCTCATTGCGCCTCTTTTTTTCTTCTTTGCATCATGTGCTGTTTGGGGAGTATTTATTGGAAGGGCCATCCTGCGTGACACTGCAGTGCCACTCCTAGATGGGCCAGGTGTTTGTGTCGGCCACTAGGGTCGCTTATCTTACTCACACAGCTACCTCATTGCGCCTCTTTTTTTCTTTGCGTCATGTGCTGTTTGGGGAGTGTTTTTTGGAAGGGCCATCCTGCGTGACACTGCAGTGCCACTCCTAGATGGGCCAGGTGTTTGTGTCGGCCACTAGGGTCGCTTATCTTACTCACACAGCTACCTCATTGCGCCTCTTTTTTTCTTTGCGTCATGTGCTGTTTGGGGAGTGTTTTTTGGAAGGGCCATCCTGCGTGACACTGCAGTGCCACTCCTAGATGGGCCAGGTGTTTGTGTCGGCCACTAGGGTCGCTTATCTTACTCACACAGCTACCTCATTGCGCCTCTTTTTTTCTTTGCGTCATGTGCTGTTTGGGGAGTGTTTTTTGGAAGGGCCATCCTGCGTGACACTGCAGTGCCACTGCTAGATGGGCCAGGTGTTTGTGTCGGCCACTAGGGTCGCTTAGCTTAGTCATCCAGCGACCTCGGTGCAAATTTTAGGACTAAAAATAATATTGTGAGGTGTGAGGTATTCAGAATAGACTGAAAATGAGTGGAAATTATGGTTTTTGAGGTTAATAATACTTTGGGATCAAAATGACCCCCAAATTCTATGATTTAAGCTGTTTTTTAGTGTTTTTTGAAAAAAACCCGAATCCAAAACACACCTGAATCCGACAAAAAAAATTCGGTGAGGTTTTGCCAAAACGCGGTCGAACCCAAAACACGGCCGCGGAACCGAACCCAAAACCAAAACACAAAACCCGAAAAATTTCAAGTGCACATCTCTACTATGCACACAAAGTTGAGAAAGGCTAGAAGGTAAAATAAAGATTATTGTGGAATTAATATTCAATTAAATCAGTGAGCGATTACCTTTAATCGGTAGATAAAAATCATATTGTAATGATTTAATCATATTGTAATGATTTAATAATTGTCCTATATAGAAAAAGTGTTATTATCTAAAGCGCCCTTATAAACTATTATCTGAGCGACAATGGCGTTCCAAAATTAAAACGTTATACAAAAATGGGCTAATCTAATCATTTGGCACATTTATAGGTGCCTATAGGCGCAAAGGTAATCCATGTAATATAGAAAACAGATTAATGCCCCCTTATCACCCGTTGTAAAAAAAACATAAACCGTCTTAATCATTTGGCATTGTTATAAATGCCAGTAAATGCATGAATTTTATACATATTTTGTAAAGAACAGGTAATAGCCTGATATTTATAGCAGAATTGAATTAACGTTATGAAATTAATATCAAATTTCTGGGAAATAGGACCTAGCATTTATTTGCTATTATTCATCTCACTGAGTGAGTCTCTATATTCATCCCCTACTGGTGTATTTGAAAGGAAATGTATGAGTAAATAGATCCTAGTGTATATTAAGCTATCCCTGTATACTATATATTAGTGTAAGCCCTGTTATTTATATAACAGCTGGTGTTCTATTGGCATGGGATTAATAAAAATTAATAATGGTCTCATAACACTAAAAAGAGAAAGTTATACAAAAAAATAAATAAATTACAAAGTGTGGAATAGACAGTGATATGCCATAAGTGAAATTCAAATGAGTGAGTGTGAACTGAATGCGCAGTGAAAATAGAGTTGTGAGTAAATGTGAATTGTATGCGCGGTGAGAATAGAGTTTTTAGAAATAAAGAAATGTGGTCAGGTCATTGTTTTAATAATAAGCATAAAAATAGCTCGAGTGTGTGAAATATAGTGTACAAAGTACATATAGTGTACAAAGTACATAAAAGTACAAAAACATATGTAATGATTGGTGAAAGATATTGTATTATTTGATGGCTTGGTTGAATTAGGTATGAAAGAAGAAGAGAAGGAAAGCCATAACAAAAGAGGACTATACTTTGCATAGGTGGTGGGTTGATTATACGAATAGCTTATATTCTAAAAAAATTGTAGAGACGGTATAATAATCTCTGAAAATATAAGATAAAAATAAATAAGTTGATGTGGATGATAAGATGTGTGGTGGGACATTATGAATACTTTGTTAACTTGGATGGGGAGAGAGGAAGCTATAGTATTTTTATAAACATAGATATTATTATGGGAGGGTGTCAGTGTAACTGGCAGTGCGCAAAGATATCTGTAGGTGTGCCTGGCAGTGCGCAAACTAGCCCATGGATGTGTCAAGTTGGATGCTATTGTGGCTGCAGGTGCTGAAAGTAATTACCTGTCTTGGCCTTTTCTTTTTCTTTTTACTTTGTGGATGGTCCCTTGATGACTGCGGCTGATCACTGGATGCCTGTTCGGCCATCTCCTCCTCCTGGGTCGGCACCCACTCCTCGTTGCTGTCCAATTCTTCTGAGGAGTGGGGGGAAGGGGGGGGGGAATCGTGGGCGCTCGTCCATGGACATCCCTGGGGTAAAAAGAAAATTTATTTTTTAAATATGTACCCCAAAAATATGTACCCCACATTACATAATTCATTCATTTAAAAAAAAAAGCCAACACTGAACCCCAGCATGTCATGCTGCTGGGACCCCAGTGCTCAAGCATGACCAAACACACATTAGCACATACAAAAAAAAACCCATGAAAAACCACGCCTAAACAACCCAAAGACCAGTAAAGATGCCAGCAGCATGACATGTTGGGGTGCAACAGAGCTGAAGCATGACCAAACATTAAAAGAAACATGAAAAACCTACCAAAAAGCCAGTAAATGCACCCCAACATGTCATGCTGCTGCTACACCAGTGTTCAAGCATGACCAAACACATTAGCACAAAAAATAATAATGAAAAACCTCGCCCAAACAACCCAAAAAGCCAGTAAATGCATCCCTGCACCCCAACATGTCATGCTAGTAGTACACCAGTGTTGAAGCATGACCAAAAACACATTTTAGCAACAAAAAACATGAAAAACTATCCCCAAACACAAAACTCCAAGAAAAACATGCATCAATAAAAGCAGGACCTGTATACACACACCTGTACACATATATTTACCCCAACACCCCAAAGAAGCACCACATGTACACCTCATGGCACCCCCCCCCCACCCAAACATTACATGCTGCACTCATACCTCATCCAAAACAGTAGCCAAGCACTCAAAACAACACCCATTCACTCAGCGCCGTAACTACCTGTGTGCCAGGTGTGCCTGGCACACAGCGCAGTTGCCCTGAGGGCGCACGGCCAGCGGCTTGTAATGAGTCAAATTGACTCATTACAAGCCGCCTGTTCTGTACCGTGTGTCGCGCTGGAGGAGAGCAGCAGCGGCGGAGGCAGGGAAGGAGTAGGAGGGAGGGGGACTGGAGCCGCAGCAGCGCTATGTAATTGGTAGTAGCGCCGCTGCAGCAGTCCCCTCTCCTTCTGTATTGGCTGCCCAGCGCTGCTTTGAATGCTGGGATGCGCTTCCCTCATCCCAGCATTCACAGCGGCGGGCAGCCAATGCGGAAGGAGAGGGGGCTGCTGCAGCGGCACCTTCACCAATTACATAGCACTGCTGCGGCTCCAGTCCCCCTCCCTCCTCCTCCTTCTCAGCTGCCCGGGAATGGATCTGCCTGCACGAGGAGCCTGACTGTCAGCGGGGAGAGATGGTAAGTATATCTCTCTCTCTCTCTTCTGTCTGCCACAATGTGTAAAAATGGGGACTGGCTGCCGTAATGTGTAAAAAGGGGGATGCTGTCTGCCGTAATGTGTAAAAAGGGGACGCTGTTTTCCGTAATGTGTAATAAGGGGGGCGCTGTCTGCCGTAATGTGTAATAAGGGGGGCGCTGTCTGCCATAATGTGTAATAAAGGGGACGCTGTCTGCCGTTATGTAAAAAAGGGGACACTGCCTGCCGTTATGTATAAAAAGGAGACACTGCCCGCTGTAATGTGTAAAAAGGGGGACTGTCTGACATAATGTGTAAAAAGGCACGCTGTCTGCCGTAATGTGTAATAAGGGGGGCGCTGTCTGCCGTAATGTGTAATAAGGGGGACGCTGTCTGCCGTAATGTGTAAAAAAGGGGACGCTGTCTGCTGTAATGTGTAAAAAAGGGGACGCTGTCTGCTGTAATGTGTAAAAAGGGGGACTGTCTGCCGTTATGTGTAAAAAGGGGACGCTGCCTGCTGTAAAGTGTAAGAAGGGGGACTGTCTGCCGTAATGTGTAAACAGGCACGCTGTCTGCCATAATGTGTAAAAAGGGGGACGCTGTCTGCCGCATAGTGTAAAAAGAGGACGCTGTCTGCCGTAATGTGTAAAGAGGGGCTTGACCTGGTGTAGTGGTGCTACTGTGCAGCGTAATTTGAATAATGGAGACTACTGTGCACCGTAGTATGAATTGGTATTATTTTGTGGCCACGCCCCTTCCCCATAATGCCACACCCCTATATATTTTTCGCACGCCACAAGCGCGCACTTCCCCTGTCTTGAATGGGGGGTGCGCCATTGCCGTTTCTTGCACACAGCGCTAAAATGCCTAGTTATGGCACTGCATACACTACACAAACACCTACATGCAGCGCCAGACCACGTGGTACTTACCTACAAATGTTTAATTAGCTACAAAAACGACTCTCCTCCGGGGTGACTGAAGGTCTTCTGTCCGTCCTGGATGAAAGTCTGCTGGGTGTACAAACGATACCACAGCAAGCAAAACCAAAGTGATCACTCTGCAGCTCCTCACTCCGCTCTGCAGGTTCACAAAATGGCTGCTGAGCACGCAGCAAACAAGCCCTATATAGGATTCCAAACGGCGGGAAGTCAAATCCAGGCCGTCCACTATTCGACGATTGGTCCGTTTTCGACCAGGGGTGTGTCGAATCCGTTTTTAATTGAATATGTCGAATTCAGGGTCCCGGGTGGAGGGTTTCGGCTGTCGAATGGCGTTGAATCCAAAAACTGACGAATCCACGACGTAATTCAACATCAATTATTTACTACACCACAGGTTCTCAAACTCGGTCCTCAGGACCCCACAGAGTGCATGTTTTGCAGGCCTCCTCACAGAATCACAAGTGAAATAATTAGCTCCACCTGTGGACCTTTTAAAATGTGTCAGTGAGTAATTAATACACCTGTGCACCTGCTGGGTTACCTACAAAACATGCAATGTGTGGGGTCCCGAGGACCAAGTTTGAGAACCTGTGTACTACACCAATGATGTCCCAACCAGTGGTGCAGAGAGGATACTATTTACTCAGGCCCAGGCCTGATGGAGGGGCCTAGTAGGCGCCCAAGTTCCCTCCACCTTTACCTGGCAGCAGCAGCTGCTGTGTGCTGGGCTGCAGAGGGAGGAGGGGGAGGCAGGGCAGCGCCTCCCGTTATTAGGCCATGCCTCCTGGAAAGTACATGGTCCAGCCAGGATCTTTACTGCCCTGGTCCCAACTGAGCACTAAACAAACATATTCTGTGCAGTTTTTACAATGCTGGTATACTGAATCGCTAACATTAACTTATGTGAAATATTTCTGCTGATGTTTGATGGATTTTTTTATATTTTTTTTGCATAAGTAATGTGTGTCAATAGTACAGACTTGAAGCATCTCACACAACATTTGCTATTTTACTACAGCAGCAACTCAGATGTTTCATCAGTTGTGGGAAGAGATTACGCATTAATCAATTTGAACTCTTTAATCATCCTGACAAGCTGTCATGTGGAATAAATTCTTTTTTTTTAGCTGCTGAAGGCTCACACATGCTTAGCAAAGAAATACTTTCTACATCTGATTACACAGGACACTTTTTGCAGAGAGGAACACATAATATTGATCAGAAATAAACATGCAGGTCACTAGGACAGACTAGATATTGTCTTGGTATAATGAAATGTAGCCTGTCATGAGTGAATGCCAATTTTGTATCTGCTTACCACAAAGAAGATAATACATTTTAAAGGTGATTTTCATCAACAACATCATCATCATTACAGGCTGCATTTTAAAAATGACAGTTAGTAGCTGATTGGTTGGTACTTTATCATCGTGTAATTTATCACTCTCCAAGGCTTGATAAATATGGGCATATATGTTATGCACCCTGGTCCTTTGTATTTTTACAGATTTTGCACTGAACAGGTGTTTTGCACTAACATAGGTGGTCATTCCGAGTTGTTCGCTCGGTAAATTTCTTCGCATCGCAGCGATTTTCCACTTAGTGCGCATGCGCAATGTTCGCACTGCGACTGCGCCAAGTAAATTTGCTATGCAGTTAGGAATTTTACTCACGGCTTTTTCATCGTTCTGGCGATCGTAATGTGATTGGCAGGAAATGGGTGTTACTGGGCGGAAACAGGCCGTTTTATGGGCGTGTGGGAAAAAACGCTACCGTTTCCGGAAAAAACGCAGGAGTGGCCGGAGAAACGGAGGAGTGTCTGGGCGAATGCTGGGTGTGTTTGTGACGTCAAACCAGGAACGACAAGCAGTGAAATGATTGCAGATGCCGAGTAAGTCTGGAGCTACTCAGAAACTGCTACGAGGTGTGTAATCGCAATATTGCGAATACATCGTTCGCAATTTTAAGATGCTAAGATTCACTCCCAGTAGGCGGCGGCTTAGCATGAGCAAATCTGCTAAAATCCGCTTGCGAGCGAACAACTCGGAATGAGGGCCATAGTAACAAAGTAACTAAGGTTGAAAAAAGACAATTGTCCATCGAGTTCAACCTATTTGTGGTCTCCTATACGGTCTTATTATAGGACTAGTTGTTTTTATGTTAGGACTAGTTATATTAACTATAATGCGTGCCTACGCACCATAACCCTGAATATCTTTATCCAATAGGAATTTATCTAACCCATTCTTAAAGGTGTTGACTAAGCCCGCTGTTACTACTCTCTCAGGCAGTGAATTCCAAACACGTATTGTCCTTACTGTGGAAAAACCTTTTTTGCCTCAATGTGCGGAAACTCCTCTAACCTAAGCGAGTGACCACATGTCCTCTGTGCTGATCTTATAGAAAACAGGTCCCTCCCGAGCTCTGTGTATTGACCCCTTATATATTTGTAGATGTTGATCATGTCCCCTCTTAGTCTCCTCTTTTCCAATGTAAACATTCCTAGCCTTGCAAGCCTTTCCTCATATTCCAGCATCTCCATGCCCTTGATTAGTTTGGTCGCCCGCCTCTGAACTTTTTCTAGCTCCAAGATATCCTTTTTGTAATATGGTGCCCAAAATTGCACACAGTATTCAAGATGTGGCCTCACTAGTGATTTATATAATGGGAGTATAATATTCTCGTCCCTTGCATCAATTCCCCGTTTTATGCATGCTAATATCTTATTAGCCTTCTTTGCTGCACTCCTACTTTGGGTACTGCTGCTTAATTTGTTATCTATGTGAACCCCTAAGTCTTTTTCCAGTACAAGAATCCCCTAATATTACCCCATTTAGTATGTAGGTCTAATTTTTGGTCTTGCCCCCACAGTGCATTACCTTACACTTGTCTGTGTTGAATCTCAATCTCCATTTTGCTGCTCATTCTTTCAGTTTAGTTAAGTCATTCTGAAGAGACTCAGCATCCCCCTCTGTATTTATAACCTTACACAATTTGGTATTGTCTGCGAAAATTGACACCATGCTCTCTAGACCTACTGTTAGGTCGTTGATGAAAATGTAGAACAAGAGTGGTCCAAGTACAGACCCTTGTTGCACACCACTTAGTTCTTTAATCCAATTTGAAAATTATCCATTGACCACAACGCGCTGCTCCCATTTATCTAACCAATTACTGACCCAAGTTAATATTGTGCTCCCTAGCCCTATTTCTTGTAGCTTATAGATAAGACGCATGTGTAGTACAGTGTTGAAAGCTTTGGCAAAGTCTAAAAAGATTACATCCACCCCCTTAGCCTGATCAAGGTTCGCACTTACTGTTTCATAAAAGCCAAGTAAGTTGGTTTGACATGATCTGTCCTTCACAAATCCATGTTGGTTCCTTTTAATGACCTTATTTGCTTCAAGGAACTTTTGAATACTGTCCCTTAGAATACCTTCCAATACTTTCCCCACAAGAGATGTAAGACTAACTGGTCTATAATTAGATGGTTCAACTTTGCTCCCCTTTTTGAATATAGGCACTACCTCCGCTATACGCCAGTCTTTGGGAACCATACCTGATTTAACCGAATCCATGAAGATCAAAAATAGAGGTCTTGCTAGTTCAGCGTGAAACTCCATAAGAACTCTCGGGTGAATTCCATCTGGACCAGGTAACTTATTAATCTTTAACTTTTTTAATCGGTCACAGACTACCTCTTCACATAAATAAGCATTTAGCAGTGGGACATTATCTTTGTTGAGATTTTGTGTTGGACCCAGCATTTGGTCCTCTCTGGTAAGTACCGTTGAAAAAAACTTGTTTAGTTTGTTTGCTATGTCATTATCATTTTTGATTAAGACTCCCCTCTTGTCCTTTAAAGGGCCTATACTCTCCTTCTTTAGTCCTTGCCGTTGATGTACTTAAAAAAAAAAAATGGGATTCGATTTGCTTTCCTTTGCTACTAGTTTTTCAGTTTCTGCTTTAGCCGCTCTAATTCCTTTTTTGCATATTTTGTTACAGTCCTTATAGTGCTGGAATGACTCCGCATCCCCCTCAGATTTGTATTTTTTAAATGCTCGTCTTTTTTTGTCCATTAATTCCTTTATATTTTTGTTAAACCACATTGGTTTGGGATTTTTACTCCTTTTTTTGCTGCTGGTGGGAATAAATTTACGAGTATTAGAGTATTATTAATTAGCAGTGATTTTAATACATCCCATTTCTCTGTAGTAGTTTTTCCTTGAAACAGAATTTCCCATTCAATGTCCCTTAACGCTTCCTTCATCATGTCAAAGTTGGCTTTGCTAAAGTTTAGAGTCCTAGTTGAGCCAATATAGGACTGCTTATGAAAACTGATATTGAATGTGACCATATTGTGGTTGCTGTTACCTATGGGCTCTCCTACTTCAATATTTGATACCAATTCCACATTGTTAGTTAATACCAGCTCTAAGCTTGCATTGTACCTAGTTGGTTCCTCGATTAATTGAACTAAGTAATTATCATTTAGCGTGTTTAAAAACATATTGCCAATAGCAGTATCACATGAATTGATTTTCCAGTTTATCTCGGGATAGTTAAAGTCTCCCATCACTACTATGTCTCCTACTCCAGCTGCTCTTTCAGTTTGATTCAGTAACAATTTCTCGTCAGACACATTAATACCAGGCGGCCTGTATCATAACCCCAATAATAACTTCTTTATTCTTTTATCCCCGCATGCAATTTCTTCCCATAACGTCTCAATAGTATTTACAGTCCCTTGTTGAATATCTTCCCGTATAACAGTAGGAGGCTGACAACCAATTACTGTGTATGTATTTCAGTGCCCTCCTCTCATGTCATGCAAAATGAAGAAAGAATATGGCAGCACTTGGGCAATAAATGATGAAATTATAACTGTGGGTTATGGTGCTTAATAACGATTCATATGTACATATGTACAGATGGGTCCACGGTTATCTTGACTAGTTTTCTGCGCCTAGGCACAACATTACTTATTAGCATAAACCCTTCATCTATTGTTCTCAACTGCAATACAATACAGAGAACAATACAGAAGGAGATTAAGTCATTACAGCAGGGGATTAAGACCGACTGGCCAGTCTCAATTAATCCTATTAAAGGTCAAGATAACTGTGGACCCATCTGTATATATAAACTACTCAGGCTATTTGGTGTATGAGCCAAGGTAGTTTGTGCCGCACCACTCCTGCACTCTGGGGAGAGAATGGGGAGTTGGGCATCTTCCAACAATTAACTCCAATTCTGCAATCTACACTAATCTCAGAATGATCTTGGCTCCACGTTCAGCAGTCAGCATGAATCTGCATTTGTCTGTACTCTGCATCAAGATATAACTTGGTCTGAGGTCAGGGCTGGTTCTAGACTAAGTGGTAATTATCAGATCTTAGGACAATGTTCAATATATCAGCCTCAGAGCACCTTCATATGCCTCAAAGTTTCCTCGTGCCCTTTTATTTGTCAGCCCAGAGTCCCCTCATGCCTTTTTATGCTTGTCCAGAAACCCCATATACCCCTTTGTGTGCCAGTAGAGAGCCCCCTCTTTCTCCTGTATTGCCAGATCAGAGACCCTCATTCCCCTTTCTATGCCTCAGGGACCCTCCTGGAGAAGCGGAGCTCCACTGAGAATTACTGACTTCACACATCATTATATAAACTTATATATTTTTATTTTAATTGTATTCTATTTCCAGGTAGAAAGCACTGCATGGTGTATCATGTTGGATCTATATAAATAATTATGATGCTGTAGCTGTATTATGATTAATGTAATATGTGTTGCTTTGAAGTCTTACTTGGACTATAAAGAAGGGACTGTGATTAACAAATCTAGTATAGTGAATGCAGCTAAATATGAGTGCTGTGATGTTAAGTGTGGATGAGTAAGTGAACATAATGGTGTAAATGGGCTGCACAAATCCAATAACACAATGTCAGTGGGCTGTCACTGCCCAAATGGAGCAATGCTGCAAAGATACCAGAACAATGTTTATAGCTCTTATGCAGAAGTTTGTAATGATAATGAACCTTGAAGCAGGAGGTTGAGGACCTACCCTAACTTTCCCTATCCCGATTCAGCCTTTGTTGTGTAGACTACATCTTCTCTGTAGCGGTTTGTAGCACAGTCTCCTCTGCATGCCGCTCGTATCAATCAGTAAGAGTGGGGGTAGGGTGCTGAGCCAGCCTGGGTCAGTAGGGCACCATATTGCCAGCATGATTTGCCTCCCATAATAGACTTTTTCAGGGCTCACACTACTCTGACAAAGGCGGGTGAAAGAGGAACACCTCTTGGGGAAAGGGAGGGGGGGGGGGTTTGATGCAGATGGACTGAGGCAGAGCAGCACGGAAGCCCTGAGATTTTCCATGGGGGGGGGGCTGGGTCCTTCGAGGCTACAGCACCCTGAGTGACAGCCCTGTCAGCTCACCCCTCAATCCACCCCTGTCTGAAGTACACACCTGGTTTCAGATGTTATTCAAATTACATTGGGCACACCATTATGTAGTATATTTTTAATTGGGGCACTGATGTGTGGCTGTTGAATTGGGAGCATTCTTGTTCAGCATATGAATTTGGTGCACGTATGTGTGACATAATCTGAATTGGGGGAAGCTCTATTGCATGTTCTTAATTGGGGTACTACTGTGTGGCATATTGGGCAGTACGGATAGTGTAATTGTTATCATTACTGCCTCACAGAACTGAGGTCATGGGTTTGACTCCCACCATGACTCTAACCATTGTATATTCTCCCCGTACTTGCGTGGGGTTCCTCTGGATACTCCGGTTTCCTCCCACAATCCAAAGTATGCTGGTAGATTAATTGGCTCTCAACAAAATTAACCCTAGTGTGTATTAACCCTACATGTGTGCGCATGTACATGTGGTAGGGAACATAGATTGTATGCTCCATTGGGGCAGGGACTGATGTGAATTGCCAAATATTCTCTGTAAAGTGCTGCGGAATATGTGTGCGCTATATAAATAACTGGTAATATTATTAATAATAATAATAATAATAATAATGTAGGGAATTTGAAGCACAGATGTATGGCAAGTCACACTTCTACTGCTCAAATTAATAGAGCACCTCATCACAGTGAGTAAAACTAAAATATAAAATCATTACGTATACATTTATTTCAACATATTTTTAGTAGTTTTATTGTGTCTAAGAGAAAGACTTACTCAGCAATGAACCCTTTAAAGTTTTTAAATATATACAAAAAGTAAGAATCTGGTAGAAAAACTAAAGTAACCCTAATTGTTGCCTGCTATAATTGGGGGTCTATTTCATATTTATAGCAGTGGACTGGCAGTAACTATCAATATGCATAGTTGGCAACCAGGGGGGCTGCCAGGTTGGTGATGTGGTGGGCCTGTCGCAGCCAAGTGGATGGCACTGGCGGGCGGAGGAGGGCAAAATCATGACATTGTGGCCCAGTTTTACAATTACATGATTACAGGCATTGTGAAATACGGGGCAGTGCCACAAATACATGATTCAATGTGAGTGAGGTGGGTGGTGGCGGGGAGCCAGAGGGTGCCTCCGGGAGACTTGTTCAATCTTCTGGGTTTCCTAACGAGCCACTCGAGATTCGAGAGTAGGCATGGATGTCATTATGTACAGTACCTCTACATATGGCTGAAATACATAATAGTGTACAACAGCATTTTACCATGCCAATGTTACTCCAGGTGCCTAGCCAAAAGCTCCTCTGCAGGGGTTTTCTTCCTGTCACCTTTAGCCTAATGCTGCTAACAAAATATTAGAGTGATGTGCACATGCTAGACTAATATCCACTCATGTGTACAATGGTATAGGATCCACCAAGGCCTCCCAGGTGCCCATCCCCAGCAAATGCTAATGCATTCCTGAGATGGCTGTAGCTTTTCATCGATTGATAAGTGGACTAAGGTTACCATCCTCATACATGTTGTCAGCCCAGCTAGAGATTTGCATTATTATTATTATTATTATTATCCTTTATTTATATGGCGCCACAAGGGTTCCGCGGCGCCCAATTACAGAGTACATATGCACATAATCAAAACAGGAAAACAGTGACTTACAGCTGAAGACAATATAGGATAAGTACAGGGTAACTAAGCATAACTACACCGGTAAACAACATAGAGATAAGTTCCTGGTGGCCAAAAAACTGCGGGATTTGGGCAGTTGAGGGTTATTAAAGTAAGAAAAGGATAAGCACATGAGGGAAGAGGGCCCTGCCCGTGAGAGCTTACATTCTAATGGGAGGGGTAGACAGACAGGGGTGACACAGATGGGGTACTTAGAGAACGTGGAATAGAGGGTTAGGATGAGATTTGGCTGGGGTTGGCATTGAGATGTATCTAAAAGTGGAAAAGTTGCCCATACCAACCAATCAGTTTCTGTCATTTAACTAGTTCAGTCCAGTGGCGTAACTACCGTGGGTGCAGGGGATGCGGCTGCTATGGGGCCCGGACTGACTCCAGGGCCCCCATATCCCCCTGCACCGTGTCACTGGTCCCCAGTAGAAATGATTCAGCGGAGGCAGCAGCTACAGGCAGGTAATGGGTCAGCCAGGGCAATGCTAGGTAATAGCGCCCATGAGACTGTGCTGATGGGTCAGAGGAGCATGTGCTGAGCTATGATTGGAGGAGCCTGTCACATGCTCCTCTGACCCTCGAGATCAGCAGCAGCCTCATGGAGGGACTCACTCTGAGGCTGTGACTGCTGGCTGACACTGTGAGTACACTGTGACATTATGAGGGGGCACTAGAATATAGAATTATGTGAGGTTTCTGCAGTATGGTATAATGGGTGTGTGGGTTGGAGGGTGCAGTAGTATGGCATTATTGTGTGTGAGGTGGTGTGTGCTGCAGTATGGCATAATGTGTGGGCATTGCAGTGTGGCATAATGTGAGCATCACAGTGTGGCATAATGTGGGGGGACTTCACTGTGGGCATTACAATGTGGTATAATGTGCGGGCACTGAAGTGTGGCAAAATGTGTGTGGGGTGGGGATGTTGCAGTATGGCATAATGTGTGGGCTGTAGAGTGTGGCATAATGTGTGGGCATAATATGTGGCATAATGCGGGGTGTCGGCATCAGCAAGTGCATACACACTTGCCAATGCCAGCGGGGAGGAAAGCGACAGCGGTGGGGGGAATGACACCCATGCTGCATCTTCAGCATGGCTGTCGTTAACGAGGACCTCCCTACATGTTCAGACGTGGAAGGGGGTCGTTAACGATGTGCTCGATATAAAATAATAAACACCAAATAAAAATAGTGCTACTAGATAAAAGATTAAATGAAAATGTTATCCCTAACTTAATGATTACAGCCGTAGTGAGTTAAATAAGCACAATGAGTTAAAATTCGACAGTCCAGCTAGTTAATAGCTTGACAGCTAATCAGAAGCTTTGTCTTATCTTCAAGGTAAGACGCATCCAATCATGGCCTCCCAAACTACTTTGTTATTAAATATAACATAGCATTACATGACATTCATAGTTCATAGTTATTTATAAGGGCACAACTTTAATTATCATTACTCTGGGCTGGTACCCACAGCACGGGGGAACCTGGATGTGTCCAAAGAAGATGTATAACAAACCAGTGTTTGCGCAGTAAAAAAGGACCAGCTTCCTAAATACACCTCTGAGGGGAGAAAAAACACTATTTCTCTACAAGTGAAGTACTAGAGGTTTGTAGAGGGTACCCCTGGCGCTTGGTCTTTTAAAGATGATTATAAATACAACTCAAAAACAGTACCATATATCGCTTGCCAAATATTTCTAGATGGCCAGTTTTGCTGATACATATGACTCAATGGATAAAAAGAAACAATATTTATTGAGCTAAAAGACAAATAACACATGTGCATGTGACATAAACAATATAAGAAAGTGACTCGTGCATCCAGTGGTAAGCCGGATCAACTGATGTATAGAATCCTGCTGAGGGGATACTACCCCAATAGGTTATTTCCTGGTGAGTACCACGACTGGTCACCACAGACCTGGTTATGATGCAGTGATGGTTTAGGTCTCTGTGCAAAAGCAGGCAATAAAGTGACTGGTGCGTACGTGGAAATATGAATCTCTCACCGTTAGGTTCCCGTGCGGTGGGCTAGTTTGAAATAAGCAAATTGGTCCAAGGCTGATAGGCCTGGCACCACCGCCACGGGTGTTATCAGCAGGAAGTCCTGGAAGTGTGCAGCTCCTTCTCCAAATAACGCGTTTCGGTCAAAGATGGCGACCTTTCTCAAAAATGGATAGAGAGCTGTAGTCCTTATGCTTCTTTTATACCCTAACTAATCCTCTAATGATGGCATAATCACATACAGGCGTGTTTCCGGAATCATGTGACCGGAAACACATGATTGCAGTCCAGCGACTGTTTCCGTATCACATAGGTCCTCGAGAGCCGCACTTCCGGGATTACGTGACTAGAGTCACGTGGTTGCGTTCCAGCAAACATTTCCGACTTTGCTGGATCTCATAACGGAAGTGACACGGCCGTTTCTTTCCTCACAGACCGTCCGCATGTAACCAACGGGGCTTCCTGATGGTCCGGCGGACATCTTGCTTAAGGGAATATATAATCTGTTTGCCCAGAGGTTTTCACGTATGTTGATCCCCACACCTGACCAAACTAGATGGTACTTCGTATTCCCATCATGTCCATCCCTGATTACCCGGGTGGGGATCTGAATTTCCTCAGACAGATGCATTGAAGATCAAAAAAATATGTAATATAAAAGAAAAAAATATATGATTAGTACACATATAAAATATATGATGAATATATATAACATCGTTACAGAACCCGTGTTTAGAAACTTGTGCATAGATGAGACATTTAATCAAGAAACCACCTTAATTCGAAGTCGACATTATGGCCTTTAGGTTTTAGCGTATCGAGATCATATATCCATCTCATTTCACTTTGCGCTAAGCGATTTTCCAGATTTTTATTACGCCAGGTGGGTTTTATCTGTTGTAGACCAATGAAACGTTTGATCTGTCTCTCACACTTATTGTGTTTTTTACTAAAATGTTCCGAGAGGGGATGAGTTTCTAATCCCTTACGGATATTATAGATGTGTTCCGCTGCTCTCGTTTTTAGTGGCCGTGATGTTTTTCCAATATAAATTTGGCCACAGTTACATTCCAATAGGTAGATTACGTTCCTAGAATGGCAGGTTACAAAATCTTTTATCACATATTTCTTGCCATTCACCTCAAAGTCAGTGATCTTTCTGACTATATCTTTTTTCGTAGTTGTTCTGCACATTAGGCAGTCCCCGCATCTATGGAACCCCTTAGTACATGTCCTTCCTATGGTGTTCTCTTTTAGACTACTGTTGACCAATTTATCCTTCAGAGATCTGGCCTTTTTATATATAAACACCGGTTTCGTCGGTAAGGACTTTCCCAAAACTGGGTCATCCTGCAATATTCGCCAATTGTCTCTAAACACTTTTTCAACCTTCTTATGGTATGCACCATACTGGGTAATAAAAGCCCATTCATAAGGGTTATCTTTCAATATGGGTTTTTCCTTCTCTATCAGGAGCTCCTTTCTGTCTATCTGATGTACTTTCTCTTTAGCCTTTTCCAATGTGGATGTGTCCAAAGTGATACAGCCTTGGTCATTTATCTCTAGGTAGGTGAAGTGGAGTGTTAGCTTCAGTTCAAGAGGTTATGAGATGATGCTTTCTACCTTGTAGGGAGAGGAAGATTCTTAGATTTCAGCATAGTTGAATCCTGATGATGTTTAGTGTCTGGTTATCCCATCAATGATGACCTGGATGGTAGAATCATGATGGATTACCAAGTGATGGCTGACTGTTAGCATGGCTGCAACTAGGGGGGGCTAAGGGGTCACGTGTCCCAGGCACCAAGAACTGTGCCAGGCTCTTAGTTCAGCCAGCTGCTCCTTCAGTGGCCGGGCAGTGCTGAAGGAGAATCGCGATCCGCGCATTCTAACGAGAACACTGGATCCCGGAAGTCCAACAGCCAGGGCTGCTATTAAGGGGTACTGGCGTGATCAGTGTGCGCCCAGTTGGAGGATCCTGATGCAAATGCTGCTCTGCGCCTCCTCATCCACAAGCGGAACAGAGCGTGCAGCGTGAGCTGGGCCAGTCACAGTACGGAGGAGAGGTTCTCATCACACAGCCGGGGTTCTGTGATGATGAGTGGGGACAGTTGCTCCAGTCCAGCTTCGGCCTCTCATTGCTGCTTTGCCCATTACTCAGTGACATGTGGGATGAAGGGTTTCCGGTAAAATGGGGCATTGCTGTGGGCAATACAGGCTGGAATTTGTTCTGGTGACTTCCAAGTAGTATCAACCCCAATATAGCATCACGGGATGTAGGAAGGACAAGGATCAATAAATACATCTTTAAAAAAGTATTACAGACTTCCAAGTGCCACCATTCCACAATGATAATATATTTATGATATATCGTGAAAATGCACTCCACTGATGAAAAAGAGCCTCTGCAGGTGTCTTTAGGTAAACAGATCATTTTATATTTTATATTATTATATTATATATTATAATTAGAGATGAGCAGGTTCGGTTCCTCGAGATCCGAACCCCCCCGAACGCCCTCGAACCCCCTCGAACTCATTTTACATGGTTCCGAGGCAGCCTCGGATTTTCCCGCCTTGCTCGGTTAACACGAACGCGCCCGAATGTCATCATCCCGCTGTTGTATTCTCGCGAGATTCGTATTGCATATAAAGAGCCGCGCGTCGCCGCCATTTTCACTCGTGCATTGGAGATGATAGCGAGAGGACGTGGCTACGTTCTCTCAGTTTCTGTGTTCAGTGTGCTGCAAATATCTGTGCTCAGTGTGCTGCAAATATCTGTGCTCAGTGTGCTGCAAATATCTACGTTCTCTGCCTGAAAACGCTCCATATCTGTGCTGCATTGTAGTTGTGCGCAGTATATAGTAGGAGGACAGTGCAGAATTTTGCTGACCACCAGTATATATATAGCAGTATGGTACAGTAGTCCATTGCTCAACCTCTGTGTCGTCAAGTATACTATCCATATCTGTGCTGCATTGTAGTTGTGCGCAGTATACAGTAGGAGGACAGTGCAGAATTTTTGCTGACCACCAGTATATATATATGTATATATATATATAGCAGTACGGTACATTAGTCCATTGCTCTACCTCTGTGTCGTCAAGTATACTATCCATATCTGTGCTGCATTGTAGTTGTGCGCAGTATATAGTGGGAGGACAGTGCAGAATTTTGCTGACCACCAGTATATATATATATATATATATATATAGCAGTACGGTACAGTAGTCCATTGCTCTACCTCTGTGTCGTCAAGTATACTATCCATATCTGTGCTGCATTGTAGTTGTGCGCAGTATATAGTAGGACAGTGCAGAATTTTGCCGACCACCAGTATATATATATATATATATATATATAGCAGTACGGTACAGTAGTCCATTGCTCTACCTCTGTGTCGTCAAGTATACTATCCATATCTGTGCTGCATTGTAGTTGTGTGCAGTATATAGTAGGAGGACAGTGCAGAATTTTGCTGACCACCAGTATATATATATATATATATATATATAGCAGTACGGTACAGTAGTCCATTGCTCTACCTCTGTGTCATCAAGTATACTATCCATATCTGTGCTGCATTGTAGTTGTGCGCAGTATATAGTAGGACAGTGCAGAATTTTGCTGACCACCAGTATATATATATATATATATATATATATATATATCAGTACGGTACAGTAGTCCATTGCTCTACCTCTGTGTCGTCAAATATACTATCCATATCTGTGCTGCATTGTAGTTGTGCGCAGTATATAGTAGGAGGACAGTGCAGAATTTTGCTGACCACCAGTATATATATATATATATATATAGCAGTACAGTACAGTAGTCCATTGCTCTACCTCTGTGTCGTCAAGTATACCATCCATATCTGTGCTGCATTGTAGTTGTGCGCAGTATATAGTAGGAGGACAGTGCAGAATTGTGCTGACCACCAGTATATATATATATATATACATAGCAGTACGGTACAGTAGTCCATTGCTCTAGGTCTGTGTCGTCAAGTTTACTATCCATATCTGTGCTGCATTGTAGTTGTGCGCAGTATATAGTAGTGATGAGCGGGTTCGGTTTCTCGGAAACTGAACCCCCCCGAACTTCACCCTTTTTACACGGGTCCGAGGCAGGTTCGAACCTTCCCGCCTTGCTTGGCTAACCCGAGCGTGCCCGAACGTCATCATCCCGCTGTCGGATTCTCGCGAGATTTGGATTCTATATAAGCAGCCGCGCGTCACCGCCATTTTCACTCGTGCATTGGAGATGATAGGGAGAGGACGTGGCTGGCGTCCTCTCCGTTTATTGTTGAAGTTGATTGGTTTATTGCTTAATTGTGGGGAGTACTGGGGAGCAGCTGTTAGGAGGAGTACAGTGCAGAGTTTTGCTGATAAGTGACCACCAGTTTTTATCCGTTCTCTGCCTGAAAAAAACGCTCAATACCATATCTGTGCTCAGTGTGCTGCATAATATATCTGTGCTGAGTGCTCACACTGCTTAATTGTGGGGACTGGGGAGCAGCTATAGCAGGAGTACAGTGCAGTGACACAGTGTCCACCAGTATACTATATATAGCACTACGGTAGGCCACTGCTGTACCTACCTCTGTGTCGTCATCCATTAAGTATACTATCCATCTATATTCTATACCTGTGGTGCATTTTAGTTTTGCAGTTTGCTGACAGTGTCCACCAGTATACTATATATAGCAGTACGGTAGGCCACTGCTGCACCTACCTCTGTGTCGTCATCCATTAAGTATACTATCCATCTACATTCTATACCTGTGGTGCATTTTAGTTTTGCAGTTTGCTGACAGTGTCCACCAGTATACTATATATAGCAGTACGGTAGGCCACTGCTGTACCTACATCTGTGTCGTCATCCATTAAGTATACTATCCACCTACATTCTATATCTGTGGTGCATTTTAGATTTGCAGTTTGCTGCCACAGTGTCCACCAGTATACTATATATAGCAGTACGGTAGGCCACTGCTGTACCTACCTCTGTGTCGTCATCCATTAAGTATACTATCCATCTACATTCTATACCTGTGGTGCATTTTAGTTTTGCAGTTTGCTGACAGTGTCCACCAGTATACTATATATAGCAGTACGGTAGGCCACTGCTGTACCTACCTCTGTGTCGTCATCCATTAAGTATACTATCCAATATCCATCTACATTCTATACCTGTGGTGCATTTTAGTTTTGCAGTTTGCTGACACAGTGTCCACCAGTATACTATATATAGCAGTACGGTAGGCCACTGATGTACCTACCTCTGTGTCGTCATCCATTAAGTATACTATCCATCTACATTCTATACCTGTGGTGCATTTTAGTTTTGCAGTTTGCTGACAGTGTCCACCAGTATACTATATATAGCAGTACGGTAGGCCACTGCTGTACCTACCTCTGTGTCGTCATCCATTAAGTATACTATCCAATATCCATCTACATTCTATACCTGTGGTGCATTTTAGTTTTGCAGTTTGCTGACACAGTGTCCACCAGTATACTATATATAGCAGTACGGTAGGCCACTGCTGTACCTACCTCTGTGTCGTCATCCATTAAGTATACTATCCATCTACATTCTATACCTGTGGTGCATTTTAGTTTTGCAGTTTGCTGACAGTGTCCACCAGTATACTATATATAGCAGTACGGTAGGCCACTGCTGTACCTACCTCTGTGTCGTCATCCATTAAGTATACTATCCATCTACTTTCTATACCTGTGGTGAATTTTAGTTTTGCAGTTTGCTGACACAGTGTCCACCAGTATACTATATATAGCAGTACGGTAGGCCACTGCTGTACCTACCTCTGTGTCGTCATCCATTAAGTATACTATCCATCTACATTCTATACCTGTGGTGCATTTTAGTTTTGCAGTTTTCTGACAGTGTCCACCAGTATACTATATATAGCAGTACGGTAGGCCACTGCTGTACCTACCTCTGTGTCATCATCCATTAAGTATACTCTCCAATATCCATCTACATTCTATACCTGTGGTGCATTTTAGTTTTGCAGTTTGCTGACACAGTGTCCACCAGTATACTATATATAGCAGTACGGTAGGCCACTGCTGTACCTACCTCTGTGTCGTCATCCATTAAGTATACTATCCAATATCCATCTACATTCTATTCCTGTGGTGCATTTTAGTTTTGCAGTTTGCTGACACAGTGTCCACCAGTATACTATATATAGCAGTACGGTAGGCCACTGCTGTACCTACCTCTGTGTCGTCATCCATTAAGTATACTATCCAATATCCATCTACATTCTATACCTGTGGTGCATTTTAGTTTTGCAGTTTGCTGACACAGTGTCCACCAGTATACTATATATAGCAGTACGGTAGGCCACTGCTGTACCTACCTCTGTGTCGTCATCCATTAAGTATACTATCCAATATCCATCTACAGTCTATACCTGTGGTGCATTTTAGTTTTGCAGTTTGCTGACACAGTGTCCACCAGTATACTATATATAGCAGTACGGTAGGCCACTGCTGTACCTACCTCTGTGTCGTCATCCATTAAGTATACTATCTATCTACATTCTATACCTGTGGTGCATTTTAGTTTTGCAGTTTGCTGACAGTGTCCACCAGTATACTATATATAGCAGTACGGTAGGCCACTGCTGTACCTACCGCTGTGTCGTCATCCATTAAGTATACTATCCAATATCCATCTACATTCTATACCTGTGGTGCATTTTTGTTTTGCAGTTTGCTGACACAGTGTCCACCAGTATACTATATATAGCAGTACGGTAGGCCACTGCTGTACCTACCTCTGTGTCATCATCCATTAAGTATACTATCCATCTACATTCTATACCTGTGGTGCATTTCAGTTGTGCTCAGTAAATATAGTAGTAGGCCATTGCTATTGATACTGGCATGTAATTCCACACATTAAAAAATGGAGAACAAAAATGTGGAGGTTAAAATAGGGAAAGATCAAGATCCACTTCCACCTCGTGCTGAAGCTGCTGCCACTAGTCATGGCTGAGACGATGAAATGCCATCAACGTCGTCTGCCAAGGCCGATGCCCAATGTCATAGTAGAGAGCATGTAAAATCCAAAACACAAAAGTTCAGTAAAATGACCCAAAAATCAAAATTAAAAGCGTCTGAGGAGAAGCGTAAACTTGCCAATATGCCATTTACGACACGGAGTGGCAAGGAACGGCTGAGGCCCTGGCCTATGTTCATGGCAAGTGGTTCAGCTTCACATGAGGATGGAAGCACTCATCCTCTCGCTAGAAAAAAGAAAAGACTTAAGCTGGCAAAAGCACAGCAAAGAACTGTGCGTTCTTCTAAATCACAAATCCCCAATTGTGTCGGTTGCGATGCCTGACCTTCCCAACACTGGACGTGAAGAGCTTGCGCCTTCCACCATTTGCACGCCCCCTGCAAGTGCTGGAAGGAGCACCCGCAGTCCAGTTCCTGATAGTCAAATTGAAGATGTCACTGTTGAAAACACCAGGATGAGGATATGGGTGTTGCTGGCGCTGGGGAGGAAATTGACAAGGAGGATTCTGATGGTGAGGTGGTTTGTTTAAGTCAGGCACCCGGGGAGACACCTGTTGTCCGTGGGAGGAATATGGCCATTGACATGCCTGGTCAAAATACAAAAAAAATCAGCTCTTCGGTGTGGAATTATTTCAACCCAAATGCGGACAACAGGTGTCAAGCCGTGTGTTGCCTTTGTCAAGCTGTAATAAGTAGGGGTAAGGACGTTAACCACCTCGGAACATTCTCCCTTATACGTCACCTGCAGCGTATTCATCATAAGTCAGTGACAAGTTCAAAAACTTTGGGTGACAGCGGAAGCAGTCCACTGACCACTAAATCCCTTCCTCTTGTAACCAAGCTCCTGCAAACCACACCACCAACTCCCTCAGTGTCAATTTCCTCCTTACCCAGGAAAGCCAATAGTCCTGCAGGCCATGTCACTGTCAAGTCTGACGAGTCCTCTCCTGCCTGGGATTCCTCCGATGTATCCTTGAGTGTAACGCCTACTGTTGCTGGCGCTGCTGTTGTTGCTGCTGGGAGTCGATCGTCATCCAAGAGGGGAAGTCGGAAGACCACTTGTACTACTTCCAGTAAGCAATTGACTGTCCAACAGTCCTTTGCGAAATATCACAGCAGTCATCCTGCTGCAAAGCAGATAACTCAGGCCTTGGCAGCCTGGGCAGTGAGAAACGTGGTTCCGGTATCCATCGTTAATTCAGAGGCAACTATAGACTTGATTGAGGTACTGTGTCCCCGGTACCAAATACCATCTAGGTTCCATTTCTCTAGGCAGGCAATACCGAAAATGTACACAGACCTCAGAAAAAGACTCACCAGTGTCCTAAAAAATGCAGTTGTACCCAATGTCCACTTAACCACGGACATGTGGACAAGTGGAGCAGGGCAGACTCAGGACTATATGACTGTGACAGCCCACTGGGTAGATGTATTGCCTCCCGCAGCAAGAACAGCAGCGGCGGCACCAGTAGCAGCATCTCGCAAACGCCAACTCGTTCCTAGGCAGGCTACTCTTTGTATCACCGCTTTCCAGAATAGGCACACAGCTGACAACCTCTTACGGCAACTGAGGAAGATCATCGCAGAATGGCTTACCCCAATTGGACTCTCCTGGGGATTTGTGACATCGGACAACGCCAGCAATATTGTGCGTGCATTACATCTGGGCAAATTCCAGCACGTCCCATGTTTTGCACATACATTGAATTTGGTGGTGCAGAATTATTTTAAAAACGACAGGGGTGTGCAAGAGATGCTGTCGGTGGCCCGAAGAATTGCGGGCCACTTTCGGCATTCAGGCACCGCGTACAGAAGACTGGAGCACCACCAAACATTCCTGAACCTGCCCTGCCATCATCTGAAGCAAGAGGTGGTAACGAGGTGGAATTCAACCCTCTATATGCTTCAGAGGATGGAGGAGCAGCAAAAGGCCATTCAAGCCTATACATCTGCCCACGATATAGGCAAAGGAGGGGGAATGCACCTGACTCAAGCGCAGTGGAGAATGATTTCAACGTTGTGCAAGGTTCTGCAACCCTTTGAACTTGCCACACGTGAAGTCAGTTCAGACACTGCCAGCCTGAGTCAGGTCATTCCCCTCATCAGGCTTTTGCAGAAGAAGCTGGAGACATTGAAGGAGGAGCTAAAACAGAGCGATTCCGCTAGGCATGTGGGACTTGTGGATGGAGCCCTTAATTCGCTTAACCAGGATTCACGGGTGGTCAATCTGTTGAAATCAGAGCACTACATTTTGGCCACCGTGCTCGATCCTAGATTTAAAACCTACGTTGTATCTCTCTTTCCGGCAGACACAAGTCTGCAGAGGTTCAAAGACCTGCTGGTGAGAAAATTGTCAAGTCAAGCGGAACATGACCCGTCAACATCTCCTCCTTCACATTCTCCCGCAACTGGGGGTGCGAGGAAAAGGCTAAGAATTCCTAGCTCACCCGCTGGCGGTGATGCAGGGCAGTCTGGAGCGAGTGCTGACATCTGGTCCGGACTGAAGGACCTGCCAATGATTACTGACATGTCGTCTTCTGTCACTGCATATGATTCTCTCACCATGGAAAGAATGGTGGAGGATTATATGAGTGACCGCATCCAAGTAGGCACGTCAGACAGTCCGTACGTATACTGGCAGGAAAAAGAGGCAATTTGGAGGCCTTTGCACAAACTGGCTTTATTCTACCTAAGTTGCCCTCCCTCCAGTGTGTACTCCGAAAGAGTGTTTAGTGCAGCCGCTCACCTTGTCAGCAATCGGCGTACGAGGTTACTTCCAGAAAATGTGGAGAAGATGATGTTCATCAAAATTAATTATAATCAATTTCTCCGTGGAGACATTCACCAGCAGCAATTGCCTCCAGAAAGTACACGGGGACCTGAGATGGTGGATTCCAGTGGGGACGAATTAATAATCTGTGAGGAGGGGGATGTACACAGTGAAAGGGGTGAGGAATCGGAGGATGATGATGAGGTGGACATCTTGCCTCTGTAGAGCCAGTTTGTGCAAGGAGAGATTGACTGCTTCTTTTTTGGTGGGGGCACAAACCAACCAGTCATTTCAGTCACAGTCGTGTGGCAGACCCTGTCGCTGAAATGATGGGTTCGTTAAAGTGGGCATGTCCTGTTTATACAACTTAAGGGTGGGTGGGAGGGCCCAAGGACAATTCCATCTTGCACCTCTTTTTTCTTTCATTTTTCTTTGCATCATGTGCTGTTTGGGGACAATTTTTTGGAAGTGCCATCCTGTCTTGATTGACACTGCAGTGCCACTCCTAGATGGGCCAGGTGTTTGTGTCGGCCACTTGTGTCGCTTAGCTTAGTCACACAGCGACCTTGGTGCGCCTTTTTTTTTCTTTGCATCATGTGCTGTTTGGGGACTATTTTTTTGAAGTGCCATCCTGCCTGACACTGCAGTGCCACTCCTAGATGGGCCAGGTGTTTGTGTCGGCCACTTGTGTCGCTTAGCTTAGTCACACAGCCACCTTGGTGCGCCTCTTTTTTTCTTTGCATCATGTGCTGTTTGGGGACAATTTTTTTGGAAGTGCCATCCTGCCTGACACTGCAGTGCCACTCCTAGATGGGCCAGGTGTTTGTGTCGGCCACTTGTGTCGCTTAGCTTAGTCACACAGCCACCTTGGTGCGCCTCTTTTTTTCTTTGCATCATGTGCTGTTTGGGGACAATTTTTTGGAAGTGCCATCCTGTCTTGATTGACACTGCAAGGCCACTCCTAGATGGGCCAGGTGTTTGTGTCGGCCACTTGTGTCGCTTAGCTTAGTCACACAGCGACCTTGGTGCGCCTTTTTTTTTCTTTGCATCATGTGCTGTTTGGGGACTATTTATTTGAAGTGCCATCCTGCCTGACACTGCAGTGCCACTCCTAGATGGGCCAGGTGTTTGTGTCGGCCACTTGTGTCGCTTAGCTTAGTCACACAGCCACCTTGGTGCGCCTCTTTTTTTCTTTGCATCATGTGCTGTTTGGGGACAATTTTTTGGAAGTGCCATCCTGTTTTGATTGACACTACAGTGCCACTCCTAGATGGGCCAGGTGTTTGTGTCGGCCACTTGTGTCGCTTAGCTTAGTCACACAGCCACCTTGGTGCGCCTCTCTTTTTCTTTGCATCATGTGCTGTTTGGGGACAATTTTTTGGAAGTGCCATCCTGTCTTGATTGACACTGCAGTGCCACTCCTAGATGGGCCAGGTGTTTGTGTCGGCCACTTGTGTCGCTTAGCTTAGTCACACAGCCACCTTGGTGCGCCTCTTTTTTTCTTTGCATCATGTGCTGTTTGGGGACAATTTTTTGGAAGTGCCATCCTGCCTGACACTGCAGTGCCACTCCTAGATGGGCCAGGTGTTTGTGTCGGCCACTTGTGTCGCTTAGCTTAGTTACACAGCCACCTTGGTGCGCCTCTTTTTTTCTTTGCATCATGTGCTGTTTGGGGACAATTTTTTGGAAGTGCCATCCTGCCTGACACTGCAGTGCCACTCCTAGATGGGCCAGGTGTTTGTGTCGGCCACTTGTGTCGCTTAGCTTAGTCACACAGCGACCTTGGTGCGCCTCTTTTTTTCTTTGCATCATGTGCTGTTTGGGGACAATTTTTTGGAAGTGCCATCCTGCCTGACACTGCAGTGCCACTCCTAGATGGGCCAGGTGTTTGTGTCGGCCACTTGTGTCGCTTAGCTTAGTCACACAGCCACCTTAGTGCGCCTCTTTTTTTCTTTGCATCATGTGCTGTTTGGGGACAATTTTTGGAAGTGCCATTCTGTCTTGATTGACACTACAGTGCCACTCCTAGATGGGCCAGGTGTTTGTGTCGGCCACTTGTGTCGCTTAGCTTAGTCACACAGCCACCTTGGTGCGCCTCTTTTTTTCTTTGCATCATGTGCTGTTTGGGGACAATTTTTTGGAAGTGCCATCCTGTCTTGATTGACACTGCAGTGCCACTCCTAGATGGGCCAGGTGTTTGTGTCGGCCACTTGTGTCGCTTAGCTTAGTCACACAGCCACCTTGGTGCGCCTCTTTTTTTCTTTGCATCATGTGCTGTTTGGGGACAATTTTTTGGAAGTGCCATCCTGTCCTGCCTGACACTGCAGTGCCACTCCTAGATGGGCCAGGTGTTTGTGTCGGCCACTTGTGTCGCTTAGCTTAGTCACACAGCCACCTTGGTGCGCCTCTTTTTTTCTTTGCATCATGTGCTGTTTGGGGACAATTATTTTGGAAGTGCCATCCTGCCTGACACTGCAGTGCCACTCCTAGATGGGCCAGGTGTTTGTGTCGGCCACTTGTGTCGCTTAGCTTAGTCACACAGCCACCTTGGTGCGCCTCTTTTTTTCTTTGCATCATGTGCTGTTTGGGGACAATTTTTTGGAAGTGCCATCCTGTCTTGATTGTCACTGCAGTGCCACTCCTAGATGGGCCAGGTGTTTGTGTCGGACACTTGTTTCGCTTAGCTTAGTCAAACAGCCACCTTGGTGCGCCTCTTTTTTTCTTTGCATCATGTGCTGTTTGGGGACTATTTTTTAAATCGGCCATCCTGTCTGACACTGCAGTGCCACTCCTAGATGGGCCAGGTGTTTGTGTCGGCCACTTGGGTCACTTAGCTTATTCATCCAGCGACCTTGGTGCAAATTGTA
The DNA here is from genome assembly GCF_028390025.1 of Pseudophryne corroboree. Taxonomy (NCBI): domain Eukaryota; kingdom Metazoa; phylum Chordata; class Amphibia; order Anura; family Myobatrachidae; genus Pseudophryne; species Pseudophryne corroboree. The sequence goes on from NC_086444.1 coordinate 757,474,764, forward strand.
GGACTAAAAATAATATTATGAGGTGTGAGGTGTTCAGAATACACTGGAAATGAGTGGAAATTATGGTAATTGAGGTTAATAATAATATGGGATCAAAATGACCCCCAAATTCTATGATTTAAGCAGTTTTTTAGGGGTTTTTGAAAAAAACACCCGAATCCAAAACACACCCGAATCCGACAAAAAATTTTCGGTGAGATTTTGCCAAAACGCGTCCGAATCCAAAACACGGCCGAGGAACCGAATCCAAAACCAAAACACAAAACCCGAAAAATGTCCGGTGCACATCACTAGTATATAGTAGGAGGACAGTGCAGAATTTTGCTGACCACCAGTATATATATATATATATATATATATATATATGTGTATATATATATATATATATATATATATATATATATATATATATAGCAGTACGGTACAGTAGTCCATTGCTCTACCTCTGTGTCGTCAAGTATACTATCCATATCTATGCTGCATTGTAGTTGTGCGCAGTATATAGTAGGACAGTGCAGAATTTTGCTGACCACCAATATATATATATATATATATATATATATAGAGAGAGAGAGAGAGAGAGAGAGAGAGCATAGGCGAATTGGCACTCCCTTAACAGTATCAAGCCTGCACCGGTGCCTTTTCCAAATGGGTTGTAGCATAGAGAGGAAAGAAGGAGCGGCACTCGGCATCTTGAGAGTAGAAAAGTGTATTAAATAACACAGCAAAAGAGTCCGACGTTTCGGGGCTCACATGCCCCTTTGTCAAGGTGTGTAAAGGTGTACAAGGTGTAAAACATACCTTTATAATGTGGAAGAAGCCCCATGTCTTCACACCGTGTGCGCCAAACGGCCCCGTCGTCCGGCGCCGTCCAATGACGTCATCAACGAGCGGCCGCCCGGTACCATGGTAACTAGGTACACGTCGTTGCCGCGCTGCATCATGGGTGATGTAGTGCGCTAAAAAGACAGAGAACATACATACAGTGCCCAGCACCTACTAAAAACTAGAGATGAGCGGGTTCGGTTCCTCTGAATGCGAACCCGCCCGAACTTCATGTTTTTTTACACGGGTCCGAGCGACTCGGATCTTCCCGCCTTGCTCGGTTAACCCGAGCGCGCCCGAACGTCATCATCACGCTGTCGGATTCTCGCGAGGCTCGGATTCTATCGCGAGACTCGGATTCTATATAAGGAGCCGCGCGTCGCCGCCATTTTCACACGTGCATTGAGATTGATAGGGAGAGGACGTGGCTGGCGTCCTCTCCGTTTAGAAATAGATAGGAGAGTGAGAGTGAGACACTTCATTTACTGGAGCTTAGGAGGAGTACTCAGAGAGTGCAGAATTTTGCTGATAGTAGTTAGTTAGTTATACTAGTGACTGACCAGTGAGACCACCAGTGCAGTTTTATTATTATTTAATATAATCCGTTCTCTGCCTGAAAAAAACGATACACAGTGACTCAGTCACATACCATATCTGTGCTCAGCCCAGTGTGCTGCATCATCTATGTATAATATCTGACTGTGCTCACACAGCTTAATTGTGGGGGAGACTGGGGAGCAGTTATAGGTTATAGCAGGAGCCAGGAGTACATATTAAACAGTGCACACTTTTGCTGCCAGAGTGCCACTGCCAGTGTGACTGACCAGTGACCTGACCACACTGACCACCAGTATATTGTGATTGTCTGCCTGAAAAAGTTAAACACTCGTCGTGTGACTTGTGTGGTGTTTTTTTATTCTATAAAAAACTCATTCTGCTGACAGACAGTGTCCAGCAGGTCCGTCATTATATAATATATACCTGTCCTGCTGCAGTAGTGATATATATATATTTTTTATATCATTATTTATCATCCAGTCTATACTAGCAGCAGAC